>NC_052016.1:8552316-9212173 GCF_015832195.1 Motacilla alba alba | reverse complement strand
TGCTGGGCTCCCACACTGGGTGCTGAAGGGATCAGAATAACCCAAAATTCCTGCACAGTTGCTCAATCCAAAGTCTGTGAAAGGCACAGAGACACAGTTATGAAAGAGAGACACAGTCAAACTGGGCTAGAGCACAAGTTAAAAAGAAAGAACTTTTTTTTTTTTTTTTTCCAAAAGCAATGAACTCCCTGAGGAAAAAAAAAACCAACTCATCCACATGCAAAAATTTGATGTAATTTGCTTCCACGAGGTGCTAAATAACCATAGGCTCCCACAAACAATAAGAGGAGCCTCAGAACATGCCCAAGTTTCCATTTCATACACAGAGCAGCCCCATTTCACTGGCAGCTGCATGGCAACAACCAGAGCTGAGCTCGTCCCAGGCCACCTCAGGCTGCCACACTGCTGCAGGATGCTGTGCAGGGGACAAGGTTATGGGGATTTCTTCAAAATTCGAGTGGAAATGAGCCATCAGATGGAAAACTCTGGGGCTGCTGTGGTGATGCACAAACACAGAGGGATAACACATGGAGATCTCGGAGCAGGAAGGGGAAATTTCTTGATGTGGCTGCTCTCTCCCTGAATTCTGCCTTGAATTATTGCATTCCTGGGTGTATCTGACACTCTTTTGTGGCAATAAAAAGGAGGGACTGGCTAAGGCTGGCACTGGAGACCAGAGGGAGCCTCTCAGCAGGAGGGGCTGCAGTTTCCCTAGGGCTCTCAGGCAGCCCAAGGGTGCTCCCAAAATTTCCCTCCTGTCTGCTCCAGTGCTGGCGTGGCTGCAGGCTCAGATGGGTTAGGGAACAACAAATCCCATTTATTATGAGTGGGTCCTTGTGGGCCCTCTCCAACTCAGAATATTCTGTGAATCTCTGAAAACCACCACTGTTAAGAACACTGACATCCGATTAGCCCCTCAATATCCTCTCTCAAGCATTAATTTGTGGCTTTTTTCCTTACCTGCACCCTTATTCGCACTGCACTTGCAGTGCTGGCCTGTCCCTTAGCTTTCACCCCGCTGAAAACCAAATTTGGCTGAAATCTGAGGAGTTCCTCAAGAGATTAGAAACAGGGCAGACACATAAGCCTCATTCCCCCACTAAACCAGGCAAAGACACAAAAATTCCTACCAAAAAAATTGCAATTATCACAGTGACTGGAAGTGCCTCAATGGTGGCAACAGTGCTTTGAACTGCATCCCTGCATCTGGATCCCTGGACTGGCTGCATCCCTGAGGGCCAGGCAGGCACAGGGGGACAGGAATCACATCTTTCACAGCTAAAGAGGGGTTTTCCTGGAGAACTGTCAAAACTGAAGGGAGAATTGAGATTATTTCCTTGCCTCTGATGGAAAACAATTATCTCTGGGCACTGCTTAATCATCCCTGGGGCTTCCACAAATACTGCAGAGGATCCATTACCTTAATTAACTGTGTTCATTAGCTGTGGCCTGAGATAAGTTCTGTCAGCTGTGAAACACTTTTAGAAACTCTTGGAAATAACATCTCCACACAGTGTTGTTCCTGGTCCTTAGCCTGCTGTGTCATGCCAGCTCCAAACGCCTTGACTGCACTGTGATGTTTTACAATCACAGGACACGAGGGCTGTGTTCTGTGCTGCTGTCAATCAGCAGCCCTTCACCAGTATCAGTGGAGGGGTACTCCACCACAGGTTTTCATTCTCTTATTTGCTTCAGTTGTCAACCCCTTATTCACTTGCTTCAGCTCATTCATTTCAGCCTCTGTGCCTTTTTTCCCCCTGCTGAAATGCAGAATGTGTGCAAATGGAAGCATGCTGGGGACAGGGGCTCCATAGCCATGGAAATGAGGATATTGCTATTAAACTGTGTCAGCACATGGTGATCACAGTGTGATTTTTATTGTTTTTGTTAAGGATGCACTGCTGATCTCGATGGGAACAGTGCGACCACCAGCACTGATAACCTCGCTGCCACTGCCTGCCTCTCCCTTTCTGGGAGCCCAGCAAATGACAGAATTCAGATCAAAGGCCACACTTGGCTTTCCCAAAGCAAATCTTTTCACATGGGAGCTCCACCACCCCCACTGCTGTGCCATGGAAGCATCGCGGCATCGCTCTGCTCCTGCTCAGCACCTCCAGGGAATCCACACCAAGCCGTGGGTGCAGGGCCATCCCTGCAGCTCTGCCAGGGGAAGAGCAGTGAAACACCAGCTCCTGGACCAGCAGAGCTCCACAGGGCTCAGCAGAGCTGGGTGTCCCAGCAGGACACCAGGAACTCTGCGACACCGACCACGTGGGCTGGGAGGTAACAGGGGGTGAGTTCCTTCCAATCCTGATGTCCTTCAACATGATTAACAGACTGCCAAGAGTCCTCTCAAAGGGAATTTTTCCAAGAAGAATATCTAAGAGCAGGTTCTAAACCACCTTGTCACGTAGGCAAAAGGAGGAATGAACCCAAGGTGCCCTCAGAGCAGCTGAGGGCTCAAGGCATCCAGGTCTCCCTGAAATGCATGAACAAGCAGTGACTTCAATATCCCATCCTCAATCTTCATTTCACCTTCTGCTCTTCCTTGCACAGCTCTTACAAGAGCAACATTTTTATTTTAATTTGTATAAGCTACTCCTGTGTCTGCTGCTGTACAAATCACAGACACCAAGCTCTCACCCCACAGCAGGTAATGTGGCTCCAAGTCTCTTCTTCCAGTCATGAAAAGCTGCACTTTAATCCCTCCAAACATGTTCTTCACTCCTGAGGAACCTTCCTGGGAAGGACTATGCGATGTGATCATCCCTAGTAAGGCAGGTTACACAAAATATTGCAACCTTTCTTTTGCTACAACACCCCCAGTTGAGGAAAAATCGGGATAATAAAGCCATCAGCTCTAATCATGGGAATCAGCTGGGTGGTGGGGGTTAATTGCTTTGTTTTAGCACACACGCTGCCTGCAATCTGCCTTGCCTGAACATCAGGCTGCAGAGCTGAGGACCATTTATTGAGGCTGCGGGAGACCAAACCTCTCTTTTCTCTATCCTTCCCTCACCACCCACGGCGAGGAGACCCTTCCACGCAGCCAAAGCAAACTGCAGGAACAGCCTGGAGGATTTTTTTTTTGGCAAATGAATTTTAACTGTACATGTATCATCTGGGAAGGGCCGGGTTTGAATGTCAAGCTCTGATCAGACACCCAGTAACAGGGAAGTGATGTGAGTTCTTTAAAACATCAGATGTTGGTGGTGCAAACCATCTGGTCTGGCTTATCTGCTAAATCAGGATAATGGGTGCTCTCCATCAGCCCTGGTGAATGATTCATGGCCACTTATCAGTGTCCTCCTGGCCCTCAGCTGAGGTAACACAGAGTTCTCTCTGCTGTTATCTCCCCAGAAGGCTGATTTGCTGCACAGCAATCCCTGGAAGTCAGGGTGGCATTTCCAAACCTGAATTCCCAAAGTGAAACCTGGGTATTTCAGATCTCACTAACCATCCTCCCCCGTTTGCTGGGAGGTGCAGGTACTGCAGATGCCACAGTGAGTGTCCTGTGAGCTGGGGGTTTGAATACCAAGTGGTTTCCTCACCACTTTTCAGCCCATGGAACTTTTTGAAGAGAGCCAGTGGAGTTTCTGAGCCTGCAGCCACAGACACTGCTGCTGGCAAGAGTGTAGGCATGGGAAGAAACACAAACAGATGTTTGGCACTTCTTCCATGAAAGGAATATTTTCTTTTCAATGCCCACATTAGCATTAATGGGAGTTATGCAAGGCAGTGAGAGACTATCCCCAGCAATGATTAATCTGAAATGCCTGCACAGCTTGAATGAATCAAGCTCCACACACAACTGATACCTAAACACAATCGAGGCTCCACCGTTGATCTTTTTTATTCCTCAACAGCCCTCTAAACCAATTTTGTCCTGGGTGCTGGAAGCAAATGTAACAAATATAAATATAGGACCTCATTCTGCCAGCTGCTAAAAATGTGTGCAACTCCCACTGACTTCAGTGGCAGCATATGTTCCCGGGGGCAGAATCCAGCCCCTAGCAAATAAGAAATGATCGTGATAATAAAATAAAGCACTCCTGTGGTGTCAATTCTTAAATTCTGTACCGAGCTCCCCATTTGAGTATGAAAGATGTGGGCTTGAGATGTAGGATTATTCCCATAGCCAGTTAGATCTGAATTATTTGGATCTTTTTTTTTTTTTCACAAACTGCTGTCAGGAACAGCTTGATTGCTATCTATACTCTCTCAGCTCCTCTCTGCAGCAACATTAGCAGTTGTCACATGGGGGATTATGAAGCCTCAAAAACTCTCTTTATAAAACTAACAATTTTAATTACTGGAATTGCCAAACTGGTTCCATACCAATAAGCTTGATATTGTTGTCTTCATCTAGCAACAGATTTTCTATCTTCAAGTCTCTGAAAGAAAGAAAATATTTTGAGTCAGTCTCCAAAATAATGAAGCAGCTTTGCCTGACTCTCATCAGTGTATGTACCAGGCTTATCTATAATCAAATGTACAATGAAAGCAGCACACACAGTTCCAGGGTGAAAGCAGAAAGCCCCATGCATCCTGCCCAAAATTAACAGTGCTTTCACACTCTGCTTCCCACCTATTCTTCAGGCACAAAATGACATTACAAGCACTTGTCAGTACATCCTGTAATTAACCAGGCTCTTCAAGTTCCCTAAGTACTGCAAGTTTACAGAAAACTTAAAAACTGGAAACATTTTAAGCGTGTTTTGGCAACTGGAGGTCAGTTTCTCCTTTCTCCTCACAGCCAAAGGCCCCAGCTGAAGGACAAACCTGAGTTTTGAGGATAAACCTGATATTTTGAGTCAAATATCCTGCGTCTACAGGAGAGACCAGAATCAGCCTGCTGTGAGCACCCAGACTCCTTGCAGAGATCACCACAGCTATTGCCACACTCCACAGGTAAAATCCAAGGCTGAGGGGTTGAAATGGTTTGTCCAATGGCACCCAGAAAATCACCCCAAAAGCCCAAGCTGTGCAGCCTGAGCATTAAGTACAAAATATAATTTTGGTTGCTACACAGCTCATGGTGCAGCAGACTTCTAGCACTTGGCTAAGTCTTCACCACACTGATTTTCTGCTCTCATCCAGACAGGAAATATTTGGAACAGTCAGCACGCTGGGATATCCAGAGATGCTCCTCCCAGCAGAAAAAAAAAAGAAGGGAAAATCTGGATAATAAAGCCATCAGCTGTAATCATGGGAAGTCAGTGACATCCATGGTGTTTTGCCTTTGTAAGTGATGAAAGACACCTCCATCACAGATGGAGAGATCAGGCTTAATAAAACAAGACAAGGAATCTACCAGAGCAAGCCAAGCCCTTCCACAAGGAGGGATCTGTGAAAGAAAGACTCAGAGCCTTTCCCAAAATGTTCCTCTTTGTTTCATTTCATGCCCATGCTGTGTTTCAAACAGACAGAGGCAGAGGAGTGGGCAGGATGACCCTCACTTCAGCAGAGGGACCACAGGGACCTACCCAGGAGGGATTTCCTGCATGAAAAGCAGAAGGTGAGGGGGGATTCTGCCCCTCTGAGGACAGACCCCACCTGCAGAGCTGCCCCAGCCCTGGGCTCCAACAGCAGGAGGACCTGGAGCTGCTGGATGTGGAGGGAGAATGGCTTCAAAGTGACAGAGAATAGGGTTAGATGGGATATTGGGAAGGAATTCTTCCCTGTGAGGGTGATGAGGCCCTGGCACAGGGTGCCCAGAGCAGCTGTGGCTGCCCCTGGATCCCTGGCAGTGCCCAAGGCCAGGTTGGACGGGGCTTGGAGCAGCCTGGGACAGTGGAAGGTGTCCCTGCCATGGCAGGGGGTGAATCTGGATGGGATTTAAGGTCCCTCCCAACCCAAACCCCTCCAAGATTCCATTCCAACCCCTCTGTGATTCCATTCCCTTCTCTGGCAATGTCCCAGGGGTTCCTGCACATCCTCCCCAAGGCATTTCCCTGGCAGGGCAAGCAGGGCTGCTGGGGAAGGGCTCAGTCCAGGGACAGCCCGCCCTGCCAGATGGATTGGGATCAGCCCCCTCCTGCTCCCCTCTGCTCCCAAAAAAGGGCTCAGTGCTTCACCTCTCCCTGCTTCACTGCTTGCAGGTGGAGGTTCTCACAAACTGTGTGATTGGCCTCCAGGAAAATATCAGGGCTGGGAACTTAACAGCAGAGACTTAAAAAAAAAAAAAAAAAATCCAGTCTGGGAAAGACCAAAAAGTACAAAACAAAGCTCCCCCCACCCCCTCTAAAACCCCAAATGAAACTGAAATCAACAGAAGCACTGCAATGCTCAGTACAGCACCTGAAAGCAAAGAGAAACAGCATTTGGAAGCTCTGAGTATATGAAATATTAGCTAAGAAGAAGCAAGACTTTAAAGGCAAAGAAAGGGAAAAAAAGCAAGCTGCAAGTTAAGGAGAAAAGACATCCAGGCAATGAGAATAACAAATGAGTGACAGGGGGGCTAACCACAAACACCAGAAAAGATATTTTAAAGGATTCAAGGTAAAGAAACAAAAGGTAAATATTAGAGGGCACTTGAAAGCCATCAGAGGAAAGAGATAGAGATGTAAATATTGCCTCAGCACAGGGTGCAGTCAGGCCTGGTTAAAGCTGTTTACCCATCTGCCTGTTCCCAGCAGATCTGCCAGGGACTGGTAACTGATCTAATGCTCCATCTGCACCACAGCTTCTGTCCCCCCAACAGGAAAACTCTGATTTTTGGAGCACTACCAGGAGCCAGGACAACAGGAGCTTTGCCACATTTCTCTGTGTGGTACAGCCCAGCTGCACTCCTGCTTTAGGACCCATCTCCCTGAGCATCCTAAATGCTTTATGAAGTCACTTCTGTCCAATAGAAACTGGAATTGTCTTTTACAAAAGGAGGCTCACCTGAGCTGCTCCTAGAACCTTCACCATCATTCACTGAGTGTCTTACTTGCTTTTAATGTCCCAAACCCTTTATCCCACAGTGCATGAAATGCAGGCCCCCAAACACTTTGTGTGTTTCTGTTTCCACTGCAGCAAAGCAGGAACTCTGGACATTTTCTGATCTTGTTCCTTTACTGTCACTGCTCCTCAAAAAAAAAAAAAAAAAAAAAAAAAAAAAAAAAAAAAAAAAAAAAAAAAAAACCAAAAACCCAAACCAAACCAAAAACAAAATAAAAAAGGGAAAAAAACCCCAGAAAACCACCCTCAAGACCAAAACAAAAAAAACCTCCAAACACCAAAAAAACAACCCCCACAAAAAACCCCAAAAAACAAACAAAACAAAACAAAAACCCCAGAAACAAACAAACAAAAAATCTCCCCAAAAAACCCAAAAATCCCACAACTAAAGAATTATTTATGGGTTTGCCCCCATAAACCAATTCTCAGCAGTCATTGCTGAAAATCTTAAATACAGTCTCAGGCATTAAATGCAAAAGGAACAAGAAGTGCCACCTCTGCCTAAGGGATCAGTTCCCTGATGCTGGGAGTGTCTAACTATGGGACAAATTAATCAAATCTGGGACTAATGAAGGCAAGGAAGGCCAGGCTGCATTCCCACAGCAGATATTTAGGTCTTCTCAGCTCGTGGAGCTGGCAGCACACAGCTGGCATTCCCTGGATTTAAAATACACCATCTCTATGGGCTGAGTTCCTCTGGGAGTTTGTCCTGCTGTCCTTGGGGCTGCTTTATCTCTTTGGACCACCCTGGAAGCCCCAAGTGCCTCCAGAGGGGAGCACAAGTGAATCCCTGGAGCAGGTGACCCCCTCAGCAGTTTGTTCCATGCCATGGCAGGCAGCAGGCTGCAAAAGGCAAGTTTTGCATTTCACACTTTGTTTCTTGTCTGGGGGAGGCAGGATGAGAGGGAAGGTTCCACCAGCAAGCAGCTGCACAGCAGCAGTGGCTGGCTGCTGTCTCCTGAATGTTATTTTTAATCACAGAAAATCACTCCTCAACCATCAAACCTCAAGGCCAAGCCTTGTGCAAGAGCTGGAGAGGTTGCAGAGATTCGGGTTCATCACCACATTTATGCACCAATATACATTTCAAAGGCTTTGATATCAAAATATTGTTGAGCCCAGCTCTTCTGCCCCTGGATTCCATGTGGCTGCCTCCGTAAAAGAGGAATCTGGCCCATTGTCCTCACTAAAATCACATTTAGTGTGTTTGCACCAGAGCACTCCAAGGGAGAATGGCCAAAGGTAATTCTGAGATGTGAAATAAAGTAGAGAATGAACCAGCTCCAGGCTTCAAAAGGAGAGTTTGTTCTGCAGAGCAGGATCTGTCATAAATCCTGCATCAGCTGGATTAACAGGCTGGAAGTTATCAAAGGCAACATGGCAAACAGCAGGTACCAAAGGAGGGATCCTGGGGCATTCCAAGCAAACTGCATGGCGTGGCATCCCCTAACTCTGCCCAGAACTCCAGGGTTTTTCATCTCCTTCAAACTCCTGGCCTGCTTCTCACCACCAAATGGCCCTGGAAGGCAGGAATCTGCTGCCAGCAGGGCAGACGTAGGGGAATGCATCAAACCACCTTTGCTACCAACACATTCAACGCTTCTCTTTGACAGTAATCACACTGAACCGGGCTGAGTTTTGCTAAAATGACTTTTAAAGGGTGCTTGAGAATCTCCTGTGGGATGCAGCGGCAAGCACCAAGGCTTTCACTTCATTTTCCCTGCTGTCTTGGTGCTCCCAGGGGGCTTATTGCTCATGCTGCTTTCTGACAACACGAGGACCTGTGTAAACACCCTCTGCCAAGAGAAAGCTTCGCCAGACCCTGCCATTTGGTTCTGTTGTCCTCTATCAGAGGAAAAGATAAATATTCTACCTGATTCACAGCTGAGCTTGTGGCAAGCATATTTTTAGCAGCTCTCCTGATAGAGGGAAAGCAACCCAAAATGATAACATGGAATTATAAATAGAACAGTGGCATTTTGCTTTCAGCGAGCAGCCCAGGAGCTCTGAACCCTGGGCACCCCTCACCAAAGATGCAGCAGCTTCTGCACCCTGGAACTTGCAGACTTCACCCACCTCAGCAGATGACATATTTAGAACTTTTAAATACATCTACACAGTTAAAAATGAGTTTGGGGGTATTTTTACACCTCTAAATAAAAATGAGGTTTCTTGAAGTTCCTTAATTTTCGGCTGCTCACACATCAGTGCCTCTCAACAGAAGCATTTCCACTGAATTCTGGGTGCCTGCTCCTGTCCCAAGAGCAGTGATCTGAGTGCTTCTCTGCCCTGCCAAGCCTGGACTGTAACCCATGCAGCTTTCTGAGCAGTACCCATCAAACAACACGAGCAAATTTCACGCAGCTTTCATTCCACCTGGGGTTTTTCATCCCAAGTGGAACAGGCTAAGCCATCCACACCATTCCCCAAAATAACACAGACAAAACCTGGGAGTTTTTTGTCTGCAGTAGAACAAAAAATGCCAGCAAAAGGCTTTCCAGGGCCCTGCCCCACTCCATGGGAAGCATTTGTGGGGACAGGAGCAGCCCTTTTTCTGGCTGGGGATGCTGCAGTTTGCTCCACACGTGGCCAACTCCAACACCCCCACATCACCAGGCACGTGGAAGGGCTGGTATTTTTACCTGCTGCAAAAATAACAACAACAACAACAACAACAACAGAACACTGCCACTGCAGCCAGGCAGGGAATGAATCAGACTCCTGCACTATTTTTTCCCTCCCTCCTTCAGTAGCTGATTGAGCAGCCTGTTTTTAGAGCTGCCACAGTCAGAGGCCCGAGATGAAGGACAGCTCCTGAGGTAATTGTTAATTTTCCTCCCTCACTTGCTCGGGGAGAGGCAGGAGAATAAACCCAGATCACACCACCAGGGCTTTTCCTGCATCTCCACGCTGCTCCCCACTCTCTGCTTGCAGAAGAAGGCAACTCATTGAATGGGTTAAGCCAGAGAAAATGCTTGCAGATATGATCCTGTCAAGTTCTGTCAGTTTGGGCAGAATTAGACCTGCTCATTCATTGTGTGGAAGCCTCCCAAGAACAGCTCTGTGATCTGAGAAACAGGGTGGATGCAGGAGGCTGTCTGTGGGGCAGGGATTAATTCAGGGCTGGACAGACAGAGCTCAGCTGCCAGAGGAAGCCCAGCACTGTCACACTGCTCTCAGGGCTGCTGCTGCCTCCTGCCACTGCCTCTGGAGCTGTGCTAAGGTCACAGAGAGGGGAGGGGGCACAGCAAAACCTGCAGCATCCACAGGGGAGCTCAGCATCCATAGGGGAACTCAGCATCCACACAGGAACTCGGCATCCACTCAGGGGAACTCAGCATCCACACAGGAACTCAGCATCCACACTCAGCATCCACTCAGGAACTCAGCATCCATAGGGGAACTCAGCATCCACTCAGGGGAACTCAGGCTCTCCCTGGCCCCAAAGCCTTGCCTCCTCACCCAGCAGCCTGTTGATTCCAGCCTGTGCTTAGGGAACAAGCTATTTTTGTACGAAATGTGGGTTTGAGTCCTCTCTGAAAGAGAGAGAATGAAAGCCAAGCCTGCCAGCCCCCTGTAGGTGCCTTGGCCACTGTGCAGAAGGTGAATTTTGCAGGGAGAGGAATTGCTGCTGCTGCCCCAATCCTGCTCCCAAAAGCTCAACATGTTCATCTGTTCCTGCCTTGTTCTCCTCTGCCCATCTCAGAAACTTGATTTATTTCCTTTATCTCTCTCTCTGTCTCTAAATACTGGGTATCAACTGATCCCTGAAAGCAAACTTCTTCCTAATCCCTGCCTCAAGCTGTGGGCTTAATCATTTAAAGAGATCAGCAGGTTTGGGGCTGACAGAGAACCTGGTGGCTGCTCAAACATTTCTATTGCAGTGGCACCTGAACTGCAGCTGGAGGTGAGAGCAGAGGCAGCCTGTGCCCATGGCAGCTATCCCTGATGGATCCCAGGGAACACACAGAGACCCAAGACAAGGAAAAAGCAGCTTTGAGAGCACATGGAGCTGCAGGCAGGCAGCTGCACCCACGCTGCACGGCGGTGGGCAGCTCAGCACGCAGCTGGGCACAGCTGGAGGGGCTGGCTGTGGGCAGGGCAGCCCAGCTCCTGGTCCTGAGGAGCATTCAGATGTCTGGCTCCTGCAGAGCCCAGGAGGATGGATGGGGCCCACACAACTTGCTCAGCATCATATGGGAACTGTGTGGGAGTCCAGACTTAACACCAGCTGGCCCAAATTTAGAAAGCAGAGCCTCCTTCTTAGCACAGCTCCCTAAAAATACACCTAGGAACAGGAGAGGAGCGATGCTGGCTCCAAAGGTCCAGCCAGCCCACCACCCTGCTGTCTCCATGGCAGCAGAGAGCACAGACAGGAGAAAGGTACAGGGACAGGCAGCCACGTGTGACATCTCCACCTGCACCCTCCCAGCTGCTGCTCAGGGGCTTCAGGCACTCTTGATTCATCAGCTTCCTCCCTGCTGAGCTTCTCCTGTTCCCCCTGGAGGCCAGGTGAACTCCTTACCCCACAGCATCCCCCTGCCAGCAGGTGGATGCACATCCTGCTCATGCACAGAGCTCAAGGAGGGGCTGGAAAATGCTTACAATCAATAGTTATCAAACAGCAGGCACCAAAGGAGGAATCCTCTGGCACTCTGAGCAAACTGGATCACCTAACTCTGCCCAGAACACTGGGAAATGCTGCCAGGCACAGGGTGGGATTTTTGGGGTGTCCTGAGCTGGATGATCCCTGGGGGTCCTTCAACCCAGCATATCCTGTGATTCTATGGATGAAGGTGCTAAGGGAAGGAGGTGGTGCTGCAGTGCAGCAGCTGTGGCTCTCTCTATCCTCTGAGGCTCCGCTGAGGTGATGCAAAAGTGCAAAGAGCAGGGATTGCAGTGATCCATCCCACTGGGGCATCATGCCAGCCCTGGCACTGCCAGGCTTTAGGCAAACCAGCTCACCCCCCACTCTGCTGTACTTCCACCAGTGCCACAAGAGGCTTGCACAACCACCTTCTCCAAGCAACAGTGAAATAATTCATTATTTCCTCCTGCTCTCCTCTTGGTGCACAGCTTTGGGGAGTGCTGGCAGTGAAAGGGCCCTGCTTTTGGCCTGTACCTCATCTTCACTGACACATAACCACAGAATATCCCGGGCTGAAAGGGATCCATAAGGATCATGGAGTCCAGCTCCTGGCTGTGGAGCTGCTGGCTTTGAGGAGCTGCTGATGCTTTCTGCAGGTACAGCCTAATGCCCAGGGCAAGAGCACCCAAACAGCAGCACCAGGAGCAGCCACAAAGCTCTCAGGAGCACAAGGGAACCTTCCAACACACACAAACAGCCCTCAGAGGAGCTGGCACCGGCCTCAGCAGCATTCCCAGCTCACCTGTGCACGACCCCAGCCCGGTGCAGGTGCTCCACGGCCAGGATGAGCTGCCGGATGTACTTGCGGGCTTCGTGCTCCTCCAGCCTCTTCTTCTCGTAGATCTTGTGCATCAGGTTGCCCCCAGGGCACAGCTCCATGACCAGGTAGTAGCTGTTCTCAGTCTCCAGGATATCCAGCAGCTGGGCGATGTTAGGGTGGCGGATCATCTGCTGGATCTGCCCTTCCCGCCGCAGGTTCTTGGTGACATAGGTGTCCTTCTTGGCCCTCTTCTTGTCAATCACTTTCACTGCCACCTAAGGAGGGAGCAGGACAGGGGGTTGTTAGCTGTCACATCCATGATTTGTCACTCTAAGCCTGTATAAACAGGTCACAGGTCACACGTCACAAGGATGTCCCCCCTCAGCTGGCACGCCGTGGCTTCAGGCACAGCCGCACAGGTCAGAGAAACAGGAGCTGCTCTCCCAACCCCACTGACTGCTCCATCCTTTATCTCCTTGTACAATGACACTCCAAAACTGCTGCAGGGAAATGAGGAACAAAGGAGAGGGGACAATCCCACTAACCACCCACAAACACTTGACACACTTGAGGCTGGGCATTTATTGCAGCTGCTTACTCAGAAAGCCTCCAGGCTGGTGTTTACAACTTCTAAGTGCTGATTTTGGCTTTTCCTGGCTTCCAATACACGACTGGAGATGATATCCTTTCATTACAATTTCCTGAAACTATAGTCAAGAGTTTGCTTTGCACGATTTGCATAAAAACACACTATGAAAAACAAAACCCACTTTGGTACCACTCTCCTGGCACATTCCTTTTTTCTGCTTTTTCTCTCTCGTGGGAGCTGGAGAGGGGCTTGGAGGAACGGGGCAAGGGGAATGGCTTCAAGCTGCCAGAGAGAAGGGTTAGGTGGGATATTGGGAAGGAATTCCTGGCTCTGAGGGTGGGGAGGCCCTGGCACAGGATGCTCCACATCACACACCAGAGCTGCCTGGGTGAACTCAGGACCACAAACACCTGGCAGCTACATTCCTGACTACTCACATTAAAGAGACACCATGTAGCCATCAGATAAAACAACAGGTAAATCAGGGCTGGATTTCATCCCTTCTGAGAGCCCCAGGTGATTCACCAAGGAGACAGACTTAAATTAGTACATTCTTTCAGCTAATGAGATGGAACTGAGCACAGAGGCTTGCACGGAGTATTTAGGCAGCAAACCACAGGAGTTACTCTGATGAGGACAAACAAATTCCCAGGTCACACAAACATGAGATACCACACTGTGTATTGGCAGCACAACACAACCTCTGCAAAAGGTGAAAAAAAATAAATTAAAAGCTGGTATTTGTCACAGCTGCAAGGTACAAATCATGGAGTGGCAGCAGTACGGAGCAGCAACCTGTTACTCTTATTGGTAAGGCACCCCTAATTCACTGACAGAAAAAAGCACATTATACATGCCCACATGTGCTGCCCACCTGAGCTCAGCTGTAGAGTGCAGCAACCCCCTGAACACAGAACACCGAGCCAGCCGTGGGACTACTGGAGGACTCTCCCACCACCACCAAGAATTAGCTTTGTGTGCCTTAAGGACAAACTTTTCCCCTAATTTTGACAGGTACCTTGGCAGGCACCCCACCAGTGCCAGCACACAAGCAAGGCAGCCTTGGGATTCACCCCAGCTCTGAGCCACTTTTCCCCCTTCCAGATCCCCCTGCAGAGCTGACAGAGCTGACCAAGGTGGGAACAGCAGATTTGTTCCAGCAATACCCTGTTCTAGGGATCAAACTCTGCACGGCGTTACCCCAGGGCTGACGCAGCTAATATCCCTGATTCGGAGCTCATCCCGAGGCAGAGCAAGGCAAGCAAGGACCAAATGTGCCCAGACACACTTCACACACAGAGCCTCCTGTGCAGGGTGGATGTGTGTGCATGCACCTGGAAATTTCATTCATGCAGAAGGGGAAAAGCAGAAGGGGAAAAGCATTTGGTAGAGAAAATACTGTAGATGTTGGGTAATCATCAAACAAACACACTGGAGCTTTCACAGCCCACTCAAGACATGCCAGTTACTCAGCTCTGCTCTCCCAAGCTTCAAGGAGGGGCTCTTGGTCTCTGCACCATGCCTAACTCAAGTCTCCTGACTTGAGTTCCTGGCCAACACTGGCACAAAAATAAAAAAAATAAGTGATAAAGCAAGTAATTACTCTCAATATGTAGCAACAGTGGCTCTTGACATTCTGCTTTTGGCTAAAGCTCTGCTGTGTAAATAGATAGATGGTGCAGGTTATTCTGTGTTATGAGATACAAAGATGAGTAATAGCCCATATTTTTGGTTCCCGAGTCCTAGAATCACACTGTTGGAATGAATTACTTTCCTGAAGGTTCTGCTGTGACACATCATATGAGCAACTGCTGCTGCTCTCCAAAAATCCTCCAGGTTGGGCTGAAGCACACAGGAGTGCAGGTGAAGGAAGGGCCAGCAGCTCTGCCCTCCCTGGAGGAGAGGATGCAGGGCAGAGGGGCTGGAGCTGCAGCAGGGGCACGTGAGCCAAAGAGCAGCAGCACGTGTCCCCCACTCACAGGGACAGGGATGGGGACACTGCCAGCTCCAGAACCTCAGCCACAGAGAGGCGGGGGAGGCTGAGGCTGACTGGCACCAAACTGCACAGAAGCAGGCACAGCAAGGCCCCCAGGGGAAAAAATAAACCTGAGAAGAAACAGCTTCAAGGACCAAGAGTTGCCTGGAGGAATCTGGGAGGCAGAGCTGCTGCCACCAGAGGTGACACTTTTTTGCATGCCCTTTGTCAGCAGTGTGGAATTGCCACGAAGCTGGAAAGGGATCACACTCATCCTGGGGTTCCCCCCATCCCTGTGGCCATCCAGGAGGCACCAGCTCCTGTTGGGCAGCTTCCCAGACCTGCCAACCACCTGCTGCTGGGGGCAGGAGGAACCTCCAGGTGCTCGGCGAGCAGAAGTCCAAGCCATCCTCATCCCAGCAACACTGGGGAAAAGCCCAGCTGAGGATGCTCAGGTGCTCCTGCAGGAATTTGCTTGCCCAGAGGCCAGCTTAGCTCATGGCCTGGATGCCCTGCAGCAGAGCTGCTCCCCTCAGCCTTCGAGCTCCTGAGCAATGCCTAGGTCAGATGCCTGCAAAAACAACTGAGCACTTGCACTGCAGTGGCCCCAGCTTGGCAAGTAATGTTCTGACACGTTCAACCCTGCAGAGAACGGGATGGCCTTGCAAAATCAGGGTGTGACATTTTGAGGGCTCTTGAAGAGCTTTCCCCACTCACCCAGCCGCTTGGAGTGTTTCCTTGTGCGAGTTCTCAGCTGAAGAGGGAGGCAGCTCCTGCTGGCTGCTGCCAAAGGGAGCTCAGCTGAATTGAGAGCAAACTGCTTGGAAAAAGAAACCCACAAGAACTGTGGGATTTGGCCAGGAGACCAACAGAGCATAGGAGAAGCAACTTCAACTATCAGTGGGACTATTTCACTGTTGGAGGGACAGCCCCCTGCCTTTTTTCTCTTTTTTTTTTTTCCTTTTTTTTCCCCAGAGTTTTCCCCAGGCAGCAGCACTGACTCCCAGCTCCTCCTGGAGCATCCTGCCCGTGCCGAGGCAGCTCAGAGCTGCAGCTCGGGGCACAGGCAAAGAGAATGTGGACTTCTGCACCCAAATCACAAACTTGGACTTCTGCACCCAAATCACAAAACTTTACTGTCCAGTTTGCCCTCAGCCAGGAGCATGAGGCAAAGAGCCAGACTACAGAGATATTTTGCGGCCATCAGTACTGCAAGTCCATCTCCAGCTTTCTTCTTTTTGCTGTGCCCAAGGCAGCAATAAATTCAGTTTCTTTCCTCTCTTATTTCCAGCCATAGCTGTCTGGCTTCACTTGCAGCTTGCTTTGTATTTACCACTGTTCTCACCACAAAAATCTGAGCTCGCTTTTCAAAAGCAGCTGGTGATTTTGGGTGGCCGATTCAAATCACATTAAACAGACCTAACTCAAGCCTGCACAATTGTCAGCACAGTCCCAAAATCAACCCCTTCAAGGACATCTCGTTTTGGGCAATCACCCAGCCAGGCACAGAACAAGTTGTTCATCACAACCAACTCCAAGGACTAGAAAATGCCAGTTCCATTCTCTGGGTAGAGTTTATTCTTTTCTCTAGCTGTTACAGCTTAGCAAATTTTACAGCACAGTGAAGGCATGTGGGGTTTTATACAGCAAGTTCCAGGATCTTAGGAAATAAAGAACTCCAGAAAAGGTATTTCAGCATTTTCTCTAATTGTAGTAAAATCAGCAATCAGAAAAGGTAGGGAGGAGTCACTGCTGCTGAGATGTTTTTTTCTTTTCTCCTGACAGCGTGAGCCAAGAGTTTGGGGTGTAGCCATGCACAAGCCCAGCTGCTGCAGACGAGGCCAGGACAAATGTCCCAGCAGGCAGAAGGCCACTGGCTCTGCCGGCAGGCCAGACCCAGCCAGGAAAGCTGGAAATCAGCCCCCGAAGACCCATAAACTCCTCCAGACAAGAGAGCAGCTCCCAGTACACTCACTCGTGTACTCCGGATTCCTGCGAGCCTGGAGGGAAAGAATCTGATTGCCAGGGGATAAAAACAGCATCCCACCAATTTCTACCCAAACAGGGTAGAAAGGGACTCAGGAGGACTTTGGATAAGCAAATGAACCTAAAGCCTCTTGGTGCCACAGCCAACTTAAACATAATCCCCAAAAGCACAAGCAGGATGTATTTGGTGAGGTAAGAAAAGGTATTAATTACACCTGTCCAAGGCACTGGGGACTATTCTTAGATTGCTCTATCCCGTTCTGGTATGTCCAGTAATTAAAAAATTATGCTGAAGTTTTGGAAAGAGTTCTGAGAAGAGCTTCAGAACAGTCTGAGGTCCAAGAACTGCTTGTTGTAGTTAGTGACTGAAGCTCAAAAGGTTTAATTAAGAGAATGCTAAGCACTGGCTCGATGATCTCCTGCAAGCACCTGCATGGGGGGAAGATTTCTGATAAGAGAAAGCTCTTGAATAAAATGAAAATGAACGTGCCAAAAGGTAAATTGGGCAAACTCAGGCTATTCCTCTTCAACAGGTCTGTTACCTCACATCACATTTATGGGGAACTTTGTGCCATGTTCCACAGGCAGCTGTGATTATCCTTCCCTGGACCTCTGCTCCGCTGTTTCCATAGAGCCAGCTGCCCTCTCCCTCTCATCTTCTGTTCCTCCTTGCTCAAACAGGGACAGACAGACACATCCTGACCTCTCAGCATCCCTGGCACCTGGGACAGCCAGGCTTTCACAGCTCAGGGACCAGCAGGAGATGGTTTGGAGGCGAGTGGGCTGACACAGTGCCCCTACCCAGCCACTCTGAAAAGAAACCCCCATAAAACACATTTCTCCTTGGTACTACATGTCCAAAGCAGCAGCTTTGTAGCAGGCACAGATGCCAGAGACTGCCTGGGGAGCAGGAACACAGAACAGCCCATCCATGGGAAGGAACTTGGTTCGTGGCTTATCTTGAGGGGGTCACAGAGGGGGTCTGTCTGGCCTTTGGCAGAAAGAAATCACTTCCAGCAGCCTTTCGGTGCTCTCTTGGGCAGCCAATTAACGGGGCAGCCGTCAGGGAGAGCTGCACATTTTTACCTCCCTGGCCTCTCAGGATATCTGCACAAGTCAGGAGAGATTATGCAGAGACTGATGAAAGTAGTGGTGGCAGGAAGCCAGGCACAGACATCCACGAGGATGCACTGAGAGGTTCCAGGAGAAATCCTTGCAGATCCTTGTCAAAGGCAGCCTCCAGGCCGGAGACATTTCCTGCAAGGAGCAGTCTTGTCTCTGAGTGCCTGGGACAGATGGGTTTGCCTTGCAGAAATACCCACTGAGCCCTGCTGCCCAAAATCTCCCTGGTTTCTCAGAAAAGGGCTTTTTGACCCCCACTCCCAAGGTAAGACTGACATGCCAAAACACTGGAGGAAAGCTCTAAACTCAAGGTGGGAGCAGCTATCAGGGCAGACTCTCCTCAGGGAAAATTATTTTTATTTTATTGCTTTATTTTTATTTTTCCTCAGGTAAAATAAGCCATAACTCGCCCTCCTAACGCCAGCAGCCAACATCTTCCCATCTCCCTGCTCGAGGGGTATGTTTCCCATTAAACAGCCCCTGCTCCACATTTCAGAAGTGCCCCTGATTTAATGCCAATTCAGCGCTCTGGCTTTAGGGAAGAGAAAAAACCAACAAGCCCATCCCTGTGAACCACTGCTCTCGAGGCAATACCCTCCTTTGTAGTGATTTAAAACACAGCAGATAAAACATTTACAACTGTCAAGAGCCAGGAAAAAGGTGTCTCCAGTAAAGATTTCCTACATAAATAATACACTCTCTCCCTCAGCTCTGTGGACATTATTCACAGAAAACGAATTTATTCTCCAAAAAAAAAAAAAATGTTTCCATGACAATCTTCCACAACAGACAGAGAGCAAAGGAACTTTATTTTATATAACTTGGCTTTTTTTAGTTCTCTTTGTTGCAGTGGTTTTCCTCGCCTTGCCTCTGATCTCACATGGCAAATGAGCAGCTGTAGCACCAAAGGTGCTGAACCCCGAGCAAACAGTGACAGAGAAGGAGACTTTGGCCAGCTTTTGTTAATTTTTCCCAGGTGGTTTCCCTGGGGCACCGTGGTGGCTCCTCCCAGGCCCTTTCCACGAGGATGAGGTTTGACCCTGCTCTCTGCCAGCACGGCCAGAGCCCAGATCACAGCTCAGGGACCAGCAGGAGACGGTTTGGAGGCAAGTGGGCTGACACAGTGCCTCCATCCAGCCACTCTGAAAAGAAACCTCCATAAAACACATTGCTCCTTGGTTCTACATATCCAAAGCAGCAGCATCTGTACCCCACACCTCCAGGTGAGCAGCACCCACTCTGCCATGGCCCTGATTCACCTCCTGGCTGATATCCCTCCAGTTTTTGACTTTGGTCAGCTTGGATGCCTCTCCACACCCTAGGAGAGGAGCAGAGTCAGCTGTGAACCAACCCTCAGCTCATTTCTGTGCCACTCTTCAGACAGCTCGGCGTTCAGGCAGGCTGTGACAACTCAGCCACCACAAGGTTTGTCACCCCTGCTCTCCTGCCAGGGTCACATCCTTGTGCTGCTCATCAACAAGCTCCCCTTTCCCAGCTCCTGAGGGCACAGGGGCAAATCTGCTGCATCTGCTGGGGTGCAAGGAGCTGCAGCAGCAGCCTGCAGGGCACTGCCGCCAGAGTGGCAATCACTAAAGGATTGTGTTTGCCACTGCACAAGGCAGGGACACAGAGGGGCTCTCGTTGCCAGCACTTTCACGGGCAACACAGGACTTTGGAAATGGGCACACAGCTCTACAGATCAAGAAACAAGTTAAAACTACAAAACCTGCAGGAACAAATGCGGGGATCCAGATGCGAGCGTCACCTGGAGCCAGCTCAACCCAAACCACTCCATCCTGCAAGGGTAACAAAAAAAGCAGCACACTGCTGACAGGAGGCATCCTCAAAAGTGCTGAATGCAAACCTGAAAGCAGATTATCTCAAGAGGATAAGGAACTGCCACATGTGCATCCATTCAGCTCGCTGCAGAGAACAAGCTGCAAGCTGCTTAATGGGAAACATGAAGTGAATCGTTCTGGAAGTCAGACTCTGCATAAATGAGCAGCCTGGCCTATCCCAGCTCATTGCTCAGCACAGGAGAGGGACAGAGGGAAAAATGGGGCTTTATACCCAATTTTCACCTGGTTTGAGCAGCCTGGCCTATCCCAGCTCATTGCTGTTCAACACATGAGAGGGACAGAGGGAAGAGCATGGCTTTATACCCGATTTTCACCTGGTTGTTTTGCAGACTGAGCATCAGCTTCACTCTGCCTTCTGCTCCAGCTCCTGCAAGCTCCACAGCACCTCGGAGGGAGCACCACAGTGACACATCAGCCCGCTCCTGCTCCCAGCCAAGTCCAGCTCTGCTCTCCAGAACGTTTCCTGGAGGGCTGCACGCTAGCAGAAGTGTGCATGGAGCAGCTTCAGCACAAATTCTGACACAAAAAAAGAGAAAAGCTGCGAAAGCAAACACCTAGAAGCAAGAAAATGTCAAAATGCAGGCTGCAGAAACACCCTGGTTTTGTTTCCTCGCTGCATGTAATTGAGAGTGGCACATCCAGCCAGGTGCAACAGTTGGCAGCCCTTTAATAAAGGGGAACAGATCCTGGAAAAAAGCCACCCTGTGGATTCAGGGCTTTACAAAATAAGCTTTTTAAAAATAAAAATTTGGATGGAGATAAAATCTGAAAATATGCTGAGGAACAGGTAAAGATAAAATGACTGACTAAACCTAAGTGAGAGAACAAACCCATCCAGGAAACTGATACGCAAGTATCACTGGAGGAAGAAAAAAAACCCCAGCAGATCAAATTTCAAATCACAATCCTGCAGCTTTACCCTCTGATGCCCTGACAACAATGAAGGTCTCACAGTTTTTACCTGCAGCCTCACAGTAGCTGGGAGGGAGGAAAGAGGAAAAGGCTGAACTGAAAGACCTGCAAACACCCTAGAAAATCAACTTTTCTCTGCAGTGAGGCAACCTGCTGACCCATGTGGTCGGCAGGGTGGTTTGAAAGTGACACCCCACACACCCTCAAGGCCCCCAAAACTCAGGCAGGGTAAAGACAGTGGCAAAGATCCTAGAACTGTACATGGGGATATACCCAAAAGCCACCAAGTCTGCATTCCCTGCAGCCTGTGGTAAAACAGGCAGGGAAAGGGGGAATTTACTCCTGGCAGAATTAACTCTGTGGCACAAAGAGGCATTTCCAGGTCTCTGCAGGGAGGCTGCTCTGCCCACCCACCCCTGCGCCTCGGGGAGGGGGGGCTCAAACATGCCTTTTCTTTGTATTTTTCCTCTGCCTCTTTAATAAAGAAATACATTCTGAACGTGAACTCTTCTGTGAAAAGGCCACTTTTAATATTAATTGCTTTGCCTCCCTAGCAAAACTGGTAAATTGTATTTTTAGCCCCTGCTTCCCACTGTTGCTGAAAGCCTCTTGACTAAGTGTAACTAAAAACATACCTTGTTCCAGCTCAACAATAGCACTGAGGGAAATTATAAACAAAGTTTTCCCTGGATGAGGAATCAAATGAGTCAATTTGCCTCAGTGACTTTTTTTTTTTTTTTTTTTTTTTTTTTGTAGTGACAAAGATTACACCGAAAAGCAGTTAAACATAATCTTGGATCAGGTTTGTTTGCAGGAACTTTGGCTCAATGGATTGTCAGCGTGCTGTCACTGCACAATGCTGAGCAGAGTTAGTGGGACATTGCACTGGGGTCTGCAGCAGATAACACAGAGTGTGACAACAGAGCCCACCAGCACCCCACCACAGTGATGGCAACGTGCTCTCAGCTCCCTAAGGATGCAAAAAATAAGTGAATTTTCCTAAAAACACACCTCTTTTTATAAAAATATCTCTCTTTATAAAGGAGAGATGTCTCCTTTGCCTGGTCCCCATCACCCAGAGAATTACTTGGAACAAAAACTGTGCCTGCTGTGCACAGGCTCCCAAAGTCACCCAAACCCAGCTCGCTCACAATGTAAAGCCAAACTGGCTTGCTCTTCACAGAGGAGCTGCTTTTGCTTAGGATTAGCACTGAGGACTGCCTGAGTCGAGCTGCCAAATCAGCCCTTTCCCCCAAAATGTCAGATTACAGCTGCCATATTTCATTCCAAAGCCACGGGAAGAATAATCCCTCCAACATTCTCCTGCTCTTAATTCCATCGGGCCCCACCAAGGGCTTCTCCAAGCATAGAAAACAACAACCTGCAAAAAAAAAAAAAAACCAAACCTGTGGCAGCACAAACCACCAGTGAGAGCGGGGTGGGTTGGAGTCCAGTGATAAAAACCTGGGAAGGTTTAGAAACCTCACCTCAGCTCACCCTGCTGAGCTGGCAGGAGCTGCTGAGCCCCGTCCCACACAGGTCACCCTGAGTGCAACACCTTCCACCTCCAGCTGCCCTGCTGAAGGAGCCTGGCCCCCGGAATGTGCCATCCCATCCTCCTGGAGCCCTCTGCAGCCCCCAGAAATGGCAGGGTGAGGTCATGGCAGATTTTTGGCACCCGCCTGGCATCGCCTCGAGCGTGTACAATGCCTTCAGTCAGGGCCAGGGATGCCAGCCTGGCTGGGGGCTCATCAATCCAGGCATTTCATCCCCAAACACGCCAATTTCTGAGACATTCACTCCTCCAGAGCTGCTAAAGCCTGCTGCAAATCCAAACCTGTTGGGGCCCCCCTACTGCAGTGTGACATTTCAGTGACCCTAAGGGCCCGGGCTCTGCCAGAACAGCTCCCAGACAGCAGGGGCAAGACTCTGCTTTAGGGAAATCCTCCTGAATTTAGGCAGTGCCCTGGGCTCGGCACGAGCAAGACTCTGCTTAACATTTATTTTAGGGCAATCCTATTGAATTTAGGCACAAGCAAGACTCTGCTTTACACTTATTTTAGGGCAATTCTACTGGATTTAGGCAGTGCCCTCAGCTCATCAATGGCTTTACAGACAAAAGTCTGCCCCGGGCCATGAAGTGGGGACAGCATCAAGTCCTTACAGAGGGACCTTCCCTTCTTGGGAGGAGCAAGGTGGGAATGGGACAGGAATAGAAGATATTTCCCTTCCCTGCCTGTGGTGGGCTCCATGTGGGCAGAGCAAATTTGGGCACATCTCAGCTCCTCTGACCGGGCCACAGCAGACCATGTGCCCAAGAGAGCCGAGGGTCCACCAGGGTGCAACCCTCAGTGGGATGGGAAGCATTCACCCCCGGGCTGAGAGGGAGGAACCTTGCCCAGAGGGACCTCACCTGAAGCAAACCATTAATAACTCTTCCCTCCCACCCATTAACTCCAGCTTATCCACGAATAGCTGGGCTGGAGGAGGTGGATTTCTGGGAAGTGGACGTTGCATTAGTCAGTGTGGAAGTGTGTGACTGGTGCTGCAGGCAGTGCCAGGTCAGACAGAGCTGGGAGATGCCCCCAGGGATGGACAGGGCTCGGCAGGAAGGAAGGAAGAGTGACTCGAGTTTCTGCTTGTCATTTTGTCACAGAGTGTGCTATTCCAGACACCCAGGGAGAAAAAAACCCGAATCAAGCAGCAGACCTGGGAGCTGAGACAGAGGGGTGTGTGGTGGCTCTTTTTTTATTTTTTTCCCCTCTTAACAGACTGAGATAAATGTAGCAAACCCAAAACGTGGAGGTGGGGAGGACGTGTGTGTGCATGTGCCTTTTATCAACTGCAGGATCATTGGATGTTTCTGTTACCAAGGAGAAGCACACGCTTGGTAACAGAGGAGAGCAACATTTTTTTAATTTTTTTTCTGCATTCCTGTATGATAATATTCACAAACCTTATCATTTTTCACACGATGAGACTCTCAGAGCCCTATATTAAATTTCTCTCCGTGACAAATTTACCGGAATGAAAAAAACCAAACCCCAGCATCCTGCTTTGGCAGGGAACCCTCTGTGAAGGGTACACAAGAGGCAGAATCCCAAAGTCACCGAGGCTGGAAAAGACCTCGAGTCCAAACTGTGCCCCATTCCCACCTTGTCACCAGCCCAGAGCGCTGAATGTCACCTTCAGTGCTTCCTGGGACACCTCCAGGGATGGGGACTCCAAACTTCCCTGGGCAGCCTTTTCCACTGTTTAAAACCCTTTCCATGAGGAAATTCCTGCTAATGTCCAACCTGGTCCTGCCTGAGGCCGTTCCCTCTGCTGCTGTCCCTGTTCCCTGGCTCTCCCCTCCTGGCAGGAGTCGTGCAGAGCCACCAGGTCCCCCCTGAGCCTCCTTTTCTCCAGGCTGAGCCCCTTCCCAGCTCCCTCGGCCGCTCCTCACAGCACTCAGAAGTTGTGTGGCTGAACAAGAGCAGCACAACTCTCTGCCGGGGGCTCCGGGGGGCTCGTTCTTGCTGGATTTACTGCCCAGCCAAGCCCCTGCTGCTCCTGATAACGCTGTCACCTCTCCTACTGATGGGCAGGAGCCTCTGCGGAAGGGCTCTGGATAAAAACCAAAGAGCAGAGCCCCTGCACGGACTCTGCCCAGCAGCACCCTGGGGAAGAACCATCCGGGGAGCATCTCCGCCGGCGAACACATCCCCACATCTGCCGTGTGCTGTGCCAACACCTCGACACTGAGCCCCCTCCCGCAGCATCTCCCACCGCCAGGTGCGCGACCAGAACCTGTGGGTACCCACTCGTGACATGTCGCGACAGCGACGGCTCCCCGGCAACACAAGTCTCACCAAAAAACCCGCTTTTCTCACCAGAAAAAGTGAGCAAACAAAGGTGTGTGGGGGAGATGTTGAAATTAAAGGAAAGAAAGACAGGGCAAGGCAGCCGAAGTAGAGCGAGAGGAAGGCGAGACCGCAGCCGCGGGAAGCTCCGCGGGGGGAGCGCCCGGAGCCGCGGGAACTCGGGCACGGCAGCAGCCGCTCCGGCTCGCTTCGGGACCGAGGGGGCTCCTCCATCCTCCCGGGGGCTCCTCCATCCTCCCGGGGGCTCCTCCGTCCTGCCGGGGGCTCCTCCATCCTCCCCGGGGGCTACTCCATCCTCCCCGGGGGCTACTCCATCCTCCCCGGGGGCTCCTCCGTCCTCTCGGGAGGCTACTCCATCCTGCCAGAGGAACTCCACGATCCTCCCCGGGGGCTACTCCACCTCGGGGGGAGCTCCTCCATCCTGCCGGGGGGCTACTCCATCCTCCGAGGGGCTACTCCATCCTCCGAGGGGCTACTCCATCCTGCTAGGGGGCTACTCCATCCTCCGAGGGGCTCCTCCATCCTCCCGGGGGCACCTCCATCTCAGAGGGGGTTCCTCCATCCTGCCGGAGGAGCTCCACGATCCTCCCTGAGGGCTACTCCATCCTCCCGGGGAGTTACTCCATCCTGCCAGAGGAACTCCACGATCCTCCCGGGGGGCTACTCCACCTGTGGGGGGGCTCCTCCATCCTGCCGGAGGAGCTCCACCATCCTCCCCGGGAGTTCTTCCATCCTTCGGGGGGCTTCACCATCCTCCCCGGGGATCTTCCATCCTCCGGGGGGGCTACTCCATCCTCCCCGGGGGCTCCTCCATCCTGCCGGGGACTCACCCTCCCGGGGGCTACTCCATCCTCCCGGGGACTCACCCTCGCGGCCGGCAGGGACTGAGCACAGCCCGCTCACCCAGCCCCCCGTTCCCCCCCGTTCTCCCCCGTTGTGCCCCGGGGGGCTCCCGGAGGCGGCGGTACCTTCTCCCCGGTGACCACATGCAGCCCCTCGCGGACCTTGGCGAAGGAGCCCTCTCCCAGTTTCCTGCCGATCAGGTAGTTGCCGACCCTCTTGGTGTGCTGGAAGTCGCGGAGCCGCTCCCGGGGCGCGGCGGCGCCCAGCCAGGCGGCCAGCAAGGAGCCGCCGTCCGCCGCCGCCCGCCGCGCCTCGCCGCCCGCCGGCTCGCCCAGGAGCCCATCGCCCGCCGCCGCCGGCATGCCCGGCCCTGCCCAGCCCTGCCCGCTCCGCCGGGCTCCGCTCCGTGTCCCCGGGGCGCTCGGCGAACTTGCTGCGGGCGGCGGCGGCGGCGGAGGGGCCGCGGGGCGGAGCGGGGCGGAGCGGAGCGGAGCGGGGCGAGCCGAGGTGGCCAGGGCTGCCCGCCCTTCCTCGCAGCCGGCGCCTCCCCCCGAGCCGCCTCCCCGCTCCGGTAGCGCGGGGATGCAGGCAGGGATGGAGGGGGAGCGGGCTCAGTTCGGATTCGCGGTAATTCAACCCGCTCGCAGGCTCGCACTCCCACCCAGCGCACACTGGCACTGTCACCGAGCATCCCCTGCCCAGCCAGAGCACACTGGCATTGTCACCGAGCAGCCCCTGTGCCACCCAGAGCACACTGGCACTGTCACCGAGCAGCCCCTGCCCACCCAGAGCACACTGCCATTGTCCCCGAGCATCCCCTGTGCCACCCAGAGCACACTGGCACTGTCACCGAGCAGCCCCTGCCCACCCAGAGCACACTGCCATTGTCCCCGAGCATCCCCTGTGCCACCCAGAGCACACTGGCATTGTCCCCGAGCATCCCCTGCCCACCCAGAGCACACTGGTATTGTCACCGAGCAGCCCCTGCCACCCAGAGCACACTGCCACTGTCACCGAGCAACCCCTGCCACCCAGCTGGGGAACGGGAGAGGAGGAGAGCAGGGATGGAAGAGGGGACAGAGCCAGCAGAGCCACCCCGCCCCGAGTTCCTGATGGTCAGCGGTGCTCTGCCCTCCTCTTTGTCTCAGCTTGGGAGAGCTGATGGAGCAGTTAATTCACAAGGGTTTTAACCTCCAAGCCATCTTTAGTTGTGTTAGCCAGGAAGTCATGAGGAGCCCCCATTTGTCTTTGAGTATAATCCACATTTTCAAGTTTTGCCTGCGTGCTTGTGTTAGGGAATACTTGGAAACCTGAAAGGAACTACCCCGACACCTAACAGATGTGAGTTGTGTCTGTAAAACCTCCTGTTGAGGGGCAGCTGGACCTGGCACCAGCCCACCTAGAGCTCCCATCCCATCCCATCCCATCCCATCCCATCCCATCCCATCCCATCCCATCCCATCCCATCCCATCCCATCCCGAGCTCCTGCTCCCACCACAGGGCTGGTGAACACACCTCTCCCTGCTTTTTAAGCTCCTCTTTGACTCTTTGAAAACATAAATCTGATTTTGCATCTCGCTGCTGTCTGTTTAACGTGGGGTTTTTGTCTCCACTGGCCACATTCCGTCTGAATCTCCCAGTGACCTCTCCAAAATGCGTTCCCAGTGGCTAAACACATTCTCAGGGCTGGGAGCCCTGGAACTGGCTCCACACCAGCATGCTCCACTGAAATACATGTTCTCAGACGAAATTTCAAACAAAACAGAAACCCAGCCTGTCCCAGTAGGCAGAAACTGGAGAAGGGAAAGCTTCAAAGGCCATAAATAACAGCTTGGGTTGAAAATCTCCTCTCATTGCATGTACCGGGTACATTTTCAAGCATTACAGCCCACGGCCACCAAAACCAGGAGTCTGAATGTCCTCTGAGCTATCCCAGGAGTGGTTTGGTGCCTTGTGGGAAGGAGCAGGGACACTTCACTGCCTGAGCTGCTGCAGCTGGGCTGCACTTTGGCAGGACACATCCAGGAGAGAGCTTCACTGGTGTTTCCTCCACTAAATCTGGAGTGGGAAGGTGCCAGGGCTGTGCCTGTGTTTGCAGGGAAGGTGACCAAGGGCTCACACAGGTGAGGAGAGTGGCAAGGCAGGATGGTTCCGTGGAGAGCCTGGCTCTGTGTCACAGCACGACAGATTGAGGGTTTTAACGACATTGCTGAGTGGGAACAAGGGGAAAAAAGGGGGGGAAGGGGGGGGAAAAGGGGAAAAAGGCAGTAAGGGAGGGAAAAGGGGGGAAAAAAGGGGGGAAGGTGGGAAAAAGGGGGAAGGGGAAAAGGGGGGGAAGGGGGAAAAGGGGGGGAAAGGGGAGAAAATGGGGGAAAGGGGGAAAAGGGGGAAAAAGGGGGGAAAGGGGGGGAAGGGAGGAAAAGGGGGAAAAGGGGGAAAAAGGGGGAAAAAGGGGGGGAAGGGAGAAAAAGGGGAGAAAATGGAGAAAAGGGGGGAAAGGGGGAAAAGGGGGGGGGGAAGCAGGGAAAAAAGGGGAAAAAAAAGCTGTGCTGCAAACAGTTACACTCGGAGAGTGAAAAGTACAGCTTGCTTCAGAGTCGGGAAGAGCCTGCATCGTGTCTTATTTAAATCTCTGGCTGTGCTAAGAGGGTCTGGAGCCAGACTCTTTCCCTGCCTGAAGGAATATCCCTTCAGAGGAAGGCAGGCAGAGCTGGGTGCCTTTGTTTGGGCTAGCAGGAACACGGTTTGGCCACTCGGAGGATTAAACAGATGTTAATGGTGTGTTTTGCAGTCAAACACCTGAAAATCAGCCTCTTTCAAAAATAAAACTGGTGAGAAATGCCCATTGCAGCGAACAGGAGGAGAGCTCTGAAAGAAGCCAGTGAATATACTTTTTTTTAATTGCCTCAACTGCAGGACTTAACGAGTTGCCAGTATCCTTCCAGCAGGCAGCCCCTGCCTTCTCACCATTCCCATCCTGTCCAGCTGTGCCCATCAGGGTGCAGTCTGGATGAAAAGGGGATCAAAGGCTGCATTCATTGCTGTCCGTGCTCTAATTTAAATTTAACTCCAGTGTGCTTTATTTTGAGCCGCAGACTTTCTAGGTAATGACATTTTCTGATTAACTGTTGAAATTACTAATGAATTAAAGGCAGCAGTCTCTCTTCGGGTTGCAAAAGCTGTAATAACAAGCTGCTAAAAATAATGTGGAGCTTGATTTATTCCCACAAAAGCAGAGAAATTCGGAGTTACCCTGACAGCATTGTCCTTTGCCATCTCCAGCCTTTTAAAGCACTGCAGTAAAATGGATTATTGGCTTGTGGGCTGGGGCCCCTGGGCCCAGTCCCCAGTGTGGAGGTGTGCCTGGGCTGAATCCTGACTGGGAACTCCAAATTCTGCTGCAGGAGGGCACCGAGTACATCCTGTCCTGGTCAGATTAAAGGTGGTAATTCAACATTTCCCTGCCACATCAGCAGGCCCTTTGCAACTGCTGACTTCAGTCAGGCCACAAAGATGCCCTGACTTAGTGCTGAGAGGCTGAAAAAAGAGAAAGTCAGGCTGTTATTGCTTCTCCTTTCCTGGGTGTCTCATCCTGCTTTAAAATAATTGGGGGTTTTTGCAGCTTTTGGGTTTGAGGTTTTCTTTTTGGGTGGGGGTTGTTTTGACAGCTGTTTAATTTTGTAATATTTTGGGTTCAGATATTAGAGATTAAAAGAGTTTAAATTAATTTTAAGGAGATTTTTGAAGTGAGATTACATTTGTTCTTAGATAATTTTTGAGGGGTTTATGGTGATTGAATCGCTGAGTTCAGGCAGAGGAGAACCTGTGTTTGTTGGCACTGCCACAAGAACGGGGACAGCAGTGGGGAAGAGAACCCTCTCCACGTGCCAGGGATGTCCAGGAGCAGCTGAGGACGTTGTGACTCCTGTGCCTTGGTCCTACAGATGCCACTCAGGGACAGGGACCGTCCTAAACCCAGCATGGAGAATGAATGTAGTTCACTCCTCCATGGTCCTGAGCATTCATCAGCTTAAAACTTGTCTTTGGACATGTGTAATCCTCAAAAATATTCAGAATATAGTTATATATACATGTATATATACATACATATACAATTATATTTATATTTATATTTATATTTATATTTATATTTATATTTATATTTCTTTATATGCAAATTTACCTGAGTGAGCATTGAACTCTTTGATGGCTTTTACAGAAATGTGTTGGCAGTGGGGTGACCTGGCACTGCCCCTCCAAAATCTCTGCTAGAAGAGCCCCCAGAAGAATCTCCAGCTTGCTCTGTGCACCTTCTGTCCTCCACAGCCAGCACACAAACTGAGCACTTGGAGGTGCCACAAAGCAAATGGAATTCAGTGTCAAAGTGACTGGCAGGGGTTTGCTGTATTGGGTGCTGTTGTTCTTTTTCAGATTCCAGCAATTGGGAAGTGCAATCTCTGAATTTCAGTCACACTGCTGGGACAGTGTGGTGTAATTCAGGACCTCGGGTTTGAGCTCCATTTACATGTAAGAGGGCTGGATGGGGAATGCCCTGTATTTCCGAAAAGCTTTGAGGTGTCAGTGATGGATGAGATGTGAAGGACAGGGAGCCCAGAGCGTGGTGAATCCCGGGTTTGGTGCATCCTGCAGGAAAAGGGCTGGGGTGTGGGGAATGCTGGCAGAGCCCCTGCAGTGGCCTCCTTGGGTCAGCCCTGGTGTTCCTGAGCTCTGAGAGCCTTTTCAGAGCGTGCTGAGGGTAAAGATGGGGTTAAAATAAAGCTTGACACCCCAGGAGGGACTGCTGCTTCTCCAAGCCCTCCTGCCAGTGCCACACCAAAGGGACAAGATGCCCCCAGAAATGTACACTTGTATCTCCTTACTCTCCTCCTTTTTCTTGGCAAAAGGTCAGAAAATATCCCAATTCCTCAGAGCCCAGCCCAGGACTGGCTGTGTGCTCGTATCTGTAGTAAAAGGGGTGTTTTTTCAGGAAAAAAAAAAATAAATTAAAATGCAGATATTCAAATTCTTCCTTGCAAGAGATATTCCAAACACCTTGTTAAAATGTGACCAGAGCAGCCATTCCCCCCTGAACAAAGACCTCCGTGTTTTGTTTAAGAGAATGACCTCCATGCTTTAAATGACAGACTTTTGGATGGCTGAATGAACTGCTGGAAAGCAGCAAAAGAATCAGATTTAAAAACCTTGAAATGAATGCACTCTCACACCCAGCTATGAAAATTCATCTCGGTGCTTTGCAGCTGAAAAGACTCATTTTGCAATTTTCATTTATTTATTTATTTATTAAATATACACATTTTATTTATTTTGTTTAGCGTTTTCTTTTGTGCCCAGGACAGACTTGCTGGTGTTGATTGCAAGGCTCATTTGCAAATCACAGTTACCCTGCTGCAGCCAGGTCTCTGGATGCACCTTCCCCAGCTGTGGACACCACATCAAAGACTCAGGGCAGGCAAACCCAGTTCTGAAGGGTGCAATTATTGACAGGTGAATACTCTGACCTGTGTGCAGCACCTGAAACATTTCTGAAGTGACACAAGAAATTAATTAAAATTTATTATTATTTATTTACTATTATTTATTATATTATTATTCATTATTCATTATAAATGAATTTGAATTATTATTTATTATTTACTATTATTATTATTTATGATAAATTTTATTATTTAATTTATTAAAATTAACGTGTTCAGTTTTAAATTAGGAATCCCTGTGAGGGTGAGGAGGCCCTGGCACAGGGTGCCCAGAGAAGCTGTGGCTGGATCCCTGGAAGTGTCCAAGGCCAGGTTGGAGAAGGTTTGGAGCCACCTGGGACAGAGGAAGGTGTCCCTGCCCTTGGCATTATTCCATACATATTCCAATCAACAGGTATTTCAGCTCAAGCCTGGCATGCTTAAAAGAAGGACTAACTAGGCTGAAGACCAAAAAAAAGAAATGTGTTTATTAGGTACACAGAAATCCTTTCTGTCACCTGCACCACTTCCTTGTAAAAATTCAGCACTGGTTTGTTCCTGAGCATATCCTTGGGATACACATCCTTGCAGGATCAGGAAGGGGTGGCCTGGCAGAGGTCCCTTGCTCACTCGAGCATGGAGAACCCCCTTGGCACGGTCCCCAAAATCTGAGGGGTTTATTTATTTCAGTCCATTTATTTGCTGGAAAAGGGTTTTGTTTGGTTTGTTTAACAGCCCGGACAGACAGCCGTGGTTTCAAAAGCATCATCCCACCAGACTCCCCTGGGATGAGTTCTCCTGAGCCTGGCTGCCAGAGCCCGGGCTAACATCCTGCACCGTGCCCTGGGGTCAGTGCATGTGGCTGCAGGAGGCCACCGGGAGGAGAAGGAGAACATTCCTGAGCTGGGGATGTTTCACAGGGAAAGCAGAGCTCACACTCTCCAGATGTTGCAGCTCAGGGCGTGTCAGCAATGCCGTCTGGCTGCTCTCAGCTGTCAGGATAGCGCTCAGAGGAGGGGAAGAGCAAATTCCTGCCTTGCTGCTCCAAACTGGGGTTTGGGTTCACGGCACCAGAGCTGATGCAGCTGGAAACAAACCCGGAATGCACTGGCTGTGCATTTCACAGGGAAACTCTGCTGCTTTGCCTCTCTTCCCCAAAGCCTGGCAGCACACTGCACGGCCTCCCTCCCACTGCTCTGTGTAAAAGACCTTTAAAACTTGACAGGAAGCTGGTAGAGTTTTGTATATTTGTTTGTAAATACCGAGATGAGGTGTGTTGAATGGCGGTGAGTTTTACATCTCTTGTGTCTCACTATTCATCCAGGCTGATGATGGAATAAAATCTTTTAAAATGCTTCTCAGCTGCTCCCATCTCTGTAAAAGACATGGAAACCAACACAGCTCCTTTGCATCCCACTGTGTTCCAGCTCAGGAACTGTCCCTTTCCACATAGACACACACCCCCTCAAATCCCTGCTCCCTGGCTGGGGTGCAGCTCCTCCAGAGCCTGCCCTGCTCCCATTGACCTCCTGTTTCTCTCCAGGTTATTTTCCCTTTCTTGCTTGTTTTTCAGTCTCAGGAGAGTTACCCCCAAGCTCAAGCCCCCCAACACCTTGGCTCAAGGAACACAAAGCAGGAGGAGCTCTGGGACCATTTGTTCCAACTTCCCCCTGCAACAGAAAAGAAAAAAAAAATGTTGGTGAAATAATATTTCCCGTGAGATTTTGTTGCTTTTTCTCCAAGTTTTTGTTGCTTTTTCTCCCTGGGTACAGAGATGGGTTTGTTGCCCCCAGCTCCCAGTGTGGCTGCTCCTGCTGCAGGCACTTGGGCTCTGATCCCAGGGGTTCCAGGGGGGGAACTGCTTCAAACAATCAGGGGGAGAGAGGTTCCAGTCAGCACATCCTTGTAAATTCTTCAGTGGAAAGCTGAAAGACAGCTCCTGAATGCTCCAAGTAAAATTTTTAAGTATTTTACTGACAGACTTTCTAGAAAGAAGAAGAAGAAGAAGAAGAAGAAAACAGCACAGATAAAAATACAGCTCTGGGTTTGCATATTTACAGGATTACGGAATCACTCGCAGACGGGTTTGAGTATCAGGGTGATTATTACAAAACCCAGTGGGTTTTTCATTCCTGCACCTGTTCCCGTAGCAAGCACATTCTCCCTTGAATCAGCACTGATCCACCTGGCTGATGAGCTCTAAGTGCCGTGAAATATTTGGCAGGGAAGAGGAATTACTCATGAAGACTCTGGCTTGGACAGCACCTTCAGACCCTGCTACTCCCTGTCTGCTCCAAGTGGCCAAAAGAGATAATCGTGACTCAGGCACTGGGAGGGCCCTCCTGCCCATCAAAAATAACATCTTAGTCCCTGGCCTAAGGCAAAAGGAGAAGAAAAAGGAGCTTTCTTCTCGTTTTCCCTTAAGAAAATGAAAGAAGAAAAAAAAAGGCTGCTAAATGATCCAAGTCTCCTGCACTCCTGCAACCCCAGCTGGAAAAGTGTACCTCCATGAGTCAAGGAGTTGGTAAACTGCAGAAAATTCAGGAAAGTGCTCTGAGAGCGAAAAAAAGGATTTAAATAACAAACTTTCCAGTGGAGGAGCTTGGTCCTTTCGAGCCCAGCAAAGGGAGGGGGCTCCTGCTCCCCGGCTGTGTGCCTGAGCAGGAGCACAGGCTCGCAGACAAGGCTCTAATGAGCTCCAGGGCTCGGGAGCTGAATCCAGACAAGCTCAGGCTGTAAAATAAGACACATATTTTTAACAGTGAGGGTAATTAGGCAGCACAGCAACCCAGCGAGGCATTATGGCAAAGCCTCTTTCTCTGGAAAGCCTCAAATCGAACTCAGCTGTGTTTTCTGGGGGCCAGGCAGGAAGGAGCCTGGTGCTGGGTGTCAGCAGGAAGCTGGAAAACATGGAAGGGTGAAGGAAAAATGGGACAGTGAATCCAGGGGTGTGTTTAAATACCTAGGGATTGGGTATTTGTGGGACTGAAGGGTTTTGCCTCACAGTTATGGTACCAGCACTCCTTTAGTCTGCCCCCTAATACACATTAAAACAGGGTGAGAGACAGGATAGGTGGGAAAAGTGGATGTGAGCCTTAAAACAAATGGATTAAGTAGGTTTTAAACATAACAAAGCCACACAAAAATAAGTTTAAAGGCTAATATTTAAAACCAGTCCATTTTTTAAAAAGTTTATTTTTAGAAGTACAGGATGATTTTTATCTACAAGCATTGCAACTGAAGTGTTTGGGCAATCAACAGCCAAGGTTTTATCCAGTCAGGTAACCAATAACAACAGAAATAAATCAGTCACCCCCTTAGCAGATGAAGGCCTCGTTTCCCCAAAACACAAAAATGTGTACAAAAAGCATAATCACGATTACTTCTAAATATTTCTAAATATTCAAAATATTTCTAAATATTAATTTCTAAATATTCTAAATGAGATGCTGGCAGACCTCAGGGTCACTCAAAGCAGAATACACATCCTCCCAGCCCATGCCAAATTGGTGCCTCGTTGCCAGCTGGTTGCTTTCCAAACAGTGTAATATCAAAAATACAGAAAAGCTCTAAGAATCTTCCCAAAATGTTGGCAGGAATGACTTCTGAAGTATGTCCTGAGTAAAATATCTGAATAAAAATCTTATTTACAAGTACGTGTATTCAACATTACTACGTTCCCAGCTGTACTTGTATGCTTACAGCAAGGTATTTTTCCTAGAATCCACTGTAGCCTTGTCCATATTTTCCTAATATGACCCATATTTGTGGATATGGAGGAATTACAGGAAATCAGAACACAGAAATGCGTGTATTGAGAAAAAAAACCCCAACGAACCTAACCAAAAACCTTTGCAATGTATGTTTCTCATCACACAGAAATCCTCAGGCGTGTAAATAAATGAAAAAAAATCCAACTAAAAAACCACAAAAAAACACAAACAAACAACAACAACAACAAAAAAAAAAAAACCCAAAAAAACCAAACAAAAAAAAACCCCAAAAAAACCCAAAACCAAACCAAACCAAACCAAAAAAAAACAAACAAAAAAACCCCACCACAACAACAAAAATCCCAAACCAAAAAAAAACCCCAAAAAATCAAAAACGAAAACCAAAAAAAGCTAAATGGCTTTTCTGCTTCCAGGAGATGTGGCAGTGAGATGTGGAGCTCCAGACACCCTCATTTCTGCAGTATTCCAGTGGTTGGGAGGAACAGGAGGAGCAAGACACCCATCCCACCACTTGTTTCCTCTCTTTAGGGATGAGAGGAGGTGCACACACGCACAGGAATGTTTATTTTGGCAGGGTTTGTTTTACTAATTGTTTATGTTGGAGATGATGGGGTTTCTGCCTTGCCAGAAAAACAGAAACAAAACAAAACCAAACAAACAAAACCCCCCCAAAAATCACAAAAAAACCCCCAAAAAACCCCAAAAACAGCCACCAAAAAAACCACCAAAAAACCCAAAACAACAAAACAAACAAACAAACCAAAACAAAACCCCCACAAAACAAACAAACAAATAAAAAATCACCCCAAAAAACCAAAAAAAAACCCAAAAAACCCAACCAAAAAGCCAAAACCCCAACCCACAACCAAAACCCAAGCAGAGCTGAAGCAGTGAGGTTTGCAAATGAAACATTTTATATATATATATATATATATATATATATATATATATATATATATATATATAAACACACACAGACTGCACCAGGAATGGGACTGGATGGGCTTTAAAAGTCTCTCCCCAGCCAGGCCATTCTGCAATTTATTTGAGATGATTTAATTCAGCCCTGAATCCCAAAAAATGATCATCCTCTGCAGGAATCCTTCTGCACACCACGTAGGAAACAATCTGATCTGCCTGGTGGCTGTGGTCCAGCCTGTGCCTGTGTGGGTGTGTTTTTATATATATATATATATATATATATATATATATATATATATATATATAATGATGTTTTTACTAAGAAAGTGGAACAGGTTTCACAAAAAAACCCCAGAGGTGATCAAGCCTTTTTTTTTTTTAGGTATTTTTTTATTTCACTTGGGTTTTGAATTTGTTTATGTGGAAACATAAACATATTTGGTTTTATACTAGAGGGTTAGAGAATTTTTTTTAGGATTGGTTTTGTATTTTTTATTTTTATGTCATTTAGGATTTTTTATGTTTGGGTTTATTTTTGGGTTTATTATGTTTTTTATGTGTTTATGTGTTTTTATGTGTTTTTATTACGTTTATCATGGGTTTTTTTTTATGTTTGGATTTATTATGTTTTTCTAGGAATTTTAGTTTTTGTTTTGGAGAAGTTGTAGATTGTATAGAGGAAGTTTATTAGATTAAATATTAGAAAGATTTTTTTTCATATTTAGGGGAAACTGAATATTTTAATAGGGATGTAATGGATTTAGAGGAGAAGGAAAGTAAAGGTTGAAAAGTTTTATTTTTTGCGTTTTCTTTTATAAATTGACTACATAATTATATATATAAAACACAGGGATTTTGTTTGATTTGTCAGCTTGTCCTGTGAGTCCAGGGACACGTCCTGAGCAAGGAAACAGAGCTCTTTTGTGAAGCAACCAGTTCCTGCATTTGTTCTTCAATGTGCGCCCCTCATGCGCCACCAGATCAAAGTCATTTTTTATCCCAGATATTTGCTGACACTCCTCGGATACAGTTTGAGGGAGAGACATTTGTATTTTCCCTGGTTTATCCCTCTTAGTGCGGACATCAGGGCCATCTCCTGGCCGCTGCAGGCGCTGGTGGAACAGCAGTGAAATAAATAAATAAATAAATAAACAACAACAAAAAAAGGCTTTGAAATTGAAGGTGCGAGGCCTCTCAGGAATCATTCGTTCCCCAATACCCGGAGAGTTTAACAGAAGCCACAGGTTAGGATTTGATCAGTGCTTCTCCTGAGTAGCAAGGAAATCATCTTTATCATCTGTTGTCATCTTCGACCTGAGAGTTGTCTCTTGCACAGGATTTCTTTCTCCTCCCTCAAATGTAATACAAAATACCCTACAGGAATGCACAATACCTATTTATTTATTTATATGTGTATGCATATATATATATATAATAAATATATATCTATATGTATGTTGTTGTTTTGGTTTGGTTTTTTGGGGTTTTTTTACCAGTGAATTGCAAACCCAAAAATGCTTACAAGCTAATTAGTCACACATTCCTTCTCAGGCTTAAGTACTCCGTGCTTAAATCCCACAGGAAACCACTGACAGGACCCGAAATTCGAAATTTCCTTGCAGCCTGTGCCTCAATCTTATTGCACCCGCTCCGCTGCCCTAAAGCCCTTCTTCTGAACTGAGCCTGGCCCAACCGAGCCGAGCCGAGCCGAGCCGAGCCGAGCCCAGCCGAACCCATAGCACCTAGACGAGCCGAGCCGAACACACGAGCTCAGCCGAGCCGAGCCGCACCACAGCAGCGGCGGCCGGCTCGGAGGGGCGCACCGCGGCGCCTGTGGGGCGTGCTGGGACAGCGGTGCCGTGCCGGGGACTAGAGCAGTGTCGGTGGCAGGGGCTGAGGGCACTGCCGTCGCCGCCGTCGCCGCCATTCCCTCCCTCCCGCCACAGCGGGGGCGGCGCTGACATGGCGCCGGTCACGTGGCCCCGCCGTCCCTCCCGCCCAACCTCTCGCGTGGGCCGGGAGGAGGCCCGGCCGATCCCGGCGTGCACCGCGCCTCGCCCCCCCCGCCCGTCGCGCGGTCGGCCCGGGCCGCGCGCTGCCCGCGAGCCCCGCCATGGCCGCCGCCATCATGGCCGCGCCCTGAGGGCACCGACCGGCCCCGCCGCGCCGCCCGCCCGCCGCGCCCGCCGCCTTCCCGCCGCCTCCCGCCGCCAGCGCCGACATGGAGGCCGTGAACGCCTTCAACCAAGAGGTGAGAGCCGGGGAGCGGGCGGCGAAGCGCGGGCCGCGGCGCGGGGGGGGCGCGCACGGCGGCCGCCATCGCGTCCCCCAGCTCCCCGCGCTTCCGGCCGGGCCCGGCCCCGCCGCCTGCGGCCTGCGCGGGGAGCGCCGGCCCGGGCCCGCCGCCGGGCCGGGAGCGCTGCTTCGGGGCAAAATGGAGGCGAGCGCGGCCGGGCCGTTCGGCGGCAGCCCCGCGAGGCCCCGCGCGGGCCGGGCCGGGCCGGGCCGGGCCTGCGCGACGGGAGGCGTTGGAGGCGGCCCTGGGCCTCCCCGCCGGCCTCCGTCCGCCCGCCGCTGCCTCGCTTCTCTCCCGGGTCCCGGGATCCCGGGCCCGATGGCGGCGGTGCCCGGGCGGGCTGGCTGTCCCGCGGCGCCCCCGGCCGTGTGTGCTGCTCGGGAGCTAGGGAGCCGCGCTCCGGGACTGGCGTTTCCCGGTGCCGGCTTGGCCGGAGAGCCTTGGTGCGAGGCGGCGGCACGGGCACAGGCCCCATAGGAAGGGGCTTATCCCGCTATGTGAACGGCGGCTGGGATGGGACTCGGGGATCGATCCCAGTTCCGGGACTGGACAGGTTGGAGGGCGTTTACTCGCCTTTCTTACTGCACAGAAGGTTCCTCCCTGTCTTCTTCTGGTTTTGGTTTGGTTTTTTTTTTTTTCTTAGTCAGCCGAGAGGAGTTGGAAGCAAAGAGCACCGTGGTTGTTTTTTGCATAATATGTAGCAACTTAGTTCAGCCTCTGCCGTATAAAGTTTTTGACACGTGACTTCAATACGATTATAAATTACTGTCTGTTCTCCTTCTGCCTCGGTCGGACAGTGTGGCTTTGCAGACCCTCCGTGGACAGAAAGTTACTTAAAGCTGAGCCAGAGCCTGTTGGCAGGTTCGTGTTGGAGGCTGGGTGGCTGTGCCTGCCTGTTGAACGGAAACAGGGGAATTGGCAGCCCTGTGATGGACTCGGGCTGTGTAAGGCTCCCTCTCTGCAAGGCTTTGTCATACACACACCTGGAAATGCCCTCATCCGTACCAAAACTGTGCAAGGGCAAAGGGAAAAGTGGATAGCATTCAGCTCCTTTAATGGTTTATTTGCCGGTGTTTTGGGGATTTTGTTGCAGCTCTGAACCAGTGGGATGGCAGGGTGCAAAGCCGCCCTCCCCAAAACATTACAACGGCATGCATGTGCCATTTTCAGTGTCGATAGAAAGAGGGAGCAGCAATATTCTTAATTTCCTGCCTCAGTGCGAGCAGTGGTCCTGGCAGAGCGGTGCTGCTGCCAGAGCTGAGTGGTGCAGGCAGTGCCCAGTGCCTGTCAAACAGTAACCCCAGCGCTGGTGCTGCTCCTGGGATCCCGTGACCAACCCGTGTCCTGGCAACGGGCATGTTTGGATCCCTACCTCTTCCTCTCCATGCAGGAACGGTGGGATTCCTTCCCTCGGTGCAGCTGGGAATGCTGAGTGGAATCCTGGTGTGGGATTTTCTCTGCTGAAGGGCAAAGCACTGGGTTTCGGTTGGATCTCAGATCTGGGGGGAGAAGTGCACTCGCTACAATCCCTGCTCTGCGGTCCTTGCTGCGCCTGAGTGCTTCGCTGGAGCTGCTGGTGTGCAGAGCAGCACATGGATAACTTCAGGGGCTGTGTGCTTCCTGCCCCGGTCCCTCTCAGCAGCTGTGCTGGTGGTGCTGTGCAGGGCATAAAGTCCAGTTCCACACTGGTCCCTTCCCTTTGGCACCCGTGCTGCCTGGAGCTGTGCAGGCAGAGCGCCGCGGGCTGACAGGAGCTGTGAGGGGGCCCAGATTTACGGGCAGGTATTGTTCCTTTCTGGCCTTTCTCAGGGGCACAGCCCTGGGACCGAAGCTCTGCGCGTTGTTCCCACAGTGGTGGGGTAGCACGGGCTGCTCAGCCTGGGAGGGCTCGTTCTTGAGGCCTTCAGGGTGCCACTCCCAGCTCACTGAAGAGTTAATTCTTTTATTGGGGAGGGAACAGCTTCAGCAGTGACGATGGGGCAGCTACAGAATACCCTGCAGGAATACAGGATACCCTAGAGGCCCGGAATTCCTGCACTTGCTGGCTGTACAGTGCCGCTGTAGCCAGGGAAAGTTGCAGTTTTACCATGGCAAATCCAGCTGCAGTTTGGTGCTGCACTTGCTAGAGGTGATTCCCTGGAGGTGGCACCTGGCAGCTCTTGGCCACTGCCTGAAGAGGAGATGCCACTCACTCCATCAGGTGGTCCTGTGTCATTTAGGGTTTTTAGGTGGGTTTGGTGGCAGTTTCTCAGGTGGTGGGACGCCCAAGTTCAAAGTGTGGCTGTAAATCTGGTGTCCCCTAAGCTGTGGGGTGGGTGTCCCCTCCTGCTCAGAAGGGCTTGGGGAAGGAGAGAAGTGAGTTTGGCTCTGGCAGGGGGCGGGAACTCCTGGCTTGCGTAATTTGTGTTGGGTTGCGGCGCCATTGCCAATCCTGTTCTTTGGACCTGCATTTTGAATGTAACTTTGCCAATAAACGTCCTCTTCCAAGTCCTCGTGTTTCTACAGGAGCACGCAGGGGGTTTGTGTTGGCTGCTTTTTTTCATGCAGCTGTAGTTTGAGCAGGTGCTGCCAGCTGAATGTGTGGGATTTGACAGGTCTGTAGTGCAGTGTGTGTTCTCTGAGGAGTTCACTTTCATGTGCTGTAAGCTGTAAATGTTCTGTTACAGTAATGACACAGTATAAGTAAATCACAAAAGGTAACTGGATAATGGGACAAAACTTGTTATGGTTTTCAGAAAACAAGCAAACATTTGTCTTGAAAAAAAAAAAAAGTTAAAATCACACCCCAAACACAAACAAACAAAACCCCCTCACCGAACCCACACATCTGCCATATAAGTCCTTGGCATGTTTTAGTTTAGGGGATGTCTGTCTTTTTCTTTAATCTGGAAAACTTGAGGCATAGTTTACTGGTTGTAAAAGTTGAAAATAAAGATTTTTTTTCACAATCTTGCTGCTGGAAGTGGAATAAAGTCAACTTTCCTGTTTTGTAATCTTGTATTTGTATTGAGTAATGCGCATCATTCACTCAGTCCCGTGTCTCAGTCGTTAATGTGTACCCCTGAAACAATTGACACCCCACCTACACGTGCCTGGAGACAAACACATGAGAGCTGCTGGGGGCTGTTTATTTAAAGCTGGAGCTGCACATCCCTTCTTTGCTGCTGCCCATCCTTAGGGCTCTGGACAGTTGAGGCTCGGATCCAGTGTGGCTGTTTTCTGCCAAAGGCAGGACTTTATTTTGCCCGTTTGTGACAGCCTTCCCCTCCATCCTGAGGAGCTATAAATAGAGGTTAGCAGGATATCCTTCCCAGTGGTTCTCGAGCAGTTCCTGGAGCTCGGGATCCCCAGTGAGGCTCCATGTGCACGGAAAAGGAGAAGGACACAACTGCCAGTGTCAGGCTGGAGTCTCTTTGCTCTGCCCTGAATTTGTTTGCAGGAACCCTGGAAGCTGTGGCATTCTGGTGGGGATTCCTGGTAAGAAGCAGTGAGAGAAGCAGCTTTCCAGGAGATGTGCTGGACAAAAGGGCCCCGCGCTGATCCCCGGAGCTGCGTTTCCAGAGCACACGGGTGGAAAACAAAACTCCATTCTGTGCACTTGCATGATGTCATTTTCATATGAGTATCTTTTGTGAAGATGTTTCTCCCCAGTGATTCAGGGTTTGTGAATGGTCTTTCTAGGCCACAGAAGTAGCTTAGTTGATGAAGTGCTGTTGAGCTTCATTGCCTGGGGGTCATATCTGGTCAAAATCAAATCTCACTTTATTTTCCAAAGAATGCAGCCTGACAGCTCTGGATGTTATGGTGTTCTCTTACCTTCGGCAGCACCTAATACTTGCTGTGCTTCACAGCTGGTGGTCAAGCATTTCAAACTTGCATTGATCCTCTGAGATACAGCTTAGCAACAGATCCTTCTCCTTCCCTTAAGGAAGAACGGGGGCCTGAAGAGGAAAGGAATCAGTGACTTTTATAGGGGAAGGAAAATGTTTAGAGCTGACAGAATTGCTTTTAGAGATCTGGTCATGCATTAACAATAAAGGTGTTTTGTTAACAAAATAGTGCAATATCTGTGCTTGTTGGTCGTGTCCTCCACGAGCTCTTTGTTCCTGTACAGGAACAAGAAACTGCAGTTGTGTCTGTAAGTCACTGGTGGTTGCCTGGGTTGGGTGCTTTCTAAATGCATGAATAAAATACATTCCAAAAGACAGTGAATGAATGTGGAGTCTGCTTTGGGAAGGGTTGTTGGACACCTAAGGCATCTTGAAATGGTTGAGGGTGTGTTAGACTGCTCTGGAAACTGGAGAAGGGGAGGCTGAATGAGATGTCCTGACAGTGACCTGGGTGCTTGATATCCACTAATCACTAACCACTGTCTGCTTCAGTAGCTCGTGCTCCTTCCTCTCTGTGCAGCTGCTGTGCTCTGGGGTTTTGGTGAGTGTATAAAATGGGCTCACAGCTCTTTATTTGTAAATAAAGACACCTTTCTATGGCACAGACACTTGAGCAAGAGGGCAAAGCCAAGGAAGTCGGTTCAAGTCCTTAAGTGTGTGTTACCTCACACTTAAAACAGATGCTCTTAAGATCATACATCAGGCTGGGTAAATTTTAAAGTAGCAGTTCTCCCCTTTACTTCAAAACCCCCTGGTTCTCAGGTTTCCATGTAAACTAAACCATCAAAAGGCATTAATTATAGAATGAGAGAAATTAATAATTTGCTGCTCAAATGACTGAGAAGTAAAGGCCATCAGCGCCCTGTTCCTTGTGCCATTACCTGCACCTAATGGGGCTCCTGGGTTGGAGCAGGGGCACAGTGAGAGCTGAAAGGCCTCTTTTCACTCTGCACCCCTGTATTTCACACTCACTCTGCATTTGGGGACAGTCACTCTGTGCTTGGTGTCCCTTTTGATGTCCTGCCGTGGTTTAATAGCATTTTTAGCCTGAAATTGAGCAGGTGAATTTTCTGCCTTTTGCATCCCTGGCTTTATGGATACTTTACTATGTGCTTCCTTCCTGCTGGGAGAAGCACCCAGAAATACTCTTAAATCCATATTTTGTACTGTGGCTGGAGTTTAATACCCTTGAACACCTCTGCTTTTGTATCAGCATCCTGTAAACAGGCAGTTAGGGGCAGTAAAAGCAGAAAGTCATTTCTAGCAGGTCACTGCATTCCAGGCACAGGTTCCTGTTGTGAGGCAGGATTTTATAAACCCTCAAGCTGTAAACTTTCTTTGCCTTTGTTACAGACTTTTTTTTTTTTTTTTTTTTAATAGAGTGTGAGTTTTTGTGTCCAGGTTGTTCCTTGAGCTGATCATGAGAAACTGGATGTATTATTGTGAAACAGCCCTCTAAAAATAGTGCTTGGGTGACTGTTTTGTATATTGGTTTGGGAAATGTGCGTGAAAGAAGATCCAAGTCTAATTGAACAAATGCAACTGGAAATACCTGGGTGTCTTCTGAGCAGCTCCTCTTTCCAGCAGGGAGAAGCCACAAGGAACTAGAAAGTGAGCTAAATTTTAGCTGTAGCCACCTCTAGAACTTGGTGTTGATACATGTAACATACCGCAAATGACAGAAAAATTGACTAGAAATAGTTATTTGGTGTTCTAAGATCTTAGGTAATTTCAAAAATAGGAGCAAAATTCTGAGGTAAAATTCCAGGAGATGGTGGGAGGGGGTGAAAAGAGCAGGATGGATGGATGGATAGATAGATAGATATGCACACTCATGCATATGTGCCTTCATTCTCCCTGGCAGTTTATGTGTCCTTGGATTTTAATTTTTTTCTGTGTTTCCCCCAGTTGCAATGTCCTGCTTGGGATACTTTTAAGACACTTCTTTTTATTATTTTGCTGCACTCGTTTCTTGTCACCTTGGGCCCTGCTCTGAGCTCTCCCAGTTTCCTTGGGGTCTCTCCTTGTGTTCCTGAAATACAAACATCAAAGCAGTGCTTCCACACCAGCTCCTTTGTTCTTTTTCTGTGGGACTGGATCCTTTCCTGGAGGAAGCAGTTGCTTCTTCATGGGTAAAGGAGAGGGTATGGAGTGCCTGTTGTAAGGCTGGCTCTTTTTCTTCTTTTTTTCTTTTGAGCCTTCTGGTGGCTTGTTTGTGGGTGTTGGGGTTTGGATTCCCCCCCCCTTTCATTACCTCTTCAAACAGATTTTCCTGAGTTTTAATAATAGCACTGACTTTGTTCATCAAGAGTCTCTACACTTAATTCTAAAGCACTTAAGTCTAAACTGAAAACAAGATTTTTAAAAAAAAACCATACCAGCTGACAGAGCCCTCTCTACTTCTGTGTTTTATCTGGCAGATTTTATTTGTCCATACTGTGATTTCTCAGCAAGCAGTGATGTTAGCTGAAGTATCTCTTACAGCTGAAATGGCTTTAAAACCCCAACGTTCTGGCACAAGAACTTGCATTTTGTGGGGATGAATAATGAGAAGTCATGGTCTTATGTTGGTGTTGGGAAAGGCATGTGGCTACCACTGTCTGCAAGGACAGTTTTTCTTCTTTTCTGTCTCCTGGAGTAGGAATCAAATTAGGAAAGTACATACAGAATAAGAAAGTAAATTTCCTACTCTTGGTGTTCTCTAGGTGTAAGGCTTCCTTTTGCACGGCTCAAAACCCTGCTAGCACTTCCCTTTTCTCTGAGTGTGTGGCCAATTTTTTTATCTCCTTCATTGATGTTTTTTTTCCTTAACTGAGACAGTGGATAAATCTGTGTAAGTTGGTCACTTCACCAGTATCTTGGAACTTTAATTAATAACATAAGAGACAAAGTTTTAAATGACATCTTACTTTCCATTATACTGACAAATGAAGACACTTTGATTCTCTTGCTTTGCTCTGAGCCAAATAATTGATGACATTTTTCACTCGCATTCAAGGACTCAGTTTTTTCTTTATGATGAAGACAAAAATTAAATTATGTAACACAAACCATTTTTTTTCTCTGATTTGTGAGGAATATTTCAAGGTAAAAACAATTATGTGCGTTTGCTCAGCTTTCTGTGTCCATCTCTGTGTACAGTTGTGGCTTCCCTCAGTTTCTGAAACGTGGAGCTAATGCTTATTTTCAGTTATGGCCAATGTCACCTATAAAGATGACACATAACTTCTATATACTTCATATAAACCTCTATAAACTCCATATAATATCTATAACTTCTGCAAAGGTTCCCCTTGAGGAGTGACTTTTCCCCTGGGAGCCATGTGGAGGGTCAGGCAGCCAAGTGTGCAGAGCAGTCGCAGCCGCTCTTTTTAGCAGTAACCTGGTAAATGCTGCTTTCCTTGGCTTTGTGAAGCAGCCAGTTCTCCAGGGCCAGCCAGCAGCATGGCCATGCACAGTGTGGGATGGCACTACTCAAGTCAGCCACCTGAAATGTTGTTTTTGCTTAATTGCTGAGCTTCAGAATGCATTTCTGATGTTTGTTTTCTCTGTTTAGCTCTTCTCACTGATGGAGATGAAACCTCCTATTTCCCGAGCAAAGATGATTCTCATCACAAAAGCTGCCATTAAAGCTATTAAGGTAAAGCACAACAAATCAAAGATGAAACTGTAACAGCAGCAATGTTTTATTATTTCACTTGTAAGTAAATACTCAGGATTTCCCAATCTCAGCTTCGGGGATGGTTTATTCTGGTTGCTGTTAAGGCTGTTGTCTAGAAACAAGTGGGTGGTGAATATCATCCCTTGGTTTTGGACTAGGAGCAAAATGCCAGCTTGATTTTTTTGAGTCGTTGCTTTTTCATGCTACACCCACTCGAGCGTTGTGATTTTGTGTAATAAAACTAAATATTGCAGGATGCAACTGCACCTTAGCATGTGAAACCAGTGTGGATTGCAGAGAAAGTAAATCCAGAAAGCTTTCGCTAATACTTGGCAAGCTCTGTGCCTTGTGTGCACACTGACACACTTCTGGCTTGGTTCTGGGTTTCCCCCATGGAATATTTTTCTCAGTTTGGGAACATTCTGCCATTTGGAATGTGACTGCAACGTTCTGTAGCCTTTCCGAAATGGTAGTAAGCACGAAGAGTTAAAATGCTTCTAAAATGATATGCCACTGCTGAGGAGATGATAAATGAATGGATGTATTTATTTTCCAGCTCTACAAGCATGTTGTCCAGATTGTGGAGAAGTTTATCAAAAAGGTAAGAAGTAACAAAATAGAAATTTATTGATATGCTTTGCTAGATATTGCTAATAATGCTAATAAATAACCAGAAAGGCTTCTGTTCCTTAGGGATTGAGGGAGGAAATTCTGGTTGGTTAGGTATCACTGTCTATGTGAGTTCCACATTGTAGTTTTCCATAATACATTAAGGAGGGGAGGAAAGCAGTAAATGGTGAGATTTCCCACCTTCCCAAGGCAGCAGCTGGGAGGAACCTGGAGGTGCTGAACCTGAAGCGAATCGTCACTGAGACAATAGATATTTCCAGAGAGTGACTGTTCCTGCTTGCCTGGGCAGGAAGAACAGGGGCTGGGGTGCAGAGCAGTGTTCCAGCCCCAGGGCAGGTTTGCAGGGGGGCTCTGAGGGGCTGTCCCCCTGCCTGACGTGGGATCTTTGTGCCCTTTGCAGTGCAAGCCGGAGTACAAAGTGCCGGGCTTGTACGTCATCGACTCCATCGTGCGCCAGTCCCGGCACCAGTTCGGAACCGACAAGGATGTCTTTGGGCCAAGGTTCTCCAAGAATATTACTGCCACATTCCAGTATTTGTATCTGTGTCCATCTGAAGACAAGGTAGGACCAGCCCTTCAAGTGTTGCTGTGCATTGATGGGTGCTGCCTCAGTGCTTGCACTCCTGTGGCGGTGATTTGGGGGTTCTGGTAGTGGCTGCTGCTGAGGGTTATCAAAGGTGACAGCTAAATGCAAATTCAAGTTAATATGTATTTGGCCTGACCTCACAGTTTTGTTTTGCCTATGCAGACACTTCAGCGGTGTGTGTAAGTGTGCCAAAAGTTCTTCTTGAGTCTCCTTCAGAACTTCCTTTGCAAGGCAGTGTCTGCCACAACAAGAAAGCATTGCAGGAGAAGCTTTGGTTTTGTAGGCAGAGACTGTTCTGTTCAGAAATGTTTTCTAAGAAAATCATAATGTTAATTTCTTCAGTCTTTTCCAATCCCATACTTGAGTTTTGTTGGTGCTCTCCACTGTCAGGGCTGGTCTAAGGCCTCATTTTTCTTAGTTCTGCTGTACTTCTGAGTAGAACAGAGGCTCAGAAAGTGGTGTGAATTCCTGATGGTCCAGAGAAGATGGTTTTTGTGACCTCTGTCAGAACAGTTTTGAGACTCCAAGAACAGTGTGTTTTAGAAGCAGCCAGTTGGTTTCCAGAAAATCACCTACTCCCTTTCTCCTTGTGAGAGTGAAATATTCCTTTTCTACCTGACTTCCTCTCTTACTCCCTAAATAAGCTTTTGAAAGGCTTTGATGCTCTGCAGCTTTCTAATGTGGAACATTCAGACCTTCAGGCATTGAATCTGATATTTGGGAGCTTCTGGGTTGCTAGCCTGTGAAACAGAGCAGTCCCTTCTCCTTTGTGTTTCTGCATTACCATTTTGTTCATCTGAGTGAATGAGACTGTCCATCTCCTTCATGGAACTACTTGAAATAGGGAATATTATTATTTAAAGGAAGTTCTAGTTCCTAAAAAAAAAAAAATACCCTGATCTGCAGATTCTCAACAACTGAAAGCAAAAAAAAAAAAAAAAAAAAAGCTGCTGTTTTAAAGTTAACTGTTTTTCAGACCAAAATGTTACTTAAAAATAGACATTTCAGATTTCTCTGTAATGGATGTTATTTTAGCAAACATTTTGCAGAATTCTTCAATCACTTAGTTAGATTTACATGGGTGTGTATAACTGAGTCACAGTGAAAGAACAGAATCAATTCATTTGAACTAAAAGGTACTTTAAGCTTCTGTGTGTGCAAGTGAGTGACTAAGTCTGCAGAAAGGACAGCAATACAACGTGTGTTCTGCCTTCTACCTGCTTGCATGTTCCAGCTCAAGCAGCACAGCTACTGAGACATTTTTGTTTGAGCTGGGCTGAAGAAGAAAAGGCCGATTTGCAGCTTGTTCCTGGAAGCTGCATTGTTCTTCATGTCAAAAAAAAAAAAAAAAAAAGAGCTTGAAATAACAGCTGACAATCAGAGATTCTAAATTAATCCTGCAGTGATCAGTGAGGATGTTTCCCACTTGCTTTCCTCATCTTTTGGATAATGATGGAGATGCAGTTTCTGGTCTCAACATAGAATTAGGGATAATACCGAACAAGGAACCTTCAATCCGACTTCAAAGTGTTGTGGTAGCATTTTCTGGTCCAACTGCCTCTCTCTTCATGAAGCTTTCCAGCTCATCTTCCTTTTCTCTTTTTGGTCACGTGGTTGTTTCATCCTTGCGTAGTCGTGGGGCTGAAGTGATGTCCTGGATTGTACATCTCACCTGGATTTCTGACTGGCCAGAAGAGTTTTAGGGAAAGGTCACAGATTGTTTTGACTCTAAAATAAGCTGGCAGTTTTTATCTTTGCCAGTTCAAAGGTGTTGCTGTCCTCTGTCACGACACAGGGTTTGTTAAGTTGGTGTGATTGTGTCACGTGCTGTTCAAAACTGCTCTGCATACAGAAGATAAAATGGTGACTTAAGAAAGCTGGATTCAGCATTGGTGCTTCCTTTTGTTTCAACAGAGTAAAATAGTTCGTGTTCTGAACCTCTGGCAAAAAAATGGAGTATTTAAAATTGAAATAATTCAGCCTCTCTTGGATATGGCAGCAGGAACCAGTGCCACTGCACCCATGGCAGAGAATGCTACTAACAATGAAGGTAGGAATGACATTTTAACTTCTGCTCTCAAAGGGCAAATGGCAACAGCTTGTTTGCCTTCAGCACAAAGTGCCTGCTCTTAGTTCCAGCAGTGACATAGCAATAAAGTCAGCTTTGTCACAAAGAGCAGCCAAACTCATTTTAAATAAGTGCTGATACTGTACTTCAGAAGTTATCAGCATGTGAATACTGACTTGGGAGATATATTAAATGTTTATCACATATATATGCATGTGTACATATACAGGTGACTTCAGTGTGCCCTCTTAAGCAGATACTCTTTTTTCTTTTGCTTTGAAATGTTTTTATGCGATTTCTCAATTTTATAATTCTGATGTCATTTTTAAATGCCAGAATCCAGGTAAGTAAGTGGGATCTTAGATGTTAAAGAGCTTCACCTTCCTTTCAGTCAGCTTAGTAGCCTAAAGCAGCAGCTGCCAGTGTCTGAGTGTGCAGCCCTGGAAGTCTTGGGCTGGTGTTTCACATGCAGGTTCTCAAAGAGAACGTTTGTGCCTGGGATTTTGCACGGGCTGCTGGCTGAGGAGCACCCACCTGCAGAGCCCAGCAGTGCCAGCCTGCCCACAGTGCCTGCACTGACCTATTTAGTGCCACAGCAAAGCTGGGAGCGAGGTTCCAGGGAATATGCATTCCACAGTTCCTTCTTTCTCCAGAGAGCAGCTTTTTGGCTCTGCACTCCGTGTTTCACACTGAGCTGGGGTAACCTCCTTATTTACTGTGCTCATGGAGTTGGACTGGGAAAATGGAGCGGAGGGAGTGAGGTGTGGTGAGAGACAGCACAACAGTGAAATCATCTCCAGCTGTGTTCAGGGAAGTGTATCCCATTCGAGGTTTTCTAAACCTGGCAGGGCCAGAGAATGCCTTGGCATCAGAGCCTGGGGGCAGAGTGGTGGCTCTACAGTTGAATTTTGGGACAGGTGAGGGGCACTGCCTGTGCACGGCCAGCTCTCTCTCTCCTCAGTAGTGGTGAACAGGTTGGCTGCCTTCTGCAGAGATCTTCAGTGAGATTATTCACATGCACCAGAGGGGGTAATTTGGCCCTACAATAAATATGCTAATGAATAATAATAATAATAATAATAAATATATTAATGCATTATGTGAAGAGTCTGTTTTGCCCATAAAGACAGAGAGAAATGTAGATTTTCTCCCTCGAGCAAGCAAATACCCTGCTGAATGTATTCAGGAAATAATTGGGGAGTTAGTTTATATTTAAAAACAACACATACCTTTTTGCTTTATTTTTATGTTGCATTTGACTTCTGGGAAAGTATTATTCAACACATTTGCCTGTGCTTGCTGCCTGTCAACACTGGAGTTATTTGAAGTGCAAACAGAGGAAGGGCTTTAAAAGAGTTGCTATTGCAAGGCAAACATGTTTGCTTAGTGTTTCAAACTAAATATTTCTGTCTGTGGAGTTTTTTTTAATTCACTCTTTGTACAGCTTTATTACGTCCATTAAAACAGATCTGGTGAGCAATAGTTACTCACAGTATGTAGGATCTGATGGGATTATTGCTAATTTACTTGGTACTGGCAAGATGTTTATTAAAAAAGGTGTTGTAGTGTAAGGCAGAGAGAATGCGAACACTAATGGCATGTCTTGAATTGTGATCTCACAGTTGTGAGTCTTTTCCTGGAAAAATGAGTAAAAATCATTTTCCTGGTGGGAGGATTTATCCATCAGTGGCAGGTGTGGCATGTGCATGTGCAAAAGGGACATGTGAACAAACTTTGTAAAAGAAAACTGCCCCCGAAGTAATCCTTAAAAGCCTTTAATTATTGCCAGACTTCTCTGCAAAAGTTCAGTTACTGGTGGAAAATACTGAGAGAAACTCAGCTGCTCTTCCAGTGAGCCATGAGATGGTTGATCCAAAAGGATGACCCCAGGTCTGTGGAAGGAGAGCCACCACTTTGAGAGTATTGAAGCTCACTGCCTAATGCTGTTTGAGTGGTGAGAGCTTTTCTAAACCTGCTTAGCTACCCAGGTTTACCCTGGTCTGTGTAACAGAGCTGGGAGCTTAAATTCCATGTGGCACCAACTTTTCTGTCTCAGTGCATCCCAAGGGCAGGTGTGAGCAGTGAACAGAGCAGTTAATGGCAGAAGGAACAGAAAATGCAGCTGGGGTGCTGTAAATAGGCCGTTATGGGATAAATAGGGGGGTGCAGGCAGCAGACACTCATAGTGGGGAGCAAGAGGGACGTTGTGGAGTCACAGAGCCCTTCCTGTGTTCTGGAAACCCCCAGGCTCGCCGCCCCCTCCGGCCAAGGTTCCCTCGGAGCCACCGCAAGTGACGGCGAACTCGGTGCCCGCCGTGCCACAGCTGCCCAGCTCCGATGCCTTTGCAGCTGTAGCCCAGCTGTTCCAGACAACACAAGGACAACAGGTAACCTGCTCACTGATCCCCTTCAGTTCCTGTGGAAAATGAGGGAAATGGTGGGATTGATAGCCTGGCTTTGAAGCAAAAGAGCTTCCCAAAGGTTTTTGGTGGGAAAGAGTATTTAAATTCTTCCATCCAATAGTTGTGATATTTGATGATACTCAGTTTTACCTCCCTAAGTAATTCGTTACGAATTGATGCAGTAACAGGGTTTCTGGAACAGGTGGAATATCTCAGAGAAAATGAGGAATTTTATTGTTCAGTCCATTTAAATGTTTGCTGTGTTGAAGGATCTGAACACTGCGATGTTGGGATCTACTGAATTTTGCCACCAAAGTATTCAAAAAGGGACTTGTGGTCTTGCTGTAAATGCTTCACGGTTCAGGCAGGTTGTTGCTATGTTCGTCCCCTGCCACAATCTGTATTGGCATAAAATTTATATCCTACAACTCTTTCAGTACTTGGTGTTTATATGAGGACATTCACTTCATACTGTCTCATGTTTCTGTAGCTCCAGCAAATTCTGCAGACCTTCCAACAGCCTCAGAAGCCCCAGTCTCCGGTCATAGACAACACTGTGATGGCTCAGGTTCAAGCTATTACTGCTCAGCTGAAAACCACAGCAGCACAGCCCCCAGAGCAGAAAGCTGCTTTCACAGCACCTGAGCAGAAAACATCATTTGACAAAGTAAGTCTTGGTTTGCAATTTCTGAAGCTGTGAAGAAGTCTGATTTTGGACAGTTTTTATTTTGTATTGGAATGTAGATTTCTGTTTTTCCCCAATTCTAATCTTGTCCTTAGTTTCAGAGCTTACATTGGTTGTAAGAACGTGATAATAAAGATATTTTGGCTGCCATTTGAGTAAGATACAGAAAAAATAGTTGTGCTGATGTGGTTTCTTTCAGAAGCTGCTAGATCGGTTTGACTATGATGATGAACCAGAAGCTGTGGAAGATTCAAAGAAAGAAGATGCAGCTCCTTCCCCTGCAGTGTCTCAGCCAGCTTTGTAAGTTCTGTGTCAAAATAAAACTAAGAAATCTTTGTCCTATAATATTTTTAGGTTAGCAAGTAGATTAAAATTCCAAGTTAATTCAATTTAACTGCTACAGTCCAAATTTAAAACACTGTTAACAGGTTTTGGTGGGGTGATTTTTGTGTCTCTTTACTATGGTGATCTGGTGTAGGTCTTTGTTGCCTCATTGGTGCAGGACTCTGTTCTGTAGAGAAAAGCTCAGTTTTGGTTGCAAGATGAGTTCCATGTTTTTACAGTATATCTGAGGGTGTCAGGGCATCGCTGGATCAGCTGGATTGCTTTACTAGCTGGGGAAAAGATGCTATTCCAAACATTGTGATAGTTGATAGTATTCAAGAAATGAAAATTTGCTTTACAGTTTTGTGTTGGCAAGCATTCCATCCTCACACAAGCGAGCTCAGGCTCTGTTTCCCTTTTGCTATGCATTATGATAAAGTCTGGAATGACATGACCACATCCCAGTTTTTTTCACAGGACCTCTCTCTCATTCAGTGCACAGGCTGGATGGTGCTCAATGCCGGGGTTAGTCCATATTTCTTTTTTCCCTGCTTCAGTACGTGGCCCCATGTCTTACTCTGTATCTGCATCTAAACCCTGCTCTCAAAGCCAGAACCACTAACTCTGTCATCAGCTTTCTGACTGTGTCTCTCTCCTCGAGCACTTTATGTCCACAACTAGTAGCTCATTTAAGGGTCTCTGAAGGAAATGGATAGTATTTGCCTTAGAATGCAGATGGAGCTCTGGAGCACAGAAAAATGAGGTAGGTCATAGGCACTGCTTGTGTCTGCCCAGCTGGAGGCTTGTGGGCATGTTTGTGTTCTGTAGGTGGTGCTTCAGGGCCTCTGTTCTTAGTGCCTCACAGCTGTGCAGGGTGTCCCTGAGGGTGCCATTCCAGTGCTCCCAGTCTGGGGCATGCAAGCTGAGTAATTCTCTCTATAAAATACTGATCTGTCCCGAATCTTCTCAGAATTGTCTTCAGACACTGCAAAGTTCCATTTCCCATCATCATCAAATTCCTTTATCCCCCCGAAATCCTGCTGAGTTTCTTGCACAGTCTGCATCCTGCAAGCAGGTCCTGTTAACCTGCACAGACCTCCAGAATTCCCTGAGCACTGTCCATTCTGTGTGTTGAATCAGGAGGTGATGGGCATCACTGTAATAATCCTCGTGTGATACCCACCCCCTTCTACTCTGCCCTATTTCCTCCCAAACCAAAGTGTTTTCTTACAGCAAAAGTACAGCCAGTTTCTTTTCCTTGAGGAGAAAAGCATTGCTTCTTTTGTTCCCAAAAGAGGAGCTGCAAAGGGAGAGAATGAGCCTAAGGCAGAAAACCTTCCTGAAATGTTTCTGTAGGCTGAGATCTTCAGCCAGCTCATATAAGTACAGGGGCGAGAGAGGCTCTAACCTTTGTGTAGCATTTCTTTAAATGTGAAAGGACTACTCTTAGAGCGGAGAAAAGATCAGGAAGCCTCTCTTTCTTCCTTTTCTTTTTTTGTTGGAAAGGGGATCGTAGTAAAGATAATTGTTCTGTCTAAAATAACAGCAAGAGTGTGTAAATGTGCATAGAAATCTGTAAAATAAAGACAAATCTTGCATCTACTGACTTGTCTCACCAAAATATTCCTGGTTTTAGTGGGTTTCCAGGAGAAGGCATGCAACAGCCAGTATTTCCTCAGCTCCCAAATATGGATCCTTTTCAGCAGCGGATGATGGGAATGCAGCAGGATCCGATGCGGCACCAGGTAACCCCAGGCTTTTCCCTTGTACCCCTGTTGTGTTTGGCATCCTTTGCTGTTTTCTTTGGTGCAGCAGGAAGGAAGTGATTTTCCTGCTGGTGAAGAGGGAATGTGGTTTAGCCCTCCATCTTCCCAAAGAAACACATTCTTGGTGTCTCTCCTAGTCAGGCTTTGAAGGACAAAATTGTTACTTCCACACCCAAATGCTTGGCCTGCTTCATCTTTCCCCCATCTTTTGTTGTGACTTTTGAGCAGACATAAAACTTTACTTGAGCCTGCTGGGAAAGCAAATGTAATTCCTTCTCCTAGCTGGAATTCTGTGTTTTTTCTTCTCCCAAGGTGCCCCTTCCTCCGAATGGGCAAATGCCAGGTTTTGGTCTCCTGCCTACCCCCCAGTTCCCACCCATGGCTCAGCCAGTGATGCCTCCAGCAGCACCAGTGCAGCCAACTTTCCAGTCTCCCTTCCCAGTCCAGGCTGAGCCACACCTGCAGAAACCCCACCAGCAGGTGAGCAAGCCCTTGCAGTGAACAGACTGATTCTCTCATACGTGTCTTTCCCAAATGTGTGTGGATTGTGCTGGAGCAGAACTGTCAGGATGACACTGGCTGGACACAGCTGGCTATGAGGCTGGCTCTGCTGGGAGACAGCTCCAGAACTTACTGCCTCCCTTTCCTGCCTCCAGCATCCTTCATGCTTAAAGTAGTTTTTTATAACATCTTGGAGAAAAGTTGCAGCAGATCTCACTTTGCCTGGGATTTTGATGATGGAGCAGGATCCACTGACTGATTTTAAGGAATAAAGTCATGTTCTGTGGAGATGAAGGTGTTGCTGAAATGGAGTGATATGTGGAAAATCAATAATGTGCACATTGAAAATGGGAATTGTGTGAATTATTTCTATGGTGCCTTTTCAGTTGCTGTGTTAAGTACGTGCAATACTGGACCCTCTCCCTGCTAGTGACAACTGAGTGAAAGTTTTGAGTCATATTACTCTTTAATTTCACACATTTGAATATTCAGTGTATTTTCAGTGCTGTTAATTTAGTCTGAGCATAAAAAGAAATAAGATGCTTGTCCTGCTCACCCATAACACCTGTCAATTTCACCTTTTAGGATATGGAAGTGGAGCAGCCTCCCATTCAGGAGGGAAAACGGCACGTTTCTGACAGTAGGAAATCAAGATCTAGATCTGCATCAAGGTAAATGAGTGAAAGTTCTTTTAGTGCAGGAATGAAAAGCAGATTAGCAACTGTAAGATAATGAACCTCTAAAGTCATCTCCCTTGTAGGGAAAATATGATATCTGTGCAGTTCTCTCACTGGGAGAGAGCAACTTCCATGCCTTTCAGTCCAGAGTAAATTTTAGGGAGGCAGAAAGTGATAGTTTAATTTGCCTGTGCTCTAAAAACACTTTTCTTATGAAAACCTTTGTGATCTGTGACTTTGTCTGCCACCGAGCCCGTGTGTCACATCCCAGCTGACCGAGCAGATCTGGCTCCACTCTCTGTTTAGTTGCCAGTCATCTTGTTCACCAAGCTCCACACGATTTCTCTGAAGGTCTTCTGCACCTGGAGTGATTTAGAACTTGAACACGATGTAAAATACAATTTCAGTGGCAGAATTTATTTATAATCATTTTTAGCCATTCCTTTGTAAAAGCAGTATACATTTGCCTCACTGATGCAGGTGTAACTTTCCCTGTGTTGAAGTGGACGCAGTTTTGATGGTCAACTTCAGGACAAAATTAGTGCATGATGAGAAGTGGGAAAGTAATCAGCTACTGCAGTAATTTACTGTGGTTCTGAATGCCTGTGAGGGAGCTTGGATTGACGTGCTCCCTTACTGAGGGAGCTCTTGGGGTGTTTTCTAGCTGAGGCCGCGTGTCAGTGCCGGGGTGCCGGGTGCTGAGCACCGTGCTCTGGTTCCCACAGGTCCCCCAAGAGGAGACGCTCGCGGTCGGGCTCGCGCTCGCGGCGCTCCCGGCACCGCCGCTCCCGCTCGCGCTCCCGCGACCGGCGCCGGCGCTCGCCCAAGTCCCGCTCCCAGGAGCGGCGCGAGCGCGAGCGGGAGAAGGAGCGCCGCTCCAAGGGGCTGCCCCAGATCAAGGCAGAGACTGTCAGTGGTGAGTCTCCTCTCTTCCTGCTCCTTTGGGTGGCTCTGCACCTTCCCGTAATGCCCGGCGTTTTCACCATTTCTGTTGGGTTTAATGCTGCTGCTTGTGGTTTCCGAGGCTCATCCAAACAGAACAAAAGTTAACTGCCTTGTGATTCCTGGTAGGAGTTTCACCACACTTCCCTGTGCTTCTTTACTCATATTTAGCATTTCTGGAGTATGTCCAAGTTAGAAATATTTTGGCTGTAAAATATGAAAAAGCTGAAACCCCGTGTTTTTCTTTTCCTTCCTTCGAGACATACAAGGTAAAGCAGATTGAACAAAATGGATTTGAGTTAATTCTAAATTTTTACAATTTTTATAAGTATTCAGTCCTGTGTATCTCTGCAACCTGAAGGGGAGATTTGACCTGGAAAACACACAGGCTGATGTTTGGACTTCTGATATAATCCTGGCTTTGCCAACGTTTATAGACCAAACATAGTAGTTGTCTTCTGAATATTCCTTGGGAGTGTGGAATCTTCTCCAGGGTCATCAAGTAAAATAAAAACATTCTTTCTTATGTAAAAGGGACAAAAAACTAAGGTGTTTCAAGAGCCAAATCCTGGTGAGTGATGGTCCCAGGGTGTAAAGGCCTGCAGAGCCCTGGTAGTTGCTCAGTGGAAGCTCCCTGGCAGTGCTGTGAGATGTGCTGCTGCCAACACCATTCCCAGGTTCTGTCACGTTGACTGTCAAAGTTTGCAGTTCTGTGTCTCTCAGGTGGAAAACGTGGATGAGTGTTTAATGTTGCTGCAGTAATCTGCAGCCGGGGGGATACCTAGAGCTCCTTTCCTGGTTATTACCCTGGGTTCAGCATGGGATAGGTGTTGGCTGTGCTGTAAGGAGCTCTGACCACCGGTGCTGACTCTTGGTTGTAGTTTGCAGTACCACACTCTGGGTAGGACAGCTGGACAAAAGGACAACTCAGCAAGATGTGGGAAGTCTCTTGGAGGAGTTTGGCCCCATTGAGTCCATCAATGTGAGTAGAAGGGGTGCAGGGTAAGCTGCTTTGATGGGTTTGGGTGCAGAACATTTCTCCAGGCTGCTCTGAGGCAGTCCTTGCTGATTAATTCCAAAGAGCTGGCCTCTCATTTCCTATGCGTTATGTTTTCGGTGTGGGCACTCAGATCACGTGGCTGACTTGTACACAAGCAAGAAGGGAGCTGCTTTGGTTTCCTGCAGTATAAAAGTGCAGAAGATTACCCCATTTTCATAAAAATCCTGCTTTCTCTGCAGGATGATGGCTGCAGAATTACATCCCATGCTTCTCAGTTCCTTGGCTGCTTCATTTTATTTGATTATAGGATCATGGACTCTCAGCTGGTGTTCTTGTTGCTCTTCTGTCATTTTAGCCACAAACACAGAGAACTATTGTTTTATTTTCCTGTATTTAAGGATGTTTTATGTATAAATTATAGCTGTTCCAGTAACTTCAGAAATTTCATTCAGTCAAACAAAAATAAGTGACTAATTTTCTTCCTATTCCCAAATTTTGTAAAAGAGCATAGGAGTTTTTCCTCAAATTCATTACAAATAAAAATTACTCCAAATCTGCAGCTAGAACTGAATGTGGAGGTGCAGCTGGCAGAGTGAAGGGGATACTGTTATGCATTCCAACAAAGTAACTAATTACCAGATGTTAGAATTCACATGAACATTATTGTTTAGCAATTTAAAAGGATCAAATATGCAAAAGTCAGCTGTATTCTAGAGTTTTGGAGGTTTTCAGAAGTTATGGACGTTGTAGTTCACTAGAAATGTGAATTTCTAGAAGATACTGGCTTTCTTAGCCTCTTAAACTAACATTTCCTTCCATACTTCCACAGCCCCTTTGGAACACCCCCTGATGTCCCAGCTTGCTGTAACTGTGCATTTGTGTGTTGTTCGCTGTTTGTTACCCACAAAATGAACTTTTTCCCTCAAACCCCACACAGATGATACCGCCCAGAGGATGTGCCTACATTGTCATGGTGCACAGACAAGATGCCAACAGAGCCCTCCAGAAACTGAGCCGAGGCAACTTCAAAGTCAACCAGAAATCCATTAAGGTACTCAGTGAAAAGATCAGGCTTTCCAAAGCTGCTGTAATTATTCCCATCCTGTCTCATCTCTGCTGGGCTTTGGGGTATTTCAGACTCATATGTGTCCTGGAGATGATAGTCTGTAAAATTCTGAAAAAATACATCAGTGAACATGTTTTGAGAATTACTGTTCCTGGTCTGTAGTGGGATTAGTGGAACCTTGTATCAGTTTCCTTGAAAGAGTGCCAATAATTATCTGTTTAATCAACAGGAAAGGGTGCTCTTTTGCTCATTACAGGAGACTGGCACTGTGTGTTTCTTGTTGCCTGTTATTTGTCTCCTAACAGAGTTTCATTACATATGATAATCCTACAAAGAGTACTAAGAAATAAGGAAATAAGCATTAATTAGTGAGGTTCTTCCTTCTGTAGAATGTCAAATTAGTGTGACACTGTCCTCCAAAGGGAAATGGAATTAATCTTGGCGGCTGGGAATCATCAGAAGAAGCTGTCTTTATTCATTTTTACAAATGGTGTGCAAGAGTCAAGCCAAGAAATAGGAGCCAAGTCTGCTTTAAAAAAAAACTTTCTTCAGAGTTTTGTAGCTGCTTCACTTAAGCTTTTTACTTTTTACCCTCAAATGCTGTTTTGTGAGAGTGAAATATTAAATCCACTAAAATGGAATCATTTTGCTGATCACTTGTATTTCCCCCCACCCAAGATTGCCTGGGCTCTGAATAAAGGAATAAAGCCAGACTACAAGCAGTATTGGGATGTAGAACTGGGTGTGACTTACATACCGTGGGACAAAGTCAAACCTGAAGATCTTGAAAGTTTCTGTGAAGGAGGAATGCTGGACAATGAGACCCTTAGTCCAGGTACAGTGTTACTGCATGTTTTGTTATTGAACCTTTATTTCAGGGTTTGGCCATTCTGTCCAGTTTGCCCAATTAGCTGCTTATTATTGTGTATGTGTTCTAATTGTAGCATCTCTTCATGCTGAACACACAAAAATCAGCTGTGTGTTTTAAACAAAATGAATCATGAGCATAATGTCAGTGTGTTCCAGTCCTCTCAGTGCTTTTCTCTTTCCCAAAGTGCCCCCTCACTGATCCCTCTTTGTGCTTAGCTGGCTTTTCCCAGGAAGTTCTGACAGACGATAGGAGCTATTTCTTCCATAAATTAGCTTTAAAGCTATATTTGACATTTTTGTTATTTGCTGCAATTATTTATAGTTGTATTCTCCTTTTCCTTGTTTGAGACTTGAAGATGTTGGGTTTTTTAGAAATGAGTTCTCACATTAGTGGCAAAGCTGCTTCCTTCTTGCCTGAGAGCAATAGAATGAACCTGTTGAAAGCTCGTCCCAAAGAGCCTTACAGTTTTTGTCACAGATAATGTAACAGAATCCTGGGTTTGTATGAACACTGTCAGTGCAAAGGATTGTTAAATGACTACTGAAAAGGAGCAAGTTTATTTGCTGTTTCAGTGTTTGCTGTGTTTAAATGAATTTGGAATTTTCATTGTCAAACAGTATAAGTGCTTCTTAGCTCTGAGCTGCTTATTACCTGAGTATTTTCAATTAGATCATTTTTGTAAGCATGACTGAGCATGTTTCACATGGCACTGCTTGTCTGACCCGTGTCTGTTGGGATTTTGTTTTGGACAGAGTGGAAGGGAATTCCCAAGAAGTCTGAAAATGAAGTGGCTCAGAATGGAGGCGCAGAAGCTGCACACAATGAACCAGTGTCACCTATTCCCAAAGCTTTACCTGTCCCAATTCCTGTTCCCATGCCTGCACCAATAACAGTACCTCCTCCACAGGTGAGAGTTGTTCCACAGAAACAAACAAAAACTCACTTTAAATAATAATTCAGGGAGGGAGGGAATGCCGTGAATGGGAACTCTGTTCTCTCAGTCACAGAGAAATTACTGCAGTAGAATCTTTGTTAGTGAAGGGCTGAATTGCATCTTCAGGTTTTGTGATTGGCGGGTTTTTTTTGTTTTATTGATTAATGTTCCTCTAAAAGCTGTTCTTATTGGCAGATACTCCACTACTTTTATATCTGTAGTTTCTTCTGTACTTAAAAAAGTAGAATCCTTTAAATCAGAGCTAATTTAAATTCAGAGTTTGATATAAATCAGAAATAAAGGAAAAGGAAACACCAGTCACTCTAATGTGCAAACTCAGTGAGAAAGAGACAACTAGAGGTTTTTAGTTGCTCTGAAGTTGTGAGCATTCCAGTGGATCCTGTCTGGAAATCCATCATGCTGGGTGCAAATGAATCCCGGGCACTGTGTGAAGGGTGTGTGGAGGTTACCCACATGCATTAGTACCCATTTAGCGCAGAGGAATATTCTTCTCTAATTACAAAGGCACACAGGGCTGGTGTTGGTATTTTCAGTGATGGGAGTTCCTGGGGTGCTCCTGCATTTTTTGTGCAAGTGCCCCCTTGTTGCAGAGGAATTTGAGGTCGCTGAGATGTCCTGCTGGAGCTGGACAAAGACAGAGATCCCCATCAGGACACAGAATCATTGGGGCACTCTTGGGGTAACCCACCTTTCCCTTCCTTTTCCCTAGGTTCCCCCCCATCCATCAGGGCCTCCCGTGGTTGGTGCACTCCAGCCCCCTGCTTTCACAGCACCTTTAGGAATCCCCCCTCCTGGATTTGCCCCCGGGGTGCCGCCGCCACCGCCGCCTCCGTTCCTCCGGCCCGGCTTCAACCCGCTGCATTTACCTCCAGGTTTGTGGGGTGTGCCAGCCCGGGCCCTGCTGGGCCCAGAGCTGCACAGGGGGTGTGCCAGGGGGCACTCAGGGCTCTGCTGTGCTTTTTGTAGGATTCCTTCCTCCCGGGCCACCACCTCCCATAACTCCTCCGGTCTCTGTCCCGCACACTCCGGCAGTGAACATCCCAAACTGTAAGTGTTGGGCCCTGTGGAAGGCAGGGATCCTGCAGGAATTGCTGGCTGGTGTTCACTGTGTCCTTGCCTTGTTCCTCAGCTACAGCAACTGGTGGGAATGAGGACACTACGAAGGAGTCGTCTGTAGGAAACCCCATCCCGACAGTAGTTTCTGGAGGCAGAGGGAATGCTGAAAGTACTGACACTTCCAAAATCTATGGCACTGTTCCACCTCCTGTAGCACCTACCAATGTCCCTGCTCCCGTCACCCAGGCTGTTCCACTCCTTGGTAAGTTCCCTCCTGGGTAAGTTCTGCATTTCATTGTAAGTTCTGCACTTCATCTGCACCACATTTTAAATACCATGTTGATGGGACTACTGACTTACGGTCCAGGGGAAAGGGAAGAGCATTCTTCTCAACTTGTTGAAATTTCTGTCCTACTGTTGGCTTTGAAATCAATTTTAAAGACTTGGTTTTGCACAGAAGAAACAGTCAATATTTTTTACTACTGAAGATCTGTTTTCTGAAGAAACAAAGCCATGATGTGTAAGTTACAAATTCAAATGCTGTCCACTTTTAACAAGTGTAGGTTTATGCAGTCTAGAAAATGAACTTACAGCAACACGTCTGTATGACATAGGAACCAGGTTTTAGACTCAACTATTAGATACATAAAATTAACCTGCAGGGAAACTACTTTTAGTGTATTTTTGAAATCTCTGAGGATGGGATACATTCTTGTTATGTATCAAATAAATTGTTTTAATAGAACAGGAAACCAAAAGCTTTTATGCAGCCCTGCAGTAGGACAGGTTTTGAAACCTTCGTAAGAATATATTATTTAAATATTACCAAATATTTTTCTGACTAGCAAACTCAGGGTAATGGGAGTATGTTGCATAAATTACTTTTCCTAATACGATACCAACTTAGGTTTTGAAAGGGAGTGTGAACTGTTACAGAACTCTGCTAAATGCTTATTTTATGATGGCTTTGGATGGACCAGTGTCAAGAATTTACTCCAAAGACTTGTTACCTACAAATTTTTTATATTACTGCATTTATGGGATTTTAGGCCTCTACATGGGAACCTAAGAAATGAATGAAAAAGCTAATTTTTTGTTAGTGGGTTTCTGCCCAGAATTTTCAGTGATCACTGAAGAAAATCAGAGATTTGTCTCCTTGAGAGCTCACTGCTCTATTGGATGTGAGGGCTAAATTTTCCATCCATGACTAATGATTTATGAATCCTGCCTGTTGAAAACTTGACAGAAGACCCTTTCAAAACAGAGAAAAGCTTAAGAAACTCTGTGGTGACACCATGGAGTCAGGGAATTTTGTTAGGAATTTCAGAAATTCACACCTTCCTGCTGAATGACACTTTCTGTAAAGGTAGCACAGAGTTTTGGAGTTTTACTGTCTTGGACAACATAACCTGCACTTCGTATTCCTGGCCTTTGGAATGTATGAGGCTCTGAAAGATTCCGTAGCAAACTCCAGCAAAAACCCACCAGACCGACAACATGGTCCCTCTCAAGAATTCCCTGGCAGTATTTAGTGCTCTAGCTGTAGGATGCCACATTCCCCACTGGAGGACATGCAGAATGTTGGAGAACAGCAGCTTCAGAGTGCAGTGAAACCCTGCTGCTGTTGTGCTGGATCCGTGAGCTTTTGGCTTGTTCCATGTGTTTCCATGAGGTTTGTGTGCTGGGACAGACAGACACCACGTGCTGGGAAGTGATTGAAGGGGTTGGGAGTTACTGGAACCACTTAGCGAGCCGGGTTTGTGTAAGAGTTAATCAGGTGTGTCAGCATTGGTGACACGGGAATTATCCCAAGGGAATGTAGGCTTTGTCCAGCTGGGAGAGATGGTCAGGTCTGGATCACAGTGGCATGGAAAGCTGGCCTCATACCTAATTTATCAAAGCACTAAGGATGGCTCCTGTGCCCTCTCTGGACAGAGGATCCTTCAGGCCAGCCTGAGCACTTTGGGCTGTATTGTAGAGTCAGGTGATGAAACTTGGGACACTTTGGTGGTGTGTGATGGTTGCTCCTCTGAAACCAGTAAAATCTGTTGTGAAGGCAAGGTGTGGTTTTGCACATTGGGACAGAGGAGCAGGTGTCAGGTGTGAGGAAACTGGCTCCAGTAGGACAAGCTGGGTCAGGAAATCACCTCAGGGTTTCTCTCAGACCTCAGGGAGTTCAAACGCAGTTCAAGAAACTGCTTGAATGTCAGATACTTCCTAAAACAAAAGAGGTCTTTAAGTTGCCCTAGACATGGGTGTGTGTCTGTACCATGAATTTCCCTGAGCATTTTCAGTAAACTGGGATGTGTTTCTGGACTGCACTTTAGGTTTTTAGTTGGTGCCTGATTTGTCAGGAGAGTGAGGAAACTCCAATAGTTCTACAGTTGCTTTAGCCTCAGCACTGAAGTGGGTTGATATTTAAAATAAATTTAAAATAGAAAGTGTGCAGCCCTCCAGCCAATGCAGTTCAGAATTAAGGAGTTCCAGGTACCATTATGTTGCCTCAATGCTGCAGTTTGTGTAGAAATGAGGTTGAGAAATTAAATGACTTGTACTTATTAAATATGAAACTTCCCTCCCTCACCTCATGTTCATGCTCTTGTAACCCACATCTGCTCTGCTGCTTCTAAGCAGAAGCACAGGCTTAACTTCAGCTCTTTAGTTCTCAGTTATTCTTTTCTGCCTTCTTTTAATCTTCTGAGGAAGATTAAAAGATAGTTTTACTAACAAGAATATCCCCAAACCTCAGAATTCCTGGGAGACATCATTAGCTATGAGTCTGTCTTATCAGATCCGTAGTTCTGTCACAGGAGGAGTTTAAACTGGGTGATTACAGACCTGGTTATTGACCAGGAGAGGAGAAGGCTCTGCATTTTAGAGAAAGGAAAAAATGCAGAAAAAAAATGCTGTTGGTACTGGACCATTTCTCTCCAAGACTGGGAGCTGTGTCTTGACTGCTTGCCAGGGGAGGGGGAGAGGATATAATGGGTTGGAAGATGTCACACGAGTCTTCTCACTGGCAAAATACAACTTCCTTCCAATATGAATTTAAAGTGCACTCAGGTGAAAAGGTTTCTGTCAGAGACATCCCTCAAAGTCAGTGTTTTGATGAGAGGGCAGCACAGCAGGCTCAGCTCTGTCTGGGGACAGGTGCCAAAGCTGGCCAGGGGAGGGATGAACAGCACGGCAGCTGAAGGGGAGCTGCTCATGTGGCAGCACCCAAGGTCAGTTTTCACTGCTGACACTAATTTCAGCATCAATTCCCACAGTATTTCATCCTGGTTCTACCCAGGCAGGGGCTGTGTTCCTCTGGCAGGAGGTGCTGGTGAGCAGGAGCAGATGGAGCAGTGTGAGGGCTCCGGGAACACTGGACAGTGTTCCTGGTTCAGACTGAGGAGGCACCTGCCCTGGGGTGGTGGGAAGGCCTCAGCTGGAGCTCAGAATTCTTCTTAGAATCCTTCTTTCTAGCTTGTGTGTTGGTGTCTGGGAGCTGTGGGCTGAGCTTTATCTGACAGTACTTTTGGAGACGGGAATTTTTTTCCACCTATGAAGAGCGTAGGAATAAAACTGGAAAATAGTTGGTGCTGGATATGTGCTATAAAGGATGAAACACTATTATAAAAAAAAAGATGCCAGGAATGACCTGTTGAATTTCCTTTTAGTTTACATTGCAAGGTTTATTCTACTGAAATGAATCTTTGTTGTGTCCCTTTTCTCTGGAATGGCAAAGAGAGCTGTGCTCCAGCTGTATTCCAGCTTCCTCACTGCCTCTTGCTGGTGCTGTGCAGCTGTGGGGTGTTCAGCTGCTGTTTGTAGCAGAGGGAAATGTCTGAATCCAACTGGAGGGGGTGAGGTATCTTCACCTGGAAGCTCATCACCAGGAAGGGGCTCTGGCTGCAGTCGGCTGGGGAAGCAGGGAGCTGAGCTGGGGCTGAGGGGCAGCCGTGACTGCACAAGGGCAAAGACTCTCCCCAAGGAAGGTCTGGGATCAGGGATTAGTTGCTGCCCTGGGCACAGCCCTTGCTGCCAGCAGCGCACAGCAGGTGGAGAGCCCAGGAAGCTCCGCTCCAGGTTCTAGGGTGCTCCTTTCCCGGGATAACCGCGGATTGGGTTTGAAGTTGGGGAAACGCTCCGCGTCCCCTCCTGCCGGGCTCTGACTGTCCCTCGTGTGTTCCTTGCAGGCACCCAGGGCGTGGCCCCGCCGCCGCCCGCGCCCGTGGTGGGGCTGCAGACTCCGTCCACGGGGCTGCTGGGCGCCCGGCCCGGGCTGATCCCGCTGCAGCGCCCGCCGGGGATGCCGCCGCCGCCGCCGCTGCCGCGCTTCCCCATGATGCCGCCGCGCCACATGCCGCCGCACATGATGCACAGAGGGCCCCCGCCGGGCCCCGGCGGCTTCGGGATGCCTCCCCCGCACGGAATGAAAACCCCCTTCCCTCCGCCCGGCCACTTCGTGCGGCCCGGGGGCGGCCCGGGAGGCGGCGGGCCCGGAGGCGGGCCCGAGGAGAACAGGGACGGGCGGCAGTTCAGGAACGACAGGCAGTTCACGCCCAACAGAGACCAGGAGCGGTTCGGGAGGAGATCCTTCGGGAACCGGGCGGAGAACGACCGGGAGCGCTACGGCGGCCGCGACGAGCGGGAGCACGAGCGGCCGGGCGGCCGCGACAGGCGAGACTGGGGACGCCGCAGCCCCGAGCGCGACCGGCACAGGGACTCGGAGGACAGGAACAGGCGCTCCAGCGGCCACCGAGACAGGGAGAGGGATTCCAGGGATCGGGAGTCTCGTAGAGACAAGGAAGAAAGCCGCGGCAAGGAGAAGCCGGAGGTGACAGACAGAGCGGAGGGCGACAAAAACCACGAGTCCCACGGCGGCAAAACGGAGGGCGCGGAACTTGTTTCAGAACTCGCTGCGGGAGACGCCGAGCCCGCGGGCGCCAAAGCCGCGCCGGAGTCAGCGCCCGAGGCTACCTCATCCCTGGAACAGGCGGACAAGGACACGGGCTCGGCGGGCGAGGCTCCGCGCTAGGGCCGCAGCCCGGCTGGGAGTGTCGAGCTTTAGTTGTACAGTGCTGTAAATCCGCTTCCGCCCCTGCGCCCCCCACGCGGGGCACCGTGAGCAATTTGATTGCTTCCCTTCTATTTAAAATAGCCACAACATAACATAAAATACTGAAGAGATGATTAAAATATTACCCATTTTTGCTGTAACTTTTTTAAAGTTTTGACTTTAAAAAGTTTACGAATCAGAAGTAGAAGTGCTTTCTATTTTTTTTTTAATTTAAGAAAAGGTAACGGTGAAAGCTCCTCAAAACAATAGGGATGTGTTTTTAATAAACTCTATTTTCGTAACAAACTTTTAACGTGTGCTATTCTTCCTACGCTGCACTGAAGTGGAAAAGGAGTGTTCGGCAGCCTAAAGTTGGAACTGTTAATGCTGTACTGGAGTCTAAATTAGACTGGTTTGGTTCTGTTTGTTAAAGGAAATCCATCTGTTTGTGTAGCGACTCACAGAAGTGAATTTTTATTTGTAACAGTCCTCTGGAGTTTTAGATTGCTGCATTTTAATGAGCTACTTGACCACCCCGGGTAAAAGTTAGTTTTAAGATGTTAATTGCAGAGTTAACTGTTTTAAGTGTTTGCAATGCAATCCATTCTTTGCTTTTATTTTTTTTTCCCCTCCCTCCCTTCAATTGGTTCTGTGGTTCCTGTTGCCCTTAATTTGCCTTTTTTAAGAAGCGACACCTTCAGGCACCAACCGTCTGCTCTGAGGTGACAAAGCGTGTGCCTGCTCTGCAGTTTTTGTACTTGTTGGGAGTGAGACCTCGGAGGCACCAGAACTCCAGCCTGGCTCTCCAGGTGGGGCTGGGACAAGGACTTGGCCCTTCCTCCATGGACACGGGGCTGCTCCTCCTCACCCTGCCAGAGGTAGGTTGTGCCCCCCTGGGCTGGGGACAGAGGGTGTTCCTGGGTGTTGTGGCACCTCCTCTCCAGAGCCCTTCCATGTCCTGTCAGCTGTGCCGAGGGCCGGTGCCGTTGCTCCGTGGCTGATCGCTGGAGGGATGCTTTGGGAAGTTCTGCCCACCCCCCATGGCTCAGAGCTCCCATAACCCCAAGCAGTGCCAGTGTATGAATCCTGTGCAGACTCTATGGTTTTTTTTCTCCTTGCTATAAGTGTGTTCTACCTTTAAAGCTGGGGATTTTGCCCCAAGGAAAGGGCAGCTGCTTCTTACATCAGTCCTTTTTTTACAGCTGTCCTGCAGCAGAGGGAATTGTCTCTGGGGGAGGGAGAGGGTGGGAGAGCTACTGTGGAGCTCTGGACTGGGGAGAGGACATCTATTTTTATGTTCTTGCAATAGCAGAATAAAGAGAGAAAGAACCTGTTTACAGATTGTAGTGACCTCAACTTCCATGTGTTAAAACTCGTGTCCTCACTGGTTGTTTCCTGCCGGGCCCATGAGACATGCCCTTGTCCCACACATTGAGGTTTGAGCCTTGGAAAAAGCTGTTCCAGCTCTGTAAGGAGGGAAGGTTTGTTTCACTTAGAACACCTCCTTCAAGAGCTGGAGACAATGAGAGACGCAAGGCTGCTCTGTTAATGAAAATCCCACCCCTGTTCTCTGCCTCAGTAAGGATCTGAAAGCAGAGCCTGGAAAACTGTGGAACAGCTCTTTACACTTCTGCAGCCGTGCCTGTGCCTGACCCTCACAGCAGCAACCCTCTGGAAGAGGCACAGGGAGGTGAAGACTCACACAGTGCTCTGGCAGCAACAGGAAACGTAAGTTGAAAGCATTTTCACAGTATTCCTGCTCCACTACCCAGTTCCCTTAGTACTGTGCCTCAGTACTGTGTGGGCTTACCTGGAACTACAGCCTGCTCCTTCCGTGACTATCCTGAAGTGCAGCGGAAGGGAACATTGGTACAAGTCCTCATTAAAATGACTCATTTTCTCTGTGAAGACAAGACCCTGACATCTGTTTCAGAAGGACACGCCAGAGCAGGATGGAGGCTGCCATTGGCACACAGTGGGCACTCCTGGGATTCTGCCTGGAACCTCTTGCTGGTTGGAATTTAACCACCCACCTGCTGAAGCCCAGGCCCCTTTTCCCAGCAGGGGCAGGTTTGGGGTGGTTCCCTGTTCACAGACAGCCGGACCCAGGTGTATCTGCCCAGAACATTTATTACACAAGTTTGAAGCCTGCAAATGCTGCCCCTGCCCCAGGAGGAAGCCCTGACACAGCCGGGGACTGCTGCTCTTTGCCAGAGCGTGGGGGGCTCATCCAGGGGCTGGGACAGGAGCACTACTCACATCTTCCCTCACAGCAGGGATGTGACACAGAATGGTGGCAGCAGGAGCGTGAGCAGAGACCACAGAGCCATTCCATCAGGGACACTTTAATTGAATGAACATCATACAAAACTCAGTCAGTCTCCAGCGTGTGAGTGCTGCTCGGGATGCAGAGGAGCAGGAGATTAATGACACATCTTGAACTTGCAGGAGGAAGGGCGAGAGCAGCACGAAGAGCACTGCAGGTACCACGCTTAGCTCTTGGCAATGCCGATCACGCCGCAGGCCAGGCGGGGCCCCGCGTTTCCAGTCTGCAGGCTCTCGTCATTGCCCCCTTTGCCCAGGTCATCCCGCTTCTCGTGCACCTGCAGGGGAATGGACGGGACCTGAAGGGGTGCAGCCATCACTGCTCCTGGCTGCAGCAGCACCTGCACACCAGTTACACAATGCCACACTCCTCTCCATGCTGCAAACTCCCAACTGGACCTGCCCTAGTGCCATTCAGGCACCCACAGCAGGAAGAGCAGGAAGAGAGGGACATCTCTAGAAGACTGGCAGTGAGTGCCACACTGGGACACAGAGGGATGGCTGTACATCCCCTCTGGGCCCCTGCTCCGAGGTTCCCCTCCCCACTCACCACCATGGTGCGGCCGATGATGCAGTGTGGTCCCGAGAGGGAAATGACGGAATCCTGGATGGACACCTCGGCCACGCCTCCCTTGGCAGTCACATTGCCCAGGTCCCCCACGTGCCTGCAGGAACACACAGCAAACTCACCAGGCGGCCTGCACTGAAAGCTCTTCCAAGGCAAGGCTGGCACTTTGTGTTGTAACATAACAAAGGCTCCCGAATCCAGTGGAACAACCTTTCCTGCAGACTTGGGGGAACACTGCCACTGTTCCCAGAGCTTTTGCTGTCCGTGACAGCTCAGCTATTCCACAGGCAGCTGGTTTAAGGAGGATTAGCAGAAGCCGTTTGTCAGGCAGCAGGTCAAAGGCAATGCAGGAACTGCTCAGTTCCAGCCAGTGCCAGGGATGATGATTCCAGTTTGGCATTGCCCCACCACTTGGCATACTGCTCTCCCACACAGCTTCTATCAGAGCTGCATCTCTGCTGAGGCTTCCCTGGAGAGCTGAGCCTCGAGCAGTGGAATTTTCACAGGGCTTCAGGACATGCTGCTGTGCTGTGTCCTGCACACCTGCCCCACGCACAGCATTCTCTCAAAATGCAGCTGATCCTGTCCTGTCAGGCTCCTCTGTCCAGATTCAGAACCTGGAACACTGACACATCCCTGCCAGCCCAGGGCTGACAACCAGCTTTCTACAAAAATTCCTTATTTTTAACCAAGTTCTCCAAAACTGGGTTAAGGGCAGCTCTCCCCTGAGGAATTTGCTTGATTAAAGCTTTCAAGAAGCGTCAGTCGAGTTGTTTCTGTACACTAATAAAAGCAAGATCCACTTCTTGAACCCTTCCCAATGAGTTCCCCTGCCCCCAGGCACTGCAGGAGCAGGATCTGCCGAGGCTCCAGAAGCACAGTGTCCGTGCAATGCCAACCTTTAGCCCCGAGCAGTGGCTGCCAGGGCCCCGACACACATTTCATGCTGTGTCATGCAGGAGCTGGCCCACAGCCAGCTCTGCCTGGCCTGTGGCTCAGGTGGGATTTACCAGGACTCGAGCATTCCAAGGGTGATTCCTGTGCAAGGCCAGGCTGCCTGACCCTGCTCCCCAAACCCAGCAGGCATGGCCACGCCACTTCCTCTGGCTCCCACCCAAGGGAACTGTGCTGGAAGAGCTGCTCCCAGGGAAGAGCCAGGTCTCACATCCCACTCAAGTACAGAGACCCAGCACGAGCATCAGGCCCTCGCTGTCCTCCACCCAAGTCATGAGAAAACCAGAAAATGTCCCCAAGGAGAGTATTTCACACCACACTCTCAGAGAAACAAACTGCTGGGGTTACCCAAGTGTGGCTAAGGACCCAGGGAACCCTGCAGGAATTCCCAGGGATTTTCTGGCAGTGCCCGCGCCCTGGACTCACCTCTCGGCATCGCTGGGACCCCCGTGCTTCTTCTGCTGCGGGTTGAAGTGGGGGCCGGCACTGGTGCACCCTGGAACACAGCACAGCGTCAGAGCAGGGTCCCAGGATAAAGCTGCTGCTCGCACACCGCTCCCAGCGACAGCAAACAGCTCCTCTCCTGTGCCATGCCCTGCTAATCCCCTGGAGATAAATCACCTGCTACAGCTTGGCAAGCCCCAGGCTCAGCCAGGAGCTTTCTCATTTCATAACGCTGAGTTATCCAAGCATTCAGGTGAGTACTTGGTATGTCAGCTCTTGACCACCAGCCTCCACACGCTCAGAGTATTATCCAGGAAGCAATTCGTCAGCCACGGTCACGATTTCCTCACGCAGATTTGCAGCCGTGAGACTCAAGCTGCTGCTGGCACACCACGAGCAGCTCTGCCGAGCTGAGCCGAGCCGAGCAGCCGCTCTGCAGGGACAGCTTACCATTGGTGTTGTCCCCGAACTCATGGACGTGGAAGCCGTGCTCTCCATCGGCCAATCCAGTGATTTTCCCAGTCACTTTCACCGGTCCAGTACCCTTCAAAGGAGAGCATTTATCACCACACGGACTTTGGCATTGCACGGCTCCGTGTCAAACGAAGGTGACAGAAAAGCCCCGCCACGAGCCCAGGGCAACGCTGTGCAGAATGTCTGCGTTCGTTTAACGCTCTCAGTCCCACCCCTTCCCCTGTTTTATCAGTTAAGTGCCTGTTCTCTAACGGGGCCTTCCAGAAAGATCCCGTGCTTTCTCAGAGTGACCCCGCGGCCGCACGGGAGGGCGCAGCTCCCGAGGGCCGCGGCCATTTGGAACCGCAGCGCCCTCGAGCTCAGCTCGCCCCGCTGCCTCCGCCCCGCCGGCCACGGCGAGCAGGCTCAAGAGGGACACCCCGGGGGCTCCGCGCCCGCCGGAGAGGTCTCAGCGGCCCGGCCGCGCCCTCACCTGCTGCTCGAAGTGGATGACGCCCTGCACAGCCCCCTCGCCGCGCATCACGCACACGGCCCGCATCGCCGCCATCTTGTGCGCGTCCCGCCCGCAGCGCCCGCGGACTGCGGCCAGGCCCCGCCCTCGCTCCCGTTATATAGGGCGGGCGGCCGGCGCCGTGGCCAATCGCACTGCGCGCCGCGCGCCGCCCAGCCAATCGCGGCGCGGGGAGGCGGGAGGCGCCCTCTGGCGGCGGGAGGCGCGTAACGCGGATCGGGAGCGGGACGGGGATCGGGACCGGGAACGGGAACGGGATCGGGACAGGAATCGGGACAGGGACAGGAATCGGGACCGGCACCGGGACCGGCAGCGGGAGCGGGATCGGGACCGGCACCGGGAGCGGCAGCGGGACAGGGATCGGGATCGGGAACGGGAATGGGATCGGGATCGGGATCGGGATTGAGACCGGGAACGGGAGCGGGATCGGGACAGGAATTGGGATCGGGACCGGTACCGGGACCAGGACCGGGATTCGGGATCGGGAACGGGATCAGGATTGGGATCGGCAGCGGGATCGGGACCGGGACTGGGACTGGGATAGAGAACGAGATCGGGACAGGGATCGGGATCGGGACCGGGACCGGGAAGGATTCAGCGGAAGCGGAGAGGGAGCGTGCTGAGGGCACGGCTCAGGGCGCTGACACCGGAGCTGCTCTGCCCTGAGGGTGTTTGGGACCTAAATCAGAACCGCAGGAGGACTGGAGAGTACCTGAGGCTTTAGGGAATCACAGAAAGGTTTGGGTTGGAGGGACCTTGAAGCTCATCCAGATTCACCCATTCCAAGGGCAGCGACACCTCCCACTGTCCCAGGCTCCTCCAAGCCCTGGACACTGCCCGGGATCCAGGGGCAGCCACAGCTGCTCTGGGCACCCTGTGCCAGGGCCTGCCCACCCTGCCAGGGAACAATTCCTTGCTGATGTCCAATTTAAGCCTGCTCTGTGTCACTTTGAAGCCATTCGTCCTCTGGGCTCTCTCCAGCAGCTCCAGGTCCTGCTGCTGTGTCCCCAGGGCTGGGGCAGCTCTGCAGGTGGGGTGTCACCTGGGCACAGGGACACAGGGGCAGAATCCCCCCTTCCTGCTGCCCACGGGGTTTTTATTAATCTCTGAGTGTTACTGAGGCATCAGTGACTTGTGTGGGGCATGGTAAGGCCAGGGAAGGATGCAGAGGGGTTGTGGTTGTTTCACACCTCAAACTCACAACAAAGACCTGACTCACCCGAGGCTCAGGTGACACTACTGCAGCAGAGATTTGTTTGCTGGAGAACACCAAACCAGGTGAAAAAACCTTGAACAACATAAATACCTGGAGGCTCTTTGTCTGAGAGACACACTGGGATTTGTAGCGTAACCCTGGAAAGATGCTGGGAAGAGAGCCAGAGCTTCCTATCTAGGAAGGGTGAGATAAAGTCCTCCAAGTGTCAGTCCTGCTGTGCCTGGAGAGGAGACTCAGTCACTTGTGAGGAAACAGGCACAACAGCAGCACCCTGAGCCTGCTCCAGCAGCAGGAGAGCTTCCAGTGCCCTCGAGGAGGCCCTTGCTTGATTTAAAGAGGTTTCTAAACTTTTTAAAAATGCGAATGTCTCGTTTTACTTCCCTGCAGGGCTTTCTCTTACTTTGGGTCTGCTCTCCAAAGCTGCCCCCATGTTTTCATCAGGTTTATTGTTCCCTCCCACAATCAGATGGATGAGAGCCAGACGTGTCAGGTTTCTGCAGAGGTGAAGTGAAATAACCAGAAATAATTTTGGAGATTGATGGCGTTGGTAATTGGTGTCAGGACACCTGGGCTGCCCCAGTTGGGCAGGTTTTGTTGTGTTTTGTCCCACACACTTCTTATTAACGCCTTTATTTTCCTAAATCTTGCCAGTATGTGAGAAAATCCACCCACCCCCCCCCCCCCCCGAGCAGCTGAACAGGGTGTTTGACAGCACAAAAATCATCATTTGACCCTGCCACGTCAAATGGTGACATGATTTTTTTTTTATTTGGAGTATCACAGTCAGAGCTGAGAGAAGAGAATGGGAGAGAATCAAGATCCTATCTGCCAGTTTAAAGGCAGTTCTTGGTTCTCTCTCCGTCTGCCAGTACAAAGGATGAAATAACTGCTGCGTGATGCAGGTTCACAGCAACCTGCAGAGAAAAGTTAATGAACTTCTCAGCAAAATGTGACAAAGTAGCAAAAAATCCCAACCCCTTAGGTCCTGTAAAAAGCTGGCCGAGAGCAAGCATGAAGCCCTTGAGGGAGCAATTCCTCTGTGGGATTTTATACGAGTTAAAAAATAAGAGGGAATTTGGAGAGTTGCATTTCCCGTGGCAACCATACACGCGGTGCAAAAAAATCACATTTCCTGCCTGTGGCGATTCTGTGGGAAAAGCACCGAGCTGGAATGTCCATCTCACTGTGGGCTGCCTGTGTCCTGAGCAGGAGCTGTGTGGCAGGAACAATTCCCGCTGCATTGGAGGGTAACCCACTGAACAATTCCCGCTGCATTAGAGGGTAACCCACTGAACAATTCCCCCTGCATTGGAGGGTAACCCACTGCACAATTCCCCCTGCATTGGAGGGTAACCCACTGCACAATTCCGCCTGCATTGCGGGGTAACGCCACTCCCGCCCCGGGGGATGCTGGCAGAGGGCGCTCACTGACTCGGTGCTGCTGAAATTCCTGGGTGAAACGTGCCGTGGAAATGATTCTTTCCCTGCAAAGCGGTGGAAAGGCCGCTGTTGGAACGAGGGGAGGTGCTGCTGCCGACCGGAGGGTCCCGGTAATTAAAGCAGTGTCAGCGGGAGAGCCTTTGTGTGGAACAGGCAAGATTAAAAGCCACATTCACTCGCAGGTGAGCTGAGCTTATCTTTGTGCTGCTGACCCTCTGCTGCTCCCCGAGCTGGGCAGACCTGAAACACGAGCCTCAGAGGAGAGGTTGTGTAAACGGTGCTTGAGAACTTTGTCCTCTCTGTGCGGTGAGAGCGGCACCTCTCTGCCAAGGTCTGCCCACTGAGGGCTTGGGTTATTTGTAATATTCCTGCTGCTTTTGCCAGCTCACATTCACCGAGTGCTTCAAGGATTCCACACAGCACCAAAGCCTGGAAATCCTTCCCCTCTGGAAACAGCCTGGCAGGATGAAACTGGGGCCACAGAGCCAGGAAAGCCAGGATGGAGGGAAACAGGGATCCTGGAGCTACTGCTGGGGCACAGAGGGAGGAGCGCAATCAAACTGAACTTAGCTGGAGTTTAAAATGGTTTTTAAGCTGGAGCATGGAAATATCCCTTCTGAAATTGGCCAAACACAGAATACTGTGCAGAAAGCACGTCTGAAAATTTTTTTTTGTTTTGTTTTTTTTTGGGTTTTTTTTTGTTTTTTTTTTGTTTGTTTGTTTGTTTTTTTTTTTTTTTTTATGACAGTCTCTCAAAATGTTTACACTCTCAGGAATGTTATTTTGGCTACTGGAAGGCACCTAAAGGAATGCAATCAAAACACTGTGTGTCTGTGTATAGACATAGAGATATATTTATGGGATGTGTATTTCAAAATATCAACTTGGAGAAACATCAACAAAGTCCAAAGAAACCCCGTACCTTGTCATGCATATGACTGGATAAGGATTTCATTCACAGTGATGAGAAAGAAAAGCTTGGTCTTAGATTTGATTGCCAGGTTTTTATTTGTGAAAGTTCTTACAGTGGTAACTAATCTGAGCACAAAACTTTGCAAATCCCAGCCCACGTGAGCGTGTGCCAGAGGGAAGATGCAGGGGGCTTCATTTCGGATTTATTGCAGACACACACTGCCCTGCACTCTCCTTTTTGCCATTTTTAGTGGTAGAGCAGGTGTCAGGATACCCAAGGATGAGGTGCCTTGGATTTAACTCAGCCGTGTTGGGTAATCCTTGAGATGCAAAGTACAAAACCACAGGGAAAATGCTAATTATTACGCAATTAGAAAATAAACACTACCACAGGGTAAACTATCCTGCTTCTGCAGGAAAGCAGGAAGGACAAACAGAATACAACAGGCAGGTGTCCAGAATAACAAAGATGTGGTTTTATTTGGAGTTTTATACGCGTGGTTTGTTCTCTGGGAGCTCTGGATGGTTGGGAACCACACTGGGTTTGTGGAGCAGTCAGTAAAATGAGGCTTTGGGGTACTGGTTTAATACAAGCAATTAATAAGTGGGAATGCAGCTGGAAAATGCACCAGCCACAAATTTTCATACAGCTCCCACAGCGCTGTGGAGCATTTATTCGTTAATATTTATGTGCCCTGCATCTGGGTGGAAGTTTTCCTGCAGGCTCCAGCCGTGCCAAGGGGCCGAAGGGCGCCGCAGGAGGCAGCCTGCAGACTTTGCACCCTCGTGCCAGGAGCAGCCACCATCCCTGGCTTCCCAAAATGTGCTCACAGCACCTCTGTGTGCCCGCAGGGCCAGGGGCCGGGCTGTGTGGCTGCTCTGGAAGAGGCTGTGGCATCTCCAGCAGCGCTGTCTGTGCTGAGCCACGTCCAGGCCTGGCAGGCTGGGGCATCCAGGCGGGCACGTGAGCCTGGTGGGACAATTTAAGGCTGCTTACAGTCCCTGGCTGGCAGCCACTGTGCCCAGCCTGGCAGAGCCCAGCCTGGCCGTGCTGCTCTGTCTGCAGCAGGAGCTGCTGGAGAGCAGCACTGACTGTGGGTGTTCCCTAATCCCAGCCTGTCGCTCTGATCCTGGCTAAACCACGCTTTGAAGAGCCGGGATTTTCTGGCCAGGACCACACCATGCTTAAGCCATGCTTAAGGCACGGCTCAGGTGCAGCTCTGCCGGGGGTTGTGGGGAGCCACGAGGTCCCCATATGACATGAACATTTCTGGGAGTTGCTTCAGACACTGAGCTGTAAGGACAGTTTAACAGAAAACAGAGGTAGGAAAGGGAAAACCTGCTCTACACAAGCTAGAACCAACTTGTTGCTTCTTACATTTTTTCGGGGAAGAGTTGGGATTGTTTGCTGCGGGCACTTCGGGGTTTTTTAGCCCTTTTTTAGGCAAGGGTCAGGGAGTGCCACTGGATGGCACCAGTGCTCCACGTTTGGGGGATAGGCTCTCCCTCCCAAAGTGCTTCTCTTTGCCAAAACACTGTCAAATTGGGAGTAGCAACAACAACAAAAACACCCACAAAAAACAAACACCTTCCCCCCCCCCCCCCCCAAACAACAAAAAATACTTTTATGAGTGAGGGGTCTGAAGAAGCAAAGGGAAGGAATGATGTAGGCTGATCAGCTCCACAAAAATAAAAGGCCTTTTCCGTCTAGCCTTGTAAATTTTGTACCTTGATGCATCTTGGACTGTGTAACAACATAAACTCTGGAAAGAAAACAAAAACCTTCTTCCATGTCCCACAGGAACTGTGGAGGACAGCTCATCGTTTTATGGAGGAGAGAATGTGCCTTGCAAGGGTTGAAAACAACTAGTCTGGAAAAAGATCCAAAACTTTCACAAGGGTAGAAATGATTGCTGTAATTCCTGTGGGGACACAGAGCAGATCTTTCTTTACATGGCATCTTGCACAGACTGTGATAAAAACAAGGGGCATAAGGACTTGTGTTTGTGGAGGGAAAACCCCCACCCATTAAATCAAGAACATGAAACCAATCTGGGGAAAAAGGATTTTGAAGTCAGTGGCACCACAGGCAGCAGGAGTACAAACGGCCCAGGTCTGCCCTGTTGGTTTAATTAGTTTATTTGGAAGCAAGGCAGTGACCCCATTGCTCACAGCCCTCCAGAAGCGGTGCTGCTGGGTGTGGCTCAGAAGTACAGATAAATTGAGGGGCAGCTCACTGCCCTGCCTTCTTCCCCCCCTCCACACGGACACACACGCAGGAGAAGAGGCTCTCTGACAGCTCTCGTGCTGGTTCTGCTCTCCACATTGCTCTCTCCAAAGCGCTGGGTCCTGGGAATGCTTCCCAGTGCTTCCCTCACGGGGCAAGGGTGGCGTTGGACAGACCATGCTATAACCCACAGATAAGTAAAAGGTCATTTCTGTGTGGCTTTAATATTTTAAATGAATTATTCAGAGGAGTACCCAGGCACAGACACCTTCCCATCAGCAGCAGGTAATCAGGAAAACATTAATATTTGAGGAGGAAAAGCTCTGGGCTAGTGATGTGGCCAGGAGGGGTGGGAGTGCTCTCCCCTGTGCCTTTCACAAGCAGCCGTGAAAGGCAGGGGAGTACATCTGTACATCTCATGGGCATGGAATCTTGGAATTGTTTGGACTGGAAAAGTCCCTGGGGACCACTGAGCCCAACTGTTTTCCTGTGGGAGAGCTCTTTAATGTCTTTGCTGGTGACAAGGACAGTGGGACGGATGGCACCCAGCTCTGTGGTGGTGTCACACACCAGAGGGAAGGCATGGGACATCCACAGGGACCTGCACGGGCTGCAGAGGTGGCCCTGGGACAACCTGGTGATGCTCACTAAAGCCAGGGGCAGCGGCTGCACCTGGCTGGGGGCAATGCCAAGGACAAAGCCAGGCTGGGAGACAATGAACCTCCCACTGCCAGAGGGCAGGCAGGGATGGGATATTGGGCAGGAATTGTGCCCTGGGAGGGTGCTGGATCTGTGGCTGCCCCTGGATCCCTGGCAGTGCCCAAGGCCAGGTTGGACAGGGCTTGGAGCAGCCTGGGACAGTGGAAGGTGTCCCTGCCATGGCATAGGTGACACTGAGTGGGCTTTAAGGCCCCTCCCAGCCAGAACCGTTCTGGGATTTGCTGGAATTAGCACTGAAAGCAAGACTTTAGTCGAAGAAGCTGACAGCAAACAGGGTTGGAAGGCAAGGCCTGGCTGCCCTGTGGGACGAGCAGCAGTAGCCCTGGGAAGGGCCATTTTCCAGGGAGCTCTGATTTCACAGAGCCCTTCACCCGCAGTGGGTAGAACACAGTTAACAGCCTCTCTGGGCTGGGCAATAACTCATCCAATGCCTTTCCCTCTTTTACATAATCCTACAGGATGCGATCCCTGCTGCAGCCCGACAGAAACAGCAGCTGAAAAACACCTGGGCAGGCATTCTTGTGACTTTTGAAGCCTGGGAGAGCTTCTCCGAGGGACTATGAGGGCTAACGGGTGTTTGGCACTCAGGGGAGCAGAACTGTCCCCACTAAAACTCATGCTAAGCAGGAATGGTTATTTTCTGTGTATGGAGCTGGCAACCAACCTGAGTCACTTTAAAATCCAGAATCCTTCATGATTACCTTGTTGTTCCTGTTTTCAGAGGCAAAAATTAGGCAACAGTTTCTGGATCGTGGAGAACATCTTCAGTGAGCTACAGGGAAATCTGTCAGGAAAGTAAGTGTTTCACCAGTACAGAACAAGACCTAATTCAAACCAGTTTGGATGGCCTGGTTTGTACTGGTCACAGTCCACCACTGTTTTTCAAAGAACAGTTTCCTCAAATTTTTATGTTTTTTTTTTGTTTTTTTAAACCCTTTTTCCACCTTCCCACTTGCAATGTCCCCCATGGTTCCTGTCTCTCCAGGAGCATTCTTTTGTGTGGAGGAGAAATTGCAAAGAGAGAAGAAGCATTATTTACATAATAAGGTGCACTGCAAAGAGGGAAAAGGCTTCATTTACAAAATTTAACAAGCGGAATGCCCGCAGCAGAGACAGAGCTTTGCTTCTGAGCTTTCCTCCTCCGTACGGATTCCTCCCAGTTAAGTTTGTGCTCATTGAGAGTTGCCAAATTGTTTCTTTCTCACTGAGCTGCTCCTGTGTGCCCCTTTGTGCAGCTCAGTCATTCCTAAACTCAGGATTTCCCTAGGAAGGTGTTTCACCCCTGCTGCATTCCCTGCACACCTGGAAGCAAAGTCAGGAATGTGCGTTTAATCTTGCTGATTAAATGCTCTGCCTGAAGTGCTTGGTGTGGTAATGCCACTTAAAACCTGCCATTAATTAGGGGCTTGATGAAGAAAACTGACATTTAATATTTGGACTTGGTTTGCAAGCAACATGTGATTGATGATATCTGAGATTTTGTGTTTGGATTTTAAAGGCAGAACAAATACACAGCATTAGAACATTAATATTCTTTATTAGATACACAATGGGCTGGTTTGGATTTCCCCACTCTGACTTTCAAAGGTGTTGGGGAGGTGCTCCCAGCTTTTTGTGCTGGAAACCACTGTCAGTTCAGACACAGCTCATGTGATTTGATCTCACAAAGATCAAACGTCACAGAACATCCTATTTAAGGGAATTTTGGCACATTCTGCATTTTGGGATTGAGGCAGAGATGGGGGAAGCTCAGCCCTGCTCCTGGGGGCTCTGAAGGGTCAGGAGCCAGGGAGGGGGTGCCTCGAGCAGTTCCTCGTGGCATTGTCAGAAACGATAGAGCTTTATAATTTTAGTTAATGGCTTTAATTCGCTTTCAAACTAATTGTTTTAATTCATCATGACAAGTATATCTATTAATTGTCATGTGTTATTCTTAGATTTATCTTAGCAAAGTTGTCATAAGCTACCTTAGTGGGAACACTAAAGCTGGGGAGAATGACTGAAACTTTAACTTTTGAGGAACTAACTCTGATGTGCTCCAGTGACCAAAGCCTGGGAGAGGAATATGGATTGCTGTGGTTGGACACCTGGAATGCAGAATTTACAAACCACAAGGACACTTTGCAGAAAGCAGAAGGTAAAGAAGAGACTAAAAAAAAGAGTCAGTAGATGTGGTGGAAGAGCCCTGCTGGAGGAAGTAGATAAATAAAAAGACTAAAAATATGGACTAATTAACATGACGTCAGCAATGAAGAACCAGTAGGATAGAATGCTAATCAATGAAAGAGAGCTGTGTCATTTACAAACGCCATCATTCGACGAAACCTACGAATAGGTGAACAAGTTCTGCACCCGTGTCTGCGCGGAGGCTTCGATTCTGCCGTACCCCCAGCCGCGCATCCCGTGGCCAACAATAAAGCAACGCCTGGCGCTCAGATGACGCTGTGCGAAGGTTTTATTCACCCGGACGCTCCGGGAGGGTTTGCTCCCGGCGTGGTTGGCAGCGGGGAGCGCCGCGGTGCCGCCGCTGCTGCGGCCCCGGAGCTCTGAGGGGCTCTGGGGGCCCTGAAGGGCTCTGAGGGACCCTAAAGGGCTCTAGGGGGCTCTGAGGGGCCCTGAAGGGCTCTGAGGGACCCTAAAGGGCTCTGGGGGGCTCTGAGGGGCTCTGATGGGGGGGGCTCTCAGGGACCCTGAAGGGCTCCGGGGGGCGCTAAGGGGCTCTGATGGGCTCTGAGGGGCTCTGATGGGCCCGGCCCGGCCGGGGCTGCGCGCGCCCCGCGCGCACCGCGCCGCGATTGGCCGAGCCCCCGGCGCGCGCCGCGCTCCCGCGCGCCCCCCCAGCCCCGCCCCTCCCGCGGCCGCGCGCGCCCATTGTCACGCACGGGGCTCCCCGACTCCAAAGGCCCCGCCGCCGCCGCCGCCCGCCTCCTATTGGCCGGCGAGGCCCGGATTGACGCGCGGCGCGGCCAATGGGGCGGCGCCGCCCGCGGCGGGCGGAGGGATCAAGGCGGCAGCGGCGCCTATCGGCGGCGGCGCGCGCTGAGCCGCGGGCGCCCGGCGGGCACCGGGAGCGGCTCCCGGGGCGAGCGGCGACCCCCGGCCCTCGGCCCTCGCCACCGGCCCTCGCCATCCGCCCGCCCGCCGCCCAGCGCTGCCCACCGCCATCCGCCCGCCCGCGGTGGCGGCGACCCCGGCGCCGTGCAGGTGAGTGCGCGTCCGGTCGCGGCGCCGCATCGCCGCGCTCGCCGGAGCGCCCCGCGCCCGGGCATCGCGGGCGGCCCCGTCCCCGCTCCGCCGCCGCTCCGCTGCGCTCGGCGCGGGGGGCGTGCGGCGGGTCCCGAGCCGGCCCTGCCGCAGCCTCCGGGAGCGCCGGGGCTGCGCTGGGAATGTCCCCGCCGGCCGCAGCCCGGTGCCTGCCCCGCCGCTGAACCGCGGGCGGGCGGCCCCAGGCGCGCACAGGTGAGCGGCGCGGGGCAGGTGAGGCGCCCGCCCCGGCCGCCGGGTCACTCGAGGCACGCACGGCCCGGAGCTGCGGGTCCCGGGGATGCTCACAGGCCGGGATCCATGGGAAGCGCTGCCCCGCCGGAGTTGCGGGTCCCCAGAGATGGTCGCAGGCCGGGGGTCCGGTGCTCATGGGATGGCAGGAGTGTTCCCAGCGCTACCACGTTGGCTCGGGAAGCGCTGGGAGAAACTGACATGTTGTTCCTCGCCAATGGCCCTTCGCTCCCGCTTGATCCCGAGCACCGGGGTAGCGGAAACTGACCAGGCTACAGAGTGGGTAGCACTCGGGAGTTGTTAGTAATTTTGAAATTCCGATTAAAAAACGTGCTGGAATAAATCAGGGGAGGCTGAGATCTGTAGAGGGATTAGTTGGGTGCTGTGATTAGAGCATCTTTCCCCCTTCCCGGGTTATTAAAATGCTCCTGTTGTTTCCAATGACACTTCAGCGCTGTGATGTAAATTATTGAGCAAGGGCAGATGAGACTTCCTTCACCTGTGCTGTAAGGGCCCAATCCCACAGAGAGCACCTTCCTGCCACCCTTCCTGGCTTGGCAGCTCCTGGAGCTGGTCTGCTGTGTCCCTGTGCAGTCCCTGGCTGCCCTTGCCCTGGAAATCCCTGCCTTGGGCTGCATTGCACGGAGCTCTTGCCCTTGCTTCTTCCCAGGGAGCTGCAGGGATGGGACAGTCCCGTGGGATTCTGAGGGTGTGAGTGACCTTGGCGAGTGTGGTTCCCTCCCAGCTTTTGCCTTCTTTGCCCTTCTGCGCCGGTCTGGGGGCCCTGGAAGGGTCTTGGAAGGGGATGGTCACCCTGTGATCACAGTTACGGCTGTGTTGCACTTGCACCTTCGTCCTGCTTGGGCAATGAATGGGGCTGTTTCTTCCCTTCCGGGCCCTGGAATGGTGGAGGTGGAAAAGGAATGTAGTGTAGTTGGCTCATCTCAGCTTAGGCTGCAAGCAGATCACTGCTGTTCCCACTTTAAGAGCACTTACTGCCCCAAAATCATGATTCCCATGGAGGAAAAAGCCATTTCCTTCTCCCACAGCAGAGCAGCTTGAAAATGCGTGTTGTGACAGGGATTCTCCCCAAAAGTGTTTATTCTGCAGCCTTTCTGCTTCTGTTGTTGTTGCTGCATTAATGACCCAGTTATGCTTTCTGGGATTTTAAAGGCAATATTCTGGAGTTCTTGCACAAATGCTCTAATGGTAACTGACTTTGGGCTCTGGCCCTGCACAATCTCAGGTGATGCTGACTGGAATTTGCCTTGAGGGAGACAAGATAAACTGCTGTTGGCTTTTTGGTGTCTTTGGATGCTCTTGACCGAAGCAGAATCCAGTGACTCCTGCCCCACGTCCTTCCAGGGATCTACCTGGCCTTGCTTGGAAGAGGAGAGGCACTGCTGGGGTTTTTTGGGTGTTTTCTGTGCTGTGCAGTGGCGAGGAGCATTGGGGAGCCCTCGTGCTGCCTGGTTTGGGGGGTTCAGTGTGTGTAAAGGGGGGGAACCGTGTTTGTGAGTACCAGAGCTCTGCTTTCGAGGCGAAGTTCCCGTGCTGTAGTGAGGAGCACGGTATAAATAGCAGCGCTGGGTTTTAGCCACTGAATTCAAAGTTATGGTTTCCACAGCAACCAGCACTCAGGCCGTGGTTTGTGTATGGAATATTTCCCCCTGTTTTTGAGAAGCCCATGTGGCTGGCATCTGCTGTGGCGCGGTGTCCGGTCCTCCCCCGCCAAAACCCCTCGCTCTGCTCCGTGTTGGAGATCCCCCTCCCGCTTTCCTGCTCCCACTGCCTGCTCCGCTCCCAGCTGCCTGGGAGCAGGAATAACGAATTCCCAGCCTTCTCCTGGGCCAGGAGTGTGTGCACCAAATCCCAGCCCGGCCACCGTGTGCCTTTGTCTTCCAAGCCCTCCTTTTGGGGCAGGTGTCGTGCCTGGGGTGCGTTACTGGCACAAACAAGCTCTGAGTCCCTGGTGTATCCCTGACACCCACCCCTGCCTCCCCTTTCTCCCTCACCTGAGGGGTTGTTATTTCAGTGGCAGACCCTCAGAGCGCTGAGGAAATCAGAGCTGTACGCTGCTGTGGGGGACCAAAGGATGTGCCCCTGCCGTAGGAGGATCAGGGTGCAATGCTTGCTGTAATAAATGTTTGTCATACAAATGTGCAGCGTTGCTGAAGTGGTTTCATTTATAGCCAGGGGGCTGATGTATCTGCATGGTTGTGTCCAAGTTACAGTTTCCAGAGCAACTGGAGCAGCTTTGTGTCTTGGAAGACTGTTAACTAAAGCATGAAACGTTATATCACATTTTCCTTTCTTAAATTCTCTAATCTCAGCTACTGTTAAAAACACAGCTGTGCTTATCTGAGAACGTGCTTGAAAGCCTTGAACGACCAAGCAGATCTTCTTCAGGTGTGTACCTCTGCCATGAAAACTGGGATGGGAAATGCCAGCCCCCAAAGTAATTATGCTTAGAGGTACAGCAAAAGGCACTTCAATTAAAAGAACCCCAAATAATCCACCAAAAAAATCCCAAGCAAAACCAAAAAAGACAAAAAGGAATGACACATGCCCCGTTGAGCGGGGGTAATTTTGGACACTGCAACATAAAAAAGGTCTCAAGCTGTTGGAGAGTGCCCGAGGGACACGAGGGTGGTGAAGGGTCTGGAGGAGCAGCTGAGGGCACTTGGAATGTTCAGCTGGAGGAGAGGAGACTGAGGGCAATCTCATTGGGGTCTGCAGCTTCCTCCAGAGGGGCTGCTCCACTCTCTGCTCCCTGGGACAGTGACAGGAAGGGCTGGAGCTGTGCCAGGCAGGTTTGTGTTGGATGTTGGAGGGTACTGGCACTGCCCAGGCTCCCCAGGGCACGGACACAGCCCCACAGAGCTCCAGGAGCCTTTGGACAGTGCTCCAGGGATGCTCAGTGTGGGATTTGGGGTGAATGTGCAGGGCAGGGTTGGGCTGGATGGTCCTGGTGGGGCTCTTCCAGCTCAGGAGGTTCTGTGGCTCTGTGAGGATATTCAGGCTCTCAGGATATTCAGGCTCTGTGGTCTTGTCTCTGACCAGAACTAACGGCAAAAATACAATCTGGAAAAACAGTGTAAAAAGGCTGATGTCAGCTGAAAACAATCATCAGCTGAAGGCTGGAATAAGAAGGAAAGGGGCTCAGGATCCTCTTACCTGGGGCAGGGGCCGGCCATGGTGCCAAAGGCTGGTCTGTTATTATTTTTTCTTATTTTATCTGTTTATTTTCCTATTTTATCTGTTTTATTTCTATTATTTCCTTCTCCTTCCCCCCTCCTTTGGCTGCTGCTCCCAGAGTGTCTCCCAGACACTTACCTGCGCAGTAATTTCAGGGCCCTTGGGTATAAAAACAAGTCACTTTCCCAGTGCAGCTCAGTTAGAGCCATGTTCCTTTCCAAGCAGCGGGTGTCTGTTCCTTGTTGGTTTCTCCTCGTTCAGGCAAGTGTTGTGTCAGTAACAAACACAACATTCCCCTGGAAATGGACCTGCTGGGTGCCTGTGTTGGTTTGAGCAGCGATGCTGCAACGTGCTGTGTAGGTTTCTTGGGGAAACTCAGCCAGGAGACTTTAAGTGTTGGCTCGTGTCAAAAGGAATTACAAAGCCAGTATCTCTGTTTTTATTAGTAGCCTTCCAGCTCAGTGTTTTCCTCTTCACATATTTACCCAGTCTGTAATGTCCCACTGATGCTGCTCCCTGCAGCAGCCTGTGGGTTTTGCTGAATAAAATGGAGGAGTGATTCTTCTCCTAGGAGATGTTTTGGAAATGAAACTTAACCCCCAGACCTTGTGATCTTTGGTGTGCTGCCCAGATTAGGGAAACAAAATGATTGAAACAGCAGCTGGAATGGAGCTGCAATACCTTGAGCTTCTCCCCGAGTGGCTTTCAGGAAGGGTGAAGGTTTTTCCTTCTCTGTGCTCGGCCCAAGCTTTGTGGTGCGGGAAGGGATTTTAGTTTGGAGCAAGGCTGCAGTGGGCTGTGCCGTGGATCTTCCGACTGGGCAGCCTCCCTGCGGCTTTGGCAGGTGAGAGGGAGGAGGAAGAGGCTCAGATCAGAGAGGAGAGGGAAGGCAAGGCTGCTTTCTGTGTGTGGGTGATGAGGAGGGTGCTCCTGAGCACTGACCTGGGCCAGAGCAGTTCCTGAAGTGCTGTGTTCTCCTCCAGACACTGGGATTTAAAAAAGCCCAGTTTAAAGTTCTGCCCTTCCAGCTAGGCCAAGTACCAACTTAGGACTAGGGCTTTGTGCTGGCTGAAAGCAACAATTTCACCTGCCAGTCGGGAAACCTTTCTTCTGGTGGCAGCAAACCTCTGTGTTCTGCGTTGTGCAGCCCAGGCTGCAGTGACAAGCGCTTGGGACACCTCTGGCCAGGGTTCCCCTGTGCGTGAGAGGATCCTCTGCTGCATCACAGCCTTTGGCATGCCTTTGTGTCTGTTTTCCCCTTCACATGCGCTCTGCCTAAGATTAGTGCCGTTTTCCTCCTCATGGATAAATAATTTAAACACCTGGACTGATTAAGTGAGTGCATCTCGGCTCAGAACAGTCGTGACTTCTTTTTTAAAATTTATTTATTTATTTGTTTTATTCCAAGCCTGCCTTTCCTGAAGAAGATTCAAAGCAGCTGAAAATAGCTTCATCACAGAAACATCAAGCATAACTTGGGGGCTGCTGCTCTCGTGGCAGGGATTCTGACAGTGCACATTTGCCTCCCCATTAGCAACATCTCATTGAACGCCCAAGGGTTTATTGACAGCTCGTTTGCTTTGCCTAATCGTGTGCCTTGCTGCGGGACAGGACAGCCTTCCCTTGGTCGAGAAGCCCAATCCCTGCTCTCCCAATCCCCCCAAACCAAGCACCTAAAGGAAGAAATCCTTTTCCCTGCCTCAGCCAGCGCTCAGACTAGCTGACAAAAGCGCTGTCAGATGAGTGGAGTTTCCTCTCCCTTTGTTGTCAAAAAGTGCTCTTGGAGCTACCTTTACAGAGCAGCTGAATGTCTCTGGGCTGCAGTTAAACCACAGCTGGAAAACATCTCTCATCTCTCACTCAAAACGTCTTATATCTGGAGATGTAAAACCTCGTGCCAGAAAGCTGCAGTGGAATTCTTTGCCCACGATTTTTCCTGCTACACCAGCACTCCTCTGCAGGAACATGAATCCCCTGACTGCCTGTGCCTTGCCTGTCTGATCTGCAGGAGGAAGTGTGCAGAAAGCCAGCAGCATTAGGAAAGTTTTGCTTGGCTTTTGGGTTTTTTGATTCCTCACCTCCCCTATTTTTTAAATTATATCTTTTCGTGTAATTTTTGTGTTTTACAGTGACCTGGTAGATTTGTCATGGCTTCAGCCCTCCCTCTGGCTTCCCAGCCTCCCTTAGAAGCTGTGCTCAGCCAGACACACAGCTCTGAGCAAGCCAGGGCAGTTCCTGCTGGGATCCAGTCCCTGCTTGTCCCTTCCATTGCTGTAGCAGCAGGCAGGTTTTGTTGTTTCACATTATCCCATACCCCAGCCCATCACACTTTGCTCTTCTAAGGCAGATCTTAGCCTGGTGGGGAATGGCCTCTCCCGCCCTTCCACTGCATCCCTCTGCTGAGTTCTTATGGGAAGTGTGTCTGGAACCTTGAGAGTCCTGCTTCCCGACCACCCAACCAGCTCCCGGGGTTTCTGTGCTCTTTGGAGCTTCCAGGAAAGCCCAAATTCATGCCCTGCCTGCACTTCTGCATTCCTGCCTCCAGGACTTGCTGGAGGCCTCCATCTGGAGCTCGTTCCTTCTCCAGGAGCCTTGCCTGGTGTCTGGGCAGGTGTGATGCAGTTGCAGAGGCACTTTAAAATCTGCAGAAACACAGAAAGGGGGAAAAAGTCTGCAGGGAGAGCTGGGTGCAGTTAACTTTGCCACTTAATGTTGTGGTGCCATCAGGCTTTCAGGAGGTGGCAGTGGCTTTTGATCCAGAGGGTTTGGTGTCTGTCAGTGATGGCCGTGAACCGAAATGCAGCGAGTTCCACCTCAGCCTGGGGAAGAGCTTCTGTCCATGGAGGGGGCAGAGCCCTGCAACAGCTGCCCAGCTGTCTCCATCTCTGGAGACATCCCAAAATCCCAAATTTCTGTCCTCCAGGTGACCCTGCCTTGGCAGAAGGGTTGGCTGGGTGATCTCCAGAGATCCCAGCCATCCCAGGATTCTGTGAACATAAATCCTGGCTCATTTCTACTAAACTTGGCCCAGCCATCCCTGTGTGCTGGGAGAGGCACACTGACACCCTGGCAGATGTGGCAGTGAAGTCAGTGGCTCTGGGATTTCTCCGAAACTGGGTTTATTCTGTGGGTTCTAGCAGCAGGATGGCCTCGTGCTGCCCCCTTGCTCGGGGCTGGCTGTGAGGAAGGGCGCTGGGGCTGACAGGATCACCTGCCAGCATAATGAAATGCATAGCTAGATGGATGTAAAGCCACCAGGAAAGCGAGTTGCTTTTGTGCAAATCGCCTTCTGTATGCGCTTTTTTATGGAGGCTGGAAGATCCCTCGGTGCAAATAAGGCGAGCAATTAGCACGAATGGATTTGGGGTTTCGGAGGGTTGGGATGAGCTTGCTGGGGCTCAGTGTGGCAGCGTGTGCAGTTCCAGCAGGCACTGATGGCGTTTTGCCTCTTGCATGTGTCGCTTTCCCTTACAGCGCTAATGAAATTGCAGCACTAATGAACAGGATGTTCCATTAAACAGCTCCTAATCGGTGACAAGTGGCTTTTTAGGATCCTTTCTGCTGCTCCCTAGCCCCCTGCTCTGCTGGGTACGCAGTATTGGATTTTCCTGGTGGTTTTCTAAAGCTGTGAGTGGAGATGGCAGGAGTTGTGTGTCCATTCCTCTTTGCAGAGTTATTTTGCCTGGCCTGGCCGGGGTTTCTGTGTGTTTTGCCTTTGGTAGCAATTACTGCTGCTTGCGTTTGTGGCTTCCAGTGCAGAACAAAGCTGGTTTGTGTGCTGGCCAGTAGGGATTGTTGACAGCTGATAATGCTGGAGACCTCTCATTGTGGCCAGGATCTGAATTGTACCAACTTCTGCTGAACCCAAATTACAGGGGTTTAATTTTAGCTTCAGGGCTCCCATGCTGGAATATTTTCTTTTCCTCTGCTAATAAAGCAAAGAAAAAATGAGTGTTTGAGGTCTTTCCTAAACCTGCCATGTGAGACACAGAGCTGAAGTGTCACAAAACCTGCCAGAATTTCTATTCCTGCCCTGTCTGCTCTCAGACTGTGTTGGTAACACAGAGTTATTGTGTCCCAAGGGCTGGTTAAACTCATTCCCTGCCTGTTTCAATCTGTTCTCTGTGTGCTAGGTGGAATATTCTGAGTGAGAGGGACTTGCTGGTATGGGGTTCTGCATATCCAGTTACTGGAGCAGCTCATGGACCATTTAAACCACAGCTCAAGAGCTGGACAGGAGGGTGGGACCCCCCAATGTGGGAGCTTCTGGGCCTTGGCTGAGAATCTGCTTTTCTTGGAGCTTTGCATGAAGCCACTGGTGTTACCTGGGCATTTTCCAGCTCCTTTTCTCTTTTCCAGTTTTCCTGAGTAGGATGGCTTGAACAGGAATGTGTCATCTAGGGAGGTTCAGATGATTGGGCATCAGCAGGATTTCTTCCTAGAAAGATCAGACATTGGAAGGGGTGTCCAGGAAGGTTGGAGGGTCTGGATGTGGCACTCAGGGCTGTGACAAGGTGGGGATCAGACACAAGGCACATTCCATGGCCTGGAAGGGCTTTTCCAACCTGGATGATTCTGTGGTTTTCAAATGTCTGAGAGCAGTGCTTGCCCCAGAGTGATGAGGAGATTAAGTAATGGATTAATTGTAATTATGGCACTGGAACCCTCCTGATGTGCCTCTGTCCTCTCTGAAAGGGCTCTGTGAGAGGGGCCAGTGCCTTGTTTTGCTTTGGGCAGTTATTTGTTGGCAATGCAAGTTTTTGCCCTTGCGTCCCAAATTAAAGCTGTTTAGATTTCAGCTTGGAATTGGTGTGAAATTCCTGCTTGTCTTCCACACGTGGAAATTGTGTGTTGGCAGCATGTGATTTCAGGGGAGTGTTCTGATTTGCATCAAAGGAAGGCTTCAGAAGATAGGAGAATAAAAGGACAATTTTCTTTTGGCCACTTGTGGGTGTTTGGAGGGGCAGGATTTGGGGTGAGCTCAACCTGGGTGAACCTGGAGAACTTTGTGCAGCTCCCTCTGAAGGCATTCTGAATTTTCTTCCACTCTGAAATACATCTGTATTTCTGTATTTGTAATACGAGGGTACTAAATACTGCCAGACCCTTCTGTCCTAGGCATGAGGACACACCTGGGCAGGTGCTGCTGACACTTCCCCACAATGCTCCCCCAGCTTCCAGTCATGTGCACTGGGGAGGATTTTGCAGCCTATTTGTATTAAGCAGCTCTTTTTTGTTGTTTTTCCCAGAGGGAGCCTCTCCCTTGGTTTTTAGGACATCATGAGTTTCTCTCTGGGCAATATGACCTTGAAAATGGGCAGATGGCATCATATCTGTCAGGTGTGTGTTGTGTGAGGCTTGGGGTGACTCCAGAAAGGCTTGGGGGGTGTTGACCAGCAGCCAGCAGTCCCGCTGATGGCCATCCATGCTCTGGGTGGGCTGGGCTTGGTTTGGTTGGTTTGTTTATTTATTTTAATGTGTATGTGGCTGAGGTGAAGGGTGAATGAAGTGCAGTGTCAAAGCTCCTGCAGTCCCTGCAGCCTGGCCTTGGGCACTGCCAGGGATCCAGGGGCAGCCACAGCTGCTCTGGGCACCCTGTGCCAGGGCATCCCACCCTCATAGGGAGGAATTCCTGCCCAGTTTATATTATCTTATAATGAATATATATAATCATATATATATAATTAATATATATTTTATATATGTTTCTTTATTCTATTATATATATTACATTTAAATATATATATAAAATATATAAAATACAGAATATATAAATATAAAATATATAAAGTATAATATATAAGATCTATATAAAATACAGATATATTACATATAAAACATATGAATAACATAACATATATGAAATATATGGTGTATATATAATATATAATATATACAATATATAAAATATGTTTATTATATATTATATATGTTATATATTTTTATATATAAGTAATAATTTTAGATATCTATGTAATATAAGGAATATATAATATTCCTTCCCATCCCTGCCTGCCCTCTGGCAGTGGGAGGTTCATTGTCTCCCAGCCTGGCTTTGTCCTTGGCATTGCCCCCAGCCAGGTGCAGCCGCTGCCCCTGGCTTTAGTGAGCATCACCAGGTTGTCCCAGGGCCACCTCTGCAGCCCGTGCAGGTCCCTGTGGATGTCCCATGCCTTCCCTCTGGTGTGTGACACCACCACAGAGCTGGGTGCCATCCGTCCCACTGTCCTTGTCACCAGCAAAGACATTAAAAGGTTCTTCCATGGGGAGGGAAGAAGCCCCGAGAGAAGCTGGGCTCTGTTTACAGGACGGCAGACCCTGTAAGACAAAACCTGTGAGTCTGGGCACCCCTGAATCAGTCCAGGGTGGAGACTGTCCCTGTGCAGTGCTTGGCTGCGGTTGCGAATTCAAATGTTTGACTTAACTGCCAGATCCCACATGCCATCCCTTTTCCTTGCCGTTCCTCCCCACTGGGGCTGGAATCTTCCCTGATGTCCTCCCCCTCTGGGCTTGTCCCGGGGTGGAAGAGGCAGGGGGACAGCGAGGAGGCTCCTGGAGGGGCGAGTGGGAGGAGTGCTTGTGTCTCTGGCCAACAGGGAGAAGGTCTGCTCTGTATTTTTTAACTCAGAGTGCCAAAAGACACTCCCCCTCCTTTCTCTTCCTGGAAAAGCAGGGAAAACCTCCCTCCGAGGGACCCCCGGGGTCTGATGGATAAGCTGTCTGCATTTTTGTGGCAGGGAGTCATCTCCTTGCCTCAGCCCCTCTCCAGGTAGGCTTTACCTGCCCCCAGGGCTCCCTGGTGTTCCTGAATTAAACAGCATGAAACTTGTTCCAGCCCCAAGGAGCTCCTGGGGCACATGGATGTGGCTGCTGGGGGGCTTCTCCTGTGTCCCTGGCTCTGTGCAGGTGTGTCAGGAGTGCTGCTGCACACCTGCAGCTCTGGCCAGGTGAGTTTGTGCTGCCTCTTGGCTGAGCTGCTGTGGCTGCTTCTGACCCTGGCCCCTCCAGTTTGGGTTCTCTGTCCCTGCAGAGCTCAAACGTGAAACCAGGGCTTGCTCTGGTACCCTCCTGCTGCCTTGGACTGTTCCATTCCTATGGAGCATGTTACAAGTTCTTTTTTTTTTGTCAGTGCTTTCTCCATTGCCTCCTTTTGCCCTGCAGTGGGAGCAGGAGAGGCGGCAGCAAAGGGCACTGAACCCTGTGCTGGAAACCAAACTCTCAGCTTGATGTAGCTGTAGGGAGCAAATCCATAGTTTTTTCTGCAGAGAACCCAAATTTTCTTGAAGAGAAATTATGCTTCAGAAGCATGGAAGGACATCCTTGAGCCTGACCTCTTTGCTTCATCCTGGGTTGGGGGGCAAAACCAAAGGGATGTGGATGCACAAGGAAGAGGAAAGAATGTTTTTGCAGAAGGATTGGAGCTGTGGTGAGCTGTAGGGCTGGCAGCAGAGTTTTGCTGAGAGCCTGTAGGATCCAAATCCTGCAGAGGAGGCACGGGCACCCTGGTGGGAATGAGCCTGTGGGGGATTGGGACTGGCAGGACATGAAATGCCTCAGAGATCTGCCTGCTGCAGGTGCTCCAGGTGTCTGGAGGCAGTGAAGGAGTGAGCCTCATGCACAGGCAGGTCATCCCCTGATCTCCTGGGCAGGAGAGGGAGTGAGCCTTGGGATAATGTGAGCAGCTGGCTGGGGATCTTCTCCCAGACCATCCCAAATCCTTGTTGACAGCAGGAATGTGTGGATTTCTTGCCTGGCGGCTCCTCTGCAGCAGCGCAGGCAGACAGGGACCTGTTTAGTAATCTCTTATGTGCAGGGGAGTCTCCTGCCAGGTTTCTGTGCCCCCCCTTCATGTGAAGGGCTTTGTCAGCACCCAGCTCTGGGTGGGCACCTTGGGAAGACACGTGTGTGCTCTGTGACCCTGTTTGTGCAGGGAACCTGGGTCGGATTGAGGGGAAAACAGTGGCACCAGTGATGGTTCAAAATAACGTCCATGGTGGACACTGCTCTCTCTTCAGGCTGTCCTGAAAGGAATGTAACCCTTCTCCCAAGCAGAAGCTGGGAATTCCTGTATTTTCTGTGCTTTTGAAAGTTTTCCAAGGAAGAATGAGAGTCGTAGAGCATTTCTGAGAGTTACCCAGGGGTGCTGGCCTGCCTGGGGTCTGCACAGTGCTTTCCCAGCACCACTGTTGGTGTGCCGATTGCTGAGCTGAGTTTCTCTCTCCTTGCCACTGAATTATTGTCTTGATCTCAGCTGTCACTTGTACTTCAGTGGTGAAACTGTGTCCTCTGGAGAGCTGTGCCAAAAATGGGAAAGCCTGTGCTTGACTCATTCTGGTTCTAGGTCTGCCCTGGGCTTTGTGACAAGGGACCATTTAATCCCATCACCCCAGGGAAGGGCTGGAGCTGTGCCAGGGCAGGTTTAGCTTGGGTTTTAGGGAAAGGTTCATCCCCAGAGGGTGCTGGGCACTGCCAAGACTCCCCAGGGAATGGGCACAGCCCCACAGAGCTCCAGGAGCCTTTGGAGAGTGCTCCGTGGGGTGGGATTTGGGGTGTGTGTGCAGGGCCAGGGGTGGGACTGGATGGTCCTTGTGGGCCCTTCCAGCTCAGGAATTTCTGTGATAAGTGAGTATGGAAATTCAGAGGCACTTGAGGAGTCAAGGAGCCAGAAGTGTCTTCACTCAGCTCGGGCTGGCAATTCTGGGCTTCCCCTCAGCCTGGATATAAAGAACAAGTTGTCCCAAGGGAAGGGTTCTGTGTCAAAAAACAAAATCAAAACAAACCCCAACCCCCCCGCTTTTACAAAATTAATTTCTATTATGTTTGTACGCTTAGTCACTTCTTTAATACAAGGGACACAGAGCTGCTCACCCCATCAGAGTGCCTGATGTACAATATTCTCTCAGCACATCCTTCCTGCCTTCCCCAGCACTTCAGTGCTGCAGGTGGTGGGAGGAACTGTGTGTGAAGCTCTTTATCTCCCTGAGAGAAAGTGTCTGAACCTGTTTGTACTTCAGGGGCAGGCACTGCACCTCCTCCTCTGTCCCCGTGCAAGACCAGCTTTTCTTCTTTCCTGTTGCCCTGCAGCATTGCAGAATGGGAAGGTGACAGAAATACAGGAAAGGAGAGGCAATTATATGTGTGTGTGTGTGTTTGTTGTTTTCTGCTTCCCTGCAGAAGGTGCCTGTGCCCTTCCTTCCTAGTTTTGAGGTACCTGTTGAAGAGAACTCTCTAATCGAAAGCGGGCAGCAGATGCTGCTGGAATGGCCTCGTTTTTGAGGCGCTAGGGGTGGGTGTCTTTCTGAAGGAATTGGGAAATGCTGGGCTCTGATCTGTCTCCAGATCAGGTGGAGCATCTCTCTTGCATGTTCCAAGGTAATTGCTGCTGGTTTGGGGTGGCGAGGGGCTGGGATGGAGGGTTGGGATGAGCCCAGGGGGGCTGTGGTGCCTCAGTGGCCAGCTGCCCCTTGCTGCAGCCAGCTCAGAGCTGAGGTCACTGTGGTGCCATGAAACACCTCCTGGCTTGGCCTGGGTGTGCAGGACAGCTGATATCCATGCAGCTCCTCTGGCTTGCCAACAAAGCTCAATCCAGCCCCAAATCTTGTCTTTCCAGCTGGGTATGGCACTGTCACTCCCCCCTGGATGCTTGCCTTTAAAATTATGTCTGTAAGCTCAGTGCAAAAAGATAATTTCTGCCCTTCTAAGCTTTTGAAAGAGATTCAATCAATTTGTCTTTTGCTAACCTGTGCCAATGTTTTCTCTGCTTGAAATACTATCTCTCTCCTAGCTGAGATTAAAATTTCCCATTCTCATTTAACTTTAGAACATTCTAAAATTCAGGGGCTGAAAGTGTGCCAGAGTAGAGTTGTTCTGTGGAAAGCTGCTTTTTACAGAGTAAGATGTAACTTGTGGAAATAGTGTTTCGGGGAATTGAAACACTGATAGTGATCTCTCCATCCCTATAGCTGAAATCACAGTGATGTCAAAGTGATTGTCAGAGCTTGGCTTTCTCCTTTCAGATCTGTTCAAGGTTTGTTCTGCTCTTTGGGTCTGTTTTCATCTCCCTTTCTCCTTATCAGAGCGCTGCTGCCACTTACTCTGCCCTCTTTGTACTTGGCTTGCAATACCTGCTCCCACTCCAGAGGCCTAAAGTAAACATGCTGCTATTTTGGTTCAAGCAGTGTCTCTAGCTGTGCTTTTTTTATTTTTATTTGAGGTGACTATAACCCAGCATAGCCCTCAGTATTTATTTGTGCTGAAGTGGTGGCCAGCCTGTGACCCCGAGGTGAGCGTGCTTGAGCGTTTCATGTATAATAGTGCCTGCCTCACAAAGAAAACACTGAGGAACAAAATAAATCCGAGCCTAACCAGGAGGCTGTGAGCATCACAGCACGCTGTGCCCCGTGGTTCAGCTGCAGTGACCCTGCCAGGGGCTGTGAGCTCCCCGTCTCACTGGATAATGGGAATCAAGAGTCAGTTTTGTTACCTGCCACAGTGAGTGGGACTTCTCCTGGTCCCTGGGATGTGGCTGCTGCTCCAGGTGTGGCCCCCAGCCCCAGCCAGGGCACAGGGGCCTCAGGGCAGCCCTGTGATGTGGGTTTGCGCAGCCCCAGGGTGTCCCTGTGCCCCTGGTCTCCATGGGGCTTCAGAAGGAAATGGGTTTGGGTTTTTTTCCTAGTCTTTTCAAATTGCTGCTGGTGATCCCTTGAGTTATGGAAAGCTGGTCCTAGAAAGAGACCACTGAGCTTCCTAAAAATAGCTCATTAAGAATGTATTTAAGCCTGTGTGTGTTAGGAAGGAGCTAGCCTAGCTGTAATAGGATTGTTCTGGCTCGTTTTAATGGTGCTGATCTGACTTGTGTGGATGCCTCAGTGCAGGACATCGTTTGGGAGCAGACTGCTCTTGGAATCCTGCAGTCAGACCAGTCCTTCCCAGAATCACAGAATTCCAGGTTGGGACAGGCTGGGAGGGACCACAGTGGGTCACTGGTGCCACCTCTCTGCTCCAGCAGGGCCATCCCAGAGCTCAGGGCACGGGTCTGGGATATCCCCAGGGAGGGAGATCTACACCTCTCTGGGCTGTGCTCAGGACTGTGGCTCATCCTGGGCTGAGCAGAGGGCAGGATCCCCCCCTGACCTGCTGGGAATGCTGTTCCCAGTGCACCCCAGGACCCCCCCCCATCCCTCCTTTTGGCTCTGCTGACCCTGTGGCTGTGGGGATGGATCCTTCTTTTGCTCCTGGTAGCTGAGGGCCAGCAGCAAGAGCATTCCTGGTGCTCCTCCCTGCTCCTCTCTCACTGCTGGGTCCGCCTGGCTTGGCACTGCAGATGACCCACACTGGGGCAGTGAGAATAGTCCTGCATAAATATTTGAAGTCAGGGGTTACTCATGCATACAGTTCTCAGTTTGATTTATTTATCTGATGCAGTGTTAAGAGCAGAGGAAGTGCAGGGGAAGCCCTGCCTGAAGATTCCTTGTGTGCATTCAGCACAGGGGTCTCGAGTCAGTGCTGGGCAACTGTGGCAGGAGTTTATTTTCATTTCTTCCTGGGGCTTTTGTTCAGGATGTTTCCTTTTAGCAAAGAATTAAAGGGGTTTTAGTTTGTTAAACATTCCTTATGTAACCTCCAAAATGTATTTTAAGCAGAAGTCTGCTTTTCTTTCTCTTTTTTCTTTCCTGCTGAAATAGGAGCCAAAAAGGAGACAAGGACGAGTCTTTGGTGGGAGGTTGTTGCTCTGCTTTGTGCCTCTTGTGGCTCTGCAGAATTGCTGTTGCTCTCCCTTTCTGGGCTGTGGGAATTCCCATTGGAAGTGGTTTAGATGCTGGGGGAGTTTGGGCTGTGTTTCATGTCAGACCTTTGCTGGGCTGCAGACAAAGTTGTCCTTCTCACTGTTAAATTCCTTCTCCACAGGCAAGGAGATCAGGACTAGCCCCTCATTAGAGCAAGGAGGGCTTGCGTGAGCATCCCACTGACAGGAGAAGCTTTTGGCTTCTTCCCTGGGAAAGCAGCCTGCCTCTGGGGCTGCTGCCTGCTGAGGGAGGGTCCAAAAATCTCCCCCTGCCATTTAAGCAGTGTATAAAAATAGAATAAATTGGTATTTTCGCCTTTGGGGTTTAGATCAAGCTTATGCTGCAACAGTGTCACAAACTGGGGAGGAAAAACATTAATAAATCAATAAATAAATATGTCAAAGCTCCCCAAAACCCCACTGCCTCTGAGGCCTTCACTGCAAAAGTGTTTGACTTTACTGGCTTGTTTTAAGCCTTGGCTTCTGAGCCCCTTTCACATCAGATGTACTGCTGCAGCCAGCCTGGAAGCTTTGCTGCTGACTTTGCTGGGTGTGAGAGGGAATCCCTTTTTTCCTCCCTGCAAATGGATTGCTATCAGGTCTCTTCTTCTTCTGGAAGAAGGTTTGCTTCAAAAGGTTTGAAGTATAAATTCTCTGTCTGATATTTGCCTTGAATGGGTAGCACTACTAAAAAATTAATGGAGTGCAATAGCCTGGATGATGATTGTGCTTCTGATGTGAAGGAATTATATATTTTTCTTTTCTTTTTAATTGCCTGGTGCACTTTCTTCTTAACTATCTGTATATCTATCTCATTTTTCTTTTTTTCCTGCGTGTGCAATTCCCTGGGGTCCTGGTGATCGTTGCTGGCTTAGCAATTCAGCCTGGCATGGTGTGACTGGGGCACCTTTGATGTTTGTGCTGATAACCCCAGGCAGCTTGGGATGCTTCAGCTGGCTAAAATGGAGCTGAAAGAAGAAGTTTGTATACTTGAAGACAGTTTCCTGTAGTGGGGTTGACAGGGATTTCCACTCCCAGGGCTGGGGAGGGGGTGCCCAGTCTGGGAACTGCTTTCAGGAGCTCCCCCACTTCTCTCAGCTCCTGTGCACGTGTGGATTTTTCCAGGGAGAAATCAGGACGGGGCAGAGGCAGATTTTACACTGGAGCAGTGTTTTATGTCACTTTGCAGCAGTGTTTATTTCCCCTGGGCAAGACCAAATGGTGAATACCTTGTAGGGATTGAAAAGAAACATTAATTACTGTGGCATTTTCTCCTCCTTGGCTCAACTCGTGCCATTTTAAAAGCGTTTTCCATAGCTTGGATTTGTTTGTGTGGGAAGTCAGTTGCATAATTAAAGCAAATTCTCTTCCATGATTCTATGTTTTTCAGCCAAATGTTTTCCCTTAAATTAGCACTGTCTGTAGCTGGGTAAAAAAGAGGAGTGTCTTTGTCAAAGTTTTTTTTTTTCCTCTTTTGAAGCTTTTTTCATGTACTCCTCCTAATGGGCATTTTCCAATATTATTCTTTGCAATTGTTCTGTGGTCATTGTCTGCTCTGGTTTGAAAAGGCTCATTAGGAGGCAAAGCCCTTGATGCCCAGCTCAGGAGTGGTATTTATGATGTGTGAGGTGCTCTCACTTGGGTCAGGGGGGTCTGCAGGAGGTGTTTCTGCTGGTTTGGGTCCTGCTGTGAATGGGAGTTTTTCTGATGAGGAAATTGCCGTTTTCCTGCCTGTGGCTCCAGACTTTGTGTGTTGGGAAGTGTCTGGGATTTGGGCTGTCAGAGCATTGGTGGCTTTTCCTCGTGCGGAGCCTGACCCAGTGCTTGGGGCAGGAATGAGGATGGCAGGGTTCAGACCCTGCAGGGAGCCCATGGTGGGATTGGGATTATCTGCTCTTCAGTGGGACAGCAAATGTGCACACAAAACCCAGGAGCTGGGCATGCTGCCCCCTGCTCATGCTCCCCAAAGGCTTTGGGGGTGCCAGGGCAGGTGTGGGGTGGTGTGGCAGCCTGGGGAGGCTGCAGCCCCGTTAGGTTTGTGGGGTGGGAACAGGAGGTGAGCACGTGTTTGGCAGGAGTGGGGACTGATTCAAGCCAGCCTTCACAAAGCAGTGCTTTGCAAAGAGTGTGGGAGCATCTCCTTTCTGGAAACGTCTTTCTCCTGGGTGCCTGGGCCATGGCTGTAACTCTGCAGGTGCTCAGGAAGAGGTTTGCCTGCAAATCCCAGCAGAGCTGCCTTTGGAGGGGCCTGAGGCTGCCCTCGGTGTGGGGGGATGTTTGTGTGCAGTCAGAGCTGTGAGGTGCCCTCAGCTCACTTCTCACCCACCTCTCCTGATTCTGGACTGACTTGGTGCTGGCATCGCTGAATCATGGAATCATTTGCGTTGGGAAGGACCTCCAGGACCATCAAATCCAACCTGTGCCCGATGGCCACCTTGTCCCCAGCCCAGAGCTCTGAGTGACACCTCCAGGAATTCTTTGGGCACCTCCAGGATAGTCTCTCCAAACCTCCCTGGGCAGTTCCAATGCCTGAGCACCCTTTCTATGGGGAAATTCCTGCTGGTGTCCAGCCTGAGCTCCCCGGGCCCAGCCTGAGGCCGTTCCCTCTGCTCCCGTCCATATCCCCTCCTGGTAGGGAGTTGTCCAGAGCCACAAGGTTCCCCCTGAGCCTCCTTTTTTCCAGCTCCCTCAGCCTCTCCTCTTCAGATTTAACCCTCTGGACCCTTCACCAGCTTCGTTGCCCTTCCCTGGGCTCAGTTTGAGCAGGATCTTTAAAATTTTCCATTCATTCCAACTGAAATGCAAGAGTTTTGTTGAGCTCCAGTGTGATCAGTGAGCTTGCTGGAGCTTGGAGGAGCAGACACACGGAGATGGTCTCCCTTGGGTATGGCGCTGGAGTCCCAACTGCAGCCGGGGCCTCTGCTCAGCTCTGGCTCTCGTGGTGTGGAAACGCAGGGCTTGGGCTGGAACAGCCTGAACTGGGAGGGAGGATGGAACTGTGTGTGCATTCTGTCTACTGCAGGGAACAAACCCTGGGTTTGTTCCACAGGAGCTGCATTTCGTGGGGTGCTCTGTTGTGTCTCTGTGTGTGTGTGCGTGCCTGCAGGCATTGGGAAGTGCTCACCTCTGACTGTGCTCATGGGGCAGCCAGACCTCAGGAGCTGACCTGGGCTCCCGTGGAGCTGAAGGCATGAATCACAGGGGCCTGGGAGACGTGGGTCCCTGGTGGAATCCCACATCCTCAGTGCCAGGGACTCGCCAGGTGGCTGGAGTCACACACACAGCGGGATCGTGGCCAGGAGGAGGGAGCAGACGGAGCAGTTCTTCTTGTTCCTGCTATCCACATTCCCAATCTCTCCAGAGCCTGCTTTTCCTGCACCAAACATGCCTGTGCTGTTCCTTGGCACCGTGGCTTTGCCTTGCCAAGGGAGGGCTGATCCCGAGAGCCTCCTGTGGGGTGCTGCAAGGAGCCTCCCTCTGTTCCTCTGCGCCCAGGAACACTTGGCACAGGCACCCACTCAGCCCTCACTGACTTCTCCAAGGATTTTTGGGGGGATCTTACCCTGAAACTTCCCAGTACTTGGTGCATCATTATCTGTGGCTGCTCAGAGCCAGAAAGGTCATGTAGATGAACCATTCTTCCTTGCTGAATTTCAACGTGACCATTACCCTTTCTGCAATCTGCCTGCCCTGCTGAGCATGGCAATGTGTGGGACACGGCTGTTTCCTGGTCCCTGTGAGTAATTGTGTACGCAGCATCTTCTCACCATCTCCTCACCCTAAAATCCCTGGGCAAGTGGGCAAACCAGGAGCTGTCTGTAAGGGGAAAAGATCCCAGCTCTTGTAGATTCTGCTAATAAGTGCATCCCTGGGCTGTCAGGGATGGGGAGGTGCTGCCTTTGACGAGACCCCAGAATCACCCCTACCACCAATTCCAATGCTCCTTTGCCCCTGAAACGAGAAGCAAAAATCCTTTTCACAATCTTTCTAGTGAATTAGGGAGCAAACCTTGGTGGCTGTGGGTTGTGGCTGAGCTCAGAGGTGGTGCTGAGCCACAGTTTGCTCATCCCATTCCCTCCCCAGCCCCTCGAGTGAGTTCTGCCCCGTGTTCAGTGCAGGGCCATCTGTTTTGCTGTGTGTTCCCTCTTCCCTGGCAGCCTGATCCGAGTGGAAAGGTGAGGCTGCATACACGGAGCAGCTCCTTTGTTCTCCTGGCAGCTTGTTTGCCAGCAGAGGAGCCAAGTGACAAAAGGAACGCTGGGGTTTTCGCTGTCCTGAAAATGTGCTCCTAATGCAAAGTCCTGGGGATTGTTGACAGCTGAGCTGAGGGGCACCTCAGTTTTGGGGTTAGTTTGGAACCTAAGACATAAAGGTGTCTTGCAACTGGGCCTGAACAGCCTTTTAAAGATGCTGAAACCTGTGTTTTGAGCTACCACAGATTTCACTGTGTGGTTCCTCAGCGTGCCTGCCAGAGAGCCCCCATCCCCCATGTCCTCCTGATCGGTGCGGAGCTGTCGCTGCCATCCAGGTCTGCCTGTGCTATCTCCTTCTGCACTGTAAATGGTAATTTAATTTCCACATTTGCAGACCTTAATTAATTATGAATAAAATAATTTGTATGAATTTTAGAGCTGAAGGGTGGTGGATTAATGGCTCTTTGGGAACAGGGGGCTTCTTCAGCAGAGGAGTGGCTGTGCCAGGGCTGCCCCTTCTGTCCCGTGTGCATCCCTGAGACAAAAGGACTTGTGCTGTCCGTGCCCTGGTGTTGGTCTGTGTGCAGACACGCTGCCCTGCCCTGCTGTCCCCGCTCATCCTGCTGAGGCTGGGGTTTTGTGCTCCCCAGCCCAGAAGGGGTTTGTTTTCTTTTCCTGGAAGCTTTGCTCCGGAGCGAGCGGTGAGCACTCCCGCTCCCAGCAGTTTGGCTTGGCAGGGTTTCCTGCTCTGGGCTGTCTCCAGCCCTTCCTCTGCAGCACTGGGGCAGACACAGCAATGCCAGCAGCCTCCCCAAGCCCTGCTGCTGCGTCTGCCTCCTGTGCTGGGCTTTGTCTGGGGTTCCCAATCCCCTGGGCTGGGGATGGGTCGGGGTTGCGCAAAGCCTGTCTGGAGGGCAGATTGCCATCAGCAGCTCCGGGATTTTTCTGGATTTTTAACTTCCCCGGGTCAGCTGGAGGTGATGGGATCGTGTTGCCTGCAGTGACTGACAGGGCAGTGACAGAGTTTTGTGCTTGGTTTTATTCCTGCCCTAAACCCACCCAGCCCTGGGAGCAGCAGCAAAACGGAGCGGGGCTAAGGTTTGCATTCCTTTATAACACACTATCAAAAAATATCCAAACACAAGTGCTCAGATTACTCACTGCTTTTGGGTGACTTCTTTCTGCTTAAGCATTTATTTTCCAAGCTAATAATTTCATGGCAGCCTCTTGATCCCTATACTTCTCTGCATTTTGTTTGCTTGTTGTCCCTGGCTATCATCCTGCTGTCCAGATCTTTCTCCCCGTGTTTACAAAATTGTGCTTTAGGCCATGCCTGGTACTCATAAAATATTGGTGCTGTAGCCCAGGCTGCTTTTTTTTGGTGATGACTGGAAAAGAGAGGCACAAGTGGAAGCCTTTGCAGTCTGGGTGATGTACCCCAGTACTTTATGGAATCAGAGAATCACAGACTGGTTTGGGATGGAAGGGATCTTAAAGATCATCTGGTTCCACCCTGCTGCCTTGGGCAGGAGCAGCTTCCACTAGCTCAGGTTGCTCTAAGCCCTGTCTAGCCTGGCCTTGGACATGTTAGGTTGTGCTTAAGTTTTCTTGAAGGTTTAAAACAAACTTTAAAAAAGCCCCAAACCCCCCAAAAAGCGTGTTCGCATCGATGTATTGAACTGGCAGCAGTTCATGCAAACAAGAACGTGTTCAGCCGCTGGAGTTCTCCCTCTGGCACACGGCCACAGCCTCCTGCTGCAGTGCTCAGCTGCTTTGGAACCTGATCCCCAAGGTCTGATGTACACTGGTTACACCAGTAACTCCTGCTGTGCCCAGAGCCCACACCACCAGGTTGTAGTTAAAAGAAGAAAAGGCAGAAAAAGCAGAACCGTGGTGTTTTCCTGCTCCTTGCCAATCCTGATTTTTTGTTCAGTTCTCTCTTTACAGTTCGTGTGGTTGCTCAGCCTTGCTTCTGTGTGAACCTGTACATTTTAGCTGCTGCTTTCCACAGGATAGAAATGGGTGGGTTTTTTATTTTCTACAGCTAATCACATCACACCACAGTGGCTGTGCATGGGAGGTGATAGAGGAGTGGAGCAGCAGGAGGAGATTGCCCTGAGATTATATAACACAGCAAGTCTTGCCCTTGCTTAGAATGTTCCCAAAGAAAGGAAAAAGAGTGGGAAAACCAGAGGCAGATGGCCTAGGGAGGACTGGGGATGTTGCACTCTTAGTTTGCCACGAGGGTCAAAGTCCTGGAGTTCTGAGGTCCCTCCCTGCAAATCCAAAGGATCCTGGTGGGCACAAGAGCCCTGGGCCATTGAAGGGAGCAGCAGAAGGAATTTGGGCACAGCTGGGAGCTGGGAAGGGAGGGCTGAGGGGTGACAGGGATGCAGAAACATGGGCTGGACAATTTCTAGCCTCACCTGATGAATTGTGCCTGGTTATTTTTAATCCTTGGTCTCCGGGAGTTCCTGCCCTCCTGCCAGGGAGGGTAATTGCATTCCCATGAGGAGCCTGGGAGGTGTGTGAGGCTCAGGGCTGCTCGGAGGGGCTCGCAGAGGTCCCCAGGTGTCATTGCTGAGTGGCTTGTCACACCGTGGGTCCAGGTGTGGGTGAGCATCCCTCGCTTCTGACAGCATCCATCCCCATTAGTCTCAGTCCTCTCTCTGTTGACTTTTGGCCATTTCTTAACCAGCTTTAAGAAGTATCTGGAGCAAAAAGGGGTCGCCTAGCAACGAGGGCGGCCGGAGAATGGGTCAGTGATTAACAATTCTGTCTAATGAAGGTTAAAAATGCAGGGCAGCCTGCGCCGTCGCCGGCCAGAATGCCTCAGCTCCAGCCTGGGGTTGGTGGTGGTGGGAAGGAAATTTATACCAGCTGTAGCTCTGACCTCATGAACACAACCATTCAAGACCTGAAACCAGACTGAAGTCTCTTTTCCTTACCCATATCTTACCAAAAAAAGCGTTAAATAACCTTTGGATGAGTAACACAGGCACGGTCTGTGTTTGCCATGTGTTTCTTCCCAAGGCTCCGGGCCTTCCCCTGGCCATGTGACTCTGCAAACAAACAGAAATAGATCTGCACAGGAGTGTGGGAAATGGGTGGAAATTTGGCTGTAGAGCAGAAATGGGGAAGGACACTGGGTTTCTGGTTCTGGTCACCTGTGTGAACGTTGGTGCACTGTTCCTCACATGCCCCTGAAGCTTGATGAATATGTTTTTCTGAGTCTTATTTGGCAAAGTGATTCTTTTCCTGAGTCCTTGGTGATGCTGTGATTTCTGGATGAGGAGGTCCCTGGCAGCTTGTTCTCCTTGCGCAGAGTAGAAAGGGAGGTTTCTGGGCTGTGGTTTCATTTGCCCCATAAATGTGCCAGCACTCACCATTGCTGCAGGAGCGTCCAGTGAGAATATCAATCACCAGAGCAGCCCTGCATCTGCTGGATGTGATACCAGGCTTGTTTTGCCAAGTCATTTACTTGCATTGTCTAATCAATTCCTCCGGTCTCTTGCCTATTTGCCTCTTTGTTTAATTAACCCCTCTTTTCAGCCCTATCCCCCCAAGTGATCGTGCTGATCTCAGAGGTGAGGATCAGCTGACAGTGCAGTCACGGGAAGCAGTGCATTCCAGGAGCCCTGGCTCAAGGTGATTTATATTCCTGAGGACTAATCTTCCATCACTGTCCCAAGCTGGCAGTGTCACAGACAGGCAGCTCTCTTCCTTCGCTCCCCTGACCGTTTTTCCCCCTCCCCTGCTTCCCCTGAATAGACTTATTCCCTGCCAACTCAAATAATGCATATTTTAAAGATGCCTTTCACACTGATATTACTCATCACCTTCCTCACCTCCCACCAGTGGCCCAGGACAAAAATCATCTTAATGCCCCTTTCCACAGGAGTCAGATGATGTCTTAATGAATGCTTTCCTTGCTTGGGTTTGGTCATTAAACACACTCTGCCACTTTGGGCTCTTTATGGCTCCAGCCTAAGTGGTAAAATCCATATGTGAGACTCTGCAGAGGCTTTTAGGTGTCATTAGGGATCATTAATATGCAGAGCAATGCCAGGCAGGAGAGGCTGCTGGGCTAGGCAAGATCCATCATCTGCTGCAGGATAACTTTAGGTCAGCAGAACTCGGGTGCAGGGGCTGCATTTGGGCAAGGATTCCTCATTAGTGTGTCAGGGGAGTGTGGGCTGGGATGAGGAGGGAATGCATCCCTGAGCAGCTTTGGGGTTCCTTCCATCCTGCAGTCTGGTCTGGAGCATCCTTGGGATCCTGTAGCTCTTGCAGTCACTCCAGTGACTCCTCACTAGAGAGAGGCTCTGCCCAAACTTGATAGCTTGGAGTGCATTTGGATAAATTGAATTAATACACAGTTTCAGGCTGTCTACTGCCTGCTTCCACAGGCCAAAGGGGTTCTTTTCCTTCCTCCTGCCTTCTTGATTAGCATCTTCATTTTTGCCTTCTGAGCCTTTCCCTGGTTTTGCTTGTTTGTTTGCCACCAGGGATGGATTTCTGCACCCACCACCCAGGCAGGTGCTTGCAGGGAGAGCCCTGGCCCCTTTCTGGTGGCACTTGAGTGACTTTGTGGGGGCAGCAGGGGCTGCCTGGGAGAGGTCTCCTATTTACCTGTGGTTGTAGGATGTTTTCCTGGGATGCAGGGAGAGCTTTCTGCCTTTTGCTCTGCACAGCCTGGGAGTATCAGGGGTGTTTCCCATGGTCTGTCCTGGCTCAGCAAGGAAGGGAGACCAGCTGAGCAAGGGTTTATGTATCTCCTGTTTATTTAAAGAGTATTTCTCCACCTTGGAAAGTTCAAAAGATGATTTTGTCTGTGCTGGTTTCTGATACTGGCCAGGCTGGAAATGTGAGTGGGTATGTTAATGCTGCTCCTGGCCCTCGTGGCATTCACTCCTGAAACACAGAAAGGGTTTTAGTGTGCTTGGCCTGGGAGCTTTGGTTTGAAATGAACACTGTCAGCCATGTGAAATAGATGATAAATTGCACTGAAAAACGTGGTTTGGTTTCCAGCAGCAGCAGCAGCGCTGGGGTTGTGCCACGAGCACAGGAAAAGCAGAGTTGTTTGCAATGCGGGTGTTTGCCCTCCTGGCTCCTGCCATGCTGTGCTGCTCTGCTGAGCCACCTGGGCTGCTGGGAGGTGTCCCTGCCAGGCAGGGGCTGGAACTGGCCGGGCTTGAAGGTCTCTTCCGTTCTGTGACTGCATTCTGTGATTCCATGATTTGCCCGTGGCTGGTTTTGGTTCCAGGTGAAGCTGGCTGCCCGGGCAGTGACTCCTGCTCCTGAGGGGCACCAGCACAGAGCAGGGCAGGAGCTGCCATGTTATTGCATGGGGCCTTTCCCCAGGTGGATTCACAGAATTATTGAGGCTGGAAACGACCTCTGAGGTCATCCAGTCCAAGCTGTGCCTGATGCCCACCTTGTCCCCATCCCACATCATTGAGTGCCACCTCCAGGGATGGAGACTCCAAACCTCCCTGGACAGCCCCTTCCACTGTTTAAAACCCTTTTCCATGAGGAAATTCCTGTTGATGTCCAACCTGGCCCAGCCTGAGGCTGTTCCCTCTGCTGCTTTCCCTGTTCCCTGGCTCTCCCCTCCTGTCAGGGAGTTGTGCAGAGCCACAAGGTCCCCCTGAGCCTCCTTTTCTCCAGGCTGAGCCCCTTCCCCAGCTCCATTCCCTGTCCTGGACACACTCCAGCCCCTCCAGTCTCTCCTGGAGTGAGAACAGGACTGGACACAGCCAGGCAAAGGGCAGGGCTGCTGCTCCCCACTCTCCCAGGCACCCACGCAGCCCCTGGAATTGGCATTCCAGATTCAACTTTGCACTATGATGGTGAAAACCCTGCCTGCAGGGCCCTGGCTGCTCCCCTGGGTTCCTGCTTTTTGGGATTTTCCCCCCCCCCCCCCAAAAAATGGGAAACAAAAAGTTGCTGGTTGCTTTATATGCTCGTTAAAAGCAATGGCAGTTTGTGGGTAAAGGGAAGATAGCAAATGTAAGCCAGTGTAAGCTCTAATGTGTTTGTAGATAAAAACCAACCTGCCATGTTTCTGTGCTGGAGATTTATAATCTAATCATTCCTTCACTTGCTCAGCAGGGGCTGGAGCAGCATGTAGTTATTTACATATAGGGAACATTAAACAGCCACCTCTTTAAACCATATGTGAACATAAAATCCTACAAGCACTGCTGAGTAATGGATATCTGTGAAAGACAGGAATGAGAATAAAGCAAAAAGGAGCAGAATAAAAAGGTATCATGCAAGGAGCAGCTGTGCCAGGGCTGTGTTCTGTCCCTGTGCCAGAGTGGGAACGTGACCTGTGCATCCTGGATGAGCTCTGTGCCCAGTGAACACGAGCAGCAGGTTTGCTCTCTGCTCCTCTGGGCTCTGCTGAGCTGCTGGGGGCTCTGTGTCCCTGGGGGGAGCTGCAGGGGGGCACCCCAGCATCCCTCCAGAGCTGTCAGTATTGGAACTGCAGGGTCCCCAGTGAAGGAAGGAATGATGAATCTGACTCCATGTTCTCAGAAGGCTAATTTATTATTTTATGATACTATATTATATTAAAGAATGCTATACTAAACTGTACTAAAGAATATACAGAAAGGATACTTACAGAAGGCTAAAAAGATAAAAAACTCGTGGCCCCCTCCAGAGCCCCGACACAAAACTAGTTGGCCAAAAAGTCAAAATAATTCACAGCAAGAACCCAATGAAATAACCACCTGTAAATAAACAATTTCCAAGCACATTTCAAAACAGCAAAACACAAGAAAAGCAAATGAGATTAAATTGTTTTCTTTTTTTCTCTGAAGCTTGCCAGGAGAAAAGTCCCGGGCAAAAGAATTTTTCAAAAAATATAAATACCACATGTCAGCACTCCTTTGGGGCAGCTGTGATCCCTCAGAGCTGGCTTTTGCCATGTCCTTGCTGGCTCCTGCAGGGATCAGGGTGAATTTGTCCAGGTGCTGCTGGTGTCTGGCACAGCCACCCTGGCTTTGCCACGGCTCCTGTGGGCACCTGGCACTCCTGTGGCTCCTGCCAGGCTGCTGCCACTCCGGGCTCTGAGCTTTGGATCTCTGACTCTGGGGGTTGACAGAGGGACTGGGACATGTTAGTGGCTTTCCCTTCCTTTTTCCCAGGAGAAAAATGCATGGAAAAAGCAGGCTCTGGAGAAATCGCTGCTCTCTGTATCCTACAAGCCCTAAAATATCCCTTTTAATGTGATACTGTTGTGATATTTTAATGTGATAGTGTTGTTAAAATATCACATTTTAATGTGATATCTGTTGGTGGCTTAGTTTCTTGAAATGGACTCTCCTGTATTTTTCAATTTCTACTGATTCTGAACAGGAGCTTGGAAAGAATTCCCAGCAGAGGGGAAGCATCCCCAGGTGGGTGCAGCTGCATCCTGCAGGAGCCAGGCTCACCCAGGGCAGGTTTGGGGGTAGGTGTCAGCCTGCAGGGGAGTGACAGAGCTGTCACGTGTGCCTCAGACATGGATTTATCCTTCCCCATGATTCTCCTTCTTGCTGGGCTCCTGTGGCTCAGCTGATGGTGAGCCTGAGAAGAGCAACTTCAGGGGGAATTTAGGATAAAAGGAGGAGTCCATTTCCGTGATACGGGGGGACAAGACAGTGAGTTTCTATCACAGAAATAAAACTGTTTCCTACCTGTAAAACATCCTTTTGGTGGCATTTTGACAAAATACTGTCCTTTGTATCTCTCATCTTTTAACCCTCTGCATTCCTGGGCCCTGAAAGGGACATGATAAAAAAATGTGGAAAGGGGGGGGCCTTAAGCCATGTTTTGTTCTTAAATCCCCACCATTTTTAAGTAGTATTTTAGAAATCTCTACTGTATTTTAAATGAGTTTGTCACAGTATAATTACCACGAATGAGGTAAGGAACTCATTTAAACACTGCAACTGTAGTGGAGAATCCAATTTTCAGAAATCAGTGGAAATTGTAATTGGAGTCATTAAGCGCCGACGTCGGTAATTAAGAGTCAGGTTTTGACATTTTGGGCTCTGTTGCTAATTGTCCATGGAGAGGCCACAAAAATGTTGTGTTTGCTGAGCATTTGGGGGCTCCCTGGGCCTGTGCAGCTGCTGGCCACCCTCACACAGGGCTTGGCAGCGCAGCAGAGACATCACTGGTGCCTCCTCTTCATTTGTGTCACAGGATGGAGAGAAAAGGATCCCTCTGGGGGATACTCAGGAGAAGGAGTTTTCCAAGCAAGATGCCCAGCTCCCCAGCCTGTCAGGCTTTCAGACCTGGGTTTGGAGTGTAAATCCATCCTGATGAAACATCTGGATCTGTCTGCAGAGTGGAAGTGCCGGTAGAGTTATTCAGGAAAGAAATCAGTGCTGGAAGTGCATCCCTGTCACTCCTTGTTTGCAGAATCATCTCTGGGAAGTCAGGACGCTCTGCATTTTTAACTCCTGCACTTCAGGCAAGATGCTTTTGTCATACTAATGGAGAAGCCATGAAACCCCTGACATGCTGATAGTCACCATCAGCTCAAACAAGCCTTATGTTTATTCTCCTGTTAAGAATTCTGATTTTCCAGAGCAATGGCATTTATAAGGCCTTTGTCTTTAATTGTGTTGTTTTCCCAACCCCCAGATGATGCTGCCTGGGCTTCCAGCATGGGAGCTGAGGTGATGGTTTTGTGCTTTTGAGCTTTTACACCCAGTAACAAATCCATTGGTGGCTGCAATCTCCTGCTCTGGGTTGGAGTCTGTCATGACCTCCTGTCTCAGCAGAAGCCAGAGTCCAGCCAGAAAGTTTCCTAAAACATGTTTTTAGCACTTTGGCCATGCTCATTTCTTAGGCATGTGGAAACCACTGGCAGTTAAACACTTGTTTTACCCAGAAATCCCCTTTCTGCCATGGTGGGGTTTTTCCCAAATTGTGCTTCCCTTCTCTTCCTTGGGTCTCTGACCTCTAGAGCTGAGTGAGTGCTTTCTCCTGGACTTGTTTATGTTTGATATGAGGATCCATGGGATGGATATTCTTGGAGTTGGGCACCTGGTGGGATGGACAGAAGGGAACAGGCACCCTGAGGGAGGGCTCCAGGAGCAGCCTCAGCCACCCAGCAGTGTTCAGAAGGAATTACCACAGAATCATGGAATATCTGGAGTTGGGAGGATCATCCAGTCCCTCCCCATGTCCCATTGCAGCCACGTGGTGTCTGGGTGCTGCCCTGCTCAGAATACCCAGCAGTGGCTGAATGCTGTGTGACAGAAGGCAGGGAACAGCTGGAGCAGGCTGGAGCCAGCATTCCCAGCTTTCCTGAGCAGGCTGCTTAGGAAGGGCTGTCTCCTCCTGCCTGGGCTCCCTTTGGGAGCAGCTTTGGGCAGCTCCCTGTGTTTTTGGGGCTCCAGGCTGGGCTCTCCCTGGCTCCCAGCTGAGCTCCTGCTGGAGCTGCAGGTCAGGGCAGTAAGGAGGATACACTCTGCTTTAGGCTTTTTTCCCCATTCCTTCTCTCTTCCTTCTCCTTTCCTTTAGGTTTATGTCTCCAGACAGCCTAATTGGATTACTGGGTCACTCTGCTCACCGTGGGCTCTGCAGGGCTGGGACTGCTCCTTCCCGGGGGCTCTGCAGCCTGATGAGGGCTGGCAGCCTGCTGAGTCTCCCTTGGGGCTGCAAGGAAAAAAAATCCCCCCAAAAAATCTGAAAAAAAATCCCAGACCCCTCAGTGGTGGGTGCATTCCTTGTTTCACCTGGCTCTAGCTGGAGGGAGGAACAATTCCAAATGTCGTTGTTTGGAAGCATGCTGCAGCCCCTTGCGGGGACAGGCCTCTTCTGGGGAGCACATGGGCATGGAAAGGCTCGAGTGCAGCTCAGATGTTTGCCTGTGAGCAGCTCTCAGTGAGCTCTGTGCCTCAAACAAGGCAGCTCCTTGCAGTTCCCATGGCAAGCTGTCCTTCCCAGCTGAGCAGCAGCCAGGCTCCACGTCTGCTGTCCATGCAGGAGCACTTCTGCCACCCTGCAGGAACCCTGAAAGCTGAATCTGCTGTCAACGGGACTGCCCCGAGGGAAAACTCAGCCCCTCTGCCTTCCAGGGATCTCTGCAGGGAGCGCTGTCCAGCTCCATCCCTCTGGAGCTGCTGTGCTCGCCTAGGAGCTGTTAGACCTCTGGAAAACAAGAGATCTTGCCAAGGTGAGTACAAATGACGTGTCAGACCATCACTCCATCCTTCTGGTTTATTATTTTCTTTCTTCAGTGACTGAGGTGTTTTCAAAAAAGAAAAAATTGAGGCTCTGCTGCTTCTGGGACAAAACTCCTGTGCTGTCCTTCCTCTTAGGTTTTTGTGGTTTAAAGGTGTGGGTGTCTGTTGTGGCATCATGTGTGTCCCACCACACATCCCCCCCTTTTCTCTGCCTCTTTAGTCATGAGGACTCAAGTCTCACATGCTTAAAATTTGTCACATGGACCCAGCAGCAGTTAAAAAAAACAACCCACTAAAAAAACCCCCCAGAAAGCCCCAGGTGTGAGGCAGCCCTCATGGCTGGGATGCCTGGAGCTTGGCCACACCATATTTCCAAGGACGATTTGCAGGGAGGGGGTTTCTCCAGTGTGTCCCTGAGCCGTGGGCCAGTGCTGGGCTTGCCCTCCCATGGAGGATTTGGGATTTTCCCGTGGCTGGCACTGCCCTGCGCCCATTCAGGTGTGTGCTGTTGGGTCTGCTCATGTGCTTTGGTGGGGCAGAGGTGTCTCCTGGCAGTCTGGCCCTGTCGAGGCTGCTGGTCCCTAATTGTGGCACTGGGACTGTGCAGGAGCAGGGTGAAAGCAGGGCTGGAGGTGCTGCATGACCCTGACCCTTCTGTTTTGGGGGGGAAGAAGTGGTGCAAGGAGGATGGATGGCATTGCCCATCCGTGCTCTGTGAGCCCAGGGCTCTCTGGAGGATGGCACTGCAGCACTTCCCACCAGGATCTGAGTGGGGTCAAGAAATTCCTGCCTCATTTTGGTGGGCACAGCATGGTTTCTGCTGTGGGGCAATAAACACACAGATCACAAGAATGCTTTGGGTGGGAAGGGGCCTTACAGCCCATCCATTCCCACCCTCTGCCATGGCAGGGACACCTTCCACTGTCCCAGGCTGCTCCAAGCCCTGTCGTGGACACTTCCAGAGATCCAGGGGCAGCCACAGCTTCTCTGGGCACCCTGTGCCAGGACCTGCCCACCCTCACGGGGAACAATTCCTTCCCAATATCCCATCCATGCCTGCCCTCTGGCAGTGGAAGCCATTCCCTGTGTCCTGTCACCCTTTTAAACAGTCTCTCTCTGTCTTTCCTGCAGCTCCTTCAGGTCCTGGAGGGCTGCAATTAAGTCACCCCAAAGCCTTCTCTTCTGCAGGCTGAACAATCCCAATTTTCTCACACTTGTAAAGGATGTAGGAAAAAAAAAAAAAAAGAGGAATTTTCCCTCGAACAATGCCTTGTTGCACAGAAGCAGGGTTTCTTGCCCTCTGGCATCCTCGAGTCGGGAGGTCAGGATTTGGGGAGGAGGGATTCCTGCAGTCTGACCCTCTGGAGCACAATCCCACGGAGCAGGGCTGTTCCTGATTAAAGGGCTCCAAGGAGAGGGGGATGAGGAGGACGCTGAGCACCTTTCCTTCCTTGGCTTTTTGGGAGACCCTCGAGGGAGCAGGCTGGGATGAGTCAGGGCCAAGGCGAGCTGCAGAAAGCGCTCGGTGAGCTTGTCTGAGTGGGGCTGTGCTGCGAGAGCCTGGCTTTGCCCTAAGAAACGGCAATAAAAGCCAACAAGCCAAAGAGGCAGATGCATTTAGGAGCTGTGCAGCTGGAGGAGGAGGGCTGGAAACAGGAGTGCAGCAGCTCAGGCTGCCCTTCTCATCCCGTCAAATCCAGAGGCACGCCAGCATCCAAGTAGGGTGAGCCAGGGTTCTGGGGCAGCCCTTGGGCACTGGGCTTCTCCTCTCTGCCACATCTGCAGGGCTCCAGGGCTGGCACTTTCCATGCTGTCCCTCCCTGTGTCGAGTGTCAGTGGCAGGCTGCGTCTCCTTGTGCAGCTTGGAGCAGCTGGGTGCCACTCACTGTGCTGCCTGGCTTGGGGCAGTGGCTGCTGCTAAAGGGTTAATGCTCCTGGTGAGCCAGAATGCAGAGGAAACAGGCCTGGTCGTGTCCAGCCTGGTTCCTCTGCTCCCATCTCCTCCCTCCTCTCCAGCATGGAGCTGCCCCGGGAAAGCTGCAGGCAGAGCTCCTCTCTGCCAGGCTGCCACGGGCAGTTGTTTCTGTCATCTTTGTATAGATCTGAGGCAGATTAAGGCACCTTTAAACTCAGGGGTTTGTCAGGGGGTGGGGTGAGCCCCTGTGTGTATGTCCGACCTCCTGGTGCCTTCCACCCTCCTGCCCTGACTGGGAATTCTGTGTCCTCCCCAGGACACTTCTCACCACTTGTGACCGTCCTAGTCATGCTGCAGGCACCTTCCTTCCCAACATCTGTTACCCTGTGTTTCCTCTAATGGCCAGTGGAGGAGGGAAGCACAGAATCATCCAGGCGGGAAGAGAGTCTCAAGGATCTCTGTCAGGAAGGCTGGCTCTCCTGACTGTGGGGATTTCAGCATGCCTTCCTCTTTAGTCCTTTCTGTGCAAGGGTGTTGTCCTGTGACCAGATTCTCTCCTGAAGTTATTTTAAAAAAGCCCTAAACTGTAATAAGTGGATGTGTTCCTGCTCAAGTATCACATGGACACACACACACACACATATATATATAGATAGTAATTTTTAATGGCATCTTAGCAGCTTGGGAAGCAATTAGTTTACTTTTGTGCCAGTGTTTTTGCCTGTGTGGAGTGGGAGTTCTTGCTGACATGTGCTGGAGTCCTTCTCTTGCTCTTCAGCTGATGATGGTTTAAATAAAAAACACTTTCTTTAGGAGAGTGTCAGAGGAGTTCTGTTTTGAAAAGCTGTTTGCTTTCTTAAGTCCATGTGCACATATGTTTTTCTCTTTATGGTCTTGGGTTTCAGTGGTGTTTAAACCCCATTTTTCAAAACTGAGTTATTTAGAAGCCTAAGTGAGATTATTGCCTGAGTCTCTTCAGTGTTTGTGGAAAAAAGGAAATAGAGTTTATACCCCCAAACTTTGTCCTCTCCTTAACTTTCTAAAGTTTCTCCTCCTGTTAACTTTCTAAAGATGTTTTTTGAGCTGAAAGCTCAAAATAAGAGATAGAAATGTATAGAAAACTGTCACGGTCTTTTGTAAACTACATAAGACTATCCAGATGTGTAAGAGGCTGGTGTAAACCAAGGCTGCAGTAATTTTGAAAATGAGAAGCTGTCCATGCCTACAGCTCCTAGAAACCCGATCCATCAGTTATTTGTGGGCTTTTGAGCATCTGGAGCAATTTCCTAATTTTGCAGGAGACTTGGTGTGCGGCTGAGGGCTAAGTGCTTCCTCTCTGTCTGCCTGGCTGAGTCCCTGGTGAGAAGCAGCAGGAGCAGCAGTCCGGGAGAGCTGTGTGAACCCAGCCCTGGCTCAGGGCTGCTTGGGATGGAGCTCATTCTGCCTGGGGGGCAGCAGGAGGCCCTGCACAGCCTTTGGAGATGTCTGAGAGGCTGCTCAGGGTTCTGCTGGCTCAGAGCAGCCAGGCTGGTTTCATGCAGGAGTTCAGCTGGGCGCTGATGGGAGCCATGGCCATGTTTTTCTCCCCAGGCTGGCATTTTGTTTGGTTTCTCACGTTCCCCTGCTTAGTCATCCCTCCTCTCAATCACTTCCCCCTCTCCTGACTGGCACACAAGACCCTGCCTGGAGGATGCTGCTCATCCCTGGGAGTTTGCCCTAGCAACCAGAGAGATCTCCCAAAATAGCTGCTCCGGGGTGGCACAGCCTCTCTGGAGCTCAGGACGTGGCTCTGGGGCTCCCAGAGGCCACAGCGGTGTCTCTGGGGCTGGATGGGACAGAGGTGACCAGGGATGGACTCTGCAGGAGAGGGAAATGCCTTTGCAGCCCGAGTGTCCCTCCTGTGTGTCCTCGTGTTTGTGCTTGTCACCTGAGCTGCCACCTGCCTGGGCACACTGTGGTGCCAGCCTGGCTGTGCCAGGGCTGGAATTGCTGCTGGATTCCTGCCCTGGAGCAGGGCAGCCACTCCAGCAGGGCTCTCCTTTCTGGTAGCACATGCTGCTGGTTTTTTTTGTGATAGGCAGCACGGGAAATATTTTAAGATTCTTTTGGAGTGTGGCTGTTTTTCTTTTCCCTGTCTCTCCGTGTTTGGGATGTCACTGCATTTCCATGGCACTGTGAGATTTATGGAGAATTGGTCAGTGGACATCATCTGCTAAGGCAAAGCTTTTTTGCAAAGATTATCTTTCCATTGCTTTTGGAGGGTGTTCTGCAGCCTGGTGTGTTGCTACATTCCTGATTATCACCTTCATTTTCCTCCAGATCCTTTCCTCTAGCCATCTCCCTTTTTGTGCTATATTTAAAACTATCCCAGGTATAGCTCATAAATATTTTTAAAAAAATCTTTCCCTAAATGTTTTTTGCTCTTGATGCAAACTCACAGTGAGGAATTTTAGATAACTTGATTTCACTCCTACATTTTGTGCATAACTTTTGTAATTTGCAGTTGCAATGCAAGTGTAAATACTGTCTTATAGAATATTAAATAATCCCAAATGTTCTCGGTGTGCTTGGGTTTCAAATAGCTTTTAGGAGATGGGAAGAATGATGAGTTTATGCTTGGTTTTGTCTTTGGTGGGATAGCTGTGGCTCAGGAGAGCATCTGCTGCTGGGAACTGAGGAAAGCAGACATTTCTGGGGTACCAAGGGCTTTGCTGGTTGGATCAGGCTGTACCATGCCAGCTCCTTGCACTCCCTGCAACAGTAAAATGTGTCTCTAACACCATCTGCTTGTTTATCTGTCTCTGCTCCTTTATCATACAGCTGCGACCTGCCTGAAAGAGAAAGGCAGCCCAAAGCCCAGAAGGGAGTGGAAACAGTGGCAGGTAATGGAGTTTTAGTGTGTGATGACATGCAAGATGTAGGGTCTCAGGGGCCAGAAGTTAAGTAGATTGTTGGTGTAAGGAGACAGATCACAGCCCAGATTAGGTGGGGACACAGATATTTATTTGTATGTGGGAGAGAACGGACCATCAGCTGTAATATTTACACTCAGTTACCCAGGGAGGCCTTGTAATTCCCTGTGTTCTCTGGAGCATTCTGTGTTCTCCAGCACATTCCTGCCATGTGTGTTCGCCTGCCAGAAGTTTATATACATTTTCTGCCTTCCGTTCCAAACAATGTAACATTTATTACAAGTTTCACCAGTTGTTGTTTCGAGGAGTGGAAAAAAAACCAACAAAACGGCACAAAGCTGTGCTCTGGCACTGTCCCATGGCTGTGTGTGCCGAGTACATCACACAGGAGGGGGAAAAGTGCTGTATTTGCAGCCCTGCAAACAACAGGCAACAAAACTCTGCTGGACACAAGGATGGACCCGTGGAGGAACCACTGCAGGGCTCTGGCGTTGTTTGCCATGCTCACCTCTTTATTTATTTTTTTTTCATTTCCTTTCCCTGGAATTACTTATGCTTGATTGTTGCAATTGATTGCAATTGTGAGAGCTAATTTTAGTGCATAAATTTTACAGTGGAAGCCTGCCAAGTGTTCGTGTAATGGGGGAGAACAACTGCACAGGATTTGGTGTGGGGTGTGCTTGTCTTCCTTTCTCCAGCTAAATACCAGCAACCAATCCATGGGCTGATTCAGACTTATATATTGGGAATATCTGTACATTGTCAGTCTTTTCCAACAAGAAAATTCAGCCTCCTGTGGAAGCAGGAGAGCAATTTACAGAGCTGTGATGAGCTCTGAGGACAAGCTGATTTTATTGCCAGTGATGAAGTGGCCATTGCCTTAGTTTTAAGACAAATAACCAACCTGACTGAGTTCACTTTTTAACTTTGTGTGATGGAACAGAGAGCAAACAGTGTTGTTCCAGCCCTAGGAGGCAAATCTGGTGTGTTTAGCTGATGGAGTTGAAGAGCAGCACATGGGTGTATGGATCTGGGCCCTTGGAAAATGTCACAGCCCAGTCTCATCCCCACAAAGTTCCAAGGACTGGCAAGGAGGGGAGGTTGAGTTGCCACAGGATGAAAATGGAAGCATTATTTCTGAGTGAAATATTAACTCAGGGATAAATCTGGCTTTCTGCATCCACGTTTTCATATATCCAGGATTCAGGATAGAGTGAAGTTGGGCTGCTTTGTAGTTGGGCTTCCCTCCTTTCCTACCTGCATTTGGCCAGAGAGGAGCAAGAAATGTGAGGGGATAGAGAGGATGTGAAGATTGCAGTGCTTGGTGCTTAAGGCTTTTTGGGACAATTTTTACATGGGTTGAAAATTGATGCTAAAAAGGAAAGCTCATCTAATGGATTATTTTTGGTGCTGGAATGATGGGCTCACTGTAAGATTAGATACCAGAACTCCGTGGAACTTGTGTTATCTCTCTCCCACGGGTTTTTGGTGTCTGGTCTCGCTTGGTTTTTTTCCCTGTCATTCCAGTTGTGATTTATCTCACATGCTTGTTTCAAAACAAGTTGCACTGTCAAGCTGCCATTATACAAACATTTGTCCTGATTATCCTTCCAGAGTTATTCACAGGTTGAAGTTCTGGCAAAGTCAGGGACAAGAATGGTCAGAGGTGGAAGATCCACCTGCTTGAAATATCAGTTCATTTTTTTGTGTCGTCGTGGGGCTTTTTTGGTTCAGCTTGGTGCCATATGGGTTTTACTTAAGGACATGGTTTGTCCCTGGAAAAGTGTCTTTAGAAAGGGTGGAACAGTTTAAATATGTTCAAGACAATTAATTAAAATGCCTTTCAGTGGAAAGGGAAGGAGAGGTTTTTTTTACCAAATTAAAGCTCCAGCCTGGTGAAACATTTTGTATCAGTTACAAAAGGAGCTCCAGTACATTGCTGTGAAACAAGGGATGAGCCAAGTGCATCTGCGAGGTGTGGGAGTGACATTTCAGAGCCCGCTGACAGTCTCATTGTCAAACTGAACATCATCTCTCTCCTGCTGGCGCTAGCTGAGAGCTCCTCACTTCCCAGGGGCAGGATTGCTCCTCTGGAAAATGCCCCTGGAAGGCACGGGCACCTTTGGGCTGGGAACAGGCTTAATAAAATAAAAATAAAATTCAAGGTTCAGTTGAAACAGCCTACCTCCAGAAAAATGAGCCCTCCCTTCCCTGTCAGAAGGCACTGGGCAAAGGGAAAAGCATGAAGTGTTTTTGAGCACTGGGGACTTGCACTGGTGCTTTCTCTGTCCCATTCTTCCAGGTGCTGCAATAATTGCAGGTTACACTGTGCTGACGTGCCCGAGCCTTAAGCAGGTGCAATTATCTCCTTCCTTACGGCAGGATATCCATAGGCAGAGCACTAGAAAGAGACCTTTGAGGTCCTGTCTGAGTTGTGATGGCTTTGAGGAGGGAAATGCCCCTGCAGAGGGGACAGGGAGCTGCCAGACCTCTCTGCTGTGCTGCCAAGTGAGCAACCACTTCCAGCTCCAGCCTGGATGATTTTGTTTACAAGAAACTGACAGAATGCTAGGATTGTGTAGGTTAGAGGAGCTCTCCAGTCCCACCTCCCTCTCAAAAAGCACTTAGCAGCGTTCTTGTGTGTGTGTGTGTATAAACAGAGATCTGGTGCAGATTGCCACCTTCCTGCGTGCTGCTGTGCCATTCCCAGAGCGGGGCTTTGCCACAGGGCACCTGGCAGCCCTGAAACAGCTCAGCCCTTGCTGCCCTGCCACAAAAAAGCCATCACCTGCAAGGGAAAAAGGGTCTGGGAGGAGCAGGTGCAAAGATGGGGTCTGGGGGAGGAGAAGAGCGGGGCAGGCACTGATAAAATATTCCTGCTGATGGAGCTGACAGTGTCATCGAAGGCCAGAGCCGTGGACAAGACCAGGGGCAAAAGGAGCAGTGATGAGAGGGAAGCAGCACATCAGAGAGGCTGATTTGAAGGCAAAGCTGAAGTGAAAGCAGAGGGCAGGTTTCCCTCTTTGATCTGTTTGATGTGCACCTGCAGCCTTTGTCCAGCGCTCCTGCAGAGGGGCTCTTCCAGAGGCACCTGTGGAAGCAAATTCAGGGCAGTGAGGGCAGGGAGCCTGCTGAGCCAGCAGCCATCCCTGCAGGGCTTTGCTGTTCCATGGGCTGCTGCAGAGCAGAAGCCACAGTACAGCCCCAGTCCAGCTTTTCTGTGAGCAAAGGTGAGCTGGGTGACAGGTGAGGAGTGCGTCACAGTCAGTGGTGTCTGCAGCCAGGTGTGAGCTGGGTCTGAAACAAAACCACTCAGCATACACTCAAGGACTATTTTATACATTTTTTCCTCTGGGAACTCTTACATGTTCCTAAACCTTGCAGTGCTTGGATGCCACAGTGCAGTGGGGAGAGGGCACAGGGATCAGAGGTGCCTGCAGGGGAGGACAAAGGCTGGGCTTGTTGGCTGCTGGGAAAGGCCAGATGGAAGAGGAGGAGGAGGAAGGGATGCTGGAAGTGGTGGGTCAGGGGTGAGGGGCTGCAGCAGCCTCACCTCAGCTCTGACCATGGGGGCAGAGCCAAACAGCACAGCCAGAGCAGTTCAGGGTGCTGCAGGGTGGGGAGAGGATGTTTTCCAGAGGAAAGAGCTGGGATCGTTCCCAGGCATATTGTAGAGTTTTATTTCCCTGTGTGAGTGAAACTGTGAGAGTTCCTGGGAATGGCTCCTTGTGGGGATGCTGCCAAGGTGGGGTGGGCTGTTCCCCTTGGAAGCCAAAGCAGCAATTGGCCTTAGAGGAGAGAAGAGGAGAAACTCCTGTGCGAGCTTTAGTGGGGCTGCCTGTGACCTGCTGTCTGCTTCCCTTGGCGTGTTTTCCAGGAAAGAAAACTGCATCCTTGAGTGTCAGGGTGATTTTATTTCTTTTAAATTACTTTTTAATGCTCCAGAACCGAGCTGCTGTGGGTTTGGGCAGCTTGGTTTTGCTGACACATCTGCACAGCCATTTGTGTTAGTCCTTCCTTGCCCCTCCAGGTCCATGCCAGTCGGTGCTGCTCGAGTGGAGCTGCTGCAGGATGAGCCCAAAGCCCCTGGAGGTGCTTCTGCTGCCCTGGCAGCTGTTTCTGGAGAGCACTGCCTGCTCCCCGGGCTGTCCCACTCTTCTGGGAGCAGGATCCACGAGGCTGGGCTGATGTTCTCACAGAGATAGCAGTGTCTCGCTGGCACAGCCAGCTGGGGTTTGGATTGCTAGCAGTGACTCAAGCATGAGTTGACAAGAGTGTGTCGGAGGTGTGATGTGAGGTAAGAGACAGGTGTTGGGCAAGAGCTCAGGGCAGACACCACAGGGAAGAGGTGGCTGGCAGGTGGATGGGAAAACAGCCTTCAAACTGGGTGTCAGATGGAGGAGATGGTGATTCAGGAGCTGCACACCTATCTCGTGGACAGAGGCCTGTGGGAACAGTGCTCCTGTGGTTCAGTTCTAATTTATTTTATTCTTTTATGCAAGAGGTGGGTGTGTTGCTGAGACACGGGGAGGGCTCTGTGGTGGCTCAGTTTGCTGACAAAAGCAGGGAGATGAGTGGGGCACAGGAAGGGCCAGGGGCACGTGGAGTTTGGGGGATCCGTTTGGGATTTGATTTCGTGTTTTGCCATCTCTGCTCTGGATGGGCTCTTTGCCCTCCAGCTGGTCAGACCTGTCACCTCTGAAGCCACGAGGATCCTTGGGAGTGTGACAGGGCTTTCCCACTCCTGGGAGGGTGCACAGCAGCTACTTGAGCTTTTTTTCCCCAGATTTGCAGCAAAGACAGGAGAAGCATTTGGATATGACCCCTTTATAGCCTGAGATGATTTCTGCCCTGGCAAAGCCAGGAAGAGATAAAGCAATGGAGAGCTAAGAGCTAAATCTCTGCTGTATAAATGCTGGGAGCACGTGTAATAGGATTGTTGAATTGGAGTTACATGTTTTCCAGGATCAGTGCTGCCTGACGATACCGGGCTGTTGGAGCCATGCTTAGATCAGGGAGAGAACTGGGGATTTACAGCAGTTCTTGGGGATGCTGGATTTCCCTGCAAGCCTCCAGAACAGCAAAAGGGAAGAAAAGGCTTTTGTAGATAAGACAAAACAGATCCCTGAGAAGGCTGGAGCTCCTGGGGGGAGAAAACATCAGTGCTCTGACCTGAGGGTAGTTGGGTATCACAGGTTTTCCTTACAGTAAATAAAAACACTTTGTAGATCATTTAGCTGAACTTCTGTTAGTTTACATGGGAAAATGGAGTCTTTTTAGCAACACTTTCATTTGTTTTTCTGCTCACCTTTCAAGGGATGCATTAAAAACTCTGCACATCTCCAGCGCTGTGTTAAACACGTATTATTGAAATACAGCTTTAAGCTAAGCTTAGGAGCTGCCAGAGCTCAGCTTGTCTGCCTAATCTGGCCTTGCTCTCTTTCCCTGTGAGGGCTCTGATGCAGTGTTAATTACAGGACAGCTCCTGCCTCACCGGCAGCAGGGGTGATTCCTGAATCATGTGTCCATCCTTGTGCTCTTCAGGGGAGGGAGATGCCTCATGTCCCAGGGAGCTGCTTGGGGGCAGGCATTTGTGATGGAGCGGGGGCTGGGAGGAGGGTTTTTTGGGCTGGGAGAAGGATTTTGCTGGCTGGAGAAGGATTTTTTGGGCACCCACTGGTGTTGGGTGTGCAGGTCCTGGCAGAGCCTGTCTGTGCTGAGCACAGGGTGGTGGTGGAGGCTCTGTGGAGCTGCTGCGTCCCCAGCCCAGCTCTGGGCCAGCACAGCCTCTCCTCGGGGCTCTCCACACCCCTCCAGGGGTGCTGGGAAGGGGAAGTGCCTGGCCCTGCCCTGGGTGTCAGCTCAGATTTAATCGTGGCACAGCGACAGCTCTGCCCATCGTGAGGACTCAGGCCAGCAGGAATTGAGACTTCCAGGCTGATCCCCATATCCTTCCCAGGTAAAATTTCCCAGAAGTGTTGCTAATCTGCTGCTGCCTGTCCTGAGCTCCCCACAGACACAGACCCTCTGGTGCCAAGCCCTCCTGTCTCCACAAGGTTTTTTGGACACCCTGTGTTCAGCAGCACCTTAAATCCCATCCCATTCCCATCCCCTGCCACAGGCAGGAACACCTTCCATACACTTGCACCGAGCCCTGTCCAACCTGGCTGCTCTGACAATCTCTTCCCCAGCCTGCCTGTCTCTGCTTTCACCCTCTCTAAGCCTCCTTTTTGTCTCTGAGCTTTTCCAGGAGCTCCTTGTTCATCCATGCAGGTCTCCTGGAGTTCTTACCTGCCTTCCTGCTTGCAGGAGGTGACCATTGAGTACTAACCAGATTTCATGGGCCTTTCTTCCATCCTGGGCTTCATCCTGTGGGACTCCACCAAGCAGATCTCTGGGATAATGGCTACATCCAGTTGTTGTTGAGTTTTTGATGAAAATCCCTTTTTTTTCTGGCTTTTCCCTGTGAGATCCTGGAGTTATTGTTTATCTGCTGTAAAAATGGGGGAAATTATGCTGTTTGCTGGCAGAGGGGAGGTGTAGCTGTGACCCCATATCCCTGCTGGGGTGGGCAGCTGTCCCTCTAGAGGGTTTAGGGCATTATTTGCTGTTTGCTGGCAGAGGGGAGGTGTAGCTGTGACCCCAAATCCCTGCTGGGATGAACGGGTGTCCCTCCAGGGGGTTTGGGTGGAGGAACTCCTGTTGGGTTTGGGGGAACTTGGAAGTGTTTGTACTGTGGGATTGGGCTGCTGGCTCCTGGAAGCTCCCTCCTCTCTTTCCCAGCTCTCTGGCTGCTGGATTGTCAGCAAAAGGCCATTCCCATGGAATTATGTATGGATAAAACAGAGCAGGTGTTTCCTCCCGGGGTTCAAGTTACCAAACTCATCAGGACATTCCAAGTTCTTGCATTTTAGATTCCCTGATCCCCAAGAACAAAGTGATTTTCCCAGCTTTGGAGGCTGACATCTGCTTGCAAGGATTATGAGGTGTGTTCCTGGAGCCGTGGGCACAGCTTTTCCTTGTGGAAAGGGATGTATTGGAGAGGGTGTTAAGCCCCAGTACAAGTTCCTCCTCTGGAATGGAAATTGCTGTGCAGGTTTGGAGCAAGGCATGTTGGAGCTGGCTTATTGCTTTGGCAGATGTCTGATGCTGTTACATCATGCCCAGCCCTCGGAGCTGCCAGGGCTTCGGAGGGCTCAGCGCCTCGTGGTGGCTTGGCCATGGGATGCCCTGCTCTTCCCACTGCCCTGGTGTGGGAGAACAAGCATTTTCCATAAGGAGCTGTCAGCAAGCTCTGCCTCCCACAAATCCTGAGGATTTGTGAGATGCTGGGAAGCCCTGGTCAGGGAGAAGAGCCAGAGGAAATCTCTGCTGGATGGGAGTTGTCAATGCACTCATGTTTCCAGCCTCTGAGCAGTGTGTGGGGGTGATATTTGCTGGGGATAAGCGACCTTTTACTGCTTGTTCAGGCATTCTAAGGATTTATTTTTTAAATACATTCCGTTTTGCTACCTGAGTCCTCTGCCAGTGCTTCCAGGTTATTGTTCTGTGAGATCCACTCTAACCCCGAGCGTAGTTTTGCTGAGAGCGTTGAACTGGGAGCCAAGCTTTCTGTAAAACTCCAGCTCAGTGGCAGGGGTACAGCTGGCTGAACCCAAGGGCTGTGGAAAGAGATGCTTTAAACAAGGAAATGCTGCCTGCAGCCCTCGGTGTCTGGAGCTGACCGACCGCAGAGCGAAGGGAAACCGCCTCAGTTGGTGTTTGTGGCTCTGGCAAATACAAACAGGGAGAAGCAATTTGGAGTTGAATGATTTCCTCCCTGCACTAACAGCTTGAGCTGGTGTCATTGATAAGAGCCTGGCTGCTGGAGTTTGGCTGAGGTGTGTTTCAGGGGTTGGGCAGTTGAACATCTCTGTGTATGTGGGTGCTTCAAGCTGACCTTTTAATCTCCCTTTTTCATTCCAGGAGCTACGTGGGACAGCCAATGTTTCCCTTTGGCCCTGTTTACTGCTGTGACAGCCTCATGTGAGTGAGGGCTGGGCTGGGTTTGGTGAAGGTGTGTGTGTGTTTGCTCCTCGTGCTCTCCTCACCTCCCCTTCCACTGTCCATCCTGAGGCAGAGCCCCCAGCCTGCAGAGCAGGATGAGTGGTCTCTTGAGAATAAAAAGAGTGGTCTCTTGGGAATAAAAACGTTCAGGCTTCTTGGAGATGCAGAGTGAAATGTTTCTATTATCAGCAGCTGCATGTTTTATCCAAGCAAGCAAGTCCAGGAATGTTTATAGAACATGGCAGCACTAAATCGGGACAGTTGGCCGCTAATCTTTGCAAAGATACAAAACTGATTAAACAAAAAGATTGCCTGAGGCAGCCTGGAAGTTGCAATATAAGGGTGACCCAGGCTTCTAAAGGCTCCTCTCTGGCCCCTGTTCCTCCCCACACTTCCTCTGTGTGGTCACTCCAAATTGCTGCCAGCTGGCCCGCTCATCCTGGGGGGGTTGTGCGTGCTGCTCCTCGGTTCTGACCTTTCAGAGAGACAGACAAAATCTGTGCTGTGTGCAGATCTTTGAGTTTGCAGGGAGAGGGAGGAACACTGGGAGTTTAAACAGCAGAGGGAAGAGATTCTGTCCTTCAGTGCCTCACCACTGACCACAGACCCCACTGTGCCCATAAATGAGTCTGAGCCTTCTTGCCCTGTTGTGTTTGAGGTTTTCTTGCCTCTGTGTTGCCTTCTACCCTTGTTCCAGACATCAGGTTATGGTATGTTTCCAGCTAGACAAATATGAGCTGTTTTTCTGTTCCAGGGTAAGTTTTTTTTTTTCCAGCCCAGTGGTTTTGTAGTGCGGTGCCTTCCCAGAGACAAAAACAGAACAGAAAAACACGATTTAAAAAAATGTCAGCATCGTAAAGGAAGAAGAATGAAACCAGAGGACTGCTCTATCATCAAAGTGAGCGTGCCAGTGTGTGAACATGTGGCAGGGCAGCCAGTTAACAGAAAATGATAGTGAAATTGGGTGATATTTCTAGTCTCCTCAGGGGGAAAGCACATGTGGTTTACAATGGATAATGAAATGTTATGGTTTTTATGTCTAATACGTTAATTCTGCCAGGGCAGTAATCCCGAGGTTCCAATCCACATTTAAGTTGGAAAGATATGCACAGGCTTTTATTGAGGACATAAACTACAGTGCATTTAAGGCAAAACAATAGAAAGATGGGAGAGGTTTCCACTTCCCTTCCCTTCTCTCCCCCTCTGTTGTATCAAATACTGACTCGAGCCACAGGGCCTGCTGCCCTGAAGCCTGGTGCTTCTTCCATGGGCAAACACAGAACTTAATCCCTTTTTTTTTTTCTCAATTTTGGGAGGGATATACCATTTGTGATGGGTTTGTGCTTGTGTGGGTTTTGTAAGAGCAAGTCTTGAGCACTTGTAGCTTGAATCACCTGCAGGGCCCAGTGGTTGTGGATCAGCCCAGGGTACTGATCCAGAGTGTAACCCGTGTGTTGTGCACTGTGTTCACCCTACTCCAGCCCAAATTCCCTCCTGTGCTTCCCTGCCCAGTGGTGGAGATGTGGCTCTGAGCCTGAGCTGGCCTTTTAATCAGGGCCATGTGTTCCCTCTCCCCTCCTTGCAGCAGCACCAGGGCTTTGCTCAGTGCACACGGAGCAAGTTCAGGGAGCCAAAGTGGCCAGAAAATAAAATCGTGGTGTTTTGGGCTGCTGTGTTTTGGGAGCCAGGCTGCTGGAAGAGGCAGGCAGGATGTGGCAGCCCTGATGTGGTCATTTTTGGAGAGGTCTGGGGAGGAAGGAGGTGTCTTGGAGCCTGTTTGGTTCTTTTGTAGTCCCAGAAGGGTCATCAGAACAGTTCAGTAATAGATGGACACCCTTGGTTTCAGCTTTCCTTGCCAGCTGTGAGGCTGTGCTGCTTTGCTGTGGCTCTGAGAGCTTCTCCACTTGTGTCCTGCAAGCTGATGTCCCAGGGGACACCTGCTGTAAGGAGGAGGGAGGAAGAGGAGGCTCCTCTCTGGAGAGGCTCTGGATCCCCCGTGCTGGGGGATCCCCCGATGGGGAGCAGGAGACCTGAGCTTTTCTGTGCCTTTTCTGCTTTCTCAGGGGTCTCTGCGGGAAGCTGTGAGCTTGGTGTTGCTGCAGTAGGAGGGGAGGGATGCTCACACCCTCTGAGCTGGTCTGGCCTCAGCTCGGGGGAGCTCAGGCGGGTTCTGCAGAACCCCAAAATGAGGAACGGGGTTATTTATGTTTGGCAGTTCCCTCCTCTGCTCCAGTGTGGCTGCTCTGGGGGAAGTGGGCCACCTTATCAAAGTCATTTCTCCAAGTGACCAAGCCCAGCATTGCTGACATGCCTCAGCACACTTCTGCTTTTGGGCAATCAGTGCAGCCCCTGAAACCGAGCTCTTCTGTTTCTCTGCAGTGTGTTCTTGTTCTCCCTGCCCATTTATTGCAAGTTTAATGCCTCTCCAGCACTGCCCATCCCATGCCCTGTGCATTAATCACGTCTGGGTGCCTGTGTGGGGGGAACAGAATAAAGGGAAAACAGCTTTGGTCACGCAGACTTAGGGCAGGATCTGCCCTGATATCTCCCCGAGCCTCTTAGAGCTGGAACAGTGACAGCAGGCAGCATTGGAGTCCACCTCCCAAATGTTGTGTTTAATCCTAAATCAGGCTTTAGCATTCAAGTAACAGACAAATACTGAAAAGCCTCATAAGAAGTAGGAGGAACAGGCAGGCCTTTAAAAAAAAATACAAATGAAGAAAAGTAATCAGCAGTTCTGGAACTGTTATGATTTTCAGAATGCCAGGCTTTTCCCAGTAACAGGGACCAGGTCTGTGCCCTTGAGCTTGCTTAAGAAGTTAATCTGTGCATGAACTCTCAGTCTTAGGGATCCCTCAGAGCAGTGATGGCTCTCTGAGCCTTCAGCCTCACATTTGTACAAGTAAGAAGGCAAGGTCACACAGAGTGGCACTAGAGGGTGGAGGCTCAGGTGAGACCCTAAAGCAGCCCTTCCAGAGGTGAACATGTGTAGCTGTAGCTGCTGTCTGTCAGGGTTGCTCCAAAAAGTAGTTTGGAACAAGGTTTAAGAGGCTCTTTATTTTCTTCTAAATGTGCTGGTACTAAAAGATAGCCAAAGACTTCTGACTGCAGTTCAGAGAAGATGCCTCCATGCTTTTCTTCTTCACTTGTTCTGCCTCTCCTGTCCTTGTCCTGCTGGCCATGGAGAAGAGTCATTGTTTAAAAGTGTTCCCTGGTCGTGCTTCTCAGCTCCTGCCACTCCATGAACTGTGAGGAGGCTTCAAGGCAGTGCTCATGTCCCTTTGATGTGGAGATCTCTGCCTCATGTCCTCTCTGCCAGGCATGGGTGGTCCTGGGCTTTTGGGAATTGTTTGGAGAGTTTCTCTGAGCTTGGGGTCACCATGTCAGTCAGGTGTGAAGGGATGTGTGGGGTCCTCCCAAAGCAGGACCAGCTCTGGGACCAAGCCAGGCTCCTCTCCAGGCAGGGCTTGAAAACCTCCCAAGGATGGAGCACGGTCAACCTCTCCTGAGAACCTGATCCCATTTCCCTTTTTGCCAGGAGTGTCTTCATGGTGGAGATCCTGGTGTATCCCAGCTGCTCTGCCGGTGATTCCCCGTGTCCCACTGAAATATGGTGCACCACTGTGGGTGCCTGACAAAGGCCACAGATGGGTACAAATTGTGCTTTGAAAGGAAAGGTTTGTTCCTCTTGAGCAGCACAGCCCTGGCAAACAGATACAGGGAAATGGAATTGTATGGGATGTTGTGGCATGGCTTTGAATGAGGGGAGGATAAATAGGGAGGGCTGAAAGTCAGCATTTACTTTCATAGAAAGTTGTGTTGCCCTTTCAATTAAATAACTTGATGGGAGTTTTAAAAGGGAAAAAGACCCCTCAAGGCAGCTTAGAACAAGTGAGTAGGAAAGGAGGAGCAGGAAGGCACTGAGACACAGAGCAGAGACATGTGGTCAGTCCAGTTGTGCCAGCTGTAATGGTTATAACCCTGACTCAGCCTGGGACAGTCAGTGCTGCTGGCCCTCTGGGCAGGACCTGAGGTGCAGATCTCTGCTCACCCCGGAGGGCTTTGGGTCAGGCTGTGAGGGGGGTCAGGGCCCCCTGAGAGAGGTGTTAACAGCGTGGTCCCTGTGCCATGCTCTGGTCTGGAGAGGTTGAAACCAGGTCAGGGCTTCTTTTCATTGAGGTGACATTGAGGGGAGATTTGTTGGGTTTTTTGTTTTGTTTTTTTTTTCTTTTTAAACCATCTGGCTGTAATAGAAGAAATAAATTGGAGCTTGTTTTCTAAAAATGAGAACATGTGCAGTCAACCAGCATCTTTTATTTTTATGCAGCACATCTAAAATAGGCGCGAGTCTGCCTCTTTCTCAGCGTGCATCCGGCACGAAGGCACAGCAGCCTCCGCCTCCGTGTTCCTGCCCTCTTCCTCCCCTCACTTCCCTGCTCCCACCACTTGGCAGGGAGCTGCTGAGGGAGTCACTCGGGTTTGGATGTGCCAGTCAGCCCCACAGGGCGGGGGAAGGTGGCAGGGACAGGAGGAGGGTGTGGGCAGGTGGCTGCGCTGCTGCTCTGGTCCCTGCTCCCTTAGGAGCCTTGGGGTGGGAGAAGCAGGGAGCCAAGACACTTGTGGCAGCCCTCCTGCTCGGCGGGAAGGTGGAATTGGACGGACAGGGAAGGAGCAGCTGCTCACAGTTGCTGCCTTTGGGTCTGCTGGGAGTGGAGAGCGTTTCCCCTCTCAGTTCCTGCCTCAATCATGGAATCACAGAATCATTTAGGTTGGGAAATACCTCTGAGACCATGGAGTCCTAGCTGTGCCCGATGGCCTCCTTGTCCCCACCCAGAGCACTGAGTGCCACACCAGGAATTCCTGGGACACCTCCAGGATGGGCTCTCCAAACCTCCCCAGGCAGTTCCAAGGCCTGAGCACCCTTTCCATGGGGAAATTCCTGCTGGTGGAGCTCCCCTGGCCCAGGCTGAGGCCATTCCCTCTGCTCCTGTCCCTGTTCCCTGGCTGTCCCCTCCTGTCAGGGAGTTGTGCAGAGCCACAAGGTCCCCCCTGAGCTTCCTTTTCTTCCTTCCTCTCTGATGTCCCCTCCCCGTATTTGGGCAGCTTGTCCAGGGCAGTGGAACAATTTGCCCAAACTGTCTTCTTTATTCCATCAGGGCCGTGCAGGACATGAGGAGAATACTTGCCTTGCAGAGCATTGTGAAAGTTAATTTGCTAATTATTTACAAAGCACATCAGAGTGCTGCTTCAGTTATACACAGGGTTATGATAACATCTAATTAGTAATTCCTTATGGCACTTTTTCTTTTGCCATAAATATTGGCCTAATGTAGGGACAGCCCTGCCTGTGCTTGTCATCCCAGCACCTCAGAGGGAATAAAAAAAGCTGGATTTGGTTTGTAAATGATGCCTCTTTATCCCCCTCCTCCTATCCCACCTGACCCATAAAACCTCTGGCCCCTTTGATGAGCTGCTGCTGGGCTGGTGTCCATCAGTGGGTCACTGCTTGGGGAGGACTCACCCCTTCCATGGAAATCTCATCCCTCTGGCAAACCCCCTGCTCTTCCCTGCTCTCCCATCCTTCCCAGCCTCACAGCCCTGTGCCCTTTCTTGCTGGGCAGGTGAAGGATGAAGGGCAGGAAAGAAGGAGCTGCCATGGGAAGATCTCTGCCCTCCCTTTCTGCGGGACCTGGACCAAGAGCTGGGATAACAGGGTACAAGATTGTCTCTCTCAGCTTTTCCCTTTCTTTCTCTCTGTCTTTGCCCCCATATTGTGCTGTTCTGTTCCAAGGTGTGTGTGCAGCATCTTGTCTTTGCTTTGGCCAGCGTGGATATGAGATTTCATCCTGTAGTGTGTTGTTTTTCTCTTCTCCAGATAAGTAAAACTCAGAGACCTTTGCTGTCCATCACACATTGCTGGTTTTACTCAGCTGTGAGTGGCTTTGGGCGCTTCTGAGGGTGTCAATATCCTGCGTGTTTAATGCATCAGTGCAGTGCGTCCAGAAGCTTGTGATACCTATTTTTAGCATTGAAAAGTTTTGACAGCTAAAGTAAACCTACATTATCCATCACTTGACAGCCTCGTCACCAGCGTGCAGCTTGTCACTCTCGCTCAGAGCTGGTTTTTCCAATGAAATTAAAACTATTGGCAGGGATGTGGTGCAAGTGTGTCAGAACGCAGCATGAAAATGACAGCAGCTACTGCCTAGTTTAAAAAAAAAAAAAAAGAGAAGAGGTGTTTGCATTAGAGGTCTTGAATAAAATGTTCCTCCTTGAGCAATGGAAAAAGGAAGCGGGCCCTGTTCTGTTAAGCTCTGCCCAACCCTTGGATAACTGTCCCAGGGATGCACAGGGTGGGATTGTTGGGGTGCCTGTGCAGGGCTGGATGGTCCTTGGGGGTCCCTTCCAGCTCAGGAGGTTCTTTGGGTGTCTCCAAAGCAGAGTGCCCATGCTGGTGTGAGAGCTGCCAGCCAAAACCTTAAAATTAAACTTGTGCTTGGGCCAGAGGTGGTTCCTGCCTCTTGTCACTTGTCTTGGTTCACAGGCAGAGGTGCTGGCTCGCTGCCACCATCCACTCCCTGGAGCTCATTAGGAGCCTTTTTCAGCTCCCCTTGTAGCCAAACAACAGGGATCAGCTTTCCCAGGAGCTGATATATCTGCTAACCTCTCCAAAGGAAAAAAACCTCCTGTAATTCATTACCTGACTTCTGTAGAGGCTGAAAGGGAACTATTTGTGACTGAACAATACTTGCCTTTCACAACTCCCTTCCTAATCCCAAATAGAAACATGAGGCTGAGAAAATCTTTCTGATAGCAGGGAGTGTGGATACATTCAACCCAGTATAATTTTTCATGGCATTAAAGTTCTGTAATTGCCAGGGGTTGGTTTGCAGGGTTTTATTGGACAAAGTGAAGGCAGGCAGTGTTAAACATCAATTTGAGGGGGTAGAAACAATTCTGATGGTGGTGTGATGGTTTTCCATCAGTGCTCTCTTGTGAGGTGCTGCTTCACAGAGTTTGAAAGCTGAGGTTTCAAAAAAACAGTGCAAGCTAAGTCAGCTTGCTTTTTCAGTTTATGACTGAACACAAGATGGATCAAGTCAAACTGTCCCCTGCTACACAGAGACAACCCTTTGCTCCTGCCAGGTGCGTGAGGCCACACAAAGAGTGGTATTCCAGGGTGAAACCAGTGCATGGCTTGGCCACATCATCCTCAGGGAACTTTGAAGGCCAGGTTACCTGTCTAGGGCTGCAGTTTTTCCAGGATTCCCTGTGTCCACTGGTGTGTCCTGACACCAGCGTCCCAGTGACGTGTGCCTGGTGTCATCTGTGCTTGTGGCATGTTTGGAGAAGCACCAAAACTGACCTGGACATCAGCTCCTTGGGGATGTTCCTGAGGGATGATTAGTGGCTGGTGGGCCCCAGGTCGTGTCCTGAAAGATGCTTGATCAGAGTGGGTGATGATCACCTCAGGAGCTCCACCATGACTTGCAGAAGGACCCGAGTGTCTCCACTTGTCTGGGTGGTGGAGACAGAACGCTCCTCCAAGGCCACCTGTGTGTGCAGGTGAAAAATAAGACAGATACAATCATGAATTTTTGAAGCACCTTGGCTTTGTAAAGTAAGCCTTAGTTAAGGAGATACGGTCTGCAGAGCCCTGTGTGAGCACTGCAGAGGCTGCTCTATCTCACCTTCCTGCTGTGCTCAGGGTGAGTCACCGGGCTGAAGTGACTCCCTTTCCTCTGCCCCAAGTGCTAATCCATTGTTAAAATTATATTAACTCATGCGTGCTAATTAGCAGGTGTGCCAGGGTGTGAGAGGCCCAGGATGTTAATTAGGATTGATAAAAACACCTTTATGCAGGATACAGACCTGGATTGTGTCTCCCTTCCTTCCACCACAGAGAAGTGCTGTGTTGTGGGACCTTTCTCCTCTGGCCTTTGTAGTGGGATCGATATTTGGGAGAGCCTGTGGGCTCCCTGGAAGGTTCACAGAATCACAGAGTGTCTTGAGTTGGAAGAGCCCCACAAGAACCATCCAGTCCCACTCCTGTCCCTGCACATTCACCCCAACAATCCCACCCTAGCCATCCCTGGAGTGGTGTCCCAAAGGCTCCTGGAGCTCTGCAGGGCCGTGCCCATTCCCTGGCGAGCCTGGGCAGTGGAAGAACCTTTTCCTGATATCCAGCCTGACCCTCCCCTGACAGTTCCAGCTGTTCCCTGTCATAGGGAGCAGAGATCAGAGCTGCCCCTCAGGAGGAGCTGTGTCGCCCATTGAGGTCTGACCTAAGCCTTCTCCTGTCTGGTGGGATTCATCCTGCCAGAAGGAAGGAAGGAGAAGAGACTTTTCCCAGTGGTATCATTACTCAGCTGAGGAGGGGAGGGTCATTTTGTGCCCTGCTACAGGGCAGAGCTCATGGCTGCTTCCTGAAGCTGCTGGAGGTGCCGTTCCCTGCAGCCATCCCCCTCCGCTCGGAGCTGGCCTGGCTGTCTCCATGTGTTCCGGGCAGAGCATGCCGGGCTGCCTCCCAACAGGTTCTGGTAGTTCCTCGCTGGCACAGGGGAGCAGGGCTGTTTACACAAGCCAGCTCGCACCCTCGGAGGAAGCCCACATGAAAAGGGTGTGTCCCAGTGTGTCAGCGGGGCCGGGAGCCAGGGCCAGGCCTGGAAGTGCTTGTTCTCCCCACGGAGAGCCTGGCACTGCCCACCGGGGCTCCTGCTGGGATGCTCCACACCTTCCCTGCTCCCACCATCCCGGGCTGCTCACCCAGCCATGCTTCCCTGCAGGAAGCGTCTCATTTCTCTTGGATCCTACATGACTCAGGAGAAGGCATCCCTTGCCTCTCCCTCCATGGATCTCTCTCCATACATTAGGATTGCTGTTTATGGCTTGCTGGTTTTTGCTTCACTGCTCTGGGTCATGATTGAAGGGGAAGTCACTGCTTTTCTTTTGCAGATCTGCACTGAACCTTCTGGCTCTGCACAACTCCTGACAGGAGGGGACAGCCGGGGGGTTTGGGCTCTGCTCCCAGGGAACAGGGACAGGAGGAGAGGGAACAGCCTCAGGCTGGACACCAGGAGGAATCTCCCCATGGAAGGGGTGGTCAGGCATTGGCAGGGGCTGCCCAAGGAGGTTTGGAGTCCCCATCCTGGAGGTATCCAAGGAATTCCTGGATGTGGCACTCGGTGCTCTGGGCTAGTCACAAGGTAGGCATCAGGCACAGGTTGGACTCGATGGTCTCAGAGATCTTTTCCAATGAAATGATTCTGTGATTTAAAACCCACCAGTGGTGACACCCATGTCTGAAGCTTTCTGCGAGCTGCTCTTACAGCAGCTTGTGCTTTCCTGGGAGTTCTGGCATGCCCAGGGTTTGCTCTGGGTAGCAGGGAGAGCTGTCCACACTGCTGTGGCAGGGTGCAGATGGCAGTGGCAGAGCAGAAGGGTGAAAATGTGACAATTGCTGCTGATGTGTTGCAGTAAGCACCTGTCCCTCCTCTGCAGTGTGGCAACGTGGTTGCAGTGTCTGTGGGAGCCGGTGAGTGCACACCCGTGTGTGGGTACACGCCAAGGCCGTTCCGATGGGAGCAATCCCACTGTGATGGCAGTGATCCTATGTAGCGGGAACGATCCCACTCCAATGGGAGCGATCCTGTTCTGATAGGAGCAATGCTGTTCCAGCAGAAGTGATCCCGCTACAGTGGCAGCGATCCCGTTCTGATGGGAGCGATCCCACTCTGATGGGAGTGATCCTATTGCGATGGGAATGATCCTGCTCTGATGGCAGCGATCCCATTCCAATGGCAGTGATCCTGTTCTGATGGGAGCAATCCCACTCTGACGGCAGCGATCCCATTCTGATGAGGGAGATCCCACTCTGATGGCAGTGATCCTATCTGATGGGAGTGATCCCAATCCAATGGCAGAAATCCCGTTCCGACAGCAGCGATCCTGCTCCAATGGGAGCAATCCCACTCTGATGGCAGTGATGCTGTTGCGATGGGAACGATCCCGTTCCAGTGGGAGCAATCCCATTCCAATGGCAGCGATCCTATTGTGATGGGATTGATCCCGTTACGATGGGAGCAATCCCACTCCAATGGGAGCAATCCTGTTCCAACGGTAGCAATCCTATTGTGATGGGATCGATCCTGTTCTGATGGGAGCGATCCCACTCCAATGGGAGCAATCCTGTTCCAGCGGGAGCAATCCAACTCTGATGGCAGCGATCCTATTGCAACGGGAATGATCCTGCTCAGATGGCAGCAATCCTATTGTGATGGGATCGATCCCGTTCTGATGGGAGCGATCCCGCTCCAACGGCAGCAATCCCTGGGCGGTGTGGGAGCTGTGCCCTGTTCCAGCGGGCCGGAGCAGTGGCCCCGCAGGCAGGCACAGCAGCCCCCGTCGCCCTCTGAGTCACCGGTGGCTCGCCAAACCTGCTCGTCTGCTCCGGGATTGCGAGCTCCCAGCGCTGGAAGCCGCTCTCCCATTTGTCCTGCAATGGGAGCTCAATGGGTTTGCTCACACAGGGTTTAAATTCACCATAGTGCTGAGTATTGCTCCCCGGGCCAAGCAGTGTCTGATCCCATCCCCACTCCAGCCCTGTGCTGCTGTCGAGGTGGAGCGCTCTGGTGCTTCTGGGGTGTGCCTGTGGTCACGGGGGGACCTCGTGCTGGGCGTGGGTGGATCTATGGGAAACATCTGAGGTGAGAAGTTAAACCCAAGGTGCTGTTTGAAGTGGGCTTGGACTCACTGCTCACTCCTGTTCTGGTCACAGGCGCTGTGAGAATGGCTGTGCTATGTCAAATTGCTTCTCTGATATCTTGTCCCTGTCCCAAAATAGAATCGTCCCCTCCCCTGCTCAGCACCCAAGCGTGTGGAACCCCATAGCCTCACTCCAGCTGTTAAATCCTTCCAGTGCCACAGCAGCGTGTCCAGCCCTGGGTCAGAGCCAGGCTCCTGCGCGTACCTTTTGCCATTTTATTTTATTATTTTCCTCGTGGTTCTGCCCTTTTCCCAGCTTGTGGTCACTGCTGGGTTGAAGAGGGCAGGACTGCAAGGGCAGGGGTATTGCTCAGTACTTGGTATGTGTGAAGCGTCACGCAGAGTTGTAGATGTTAATTTGTTAATTAATTTGATTTCTGCTTGTAAAGAATATTTACTCTGTTGTCTACTTCTTTTTCAGAGCAGTTTCATACCTGTTTTTCTTGTCTCATGTACGTGGTGCAGAGGCAAGTTGGGGGATAAACACAGATGGGCTGGGTTTTGTGTTGCTATTTCTTATTTATAGCAACCATTAGCCAGCCCTGGTCTGGAGGATGCTGCTGCTGCTCAAATCTTAATCCAGAGAAGGTTATGTGGAAGTAGGGAATTAAGTAAAACCAGATCGATGTAATTTCTAATTCCCTGCAGTTCCCTATCCTGGAAACCCTTCTGCACCTGTGGGCAGCTGACTGGGAGCAGCTGCGGGTGTGTTTTTAACGAGTCCCCTTCAGAAGCACCATCCCATACGGAGCCGGGAAACCCTCGGGGTGGTGGGGGAGTGAAGGGCAGAGGCAAAAGGCACAGGCTGGATCAGAATGTTTTATTTTCTGTCTCTTGGTGAGCTGCTGCCTGCGAACACGGCAGAATCCCGAGGACTGTGGAGCTGGTGCGCCCGGAATGGGGAGCCAGGCGCCGCTCCGGGCTCCTGGGGATTGAGTTCTTGGCTCCTCTCGCAGCGCCGGTGAATTGAAGTCACCCCGGAGGGATGTCCTTAGGAATTCAGATTTCGGGAGCCAGCGGGGTTGAGTGGCAGCTCGTCTGAAGCCTGTGACGGGAGGAATTAATCAGGAGAGGGAGGGAGGAAGAGACGGAGGGAGGGAGGGATGGCAAAACCCCAAACCTTCAAACACACCCAATTGACCCATCTCATCTCAGCGTGAAACTTCGCGAGTTACACCCACTCCGGAGCAGCAGGGGAATGAAATGCAGGCGCTTCCTCCTTTGTGCTAGCGGCAGCTGGGGCTCGGCAAGCCGGAGAGGCGAAGATGTTTGTGCTGCTGATGATGAGCGGTGAGAGCCGTGCAGGAGCGCTGGGGCTCGCAGGAAGCCGGGGAAATGGGGTTGGGATGTAGCACCGTCGGGCTGTCTGATGCTGTGTGTCCGGGAGGGCTTTCCTCTCCCGATTCCCGTCTTTTGTGGATGGAGGTGCTGCTTTCTGTGAGTTGTGTGTAGTTGGGTTCTCAGGTGCTGTTTGCTTGCCCAGACACCCCTTTTCAGTCAGGTCGAGCTGATTGAATGGGAGCTGGGGAGTTCATAGCTGAATTCCCTAAGAGAGAAAATGTGGTATCGTGTTACTGACTGGAGATGTTCCCTTCTCCAGCTGTCTGGCTTTATTTTCCATAATTACAGGTTGCCATGCTCTTTAATTGGTGAAAATGAGCCCCGTGAAAGGTTTCAACTTGACTGCAGCTCTGCTGGGTGTCTGTGCAGGGCAGTGCTGCTCCCCGAGGGGGGAACGCTGCCTTTTGGGGGGGCTCACACTATCCAAAGATTTGGGAATGCTGCGCAGTCGGGACTGGGGGAACCTCGTCCCTATCGAGCTGCTCATTTTCCTCCTGGTTCCTCCAGCGATGGCTTATCAAGTTACTTAATATCCCCGGCGCTATCTCTGAATCTAAATTGCCTAATTCTTGGGTCGGTGACAGGAAATGTGAGCACAGAGCCCTGGCTCTGCAATTACTGTGACTAAGCATCGGCGCTGAGCACCGAGTAGCAGCAGCAGCGCTGTCTCCTGGCCCTGCTCCTGTCCTGTCCCGGCTGCCCAGCCCGACCTGCTGTCCCCAGGGCTGCTGTGACAATGTCAGGGATGGCTCCTGCTTCCTCAGGGCCACGGGCTTGCCTTCCCACGGGCAGGGTTCAGCCCTGACTCAGAGCTGTGCAAGCCATCAGCTGTGAGTAATCCTCCGGGGCAGAGGCAAAGGGTAATGCATACCTTTTTCTGGGAGTTAAGTCACTCTGGAGCAGTTGGAAATGTGCTTTCATAGTTTTGTTTCATGTGCCAGAGCCCCTTTGCTGAGCTGGCTGTTGGTTCCTTGGAAGGTGTTTTAATATTGCAGGAGGGATTTACATTTCCACACGTGACGGGTGCTGTGGAACGAAGCAAGCAGGTTTGGTGGGTGCCACTGGCTTGCCTGTTTTTCCCCCATCCTTTCAGAGTTAAAAGTGATCTGTGCATTATGGAAAAGGGCTGGAAAATTGCTGTGCTCAGCACGGCACGCGGAGCTGAGGGATCAGGTGCCCAAATGTGGCAGGCTTACTTGTGCTTCCTGGGGAACTTGCTCTTTAAAGGGTGCCTGTCTGGTTTCTAACTCGTTTTGAGGCAGAAACACTTCATTTTTCCAAAATGCCTGACATAAAAAAATCTGCCTAACCACGAATTTGCATCATTTAAGCATTTGCTTGGGCTTAATGCTTTTGCTCTGGGAAATCAGTGGTAGGACTCCTGCTGGAATTGGTGTTGAGAAGAAGCATTGATTTTGCAGTGGCTGTGAGTCTATTAGGCAGCAGTGTTTGGAGCAGACTCGTTTGTCTCTAATGAAGTTACACACTGTGGCTTGGCTTGTAGGTAATAGCTGTTAGGAAAGGAACCCCCAGGAAAACACAGCCACTTCCCCGCATGATCAGTGACCTGGACTGCTCCAGGGAATGCCTGGGAATCCTCTTGCCCAAAGCTGGGGCAGGAGGATGAGGTGGCAGCAATGGGAGCTCCCAACAGGCTGGCTTGGGTCTGAACTGTGACCTCACTGTGTGCGTCAAGAGCGAGACCTCCCTGCTTCCCTTTGGCTCTGATGATTTCCCCAGTGCTGGTCTTCTCTCAGCTGTGAGGGTTATTAGCTCAAAAAATTAAAGGGTCTTTGATGAGGGGCAAAAATGCCACTGGAATAAAATATCAGCTTCTAAATAATTGATTGTAAAGAAAAATGCAGTGCAAAAGTAACAGTGGCGTCGAATCTTTGCAGGAATTCCTCAAGGAGGAGGATGAGACTGTACTGATGTGCCTTCCTGAGTATTATTTTGTTAAACTGGCGGCTGTGCAGAGCATTCCAGGGAGTTTTATGGCCCAGTAATCCATTGCTGGATGAGGGGAATACATTATTTATAGATCAGTGTTTTAACATCCTCGCATGGGGTTGTTTAAGGAGGTCAGAACGCAGAGCAGTGGGAATGGGATTAGCCCAGCTGTGCCACAAGCAGGGGGCGAAAGGGGAAGTTACCACGTAAATGTTCGTGTTTTTATTGTGCCTCACAAGGCATAGGTCACAGAAGAAGAAGAGTTAGGGGCTTCTACAACCAGGATGGAGTTTTTATTGGTTGTGACATCTCAAAGTCTAAGTGAGCTGGAAGCAGACACGAACATCCTTTTCCCTGGTTCAGCAGCCTCGCTGCCGGCTGCGTGTTTGTGTTCCCAGTGGGATGCAGGCTGAGGACTTGAGGAAGGGGGGATGTTTGAGAGCTGCCAGCCCCTCCTTCCTTGCAGGGGCAGGAAGCTGTGGTGCTGTTCCACGTGTGAAGGCTTTCTGCGTGCCGTGTCCCAGAGGCACAGCCCTGGGAGCCGGCGCTGTGGCTGCCAGACAGGTGCTTGATGCACTGCAGAGTGCTTTTAGTGTAATTGCTTCTTGAGGCTTCCAATTAGGCTTTCCATGAGAGTTGGGATGTGATGTTCTCAGGCAGCTTGAAAAGCCCTCACAAAGCCAAGCACAGGAATGATCTGGGCAGGGGAAGGGGGTGCCCATCAGGCAGGACCTGCAGGCTGAGCCCAGGGAGAGCTCTGGTCCTGGGAAGGGGCTCTGCTCCTGGTTTGCCTCAGGAATCTCCCTGCTTCCAGCACCCACAGCAGTTCCCACTCTGCTTTCTGCCTTTGGTCTTCCCATCTGTGAGCTCTGGGCTGACAGGCTGGAGACTGGGAAAGCAGCAGTGCTTCAACTCTGGCACTTTCTAGTAGTGTCTAGGCAGATGTCCCATGGTGGCACTCAGTGGTCTCAGAGGTCTTTTTCAGCTGTAACAACTGTATGATTCCATGGTTCTAGGGGTAGGTAGGAGCCCAGGCTCCTGGTGATGTTTACAGAGTTTAACCAGTGGCCAGGCATTCTCTGGAAGAGCTGTGTGCCTGTTGTTAGGAGGAGCATGGAAAATGTGCCGTGGTGCCACTTGAGCAAGACTGGAATGGGGCAAACTGCGTCACCTCGCCTTGCCAGAGGTGCCCCTGAGTTACAGGGAGTGAGCAGCAGCTCTGGAAGCTCATCTGGGGCTGACCACAAATCATCCTGCACACATACATCCTGCTGGAAGGGCACGAGTGCCTGCAGGCAGGGACATTGCCCAAAAATCTGCCGTGTGGACACAGGAATGTGGAAGTCACAATGGGTGTGCTCTTCTGTGGGTGTAAGGGCAAGAGGGGTGCCAGTGGGCAGCCACAGGCTTGGGAGCAGTTGTGTTTATTTCTGAAGGGGCAGAAACAGTTATGGTCTTCTGAAAGCTGCTCTGCATTTCTATTTGCATTTTCCCATCCAAACAGTTTGGAAGCGATGGGCTCAGTTGCTCCTGTGAGGTGCAGAAGAATGAGTCACTTGTTGAAGGGATGTGATTCTGGGTAATAAGTGCAGAACCAGCTCTGGAATAGCAGTGTCTTTATGCAAGAGGTGTTTTTCCTGTGTGTGTAGGGAAATGTCCCTTTCAGCTACTGCTGGAGCTGTTGTCCCCCTCGAAAGATGAGGCTCCCTGAAGTTGGGCAGTGTAGAGCACCAGCAAGGCAGAGCTGGGGAAGTTGTAGCATTTTGTCCAAAGCCAGAAAGTGGTTTTGGGGTCTCTGAAATAGCAGAAGTTGGACAGAGGAAGTGTGTAGGTTTTGTTTGAATACCTTCTCCCCGTGTTTCTGGGGGATGCCAGGATCTCCCTCCACTTTACGCTGCCCAATGGCAGTGCTGAATTACTGGGGCAGGAGCTTGGCTTCATGTATTGCTGTGACACTGAGCAACCCCGCTGCCCTGGCTATCCCAGGTGGGCACACAGCCCTCTGTGCTGCCAGTCCAGTCCCTCCAAGAGGGAGAACAAAGAACCTTCTGCTGTCTGCTTCCCAGCTGGGAATTGCTTCGCTGCTCATTTGCATTAGCCTGGGTGGGGAAGGTGCATTCAGAGTGTGCCCCAGGCCCTCAGACACTGAAACGGAGACAAAGACTCCCCGTTGCGCAAGGCCACCCCGGCAAGGGAGCTGGGAAGCTGCTGGGAAGGGAGCTGGGAAGCTGCTGGATGCAGCCACCTCACAGAATCTTTCAGGTTGGAAAAGATCTTTGGAGTCAGCCAGTCCCAGCTGGTCCCGGTGCCCATCTTGTCCCCAATCCAGAGCACTGCGTGCCACATCCAGGAATCCCTTGGGCACCTCCAGGGATGGGCACTCCAGTAGCTCAGGAGCACTGGCACAGCATGGGAGACTCAGCCCAGAGGTTGTGCCTGGTCCTGCCAGCTTTGCCCAGCTGCTCCTTCCCTTTGCCTGTGGTTTCCCCCTCTCCTGGTGAGGGGATCCCAGGGAGAGGCCCCTGGGCAGGAGCTCGAGTGCTCCAGTTTTCCAGGGCTGTGTGTGATGTCTGTCCAGGAATTAAAGCAGTGGCTGAGAGCCCTAGTCAGGCATCCTCTGGCTGCAGGTGATGTGTAACACATGCCAAAGGTTGTTCTGGTGAAAAATGACTGATTTGATTTTTTTTAGCAGTAACAAAGGAGCTTTTTCTTTCTTCCTTTGCAACAATGAAAATCTGGTGGGGTTTTTTTCTCTGAAGTGGGAGGAAAGTTGTGGTTTTGTTGACTCTTGTGGTCCCCCATGGTGAGTTAGAGGGTGCTGCTGTAAGAGGTGTGAGGTGGGCAGCAGAAACACACAGAGCCAGTGAGACTTGAGGCACAGTCTATAACTCTGTTCTCTTGGAAGCTGCAAGATAAAATTTATGACAATAAAAAGCTTGTGGGAGTGAGTTCCTTGCTGATTTTTTTTCCAAGTTAATCTTAATGCTTTAGTAACATCTGGATGATTGCTTGGTAATCTTTTTCTGGGAAGTGCTTTTGTGTGTGTGTGTACTTTGTTGTGGAGTGATAAATCACTGTAATTTACCAGCCTGGTTTTTAAAAATTTGGAAAGTCATACTGTGTGATGTGTTCCTCTGAGCTGTCATTCCTGGAGGCACCTGAATGAATCCATGACATTTCAGCTCCTGTTTACTGCTTCAAACAGGTCTTTATGCTTGACATGGTTACCTGAGCGTACCTTCAAGTTTGGAGTTTATGGAGAGTTTTTTAAAAGGGAAATTAAAAGGAATAAGGGATTTTTGAGGAGAAGTAAGATGCAGCCACTTGTTTTAAGCCCCCTGGAGTTGGGGAATTCATGTAAATGTCCTGAGAACCTATTGGGAATATCCCTGGGAGCCCCTGGCCATAGGCTGTGCATTCCCACCTGGCTCAGGCAGTGCCTCTCTGCTGAAATGTGCCCTCCCGCCCTGGTGCAGCAGGGGCTGAGGCAAAGGCAGAGTTGCACATCCATGTAGGTGCTCCAGGAGCTGGGTCTGTACTTCCAAACGTGGTGAAGCAATGCAGGGAATAGGCAGAGACTGTCTGGGGCCATGAGAATCACAGTGCCCTTGGTTTGTGCTTCTGGGCAAGTGGAGAGAGAGAAACCAAGGCTTTTTTGGGAGCGTGGCTTTGAGAGTGGATCCATTTGCAGGGCTCGGGCTGCATCTTTGGGAAAAGGGGCTGGATTATTTGGAAATGGAGCCATTGCAGGGAGGATGTGCTGGCAGCCTCGTGGGGCTTCACAGCTAGGGGAGAAACCTCGTGTTTGCCAGTACCTTCCAGCTGTCCTCCTTGGGAACTCTTTTCCAGGCAGAGGTTTGGGTAGGGAGCACAGGGAGGCTGGCACTGAGCAGGGTAAAGATTTGGGCAGGATGGAGGTCAGACAGAAGGCCTGGTCTCTCTGAGTCTCTGCAGGGAATGGGATCTCATCAGGTATGCATTGGTTCTGCTGGAGAACAGGAGGCTGACCCACTTAGTGCCTGCCAAAAACCTGTCTCCACTGTTGGGCAGCACTGATCTCTGCTCTGGTGGCCAGTGACAGGACCCAGGGAACAGCTGCAGCTGTCTCAGGGCAGGTTTAGATTGGATTTAGGGAAAGGTTCTTCCCCCGGAGGTGCTGGCACTGCCCAGGCTCCAGGAAATGGGCACAGCCCCGAGGCTGCCAGAGCTCCAGGAGTGTTTGGACAAGGCTCTCAGGGACAGGGTGGGATTGTTGGGGTGTCTGTGCAGGGCCAGGAGCTGGACTGGGTGATCCCTGTGAGTCCCTTTCAGCCCAGGGTATTCCATGGTTCTGTGATTCTATTAAGTTCCATAGGAAATGGGAGCTGGGGCTGTTCTGCTGCCTGAGGCAGGACGGTGATTCCCCCATCAGCACCAGATAGATGGAAATGAAATAATTGCCAGTCCCAGGTCTGTGATGACAGGAGAAACAGCTCCGGCTTTGTGTGAGCCCCTGGACCCAGGCTCACATATCCTCATGTGACTGTGGAGCTCTGGTTTCAGCGCACAGCAGAGCTCTGGGGTACAGCTGCAGGATGAATCCAGCAGGGCCCCTGAGCAGCTCCCAAGGTGGCAGGGCAGATGGTGTCCCACAAAGAGGACTCCTGCAGACAACACAGCCCTCCTGTGTGTAAAGCACAGATACATCTTGCAAACCCTAGGAGGCGTGTCTGTGGAATGTGCTCTTTTTGCATAACTCAGCAATGCAGAGCATCGACGGAAAGCGCTGCAGCAAATGTTTGTTTGGTGCTGAGGACAAACGTGCAAGGCAGAAAAGGCCGAAGGCTTTGAAGGAACCAGTAGGACCCACAGCTCCTGGACAGCACGTGGTCAGGCAGGCAGAATTGCTAATCAATATATTAAAAGTAAAAATAACCCCTGCAGACCAAACTGTGCAGAGCAGTCTGGGATTCCAGGCTTTTCCTGTGGCTTCTGGCTGGAGGTGAAGCTGGTTATGGAGGGGCAGGAGTTGCCATGGTATCCCATGGGGGCTTTCCTCAGGCCCAGAATCACAGAGGCTGGAAAAGAACTCAGAGATCATCAGACTGAAGCTGTGCCCAATGCCCACCTTGTCACCAGCCCAGAGCACTGAGTGCCACCTCCAGCCCTTCCTTGGACACCTCCAGGGATGGGAATTCCAGACCTCCCTGGGTACCCCCTGCCAATGCTTCATCACCCTTCCCATGAAGAAATTCCTTCAGATGTCCAGCCTGAGCCTTCCCTGAAGTTTCCAGTGCATTTTGCTGAGAGCTGTTGTCTACAAGGGGAACAAGAAGCATGAGGGATTGCCTTTGGAGTGAATTTGAGTGAATTCCAGCCAGCCCAATTTCTAGGACATAGACCTGCCTTCCTTGTGAGCACCTTCTCCCTTGCACTGGGATGGGTCCTAGTCCGAGCTCCAGGTTTCCCAGGTTGAGGGGCTCATCCTGCTGGTCCCCAGAACCTGCTCAGGCTGTGCTGTACTTATCCCAAGGTTTGATTTGATCATGCTGTGTTTGAAATAACTGCCCAGCCCATGCTCCCTCAGCAGCTTTGGGAGGAGCATAGCTCACCTGGCATGCACACAAGATTGCAGACATTTAGCTCTTTCAGAGCAATCTTGAACCTGCTCATCAGAGTGTGCATCTCACTTGAAGCCACTCCAGCTGTGCAGAGCTATTTTTGAACAGGAACCCTTTGAAATTTTAATGTACTTCTTGCTCGTTGAACCCCAAAAGGAGTCACTTAAGGGAGCAGCAGCAGTTTTTCAAAACCTCTGCCCACCTGTTGCTTCCACTGGCTTTTCTGTAACCTGCTTTGGGCCTTGATTATTCATGGAAAAAGTGAAGCACATCCAGGTGTTTTTCAGGAATGTGATGGGATTGTTGGGGTGTCCTGTGCAGGGTCAGGAGTTGGACTCTATTCCTGTGGGTTCTTTCCAGTTCAGGATATTCTGTGGATCTGTGGTTCGAGGTCATGGCAGCATGCAGTACTGCTGAGAAGGAATCAAGGACCAGAACCTTTTCAGCAGTATATAAAATTACCCTTTCATCAGATTCTTCTTAAAAACAAGATCTGGATTTGAACAGAGGAAGATAAAACCTCGTAGGGGTTGTGTTGCTCGCAGAGCTCCTGAATCATTGTCTAAATGGCATTGAAATGTCTTGCCTGGCTCAGCCTGCAGTGAGCTGTGAGTCACGGCCCCACGTGGCTCGGAGCTGGGGACAGAAGGGACAGACTTCACGCCTCCCTGGCAGCTCCTGCTCCTCGCAGCAGACGGCTCTGCCACGTGTTGCCGTGAGCAGAACTCTCCCCAGGTCTCAGAAACTCCATCCACTTGTGTGGAAGCCTCTCCAAGCTCTTCCCCAGCTCCCCACTGGAAGGGCTTTCAAAAGCCCCGAGTTCTCAAACTCCTGGAGCTCACTGATCCTCCCAGCCGGAGCTCTTGGGAACCTGGAAATGAAAATCTTATTTTATGGCTCAAGCTGGACCAAATTTCACATTTAGAGTCTCTGCTAGTAAAATTGACAGAGCAATAAGAGGATTATCTTCGTCCAACCTCTCTTTTTAAACCTAGTAGAGGAGTGCCAGAGGCCAGGGATTCATATTCCACTACAATTTATGGCAACGTTATCCCGAAGTAATTGAGTGGGTCCCACAAGTCTGTGTAGCAGCCAAATTCTGGAGGTGCATGTGGCTCCTTTCACTTGATTTTAGGCCTTTTGTGATGAAGTGGCACCGTGCTGAGCACAGCCCCTGCTGTCTGAGGAGATTTTTGTCACCACCACATCTCCTGCACAGGCACCTCACCTGGAGGGAGGGATGATCTTGAAGGTCCCAAACCATTCTGTGATTTATTCTGCCTTTCTTTCAGTGGTAAAGGAAAGGAACTTCTCAGGCTGTAAAAGGGTCTTTGAGACTCGGGAAGATTTCAGGTTCTTGCCTGTGAATCCCTGGAACTGGGTTGAAGAGCAGAGCCCTAATCTAGCACCTTTTTTTCTCAGACACAGTTTTGGTTAAGGCTCGCCACTGAATAACCCGCTGAAGCTGTCAGGCAGCCAGGGTGCTGCACGCTGAAATCCTTGCCTTGCAATTGAATGGGATCTCTAACATTTAACAACTTGGGGGGAAAAAAGGAGCCCTCAGCATTTAATACCCCTGTCCTGCTGTGGTAAACACCCCCCCTCATCTGGGCTGAGAGTTCTCTGGGAACGTTGAATGGGTGAAAATGAGTGGTGTGTAGGGAAACACAGGGGGGCATGAACCCACCCTGCAGGTTATTCCATGGGGATAATGGCACCTAATGGGCTTCCACAGGCCCAGCTTTGTGTCAGGCTGGGTTTATCCTGCACCTCAGAACGGGCTCTGAAATGCCACCTGTGGGCACGAGCTGTTTCCCTGGGAATGGGGATGGGAGGGATGGAGCTTGCTGGTTCCTTCCCTGGGAATGAGGATGGGATGGGAGGGATGGAGCTCGCTGGTTCCTTCCCTGGGAATGGGGATGGGAGGGATGGAGCTCACTGGTTCCTTCCCTGGGAATGAGGATGGTGTGGGAGGGATGGAGCCTCGCTGGTTCCTTCCCTGGGAATGAGGATGGGATGGAGCTCACTGGTTCCTTCCCTGGGGATGGGAGGGATGAAGCTTGCTGGTTCCTTCCCTGTGTGATATCTCAATAGCTGCACTCAGAGCTGTTATTTAATTTCCATTGTGGCACTGTAACAGTGCTCAGAGGATTATGTGGGGATGGATGTGAGCAGCTCGATCCCCGAGAGCGGGAGGCTTTGGAGCCGCGCGCCTGGGCTGGGTTATCGGGGTTTGTTACAGAAATCGAGCTGAGAAATTGAGAGTTTGGGCTAAATGACCATTTGTGCCTCAGCTTCCCACAGCCCTGTGCAGATAACCCTGTTCTGTGGCTCCCTCTGCAATCAGGGAGGGATGCACGTCGGCTGTGCTGCTTTTAGTAAGAGAACGTTGAAATATTCTAAATATAACTCTTTGTTAGTCCAATGCAAGACCGTTTTAATTTTAAAATAACAGCAAATATTTTAGCTGGGCTTCCACAAGGAGTATTAGTTTTTAATTATTTCTGGCATTTTCCCTGATTAAAAATGGAATTTATTACTCTTCTAGTTCTAATTTTATTTACTGACTTGGCAGGTAGCATTGCTCCTGGTTTCTTTCATGAAAGGCACTGTAATTTTGGAAAAGCTGGATGGCTCTTGCGTTGATGTGTTTTTTTCACCTGAATGGATTGCGAAAATATTGGTAGAATTTTCACATTTTGAGGCTGGTGGAGCTAACGGCTCATTAATTGTTGTTGTTTGAGCATCAGGTTAGCTTTGTGTGACATCAGTCAAACTCATGGTCAGTCTAGTCCAGGATGTCAATATTTGGTTTCCCTTCAGCTAAATTAAAATTTATAGTTGGCAGTCATGATAGTAAATGGGATTTATTTGGATTAATTCTTCTCTCTGTGCAGTTCCAACCCATTGTGGTGCATATAACCTGCTGTGCATCATCTTTCACTGAGTACATCCCTAAAAATTGTCCCAGCAGAGGCATGCAAGGTTCTTAGGAATGGTATCCTTTCTGTGGGAATTTATCATCCTGTTACAACTGGCGCAGCAAAGGAATCAGCAAAATTAGACAGCGTTTGGTTTTTAAAATTTTATGTTGGTGTTAAGAACCATCTTTGGTGCTGTTATTTATTACTTGCCTTAAATACAGGCTAAGTTAGGAAACATCTACAGTGGGACATGTTATTTATCTGCTCACAGCGTGTGGCATTCTCTGGAATATTCCCCCCAAACTCCTTAATGAATTAATTGGGCAAAATCACCCCCAACAGATAAATAATTCTGCTCTATTGCATGTGGGTGGATCGTGTTTGAGCAGAGAAAACCTCCAAGCAGTGTTCCTGTGGGATTCCCAGTTCCTGATTAAATTTGGGCTGAAGTCACTGCCTGGCAGGCTGGACTGGGAGCTGTCCTGCTGTCTCCAGGAGTGTCCACCTGGAAGTTCTCTGGGAAAAGCAGAGCTGCAGAGACCTCAGAGCTGGGATAGAACCATCCCCGGACTCTGCTGGGAGCCACTTCCCTCTCCAGCAGCGCTCAGCTGTGCCCAGCTCTCACATCATCACACTTCAGCATCTTCCTTTTGAGTGTACAGAGTGTTTCTGGGGCAGAGAAGAAGATGGATTCTGGAGATCTTGCATAAACAAATTACATTTGGCAGGCAGGATGCTGCCCTGCTCTTCCCTGCTTATTAAATTTCCAGTAAAACGGGCTCTCTGATACAGAAATATCCCAGAAGAGAGGCTGGGTCAGGAGAACTGGAGCCAAGGCAGGGCTGTACCTTCTCCCTTTGAAGCACCATCCTGCCTGTGTTTGCATTTTCTGCTGTTTTTCTAATGTGTTGGCAAAGAAATGTCAGGGTAAGTTTCCTGAAAACAAAGGAGTGAATGAATGAAGTCTTTTTCTCTCTTATTCCTGAAACTGGTTATGGGCTTTTCTTTTTTTTTCCCCTAAGCCTGTTAGGTTGGGCTTTAAAGAACAAACCTCAAACCCCAGACAATGCAGTAGAGCCAAAGGCTTGGAGCAGGTGTTGCCCACTTGTTCAAACAAGTCCAGGACTTGTTTCCTTTTCAGAAGGCAGTTGGAAGTCAGGCCTTAAGGAGGAAAACTAAAATGGAACTGTGGAGCATGAACTCAGAGCGGCAGCCCTGTGCCCCAAAATTGTGTATTTACATGGGGGCTGTGAGAGGAGCAGGTTATTAACCCTGCTGAGCCCTGGGAGCAGAGACAGAGCCTCACACTGAACCTCCCCAGAGTCCTCCAGCCTTTTTGTTTGTTGGGAGGACTAACTGCAATCCCTTTGCCCTCCCTGTGGCTGCCCCTGGATCCCTGGCAGTGTCCAGGGCCAGGCTGGACAGGGCTTGGAGTAGCCTGGGACAGTGGAAGGTGTCCCTGCCACGGCAGGGGTGGCACTGGATGGGCTTTAAGGGCCTTTCCAGCCCAAACCATTCCATGGTTGTGTGATTCCCATGCTGCAGGTCTTGTCCGCCTCATGGGCTGGGTTTTTGCCAGTGTTTGCTGCATCTCCTGCAGAAACAAACACTTGTTCTTCCTAATTTCACGTCCATGTCCAGATGCCTTCGGGGCATGTTTCCTCCATATCAGGAGCCCTCAGCCTGTTCTGTCAGTGGGGCTGGGAAGTTGTTTCTCTGGTAAAGTTGGAGGTGCCCATTGTGTAAAATGTTTCACAAGTCACGTTGGGCTGGGAAAAGAACGTGGTGGGGCAGAGCCTGCAAGCTGGAGCTGAGAGGTGGCCTGCCAGGTGATTATACATTCCTTTTCATGGCTTGTTTGGGTTTTTTTTAAGAGGCAGAGAATAAGTTGAGGCATGTTGGAGCCTGTGTGAGGAGCGATAATGGAGTGCTTCTCTCCTTTCCCACAGCTGGGCGTAGGGAGGACGTGCCAGACCTCAGTGCCTGGCTCCTTGTGCTCACAGCCCTGTCCCGTGGGGGCTGGTGGGACATGGAGAGGGCTGAGGTGGTCATGGGGCTCTTCTCTTCCCTGTGACACCCACATCCCTGTGCCCTCCTCACCGTGGTGCTTGCTGTTGTCCCCTTTCCCATCCCACCACCCCATCCAGGGAATGAGCTCTGAGTGCTCCCTTTTTCCCCTGCCCTGCTGCCCAGTGAGGTCATTCTGGCTCCTCAGGTAAAGCAGAGCTCAAAGGGGGATGGGGGTGGTGGAAATGGGCCTCAAACCACATTTCCAGCCATGCCTGTAGTAGTTTATTTGTCTCATTTCAAAGCCATTCTATGGCTGGTTTGAATTACTCCTCCCTCGTGACCTGTTGTGCTGGTAAATGGTCTGGCTGAACAATATCCCAATATTAATTGGTGCCCTGGGATTTCGGGTGGTGCTTGGAGGAGCTTCACTCTGCTTCTGAACATTAAGTTACTCTGCAAATGTTTTTATTGTCTTAAAGAGGGGTTTACTGCCTGTTTACATAATTACTAATCTAACAATTACAATGGAATTGAGCCCTGAAAGTTGGTGGATCTTTGTGAAACACTGAACAAAGGAAGCCCGTCAGGTTTTCGGATCTTTTATAAATATAAGCCTCTGGAACAATCAAACAGACAGAAATCCCACAAAAATGTCCCAGTTAATGGATTTTCTGTTTGCAACACTGTGTAGGGTTACAGAAATGCTGGTGGCTAATTGCAGCCTTACAGATGGCACCAGGAGGGGTGGATTTCTCCAGCCTCTGCTGCCTTCCTTTGGCTCCCTGCAGTCCAGAGCCAAAGTGTGGCAGAGGGAGGAGAGTATCTGGCTGCTTGTGGCAGAGGGAGGAGAGTATCTGGCTGCTTTTTGGGTGCTTTGCTGGGAGAATTTCAGATATTTTAAAAACTTACATGTAAGTTGTTAACAAGGATGTTTTCAGAACTTCCTGTGAGTTTCTTTTGAAGAACATTTTTTTGTTTTAATGGGAGAATGAGATGGGGATTGTGACCTGGGGTGGTGCTGGGAGATGGCAGAGAACTGCCTGTGCTTCATCCTCCTTCTCATAACTGGCTCTGCTGGGTCTCCTGGGGCAAAGCAGGGAGAAGGGAATGAGGAGGAAGAGGAGAAGGAGCCTTCCCTGCAGGCAGGGACAGCCCCTGAGAGGTGTGAGTGGAGCTGCGAGTCAAAGAAAAGGTCCTAAAATCGACCCCTGAGGAAATGGTTCGTGGAAAACAGAGAAATAACATCTTGTTTCTCTGAGATTTCCCCCTCTGTCCTTTGCTCCCTTTGGCCTTTTCCTTCTCGCTGTGACCGTTCGCTGCGCGAGGCAAGGCGAGATTTCCCACTGCGACGTCAGAGGCTGGCCTGAGCTTTTTGCTTCCATGTGCCCCTCTCCAAACCTCATGGCTCCTTCGGGGGCCTGATGCAGAGCCCAGGGAAGGAGCTTTGCCCCTTGTGAAGCACTGAGCAGCGTGGCTGTTCTCAGCCTGGCTGGCGGGCAGGGTGTTGGGGAGCCGCTCTGCGCGGGCGGAAGGCACTCCTGCGGCGGCTTGTTCCCAGCTGCCCCGTGTGCAGGGGCTCAGCAGCTCCCCGGGGAAGAAAAGGCTGCACTCAGCACTCTGCAGCCAGGCAGACACTTCTCCTTGCCCTCTGCCCATCCCTGCTGCAGCCCCACAGATGGGGAGCCATCGGAAAAACTCCCCCCGGAGCGTTTGTGTTGCTGTGTCATGGCAGCGGAGCTGTGCTGCTGCTGGAGGAGCTCATCCTGAGCTTGGTTTTGTTTGGGACTTAAAGGAAGATGTGTTACTGTAAGTCACATCATCATTTTGCTGCTGTAACCGATTGCAGTGGCCTCTGCAGGCTCAGTCAGAGGTCGTGTCCCAGCACAGCAGTGGATACAGCTGTGCTGGCAAATATTTGTACTGTAGATCTGGCCCCAGTGGGGAGGCTGTGCTTTGATTCCTGCACCGCACAGAGCTCTCCTTGCTCCTTTAATGTGCAGGGAATGACATCTTGAGAAGGGTTTTGTAAGAGTTGATTAAAAACTGTCATTAATAAAGCACAAAATATGGGGTTTTTTACCTCTTCCCCCTCTTTTCATTTAGGTTTGTCAGCTCTAAAAGATGGTGGAAAAAACCCAAGAAAACAAGTAAAGAAGGGAATTGCATTTAAAATATTTTGATACTGCTCATGGGTGACTTGAAAGGATGTACAGCCTATCAATGATGTGTGACAAGGAGATCCCTTCAGACCAGGGCTGTCTTTGATGACAGAACATCCGGGGGTCTCCAGAGCACCTGTAGGGCAGACTCTGTAGTAGAGAGCAGAAAAGTTCCAGGTAAAACCCCCTGCACTGGCACAAAGGTTATTGCCTCCCAAAAAGAGATGCAAGGGCTGGTGCAGAACCACGGAGTCTTTGTTTAGCTCTGTTGTAAATGTGTCCTTTGCTTCTCTCTTTTGTCCCCTCTTTAAAGGGCTTCCCTTGGCAGCAGTCACTCTGTGTCTGAGGTGCATCCACTCACTGCAAAAATAGTTACTGCTTCTGGCCTGGGTCTGCAGGATCAGTGTGGAGAAGTGGCTGTGGCTGCTGGTGGAGGGGAAAGCACGGGAGAGTCACCTCTCCTAGTGGCTTTGGCTCAGGAGGGTGGAAAAGTGTCTTTCAAGAGGAAATTCCTGGTCCCTGGTGTTATTTTTAACACCCTTTTGAGTAAAAGCTGCTCTTAAGCAGTAACACAGTGGGGGCTGTGTGCATGCAGGCAAGAACAGTGTTGGGAAGTTACTGGTAAAGGCTGGATGTCCCTGCAGCTTGGAGGTGGCTCTGGGGGGGGGACAGAAGCCATTCAGGTGAATTCAGGAGCTGTTGTGAGCTCAGGTGGGTGAGTAATTCCCTTGTACCACAGGCAAGGTGACTCTGGTCAGTGTGCACTCAGATAGACTGAGTGTGCATCTGCTGCAGGGTTTGCTTTCATTTGGCCTGGGAATGATGCCACAGAAAACACCAGTGGCTTTGGCAGCCTATAAAATCATCTCCTGCTCTTTAAATGTAAAGAGGAAACTGGTTATTTTCTTGCAGGGCTGTTTTGGAAAAGTGAAGCACTGAAATGATGGAATGGCACTTGCTGCTGCTGCTGAGAATATCAATCACAGGTTGGAGAAGACCTCTGAGGTGGTGGGGTCCAGCTTGTGCCTGATGTCACCAGCCCAGAGCACCGAGTGCCATGGCCACTCATTGGAGTGCTGGGTAGATTTACTGTGTTTTTGTTTGGTGCTGTGGCTGATACCTCACCAGCCTGGCATTTGGAGGAGGCATAGCTGTTGTTTTACGAGGAGTTTGCGTTCCTGACACATATTTTAGAATGCCTAAAAAAAAAATTCCCACTTCTTCATACTTCAGCTCAACGTTTGGTTTCTGTGACTATAGCCAGCAGTAACTGCTCGAAAAGGAGTGAGAGACTGGTGCTGAAATATTCCCACTAGGGTTTGGAGCATCTCTCCCTGCTCCTTCTCTGGCACTACTTTGAGTCATTTCCAGGGGAGGGCTGAGCTGAAGCTGGTTTTGGCAGTGTGCTGTGCAGCATGTCGGGAGCTCACAGGTACAAGCCCTGCAGCTGGTCACCTGGCACCACTCACAGGCAGCTCCCACGTGCCAGCAGCAACATTCTCCTCTTACTGACCACAGATTGCAAAGCCAGAGGAGGACCTGGACCAACTGTGGTGCTGCCAAACTGTGGATGATTTGTTGTTGTTTTTTCCCTACTGCTCAGGAACAGCTTGAGTTTGGGAAGGACGAGTTCTGTCCCTGTGTGCAGCTGTGATCCCTGGGTCTCACCAAGGCTGGTGAGGACTCCAGGGCAGTGTTCAGCCCCTGAACCCTCAGCTGGATGCACTGGGGCTGCTCGGCTGCCTCTCTGCCTGTGTTCCATTAGACAGCAGCTTCACTTTGGCCTTGCCCTTGCTGAAGGTGTCTGGTCTGTGTTAACCTTGGCCACGGTGAGGTTTCCACGTTCCAGATGAGGTCAGTGTCTCCTGCAGCATCAGTCACTGCTGTTTCTCCCAGGCAAGTCCTGCTTGGTGCATCCTTTGATTTACATTTGCTTTTCTTGGCATTTCTGTCACACACAGGGAGCTCACGGCCCTCTGGGATCAATATGAGACAAAAGGTCTGTTCTGTGCTCTGACTTTTCCCAGCTTTGTGTCCTCAGCACAAGTCACCAGCATATTTCATTTTTATGTGTCTGCGTTGAAAACATGAAAAGACTTGAGTGAGGTAATTCTCTCCTCAGCACAACCTCTGTGCAAAGTTTCTTATGCAGATCATGATTCATGTGCCAGTTTTTGTCATCTTCAGCTCCACTAGCAGTTTCCTGGAAAGGTGTCTTCTGCTTTTCTTCCTCTGGAAAATGGGTCATCTTCTTGCAGGGAGTAGCAGGCAGAAATTAATTCCAATTCCCATTTTTTTCCTACGTCATTCCTGGTTCCATCTCTCAGCTGTGCTCCCCAGCCTTGCATCCCATTGACAGGCAGATGGATACATCACTGCTGGGATCACTTGTTCTGCAGTCCCAGGCAGGATCCTGATCCACAAGTTTAATATAAAAATTCCTTCCCATATCCCTGTGGTTGCTTCTCTCATAGTTTGGGGATGCAGATTGAAAGCTGCTGCTGACTGGCACGTTTTAAACTCTGGATTTTGCTCCTGATAACCTCAGATGTGGTGATTCACACGCCTCTCCCCGCCACGCACTCCCTGGAAAAGGAGGCAAAGCCTTCATTTTAGTTGGAGGCCACACTCAGAGCTGATAGGTATCAGCTTTCCACCCTGAGCTGCCTTAGCCTGGCTGTTGGTAGTTCTGGCTTTTCCTCTCCAGAGCATTTGCTGATCCATCCCTTTCCCACCACTTCCCAGGGTGGGGGCTCACCCCCTGAGCCCCCAGGGTGTCTTCTCCTGGGATTTCCACCCCTCATGGGTTCTGTCCCCTCTTAATTAAAGAAGCACCACCCAGCCATGTGGCCCTGGAGTTGTGTGTTCCTCCCTGGGGGGAAGAGCCGTGTCAGGAGCTGTGAGGGACGAGTCGTGACTGGAACCAGTCAGCCCAGATCAGCTGAAGCCATCAGGTTCTGCCAGGACGTGCAAGGTGAGGCCTGAGTGCCTCATTCACCTTTGGCAGTGCCAAGCTGGTCCTGAGCAGCAGAGCTGTGCATCCCTGCCTTGGAGAGACAGGGCTGTGCCAAGGCAGAGGTGAGCACAGCAGCCACTTGGGCACTGCTCGCCTGCCTCCTCCAGCTCTGTTTAAACAGTAGTCAGGATTCCCTTGGGGTTTTGGGAAGCTTGGGCTCCTTTTGTTGCTCCCATGGTCTCTGCCAGGAGGTGCAAGGTAAAACCTTGAGTGCCTCATTCACCTTCAGCAGTGCCACGCTGGTCCTGAGCAGCCGAGCTTTGCATCCGTGCAGTGCCAAGGCAGAGCTACTCTGCTGGGGCTGGTATCAGGAGGTGAGCACAGCAGCCACTTGGGCACTGCCTGCCTGCCTCCTCAGCTCTGCTTAAACAGCAGTCGGGATTCCCAGTCGGGTTTTGGGAAGCTTGACCTCCTTTTGTTGCTCCCATGGTGTCCAGCAGCTGTGGCAGGAGCGCTGGGAGCAGCAGGAGGGTGGAGGTCCTGTGGGCAGTCCTGGCTTTGGGCCTGGGTGAGTGGCTGTGTCAGCATCTTGCCTTATCCCTGCCCCACCAGAGAGCCCTATCTGTGATGCCACTGTCATGCCAGGCAATAAACCCCTGGTTTTGGGAAGTTTAGGATGCTCCATGCATGCTTTCTGCTGGTTGGACACAGCTTTCCTCCTTAGTCACCCCGTACCCTTTCCCACTGGGATGTGGCTGTGCTGGGCACTGTGTTCCTAGAGAGAAGGGGGCTCTGGGCAACCTGGCAGCAGGCATCCAGTCCTCCCTGCAGTGCTGGCCTCTCCATTCCACCCCAGTGCAGTCTCAGTGGAGGATGAGTCCTGAGCAGTGCTGATTTCAAAGCACACGCTCACAGACAGATCCTGGTGCCAAAACTTGTGCAATGCGTGCTGTCATCTGCCAAGGACATCCTTTGCTTCAGTCCTTTTTCTTGTCATGGAAGTTATTTTGTTGTCCTTTCTCCTGACTCTGAAGCAGTGATACAGGAAGCTTGCACAGCTCTGGGGCTCAGTGAGGTTCCTCACACTCCCTCAGAGAGAGGGAGGGAGCAGAAAGGGAAAGCTCTGCTGATCTGCTTGAGTTGTATTTCACACCTGTTTTTCCACAGACCTCTGGAATCCCTCCCTAGTACTTAAGTCAGGGTATCTAAAATTAGATACTTCATATCTCAGGCACCATCTTAATGATCTGTGTGAGGTCTTTGGCATTGCTTGAAAATCAGATTACTTACCTCAGTGCTTAAATGAGGAGATACACCAAGCACTTCCTCTGCAATTCCCCCTACCACAATTATTGCCCTTAATTTTTTTTCCACACCATTTTAATCCTTCACATCCTGTCTGGTAGGTCACTGCAGCCAAGGGTTTCAATTTTTATTGCTGGAGCCTGTGGTGCTGAGTGGCTCTTCTGTGCAGGCAAGGTCCCGCTTCCTTGGCTGTACAGGGAGAGCTCCCACAGATCCATGTGGAGCTCTGTCTCCTGGCCTGAACATTTTCTTGTTACAGCTCAGTCTTTTGAGTGCATTTGGCACGTCCCACCCTTGCTGTGTATCAGCAGCTCTTGGCTCATTTGGCACCAGCAGAAAGCCCTTTTTAAGCTAAGTATAATAACAATAACGCAAAACCTAAAGGTAAATAAACAAGCCGCACCTTATTTTTTATTTCAGCTGCAGCATTTTGGGAATTCTTCTCGTTTTTCAAGTATCATATAAATGTACACACAGTCCTCAGAGCCTCCGTGGAGGCCAAGTGGGCTCCTCCTTCCCTGCAGTTCCCTCGTGGCTCGGCTTAGTCTGCCCCACAGGCTCCAGGGAGTTGCCGTCGTGGCTTCCCATAGATTTGCTTATGTCTGATGATCTGAAATTAGAATCCTTCCCCTGCTCTGCCCTTTGCTGGAAACGTGTAAAACCTTGCAGATTTCCCCCCAGGGTAGAAAGGGGGATTTTCCCACCATTAAAAATAAAAGGGAAGGAAAGGAGAAAGAGTTAAAACATGCTCAGATAGTTGTAAAAAATGATTGAAAAACAAACAAACCCACAACCGTGTCAATTATTCACATCCCCTCTATAAATAGAGAAGCCCTGGAGAGGGGGCTTTCCCTTGGGCTACCTGCTCTGCTCTTTCAATAATTTATTACCATGGTGCTTTCTCAGTGCTGTGCTCCTGGTTTTGTTTCCTTTAGCAGGGATTTGGGGATGGCTGACTGTTGCTTCTGTGGAGGTTTAAGGTCTCTCGACAAACCTTCCTCCCTCCCTCCCTCCCTCTCTTCTTGCCTTTTCTTCCCTCCCTTGGGAATTGTCACAGGGGTGGTGCTGCAGCTGGAGGAGCAGAGCTTCCCACACCTTCCCCTTCAGGAGCTCTGCTCAAAGGGAACGTGGGTTTATTTTTCTTTGCCCTCCTCTTCATCTGGAGGATCACCAGCATTGTTCTCGCAGCCGTGACAGACACGGAGGGTGCGTGCTAGCGAGACGCTTGCAGAGAGGTTTTGCAATTGGAGCTCTACCAACCCATTCCTGGGGATGGATGGATGGATCCTGACCTTCCTGCATGGTCACTGTCATCACACTCCAGCTTCAGGAGCAGCCATTCTCCTCAACAGGTACTATAAGCCGTGGTTGGCTTGAAATTCATTTTTCTCACAAGCAGCACTCGGTTTGAAATTAATTTTTCTCACAAACAAAAGGCTTCTCTATGGCATTTTAAATGTCATAGGAAGAAAACACAGAGAGGAGCACGTTTGTCATTTATTTTTGCTGCTTTAAAAGTCAACCAGCTTCTGCAATCCTCCGAAGTTGGTCTTGGGGCTCAGTGTCTACATTGAGAGTGGGAAGCTTGGAGCATTTTGGAATTACATTTGTGAACAAAGATCTGGGCATAGAGCAGTCTCTTATCTATCCATCCATCCATCCATCCATGGGTCCAGCACTGGTGCAGCCTCACCTTGAGGCACAGGGGCAGTTTTGGGCACCACAGTTTGAGAAGGATCTAAAGCTATTGAAAAGCATCCAAAGGAGGGACACAAGGCTGGTGAAGGATCTGGAGGCTTGTAGGGTGTCTGTGCAGGGCCAGGAGCTGGACTCTGATCCCTGTGAGTCCCTTCCAGCTCAGGATATTTTATGCTCCCTCTCCTGTGGGTTTTGTTTTGCAGAGGGCAGCCCAGGGATATGGGATGGGGAGGGGCAGAGCTGCCAGGCCAGCAGAGCCCTGGAGCACAGGAGAGCATTTGCCTCGGTCTCAGGGCAGGGCATTGGCTGGGCTGATCTCAGCAGTAGTTCATATTAGCTAACTAACTATTAACCAACAAAACGTGGCCTCCAGTCACAAACCAAGGGCCTGATTGTCCATTTCAGGAGATGGGATTGAATGCTGGAGTTACAGTGGCATGGAGCTGGGATCGTGGGTGGGGAACACAGCCCAGAGCTGCTGATGGATATTGAATGGTTTCTGTATGGAATGCCTACTGCTTCCTGACTCTGGATGGAAGCATTCTCTGTATGCAATGGTAGCATCACCAAGGGCTACTCAAACTGGATGAAGATTTACTTAACAACCAACTGATTGCATTTGAAATCTGACAAAAGCAATGCCTCAGAAAATGAAAAAGTAAAAATAGAATTGAAAGAGAGCTGTCGTCCTTCTCGCCAACTTTTCCTGTTCACTGGACAAGGGGATATATTTGCATACTGATTTTTTTCATTGGGAAAGGAAGGGTTGTACTTTGGAAAGGAGGCTCTTAGCTACAGTTTCCATATTTTTCATCCATTAATGTTCCTGTCAAGTGTCCACTAGCAAACAGAAAACAAGCGTGCTGGAATTTTCTCCAGACTCTTGGCATTGCAAACTGCTGCAGCACGTGGCAGCCAGAGCTCTTTGCTGTACCTGGAGTCGCAGGTAGCAGATGTGAAGAACAACAAGGTGCTCCTGTAATCTGTTCTGCTTCCCTGCTCTGCGTTTAATCCATGCATGGAGGTTTCCTGCGCTCCCCGCCGGGATTGGTGAGCCCTGTGGGAACTCCTTGGCCTGGATTGTGGAGGCACTGTTGTGTGGCTGTGCAGTAAATACAGCTGTGCTGCCTGCAGCCCTGCAGAGGCCGGGGAGCTGCACTGACGTGTTCAGGAGCTGGCTCACAGACACCAGGGACGTGTCTGAGTGTCGGGAGCAGCCAGCGCTGACAGGGCGTGTTTTGTCTCAAGTGTGGAAGTTTGAAAATATTTATTTGATTTTTTTTTTTTAAATCATATCAGTTGTTCCACGTGTCAATGTTTACAACTGTCCATCTCCCCTGAGAACAGGCTGGTGGGTCACTGGTCAGCTTCCCCCTTGGCCAGCATCCATGGGAGCAAACGTGTCCAGAAAGGGCTCTGTGCTGGAAGGGAAGTGATGGGGCTGTGCTCATGTTTGCTTTAGCCTTTCCTCCTGAACAAGGAACGTGGGCATCACTTTTTGCCCTGCTGGACCTTCCAAGACCTTGCTGGAAGGAAGGCTTTGCTGGAGGCTGCTTCAGAGCTCCAGAAATTCTGCTGCGGCACAGCCTGGGCTGTTGGAACGAGCCAGGACACCGAGAATTGTTCCAGTGCATATTAATGTCAGACAAAGTATGAAAAACAAATGTTCTTCTTGAAAAGTACGAATTGGTTTAATTTAGGAAAGATGTCCAAGTTGTAAAATAGGAGCAAAACTTTTCAGGAAAGAGTCAATGGGTAATCCTTGTTTTCTGGGGGAGCTGTGGTGCCCAGTTCTCATCTGTTCATGGCAAAGGATGTTGCCCTTCAGATGTACTGTAGCAGCATGAGGGTTTGGATAATGCAGGATCCAGGTGTAAACATTCCCTTTTTAACAAAGGACTGCCAGGAGAGAAGGGGGTTTTGCTGGAGGAGCACAGGTGGTATGTGGAACCTTGGAGCTGGTTTCTCAGGAGAGTGACCAGAGTTTGTGTCACCCCGGAGCAGATTTTAGAGTTACAGACTTCTCAAAAGCCATGTCAGGGTGGAAAATCTGACAGAATGCTGGGCTGTGTTTGTTTTGCTCTTCTTTTGGGCAGGTTTTTTTGGGGCAGTAGCAGGCAGATCTGAACAGAGATGGTCACAATTCCCTTTCCTGGGAGGTGAGGAATGCTCGTGGCAGGGCTGCTCCCTGTGTGGTGGGTGCAGGTGGGGAGCCTCTTGCCTGTAGGACCTTTTTTGTCAGCAAGATTCCCCTCTTGGAAATTTTTGGCAGCTGGCATGATAATGAGTCCATTTCAATATAAATGAGCTTCATTTTATTAATTTCTGCCAGCTCCTGAGCAATTCATGAACTGCTTTTCAGATCTCTACCAACAGCTTGGGGGAAGAGGGGGAGGTAGGGAGCAAAGAAGGGAACATGAAGGAAGAGAGAGAAAATGAGAATATTTTTAATTTTAAAAAGAGCCAGTGACTCTCATCTCTTTTGAGAATCCAGCCAAGTGTGAGGATCACACTTTCTCCACCAAGCAGCTCCAAGAACATGAAGGGCAGCAGTAATCCCTCCCCAGGTTTTTGCTCCTTGGCACCTGTGGAGAAGTTTATAACTCTCCCAGGTTTGTGTGCAGTGTTGAGGTGATGTTTTAGTGCTGCTGCTTGGCTGGGAGAAAGGGGAGTTGGATGAGAGCTGGATTGGGAACTCATTTAGCCTCTCCCAGGCCTGGACTAGAGCTGGGCTCCTTGCAAGGGAGCTCAGCAGTGGTACCAGGCCTGGAAAGGGCCGGGATTTGGTGTCCACATGAGCTCAGGGTCTGAATCAAGGACTGTCCTAAGAACTTGTCTCAGGTCTAGGTAAGCACAGACTGATCTCTTGTATCTGTGCCTTCATGAGCGCAATTAATCCGAGAACCCTTGCTCACAAAACCAGCTGTAAATGCTCTGCCCCAATGTCTGATTCGCCCTTGGAAAATGGCCATGAGATCCCTGCCTGGAAAACTGCCCTTTCCATAACTGAGACAGTCTGCAGGGAAATCTCCTGCGAGGCCTTCCAGCATCTCCTGGGCGGCTGGCTTCCCCTTGCTGCCAGAAATTCAGCCCTGCTGTGTTGGAAGGAAGGTGCCTCTCTTGGTGGTCGCCCTTAGATGCAGGTGTGGTTTTGGCCCTGAGCTGAGACAGAGCGGCCTCAGCAAGGCAGTGTTAAAGTCTGGGGGGATTTTGGTTGGGAAGAGGAGCTCTCCACGTCCCATGGTTGGGGCTGGCGGTGCTTGACCGGGTTTTTTCATTTATTCTGCCGCCATCAGCTTTCATCATCTGAATTTGAGCACAGCATCCCGTGCCGTGCTGCCCAGTGCTCCTTAGGTAAGTGCTGATGACAGGCCCCTGCAGAAGATGCTCCTGTACAGCCCTCCCCGTTAACCCTGCTTTGTCTGATGTGTTTTTCTCCCCTTTCTCCCCAGGTTTTTGGCATGTAGGCATAGACTCTGACGCAGGAGTCATGGAGTCGCTGAGTGGCAGGTGCTGACAGCTTCTGCAGCCCCAGTAACTGCTCACTTTGGGGTCATTTGCAATTCTGTACCTCTAAATGCCACAGCTCTCTGGGGGAAGGTTGCGCTGGATACCGGGACTGCCTCGGAAGGTACATGTGCCTCCCTCGTGTTTCTGCAGGGCTTGGCTGTGCTCTGGGCTGCTGGGGAGGGCAAGGGCACGAGCTGCATGGCTGGGTACTGGGCTGGGCAGCACAGGGGCTTTTCCCTTCCTCCTTCCCTCCTCCTCTTACTCCAGCTGCCTGCAAGGTCTTTCTGGAGTCCATCCCGTGCTTTAACACATGTGAGAGCGGCTCACAAAAAGAAAAGTGGCTGGTTAAGAGGTTCTGGTGTGAAAACAATGAAATACACCGCTGGAGTTTCTGAGAAACTCAAAGGCTTTCTGTGGAATTTCAGCCTCTCTATTGCCCTTTTGAAAAAGCACATTTTAATTACAATAAAATGTGTGTGTTCACACTCGGTTATTAGTCTTGTACATTTTTCTATGTGGTTCTGGTGAGTTCAGTGAAAATCTTTGTTGTTGGCTGGCAGATTTTAGCAGAAGTTTATTTCTGTAGGCTCACTGCCCGCTGTGGATTTGATCATTGTTCTGGTTCTCACAGCCTTCGAGCTACGCTCCAGGAGAAAAATACGGATTTGTCACCAGGGCCTCCCACCAGAATCTAATTTTAAATTTGCAATCTGTTGTCTTGTGAGGTGCTTCAAATTTGGTTGGAAATTTAGTATTTTTCAGATATGCTCCTGGAATCTAGTGGCCCAACCTTTTGCGGGTTCAAGAGTTAGTAACAGAGGTTTAATTGAAACGAGTATTCTGGTTTTGTAATTATTTTAAGAAATAATTTAATATTGGGGTAGGGGAAGAGGAAGGGAAATTACTGTTTTTAAAGGAAATTAGGTTCTCTGAGTGGGCCATCATCAGTGGTCATCTAGAATGTGATATAATTTATGTGTAACCATTTCATGTAAGAGTCATCCAGCAAAACCTCAGCAGTTCAGCTGGAGGTCAGTCTGCTTTTCCCATATACCCAGTGTTGGGAACACTGCTTTTCCTGCAAAATTCATGTTCTCCCTGCTGGCAGCCTAGTCTTGATGTCAATCTGAAGTTTGAGCTTTCAAAAAACACATCTCAACCCCTTGTCCTGTCTCTTGATGTGCAAGCTGGCTTAAAGGTGACTTTCTTGAGGCCACCACATTTCTGTTGTTTTCCCTGCGCTGAACCAGGAAAAGTAGCAGGTTTTCTGAGGGAGAGAGCCCTTTCCCAGGATGCATGATCAGGCCACCTCTTAGGGGATGTGGCAGCAGAAGTTGCCGGCCCTCATTTGCCTGGCTTGGGCTGCAGATATGAATCTGCATCTTCTGCGTGTGTCTTCAGCCAGTGCCTGAGTCAGGGCGCTGGTGCCTCTTGCAGGAGACGTGCCTGTCTCCCTGCTTTGCTTTTCAAGCCTCTCCCTCCCCGAGAGAGAGTGAGATTTCGTCAGAGGCCCTCTATTCCCACAAAAAGTTTGGGTTCTGATGAATCAACATTTTCTGCTGAAAAACGCCCAGCCAGTTGCGCTCACAGCCCCGTGCTGATCTCTGCGAGGTTCAGGTCATTCACAGCAGATTTCTGACACTACCACAGACCTGTGTAAAGCATGGAGATGTGTCACACTGGATCTGTGTCATATCCTGGTGGTACCTTGATGGGTCTTTAATGGTGGCCGTTGCATTTGGCTGCTGAGCTAACAAGGGGAGCCTTTGTCCCACCAGCACTTGCGTGCAGCTCCCATTAACATTACTCATTTTCTTAATTTGATACAGATTTTTTTCATTGAGTGTGCTAAATGCAGTTAAGCCACAGACAGGCAGCATCTGGCAGTCGTAGCTGAGCACTTTGAGACGCTGTTGCCCCAGGGTGTCTGCTGTGGCCCGTGGCAGGGGGAGGCCGGGGCTCCCCTCCCCTGCCGAGCTCCCCTCGCTGGGGATGCCAGAGTCTATAGCAGTGCCAATTCCCCTCTCAGAGCTGCCTTTCCACATCTGCCTGAGCTCACCTCTCAGCTCCCTGCTGCCATAATACGAGGAGGTGTCACTCTGCAGAGGCACTGTCCCCTCCTATCCCCACTGTGTCCCCAGACAGGCACCCTTGAGCTGCCTCTGGCACATGCCAGGCCAACTCGCCAGCTCAGCAAAAACTAGCTAATAAGCTCTTCTTTAAAAACTAGCTAATAAGCTCTTCTTTTTGTTGCTTTTTCTTTCCCCTCCAGATTTATTTTCCGCTGTTTTAGTGGACTCTGCTGCACGAGCACTTGATTTGGTTCAGGGTAGCTGGTGGAAACGCTCAGCCAGCGATGCAGGAGGGAGGCAGAAAGGGGGTGAGAAGGTAGGACTGGGGATCCTGTTCAGAGGACCCCCCCCCAGCCTGACCTGGTGGGGTTGACTGTCCCCCCAAACTGTGTCCTGCATGTCCCAGGGGAGATGGGCTCTGCCAGGGGATGGTGACAAACCTTGGGGATGGCACTGTCTTGCATGGCTGCAGCTGGACCAGCTGCACTGCCTGCAGCCACTGCCTGCTGCTGCACCTTCTGCACTGGGCAGCATTTGGGAATTCAGTGGGATTAGGCAGGGCCTTTCCAGGGTGCAGGGCTGAGGTGTGGGCTCACTGGCAGCCCTTTGTGGATTTGCAAACTCCTCGCCTAAGCGCCAATCCACAGAATTGAAAAAAGGTCGGCTCTTTGCTTTGAAGTCTGACACTTCTTGCCAGTCTCTAGCAGATACTTCATTGTGTGAAATCACTCCCTGAACATTCCTTCTGTGGAGACAAGACTTCCCTCCTTCCAGGAGAGTGTTATTTCCTCATGGGATGCAGCCTGAGCTGCTGCTCCTTTCCTCACCAAGCCCATTTGTGCTCCTGTTGCTTTTCTGGCTTGGGGAAATCTTGCCTGGTGTGGTCGGAAGGTAAAGAACTATCGCAGTTTCAAGAGGACTTTTAAAACTGCTCTTGCTCCTTAGGGTGAGAAGGGATGGCTGGAGATGGGATGGATGGCTGGAGGCTGGGGATAAATGGTGCAGGCTGTGCAGCCAGTGGAAATCCCCCCGGATGGAAGTGTGGTCAGCAGGAGCCAAAGCAGGGGAAGCATTGCCCCAAGAGGGTTTCTTCTGCAGGACAGAAGTATTGAGGGCTTGTTTTAGGTATCTGCAGAAGAAAAGATGCAGGTGTTGTGCTTTGAAATGTTCTATAGGCAAAAGCTGGCTGTTTTTCAGTGTGTATCAAAGAGCTGTAGCTCTTGGGAGATAATGAACCCTTGTCTAGCGATTGATAAAGCTGTCTTTTTCTTTTTTTGTTTTAAGATTTATACCTGCCCTTTATTTTGTGCTTTTATTTTTCTAAACAAGTCATGGCAGCCAAAGGGAGTTCTGCCATTCATTTGAGTAGATGTAAGGCATTTCCTGCTGTAGTTTACTTCACATGCAGTTGTATTTAGGTTCAATGCAGAAATGCCCAGATATTTATGGTGTCTCCTGTTGCTCCAGCACGGAACAGACTTTTAGCCTCAGCCATGAGCAACTTTTCAGGGCAAGGAGCAGAGGCACAGTCCTCTTGCTGTGGTCAGAAGTGTCAGTGCAGAGTTCAGTTCTGCCGTGCTGTCCTGTTGTTTAGTGCCAGCAGTTCCTCATTTTCCATGTGTTTATATAGGGCTCATTCAGTTCCGTGCGGCAGCAATTGTGTGCATACAGATAGTGAGGGAAAATAGGTGGTTGTGTTCATTCTGCCAGCATCTGGTTCAGTATCCACCAGCATACTGGCAAAGGAGAGGAAATTGCCCCAAGAAATTAAAAACTCCAGATTATTTTACTGGTAGGGCAGCTTTTTTATTTTCAACCAAAACTTATGGAAATGGCTCAAAACAAAGAAGTTTTGTCTTGGAATTTCTTTTCAAGACTGATGGACTATTTTTCTCTATGTAGTTGTCTCGTGTGTAATTCAGGATCTCCTGTTTAATTTTGAACTTTGGCATTTACTTTTCCTACTCTTCTTGCTGTCAGGCCAAAGGGGAAGGACCCAATACTACTGATAAAATATTTCTGACATTTGTTGAGTGAGATCACAGACCTCAAAGTGTTTTCCCAGGTTGAATCAGATCATCACTCCCACCTCCTGGATGGGAAACCTGTTCCACGGCGGGACATGCACAGCTGAATAATGCAGGAGGCTGGGGCTGGGGACACCAACCCCATCCCTGTGTTCCAGCTCAGATCAAAGAGCTCAGATCTGCTTATCTGCTTCAGAGGGAGTGGGAAGGAGAGGTTATTTTTGTATAGTCTGAGTCACTCATGCTAATTTATTTTTCATAATATGGCTTTCTTGTGGGGGACTCTCCGTACCTGCTCAATGTTGCACAGTTTTTTTGTTCCAGAAATCAAACCTGTCATTAGCTCGCTGCCAAACGGGTGGATTTGTACTTTGCTCTTTGGTGCTTCGCTTTGCAGTTCCTAACAAAAAAAAAAAAAGGTGAAATCTCAGCTAAAGGTGTACATCCCTCTACTCTTCAGCATCTGTTACCTGCAGATAAACAAGAGCTGTTGATTTTTTGAGTCTGTTGGCTGGAATGGCAGCGCTCATGCTGAGGGTCAGGTGAATGTGCCCGGAGCTGAGATGGCCCTGTGGTGCTAAACTGGTTCCAGTTCACGCCGAGCTGCAGGGTTCAGTCCTTCGCTCTCCTGCACTCTTGGTTTGCACCAGCAGAGCTGTCTGGTTGTTTGCTACCTTCTGATTTAACTGTATTTCTAGGTTTGCTGGTACAGCCACTGGTTAATTAATTAATTAATCTGTGGGATTATTGCTGCAGTTACAGCAGTCCCTGTGAGAATCTGCGGCCTAGGTTTTGGGACGGGCTCGGTAATTAATTCAATAAAAAAATCAGCTGTTTTTGCGCCGGGGCGTCCGCGTGCCTCCCTCTCCTAACGGTGCCCTCTGCTGTGTCCCTCACAGACCGTGACGCCATGGGCAACGCGGAGAGCCAGAGCGTGGAGCACGCCTTCTACGGGGACAAGCAGCCGGGGCTGGGCCGCAAGCACACGTCGCGCTCGCTGCGCCTCTCCGGCAAGGCCTCGCGCCGCGCGCGCCACGCCTCGTCGGGCAAGATCATCCACCGCAACTCCGAGGTGAGCACGCGCTCCAGCAGCACCCCCAGCATCCCGCAGTCGCTGGCCGAGAACGGCCTGGAGCCCTTCGCTGCCGAGGCCAACCTGGAGGACTTCGGCAGCGCCATGTGGGTGGAGCGCGTGGACATGGGGCTGCGGCCCGTCTCCTACCACACAGACTCGTCGATGACGCCCAGCGTGGACAGCAGCACGGTGCTGACAGCTGCCTCCGTGCACAGCATGCCCGACTCAGAGGAGAGCCGGCTCTACGGCGATGAGCCGCCCTTCCTGGCCGAGGGCGACGGGCGGGCGCTGCGCTACGCGGCCAATGGCGCTGCCTTCGCCGACGCGGCCAGCTTCAAGAAGAAGCGCTCCAAGTCAGCCGACATCTGGCGTGAGGACAGCCTGGAGTTCTCGCTGTCCGACCTCAGCCAGGAGCACTTGACCAGCAACGAGGAGATCCTGGGCCTGGCCGAGGAGAAGGACGCCGAGGCCGCGCGGGGCCCGGAGGCGGGCGGCAGCCCCCAGCCCCTGGTTGCCTGCCAGCGGGCCAACTCCATGAGTGACTTGTATTCCCCCAAAACCCCCGGCGCCGCCGTCAACGGGGGCCCCCGCAACACCTTTGGAGGGTACTGCCGGAACCTGGTGTCCGACATCCCGGAGCTCGGCAGCCATAAGATGGCCTCGGTGGCCGCCGAGGACGCGCCCTCCTCCTACAGCAACTATAACACACTCCCCTGCAGGAAGTCCCACTGCCTCTCCGAAGGGGCCTCCAACCCCCAGATGAGCCACAGCAGCAGCATGCAAGGCAGAAGAGCGAAAACCACCCAGGTGAGGCAGTTTTCTTCTGTGCTTTGGCATTTGCTGGGCTGAGTCTATAGATGAAGGTTTTCCAGGTTCTCCCAGGCTAGGCTGTGTTTTCCTGCATCACCCTCTTTCCAGGAGAGAGCTGAACTAGCCAGTCTCCAGAGCTGGCTCAATTCCATCACTGTCCCTTCTTTATCTGCAGCTCTCCTTGGACCTTTTGCACTCTCCCCTGCCTCTGAGAAGGGGAAATCTGCCTTTGCCAGCAGAAGATTTCCCTGCGTGCTTTGCAGTGCTGACGGCTCCTTTTTTTCCAGGGTAGCTGCCAAAACTGATCACTCCTCTGCAGAGTTGTGTCTCCCCTTCTGCCCTCCCCACATTGTCGCTTTCCCCTGCCTGCACTCGTGGCTGGAGGCAAAGAAAAAACCTGTCAGTGTTTCCCCTCCATGCTCAACACTCACTGGGCTGAAATTTCACTTTTCTAATTAGCTGATGTTAATGTCTGTGCAAAACATCTCCCTGAAACAGCACTGGCACTGCCAGGCCTGCTGTAAACTGAGAGATGATGGGGCATGGAGATGTGTGGAGAAGATGCTGCTTCTCTGAGCCAGGGACAGCAAAGACTGAAGAGAAGCTTTGCTGTCAGGTGCCCCTCCTGCACTCCAGACACCAGGACTGTGATTTTGGGGCTTTCTTACATGTTTCCCTGCTTTTCCCTGTCCTGCCTGAGGGAGTTCCTGCCTCAGGCTGCAGGCAGTGGTTCTGCTGGCAGTTCAGTGGCAGATGACTTGTAGAGAGGGGCAGAAAGGAGTTCCAAACCCTGCCCAAACTCGTGCTGGGATGGGGCTGCTCAGGGACTCCGTGGCCACACTCGATCTGTGGAGATGGGGTGCCGCTAAATATAAAACTGACATGCTGAAACAGATGCTGCAGCATCCCACAACAGCAGCTTTGTTCTTCAAAATCACCTCTTTGCTCTCGGAGGTGAAAAGCCTTTGGTGTGCCACTGCAGGATAAAAACCTAAAGAACAACAAGAAGAAAAAAAAATTTAAAAAATAGATGGGTTTTGGCAGCCTTGGACCTAACAGCTTTCCTGAAGATTGTTGGGTGCAGCCTGCTTTCGAGGGTATTTAAGGAAAAAGAGAATAGAGTCGGTGATGAACAGCCAAGCATTTGTTTTTCTTCTTGGTGCCTGTGCTGGCATTCAGAAGATTCCTCTGAGGCATGTAGTGAAAGTCTGGAATTTAAGTAGTATTTTGTGAGGCCTCAGCCATACCCAGGGAAATTATTTCGTGGGGCTGGTTTCACTAGATGGATCTCCCGAGACTGGAGATGATGGCTATAAGGAGTCTTAGCAGTGATTATTACCATGGATAAATTCAACAAAATTAAAGCTTTGCAAAGGTCAAAATTCCTCCTCCCAAGTCTTTAATCCCAGCAGCATCCTGTAAGTATAAGATAGTTGTCAGAAATGAAGTCATGTCAGCCCCAGCCTAGCCTGAGCAAGCTTAGGGAAATGACTGCCATTATGTGTTTGAAAAGGCAGAAATGAAGTCCAAATTTGCACACAAAGTGAAAGGAGTTCTTGGTGAGCCTGATGAGGTGGCTGTGGACGGGGTGAGGGGAGGGAAGTGACCGGTCTGTGTCTGCACCAGGTCCCCAGTCAGCAGTGTCTCACACTTGGCTCCTCTCCTTGACACTGCTGATGTGGAGTGTGCTGGGGGCTGAGGCTGTGTCACTGCCCTGCTCTTACTGTGTTCCTTGGCACTGTGCTGGCCTGTGCCAGCTGGCACTGGGCACCTTTGGGGCAGTTTTGTTTCCCTCTGCCCTCCCAATCTTTCAGCTCTTTTATCTTTACACTCTTGATGACCCCATTGCCCCGGAGCCTGCCATGTGTGTCCTCGTGCTGGAAAACACTTCCTGCTATAGATGTGTGTTTTGCCCAGCCTTTTAAACTGCTTCCCCCATCCCAATCCCACAAAATAATTGTTGCATCTTAGGGCCATGAGGCCAGCACACAAAGGTGACCCAGGGCCAAGTGTAATGGGGTGTTGGACACAGTTTTCCCTCTTGGTCTCCGGGCCAGTGAGGTGTCACTGCTCCATGGAGTCACATCATGGATTCCCCTAGCCAGGAGTGACGTTTCTGCCCAGATCCCTGTTGTCAGTCCTCATGAGACTTGGGGTTGTGTTTTCCAGTGGTTTGGGGTTTTTTTTCCCACTTTTTGGAAAGCTGTAGCTGGGATATCTGCCTGTTTCTTTAGTCTCAGCTGCCCTGGTGCTGGAAGGGCCTGATGTTCACTGGTGGGTGACTTTTGACTGGTTTAGTTCCTGAAGAAGGGTGAGTCTGAGAGCACAGCCATGGCCTTGTGCCCTGGTGTTTGGTTCCCAAATCCAGCCATCATTCCATTGCACACTCAGCTGCATTCAGGAGCACCACTGTGGTTTCTGTAAGTTAAATTTGCTACAGGTTATCACTAGCTGTGCTTTCTGGGCTGTCCTGGAAAAGTGCATCCCAGAAGGAAGGTGCCAGAATCATGGCTGCACGTTTTGTTCCAATGCATTATCCATGGGTTCTTTGCAAGTACATGGTTTACATTAAAGTGAAAAACACAACACAACAAAAACAGGGAGGAAAATATCTGCCCATCCAAATTTAAACCTTAAATTGAATGCTGGAAGTCCCTCTGCAGTAATGGAAGGGAGCTTTTTCCCATGGAGAGACAGCTCTATTCAATATGCACAAGTGATTAGTGCTCCCGGGGTGGCTCTGGGGCACCCACGCAGCAGCTCTGCCTTTCCCAACACTGTGCCATTAAGGGCTCAGCTCTGCCGAGCCAGGCTTCCTGGAGAGCTCTGCTGGGATCGTGTTTGGCTTTTGGAGCTGAGGTGGTGTAGGTGGAAAGGCCTTAACTGGCTGCCATTTGCACCCATTTTTCCTGGAAGGCAGGAATCACGGCTTTGATACAGCTTGTTCTGACTGTGGGTTGTGAGATCCCCAGGATCCTGCAGCCTGTTTGGTGGGATCCAGATTTTGTTTAGCAGCCCTGTTGTGTCCTGGGGCAGCTAACCATCTGCCTGCAGGAGACTCCCTCCTCCTCCTCCTCCCCCTCCCCCTGGTAGGCGTTCAGGGACAAATGTACCCTATTCTTGTCTGCTGTTATGAGCCCTGATTGACATTTCAAGGACGGAATTTCCCAGAGCAGTTGTGACTGCCCCTGGATCCCTGGAAGTGCCCAAGGCCAGGCTGGACAGAGCTTGGAGCAGCCTGGCACAGTGGAAGGTGTCCCTGCTATGGCAGGGGGTGGAATGAGATGGGATTTAAGGCCCCTCCCAACCCAGCCCTTCTGTGATTCTGTGGATTAAGGGATGAAAACCTTGAGGTTTGGTTTTGTGCCCCTTCCAAGCCTGTCTTGCCACCTCCTTATTCCATATTCCTTGTGAAGCTGAGTGGGGGGGAAGGAGCAGACTTCTTGCCTGACTCAGTTGGAGTCTGTGCCGGCTTCAGAGCCAGCCCCAGGCCATGTCCTTGGCGTGTTAAATCCCCTTTTGGCCAATTTTCACATTTATTACTATTTTTAGGCCTCTCTAGGTAGCCTGCAGGAATTTGGGATCTCAAACCTTAAAAAAAAAAAAAAATCCAACATAAAAATTTTTGCAGAATATGCAGGAGATGAAACCAAGGGGGTTTGTGGGAATTAGATCAGGATGTACAGAGAAACCAGTCTAAAATGAGACAATCTTTCCAGTTGATATTATTTTTTTACTATCTCAGGGAATTTCGTAACTGATTACAGTGTTCCATTTTGTTCTGTAGGATGGCTAAACTCCAGAGAGCTGACTCTTGCTTTTAAGTTGTGTAAAAAACCTTTTTCACAAAATCACTTTGTGGCTTAGAGGATACAGCCCCAAAATGGAAGAGGCCTACACTGGGTCAGTCTCATGGAAGCATCCAGCCCAGTACCTTGTTTCCCAAATATCAGCTGCTCAGGAAAAGAAAGACATGGAGTATGGGGTGAATTTTCCCTCAGGGCATTTTCCTCAAAGCCAGCAGGTTAGAGATTGGAGCCTTCCTGTGCAAGGAATGCATCCAAGGCTCTCGGGTTGACCTGTCCCTCATGGATTCTCTTCTCTGAAATCATTTTCTGCTTCTGGCTTCCACTGCATCCTGTTCACTCTCTGCAGAGCACTTGTGGCCGGCCTTCCAGCCTGCTCTTCCAGCCCTCCTCAGCCATGGCTTTTCCAGGCAGAGCATCTTCAGCAGCTGGAGATCTGCTCCTCTAAAGGAATGCTGCCTGTTGTCTGGAAAACTTGGCTGTTTCCAGCCCAGGTGTGATTCCTAGTCAGATGGACACAGACCTTTAATCTGAGCTGTTTGACTCCAGATGGAATCGAGGAAGGAACTAAAGACAGAGTTGCCCCAATTCAGTGATAATTCCTGGCACACAAGTTAGTGAGTAGCTAAAAGGAGGGTGCAGCTGCACTGCTCACTGATTGCAGTCCCTTTCAGACAGAGGCTGTTCCCCAGGTCTCAGATGTAGCCTGAGCCACGTTCCCAATCCCCAAAAGCTGGAAATGGGACTGTTTGGCTGGGCTGGATCCCACTGAGGAGCAGGGCTCAGCTGGTCACCCTGCTGAGCCTCCAGGCAAACCACCCAGAAAAACCAAATATCTCTGCCTTCAGCCACAGGGCTGGTGACGGGCTGGGGGAAACAGAAACCACTCGTTTTTGGGGCAGCCCAGGTTTGCACCAGGGCAAAGTGCTCGGGAGTGCACATCTTGGGTCCTGGTGTGGCAGCTCAGAATGACCAGAGCCCTTGAATGGCTGGAGCAAACGAGCTGTTGATAGCCTGGCTGACTGGAAGTGGATTCAGTGAGAAGGCTGGAGCAGAGAGCTTCAGACCCAGCCTCAGAGGGCTTTCCTGCCCTGTCACCCAGATGGAGGAGATTAGATCAGGTATTTCCCAGTCGGGATGGTTTAAAGCAAATAGTCACTCCCTTCAGAGCACACAGCTTTGCCCCAGTGTTGTCAGGGAAAGGAGCATGTGAAAATTGGTGTTTTGGTCTTCATTGGCAAATATTTTGATACTTTTTCAAAGACCTTAATTTGTTTTTCTTCCTTCTCTCTCGGCCGGAGGCCAAGGGAAATCAAATCACCAGCGCTGATATTTGATCTAGCTCCACTCAGGCATGTTTTTTCAAACAGTAGGACTTTGTCATTTATACATCTGAAGTGTATATAACAACATTGGCAATAGTTGTGTTCTCTGGGAAGCTCTACACCCTGCATGGTTTCAATTCCAAGTATTTTGCACTTAAAAATCACAGCCAGGTTGCCCCAGCTGCTTGTTTGCTGGGCTGTGCTCACTTACATGGGTGCAATTTGCAGGAGTGCTCCTTTCCAGTGAAGTGCTCCGTTGAAATGCTCCTTTTCAGAGAGCTGCAGCGTGTGGTGGGGGGCCTGGTTATCATCCCTGATGGTGGCATAATTTCCCTGCTTCCTGCAGCCGGCTGCTGGTTCAGGTGAGCTCCTCCCAGATGGTGTGTCTGGGTTCCAAGCTGTCGTTCTAGCAGCTGCCCCCCATTTCTACCCTCTCTGTTGCGTTTCTCAGGAGGAATTGCCTCTTCCTGGCTTCAGCAAACAAAAAGTAACCCAGCCCTGTGTTTTAATTTAACTGGGAGGGTTTTGATGGCATGCTGCCCTTGGTTTAACTCGAGCACAGTTTGGCTGCTTTTATTAGTTCATGGTTAACTCAGCTCCTCTAGAAACTTCTTCAGCTGGGTGGTCCTGGCATGAAAGCAGGGTGAATTTGGGGGTTCCTCGGTGTGTCCTTTGGGAACAGAGGCATTAAACACTGCAGCACCCGAGAACTGAGGGGATGGAAAATGAGAACTCACCCCAGATCTGTGCAGGTGTCAGGAGCTGTAGGCAGGGACCACACTGCAAGAGGGGATTACGGCTGGATTCTCCTTCATGGAATTATGGATTTAGCACCCCTCAAAAGCCAGGGAGGAGCTGGTGGGGACAATTTTATTTTCCACATTGTATGTCTGACAGCTCCAGGGCTGTACTCTCCTGACTGCTGCAGCAGTCCCTGTGTGTCCATGATTTGCCTTCAGGGCACCCAGGGTAAGAAAGGCAGGTTCCTTGGGGAAGCACAGGGATGATCTTTGTGCCACATATTGGCTGGAAAACATCTGGGGGATCAGTGAGCCAGAAATGCTGCTGAGCCTCGTGCCTAGAGCTGAGGTGACAGCTTAGCCCAGACACCTGTGGCTGTGATTCATCCTTTCATCATAAGGCTGGAGTTCATTGCCACGAGAAGTATTTGGAGGTCTGGGCTAGTCCCTTTTAGTCAGGGGCAAATTTGATTTCAGAGAACCATGACCCAAACCTGCTTGCTTATTAAATTACCCCGAGCAGCTTTTAATGACACATGCAAGGGTTTGTTTATTTTGTTTTTTCTAAATTTAACTTTTTAAAATTTTGGACTCTTTCAGACATCTCAAGAGCCCCAGTGCAGTGAGTGCACAGAAGTAGGAATCAAACCATTTCTCCCACTCAGGTTTCAGTTGCACTTCATGATTTATCTTTGCTTCTCAACGTGACTGTGGAGAAAGGATTCAAGATGGATTTGCAGCAAGCCATACCTTGACCATCAAATGATGGCAGAGTCAGTACTGGAAAGAAAGGCAAATCACTTATCAGGCCAATCTTTTTCCGCATAGGAGCTTCAAAGGAGCAGCAGTCAGATAAAAGCATGCAAACCATCAGGCTGCTCACCCATTTGAAGTGCATTCTGTGGTGCTTGCCTCAGGAGCAGCCAGACAGGTTGTGTGCAATCGCTCTTGCTGAGTGTGAGCATCTGATTGCTCTCTTGCTCAACAGGACAGGGAACAAAGGACGTGCATTGGCTTGGAGGGAGCCCCTTCCCAGGAAAACCCCCACTCAGCTGTACTTTCAATGTAATGGTTCATTCAGAAAGGAGTTTTAACCATGAGGAACTGTTTATATTTATGGAGGTAAGATTTTCCCTACTAAACCATCCCCCAAGTGCCCATGAATCAGTGCTGTTGGTGGGGCAGGAGAAGGTGATTCACCTAGGCCTGTCACAGTGTCTGTGGCAGGGCTGGTGCTGGGAAGTGCAGCTCCTGCAGGCACTCAGAGTGTGCCCAGTCATGAGCCAGAGTTGGGCAAGGCTTGTCTCATCCCGTGCTTTCTCCCAGCAGAGGCCAGTACCAGGTATGTTCAACATGGGGACACTTGGAACCTGTCGCAAAGCTCCTCCCCTGGTTTTTGCTAGCTGAATGTAGACATTTTTCCTAAAGCAAAGAGGTTTTTCTCTGTTTATCTTTTAAATTTAGCTAAAATTATTTAACAGATATGGCTGCAGCAGACATGCCGAGATATGAGTACCACGTGAGCATATGCCAAAGCTACAGCACCAGGTACATTCCCCTCATGTAGCTTTTGCATTGCAGGTCTATTCCCCAGTGCCTTGTTTTGCTTGTTTTTGCCTGAAATGGAGTGTTGATGTGAAGAAACAACCCTGTATTTAAGTGGGTAGCTAATGCTTGCAGTAGCACTTTACCCAGGAGGTTCAGCAGTTCAGCTGCTCCCTGCACTCGATGGGGCTGTGATAACTCATTCCACTTCATTGCACTGGGATGCTCCCAGGGCTGCCCTGGCACGTGGCCTTGTTGGTGACAATGGCCCCATTCAGCCCCGCTGTAGTCCTCATCCCAGGGCTGATCTCAGTGGCACTGGGCATCCCACCTCTCCCTCCTGTTTCCCTTCAGGACTGTGTGCTCAGCCCCCTTTCATAGCCCCTGGGCACCTCAGGGACACCAGTGGTGCTGTTCCTCCAAGCCCTTGGGCCGTGCCAGGGATCCCAGATCCCAGCGGGAGCTCTGCTGGTGCTTCCCACACCTCCCCACCCCAGCACAGTCCCAGAGCCCGTTCAGTTCCCCTCTCAGCCCCTGCTCTGCACGTGCCTTTCTCCCTGCTGTCCACAGGGTGATCCTCAGGAGCCAGTGCTCACTGACCCCTGCTATGGTTTGTTCCTGGCCTGGGACAGTTCCCCCCTCAGCCCCAGCAGGTTTCTGTGTGCTCTGTGCAGAACCCTGAGCTGAGCGTGTTCAGCGCGGCGCTGCGAGGCTCCCGAGCTTTCCCTCCCCATGAATGGGAACGAGCTGGCATTGCAGCAGGACCTCAGAAGCAGGAACTTCTGAGAATGCCCTGAACCCTCCTAACCTCGGCCCTGATCTCCTCTGAGCCAGGCTCGGGGCACACGAAGCTCTCTCCTTGCCACATTTCGTTTGATAACTTGGGAGCAGAGCGGTGCTGGCAGCTCTGGGCTCTGAACTGCTCCCACCTTCGTCTGCTCAGACCCTTCTCCTGCCAAAGGCCTTGAGAGGGCTGCCCACAAGGCTTTGATAAGGAGTGGAAAGGGGAGTGCAGGGAGCAGGGCTGTAGCATTACACTGAAAAGATCGTTTGAGTCCCTCCTGTCGCTTGCATTGTGGTAAAGATTGTAGAGATCTTTGCAAAATGTGCTACAGTTTAACCTTATGAGCAAGTATAACAAATATGTTTACTCTGAGTTCTTCATCCTTGAGGTTTTTTTATAAATTAATTTTTTATATAAGCTGATATGCTCATACATTAGTTACAGAGTATAAGCCCCATTTATTGTCAGGGAAACTGAGGCAGTTAAAACAATGTCTCACCGAGGTCATCTGAAGAGGCTGTAGCCTTACAAATCCTATCTCCCTCAAGTTGGTGGTCTGTTCTAGTAGCTCTTTGTTTTCTTAAATCAACTCATTTTACCTAAAGCATGAGATATGCTTCCTAAAAGTTACATTGGCTAAGATTTTGGAACTCACTCTACATTTTGTAGAGCATAGAAAGATGGGATCACAGGATTGTTAGGGTGGAAGGGACTTTAAAGTTCATCCAGTGCCACCCCTTGCCATGGGCAGGGACACTTTCCTCTATCCTAGGCTGCTCCAAGACCATCCAGCCTGGCCTTGGGCACTGCCAGGGATCCATGGGCAGCCACAGCTGCTCTGGGCACCCTGTGCCAGGGCCTGCCCACCTTCCCAGGGAACAATTCCTCATTCCCAATATCCAGTCTGAACCTGTTGCCTGCCAGTGTGAAGGTAATTGGCTTCCCAAACCCAAGAGCATTGGAGCAGCAGGATGCACGTGTGGCCACGAAAGCTGCTGTGGGTGGGGACAGGGCTGTGCTTCCAGGAAACCCTGCTCAGCTCATTCACACGTGGAGGAGCAGAGCAGCGCTGGCCTGGCCAGAGCTGCCTGTCTGTGACTCTGTGCTGCATTAAACAAAGAAGCAGATGGACCAGCAGAGCTGAACTCACTGAGCGGGGAAGGAAGTGCTTGTTCTTCCAGCTGGACTCCAAGTGTCCCTGGGGAAGCGGTGTTTATAAAGAACGGGCCCATCCATTGCAAATTAATGCCTGAAAAGTTAGTCAGCCCTTGCCCTGCCCCTAAGCTCTCCCCATCCAGCCTCTGCTCCACGGGAGGATGGTTTCACACAGAGCTGGTGGAGGGTTTCTTTGTTTCCACAGAGCTGCTCTTGGATACAAAGAAAACTGGTGCTTGAAGCGGCATCTGGAAGCTTGTTTTCTCTCAAAATAAATACTCCATTCTGCTACCTCTTCTCAGAGACTTTTTTTTTTTTTTTAACTTGTGAATCAAGAACTAGCTGCTCTTGCTGGAGCGGTAGAGGTTGAACTTGCTGTTGGTTTTGGCTATATTTCTTGCTTCTTTACATCCTCTTTGCTCAAGTACCTAAAATATTTTAGTTTCTATTTACAGAATTTGGTCTTTCTTTGTCCTCTAAAATCTGCCACAGATGCCTGTAGATACCGAGGTGGTGGTGGGCATCCCCCTGGAGGGATTAGCCTTGTAGCAGGAGCCAGCTGAGTCACAGCCTTCAAAACCCCAATTCGTTGGGGTTTTCTTCTGTCTTGCTCAAATTTGCTGTATTCTTGTCTCTTCTGATCCTTGCACTGCAAGTTCTTGGGGACCAGGAAGGGTCTGTGGGATTTGGTGGGGAATATCACATGGCCCATCATTACAGTTTGTGATGAGAACAGAAATAATCCCAACCACATTAACCTGTCAGGAGGAAAAAAAAAAAAGAAAAAAAAGAACCTTTTTGGTTACATAATTTTCAAAGGTCGGCCTTGGGGTGTCTGAAATGTATCTTCAGCTGTAGGTGTGAATGCACAATATCAATGTTTTCTCCTCAAAACGCGTAGGTTGGGCACTGCTTTTCTCAACACTGCCAGTTTTTGCTACCATATGTTCTCCTTTTGCAAAACCTTTAGCACTGTTAACTTGGCTTAATGTAAACAGATGATGCTGCATCTTAAATTCCAAATTGCCAAGGCCGTGGAGGCACCACCTGGAGCGGCGCACGTGGGACTGGTCCTTCCTAACCTGAGCTGGAAGCTCTGCCTCCACCCCGCCTTTTCCTCCAGCTGTTTGTCTCCAGAAGGAAGGAATCTTGTCTTAGATGCCCCAAAGGCAAAGTGTGGAGCCACAGGGACTCCTGCAGCAGTCGGGAAAGTACAGCCCCAGAGCTGTGAGATGTTAAATGTTAAAATTCAGCTGTACCCCTGAAGCTGGAGGGAAATGCATGGGGCAGCTTCACCCTTCTCTGCAAGGTGGACAGCTACAGCTGTGTTGAGAAGGTTCTGACGAAGGAGGAATGATGAGGAGGATTTTATTGATATTGAAAGGTTAATTAATTATTTTATTGTACTGTATTATTCTATACCGTGTTACATTACATTTAAATTTAATTTGCTAAGCACTCAGCTTGGTATACAACTGCACTTTAACTGCACAGAATTTTGTGACTGTCACTTGACAGTCCCGACACACACATACTCTTGGCCCTGATAGGCCAAGGAAAGAAAACACCATGACTTTGGGTAAACAATCTCCATATTGCATTCTACTTTTGCACAAACATAGCTACAGCAAATGATAAGAACTGTTTTTCCTTCCTCTGAAGTTAAAAAAATGTAAATCCCAGAAATACTCTTAAGAAGAATTGTGCCTTGTTTTTCTCTATAAAGAAGAATATAGCTACAGACAGCGCCTGTTTGTCACCATGCCACCTTTTCCTCCAGCCATTTGCCTTAGGGACGACAGGGGACGAGCGATTTCCATCGCCAGAACAAATAGAGGCGTGAAAAACCGTGGTGCACCCAGGTTCTTGGCCAAACTCTCCCCTCACACATGTCTCTCTCCCGAGCAGGACGTCAACGCGGGTGAGGGCAGCGAGTTCACCGACAGCGGCATTGAGGGCGCAGCCACGGACACGGAGCTGCTGTCACGGCGCTCCAATGCCACCACGGCCAGCTACTCGCCGCCCGCCGGCCGCGCCTTCGCGGGCAGCGACAGCGGCAGCAGCTCGGCGGGTGACGGGCTGCGCCAGGGCGTCTATGAGAACTTCCGCCGCGAGCTGGAGATGAGCACGGCCAACAGCGAGCACCTGGAGGAGGCGGGCTCGGCTCTGAGTGACGAGCAGAGCAGCGGCACCCTCAGCTCCCCCGGGCAGTCCGACATCCTGCTGAGCGCCGCGCAGGGCACCGTGCGCAAGGCCGGCGCCCTGGCCGTCAAAAACTTCCTGGTGCACAAGAAGAACAAGAAGGTGGAGTCGGCCACGCGCAGGAAGTGGAAGCACTACTGGGTGTCACTGAAAGGTACGGGGTGAGCAGGCAGGGGTGTGTCCAGGTGGGCACTCTGGGTGTCACTGACAGGTGCAGGGAGAGCGGGCAGGGTTGTGTCCAGTGGGATGGCCAAACCAGGGGCCTGGACTCCTAAGAGAAGCTGCTGTGAAACTCACTTGACATGAGGTGAGCGGACTCCTAAGAGAAGCTGCTGTGAAACTCACTTGACATGAGGTGAGCGGAAGTGGCCCTGCTGTTCTCCAGAGGTTTTACATGGTGTTTGCTGATGTGCTCAGTGATGGCATGTGTGCAAGCACCCCAAGGCGCAGCAGTGGGGTTCGTGCCTTGCTTGGAGCCCTGCTGGCACCACCCTGGGCCCTCAGTGTTCCTTGGAGAAGGTGTGCATGGCTTGCTGGCAGCTCAGCTGGCAGCCCTGTGCCCCTGCAGGCACACGATGGTGGGGGGCTGTTGGTGGTGACAATGGCTGCTGGTGCTCACGCAGGGGCTCTGCCATGCTCTCCATCCCTCCTGTACCTCTCCTTCCCCAGGAAATGCTTCATGAGTATGAATACTCAGGGTTGCAGCACGTTTGCAGGTGTGGTTGGTCATGAAGGCTGGCATGTGGCTCTGGCTGTGTCACCCACCCCGTGGTGGGCACCCAGCTGCCCTGCTCCCTCCTCAGCTGCCTGGGCCACAGACCCTCTTCTCTCTGGGTTGTTGCAGTTGCTGCTGGGCACATGCTCACAAACTCATCTTCGTGTGCCTTATCCACCGGGAAACGGGAAGCCACAGCTTTGGGACTGGCCTCCCCATCCAGTGCTGTGGCCAGAACCAGCAGAGGCAGAGCCGTGTCTCCTGCTCTGGTGGGGTCACCCAGAAGGCTCGGTGTGGTCAAACCCTGCCCTCCCCACAGAGAGCACTTGTTTATTTTTAATTTGCAGCGCTATTTTAAAGCCAACAGCAAAGTTTGGAGCCAGCTCTTCCTTGTGGTGGCTGGAGAGCTGGGGAAGGGGAGAGGAGAAGGGAGGTGAGGGGCAGCTCTCATCTCCTGGGAGGGGGCAGGAAGGTCTTGCTGTGAGGAGCTGGCAAACAAAGGGCCATCTGGGAGAAGAAAGGGGAAGGATGAGCAGGGGAGTGATGTTGTTTTGAAGTGCTTTGGCTCAAGTGGAGTGTTAACTCCTTGGATTGCTGTGCCTTGATACTGGCAGTGTTTGACCCGGGCTTTGAAGTCAACAGCTGCCATTGTTTGGCTGCAAATTGTTTTCTGGGAGGCTGGAGCATCCCTTTCCAGTGACACAGCAACTATGTGCCAGCCTGTAAACAACTGGAGATAGTGTGGGAAGGTGGGAGGGGAGAAGACCCCTTTCTTTTTGGAATCTCTCAAATTGCACCCTTGCTCTGCACTTTGTTTTCCTTCCCCGGGAGGATTGTAAAGAGTGTTTTGTCACACCAAGCAGGTTGTTTGCTGGCCCCAGCTACGTTTTTTTGTCCGTCAGTCTTTCAGCAAGCACAGCTCATCCCGGCCCATTTTAATTCCGGTTCCTGTCTGCATCCAGTAATTAGATGGCTTGGTCTCTGCCTTGGGGGGACTGCAGCAGCAGCTGCAGAGGCTGAGGCTGGGCCATGCCCGGGGGCCTGTCTGCTCCCAGGGCTGGCTCACAGCCGGCTGTCACCCTCAGGGGACCAGGATCTCACCCCTGTGCGATGGGGTGGCCGTGGACAACCCCAAATTTGTGATTTCTTATGCTGTTTCTCATCTGGGAGTGCGTTTTGCTGGCCATGACTTTCTCTTTTGGCAATCCTAGGGAGAACAAAACTCAGGGCAAACAAAACAGCCCGGGGTCAGGGCTCACTGACCCTACAGCTCGTGGTGTGCCTGCTTGGCACCAAAACCAGCAGAGCATTTGAACGTGCTGCTCGTTGTCTCCTGCAGGCTGCACGTTGTTCTTCTACGAGACCGATGGCAGGTCTGGCATTGACCACAACAGCATCCCCAAGCACGCAGTCTGGGTGGAGAACAGCATCGTGCAGGCCGTGCCCGAGCACCCCAAGAAGGACTTTGTCTTCTGCCTCAGCAACTCCCTTGGCGACGCTTTCCTCTTCCAGGTTGGCTTTTGCAAAGTTTTTTTCTGTCTCCCAGCGAGGAGGGCATCTAGCTCTGGTTGAGATGAGTGGGAAATCCAGCTGATTGCAGGAGGTTTGGGGTTTTCTTTGGCAGCGCTAGAGGAAGGACATGAGCTGAACGTGACCAGTGTCAAATCTGCTTTTTTAATACCTAGCTGGATCCTCCTTGTGTCAAGGGCTGGAGCAAAGAGTGAAGAAGTGCTCTTGCATCCCTGTAAAAACTGGTTGGGCAGCATGCTTAGAACAGACAGACTAAGGCAGTCACCACACACGACATGCAGCTGGGCACTAAAACTGCTGTGCCACTCTCTGTGTCAAGGCAGGGCCTTGCAGGGAGGCTGGAGGGGCTGGCAAGACCAGGAGCAGTTGGAAGTGCAAGGGGATGTCTGGATCTGCAGGTGCTCTCCCAGAGGGGCTACAGAATCCAGCTGCCCCTTGTTCACACACCTTGCTGCTGCCCCAGAGGAGACTGGAAGTGCAGGGCTTGGTTCTTTAATCAGGAAACAGGAATGTCTCCATTTTGCTGGGTACATTTAAAAAAACATCCCAGGATTTACATAAAAGACCGTAGATTAGTTGATATGTTTCACTTGAAAAGATTTCTGTCGTTTGGTAACCACTGCTTCCCTGAGTGACTTTTAGGTTGTCATCCCCTTTCTTATGTCAAGTTGGCACTAAGCAGGGTGTGACTTTCTGTTATTTGCAGTTGGCAGCACGTGCTGAGGTGGGTGCATTTCCTCCACTTTTGATTCCATTTTCTTCAGTGGAGGAATCCCTTTATTTCTCTTTCCAATTACAATGGAGTTTCTTGCCTTCCTAAGCCAGAAGCTACTCTGGGGTAGGATGTGTCCCCACATCATCACTCCCCTGTATTCCAGAAAAAACTAAAATTACACTGTGCTGTAAGTCCTTGCAGCTGTCCTTGCAAAGGGCTGCATTCTCAAACTGGTGCACAAAGAAAAGCCTTTCTGATTCGTGGAGGACTGAGTGTCTCACTGAAAAAAAACATTTTTTTTGTGGACTGACTTCCCTGCCACCTCAATGGAGCTTTTCTTCAGTTCCTTCTGTAGTACTGCCCTGCCCATCTCTCCTTCATGTTTCCCCTGGGAAGGGGATGAGTATTTTGGCACCTGGAGACCTTCCTCCAGGTGAGAAGGAATCATAGAGCCACAGAATGGGTTGGAGGGGACCTTAAAGATCACCTTGTTCCATGCCTGCCATGGCCAGGGACACCTTCCACTGTCCCAGGCTGCTCCAAGCCCCAATGTCCAGCCTGGCCTTGGACACTTCCAGGGATCCAGGGGCAGCCCCAGCTTCTCTGGAAAACCTTTGCCAGGGCCTGCCTACCCTCACAGGGAGGAATCCCTTCCCAATATCCCTGTGGCAGTGGGAAGCCATTCCCTGTGTCCTGTCCCTCCATGTCCTTACAAAGAATCCCTCTATTTTTCTTGTGGGCTTCCCAACTCACCCCAAAGCTTATTTCCCCGGAGCTCGGTGTCATTATGCCACAGCTAGGTGTTTGTGTAGGGAAGAAGCAAAACTGAGCCTTTTCAAGCAAAACCCAGTCATGCCTATTGCCAGAAACATTCTGTGCTGTGTCTCCTCTGCCAGGGAAGCAGGGGAGAAGGAGGGGATGCCCTCAGAGCAGTGGCTGCCCATGCCCACAGCCAGCACAGAGCTGTAGCAGGGGCTGGCAAGGGGAGCACAGCCATGCAGGAGGCTATTTCTGTGCTGTGCAAGGGAAAACAGGGCTGCTGGTGATCCCACACGCCCTGAGCACCTTGTGAGGAGCCTGCCCACTGCACTGCACCCAGAGACATCCCGTCCCTCCCACGTGGCTCAGGCAGCTCTGGCTGTGCCCACACAAAGCCTGGCACATGGCACACGTGTGTGCCAGCAGCTCACAGCAGCTTGTGACACCACGAGGTGTTTGCAGCTTGGTGGTGTGGTCCTTCCCCTCGGGAAAATTCCCATCCCTGCTCATGTGCCACAGGGGTAAAACACACTCCAGACCTTTTTTTCCCTCCCTCTCCCCGGGAATCAAAAAGAAAAATGAATCTAATGGTATGCAGATAATAGTTTGAAATTTAGTAAGATAACAAAGGCTGTTGGGATATTGCTAGGAATTAACAAAGCTCATTCTAAGTCCAGTGCTGACCTCTTCTGTGCTGGGGATGAGGTTTCACCACCTGACTGTGGGCAAAGTGTCTCCTGTTGTGGCAGATAATTCCTGTGTTTCCAGCAGACATTCCTCAGCAAGGGGGGCTCCCAGTGTCCTCAGCAGTGGAGTGAGAGCTTGCTAGTGCCACAGCCTGGGCAGAGAGCCTGGCCACTCTCAGCCACACCCTGTGTGCACTGCCGGCTGAGGGCAGGGGCTTTGGGAAGGAGGAGGTCAGTCCTTCTGCAGTAGATCCTGCTTCTGCTTAGGGCTTACAGCCTGAGTGAGGGAAGCGGTGTCATTCTGGGACACACTTGTGCCACCAAAGTTTGGGGAGCATCAGTGTGAAGCCCAGCTGGGCCTCTCTGGGGAGCTCTCCTTAGCTTCATCCTTGGCTGTTGGTTGTGACCTCAGCGAGGATGACCTTCCTCATCTTCTCCAGCAAATGGAGAAGTCATGCTGGGCTGTCTATTAATAGATCAGGCATCATCAGAAAGTTTAATTAGACCAAGGTGATTTGGCACCTTGCTGCTCTTCCAGCCAAATACCAGTGTGATTATTGCCACAGGCTGACACTCACGAAAGTCCTCTACAACCCTGAGCTGGCTGGAAAGTTTGTTCCATAATTTCCTGTAAAGGCCTAAGATTGACTTTTTATTTTGAAAATCTGGAAAGAATAATCTGGAAAGATTCTTCTTTGTGTGTCAAAAGCCTCTAATCAGAATAATTCTCTTCCAGAAAGAAGTACTGGTGTCCCATGCTCCAGCCTGGTGTCTCATGGGAGCGGTTTGGGCTGGAAGGGACATTAAAGATTATCCAGTTCTACGCCCTGCCATGGCTTGGGACACCTTCCACTATTCCAGGTTGCTCCAAGGCCTGTCCAACCTGGTCTTGGACACTTCCAGCAAGGAGAAATGTTCCCTTTTCCCAAACTGCCATATCTGTGCTTGGGAAGGGACAGTGCCAGAGCAGTGGAAACGAGGATGAGCATGCCTTTAATGGTGACAGGGGTGTCTTCAGAGTGCTTTGGGACCTTCTGAAACAGAAAGCTTGCTTGTCTGTGCACCACAATAAAGCCACTCGTACTTCTCATGGTCACGTTTTCTGCCATTAATTTATTATTAACTGGTGGATGCCAGAAAAGCTCTCCATCCTGGGAAGGGCACAGCAGTGGTGCATTCCCTGCCTCAAGGAGCTGGAGTTTAGAAACCATGGTTAAATGCCAAGCTAGAAATGATGGCCAGGGAGGTAATTGCTGAGGCCTTGCTGGGAAGCACCCCCAGCTGCAAAGCTCAGATAGAGGTGTAATTCTGAGTGCTGAGTTAAAAACGGCCTGCTTAGGGATGATGGGGGTATGTAAGTGGATTTAAGGCTTTGAATCTCGAGATCAAAGGGAGAGCAAACTCCTTGGAGTTGCATGTGTTGATCTGCAGTTGGTTTGGAGGAGGATGCTGAGTTCTTTCCCCCTTTGCCCATGGGCAGACGTGCAGCCAGACGGAGCTGGAGAACTGGATCACGGCCATCCACTCGGCGTGCGCCACCGCTGTGGCCCGGCAGCACCACAAGGAGGACACACTCAAGCTGCTTAAGACAGAGATCAAAAAGCTGGAGCAGAAGATCGACATGGATGAGAAGATGAAGAAAATGGGGGAAATGCAGCTCTCCTCCGTAACAGACTCCAAGAAGAAGAAGACCATACTGGACCAGGTAAACTCAGAAGTCCCTAGCGCAGGTTTCAGGCCTTTTAGAGGTTGTTGGGAGCCCCCTGGAGCAGGTGGGAGCAAGAGAGCTGTGCTGGCTGCCGCAGCTGCACCGTTGCTCCACTGAGGTACAGCATGGGCTGTCTTCTGCTGGCCTCCAGGAGATTTTGATAGGAGGAGGATGCCTTGGGGGAACAGCTGTTCACACACCAACAAACCCTGCTGATGCAAGTGTGCCAGAGGCTGCTGCTTCTGCGGGCAGCTGGGCTGGAGAAGCCATGCCTGGTTTCTGCTTGTCACAAGGGCCTGCCTTGACCTTGTGCTGCATCCCTGGCTCCCCTGGGCCCGCTCCTGCTGCCTTCAAGTGGACAGCGTGGCTGGGTTTCAGAAGCACAGAGCCTCAAGCAGATGTCTCTCCCGCTGCTGTAGCAGCACCTTATTTTGGGAAACTTAACATATGGCTGCTGTTTCCCTCATTTAGAGCTCTCCTACCACGGCTGCCAAGTGTGCCTGTCGTGCAAAGCATGGGGGGAAGTGGCTGGGGCTGAGCTAAAGGGATTTGTACCCCCTGGAAGCCCGTGAGAAGGGGAAATGGGGGAGAAAGGGGAAGGAGATGCTAAAGAGCTCCACTCAAAGCTGTCAGTCACAGTGAGAAGGCAGAGCAGTCTCTTTATGTAACTGAGTTTGTCTGGATGCTTTGAAACTGTTTCCTATAAGCTGTTTGAATTATTTAAATAAGTCCTTCCATAGGCTGATTACAGCACTCTTCCACTGATCAGATTAATTATCCCCAGTGATGGCACTTTTTCAAGCTCTGTTGTTGCTCACAGCAAAGCTGCTGCTGTGGCTGCTGATTTGGGTTGCCCTGTGCCTGGAGTTTGGTGGGCTTTGCTCTTCTGGTTCCTCAGATGCTCTTGATGCATGAAAGAAGCCTCTTAAGGGGCTGCTGAGCAGAGAATCCTGGAAATACAAAGAAAATTAGAAATGAAAATTTAATCCTGTTAATTAGCATTGTATCAAAGGAGCAGTTGTCCCAGGAGGAGACTTTTGCCACGAATGTAAAAAAAAGTTATTTTCCATCTAATCAAAACTCTTTAACTATTTGCATCCTTTGGGGGGTTGGGAGGGCAGGGAAATGTGGGAAAATCAGCAACCAGGATTTGTTGGGTGAGATCAGCACTGGTGAAAAGGGTGTGTCGCTGGGAATTGTTTCAATGCATTTACCAGCCTGTTCTTCCCTTCTGTGCCCCTTCTGTGCCCCTTCTGTGCCATGGCAGATCTTCGTGTGGGAGCAGAACCTGGAGCAGTTCCAGATGGACCTGTTCCGGTACCGTTGCTACCTGGCCAGCCTGCAGGGCGGGGAGCTGCCCAACCCCAAGCGCCTGCTGGCCTTCGCCAGCCGCCCCACCAAGCTGGCCATGGGCCGCCTGGGCATCTTCTCCGTGTCCTCCTTCCACGCACTGGTGAGTGGCCAGGGCTGGGCAGGGCTCAGGGACCCGGCCCTGCGGGAGATGCTGCTCCCAGAGGGGCTGGGCTGGGCTGGAGGAGCAGCTGCTGCTGCCACGGCCTTGGGGAAGAGCCATCTCTGTCCTAGAGGTGTCATCTGTAATTTCCACCAGAAACAGATCTTCCTGTTACAAGAGCAGGATCATCTCAAGTGTCCATGGACTTGGGTGTGATCCACACATCCCATGAAGTCAGTGGGAGCCGTTCTGAGACCCTCAGCAGGTGCTGGCTGAGACCTTCTTGGGCCTATCTGACTTTATTCCAGTTATTCCCACTACTGAGCAATTATTCCAATACTCTGGTCATCAGCACCTGATGCTCCACAAATGTGCTCCCTATTGTGTGGCAAATAATGGTTGTTTAAATTTAAGTACCATAACAGCCCAGCTCTTGAAAGTACAGGGAAGTGTTTTGCAAAGTGGTGGGGTTTTAATGAATTTGAATTAAGTTCTTGTAGTTTCGGCTTGGACTCCTGGAGGTTCACAGAAATAGCTGAGCTCCACTGTTGTCTTGTGGATGTCAGCTGTAGCCTTCAGTTGAATGCAGAGCTGTAATTCAGTCAGGGGCGTTTTTATTCTTTCCTATATGAAAAGATTAGCGTCATCATCCTGCTAATTGCTGGTGGATTTATTATATTTTTTAAGTGGCGGGCTGTAATTTGCATTTATGCTTTTTTTTCCGCATCAAGCAAAGCACTGAGCGTTAGCTTGAAAAACAGTCTGCCTCTTCATGCTGGTGTCTCTGGAGAGCCAAGGGAAAAAATATGTTTGGAAAATGTTGTGTTGGAAGAGACACGTGTTTTCTTCTCCTCTCAGCAAACTCCCATGTCCTCCTTTGCCCCCAGGAATGTGGGGAAATGCAGCCTCATGTGAGGAGTCCTAGCTCAAGTTTTAGGAAGGGAATTTACCCAGAGCAGCTGGGGCTGCCCCTGGATCCCTGGAAGTGTCCCAGGCCAGGGTGGACGGGGCTTGGAGCAGCCTGAGACAGTGGAAGGTGTCCCTGCCCATGGCAGGGGCTGGGATAGGATGGGATGGGCATTAAGGTCCCCTCCATCCCAAATGATTCTGTGATTCCATGACCTGAGTCTCCTGAAGAAGTTGCTTGGTACATTCATCCAAGGATGTGCTGAGTTACCCCAGGTGGCTCTGTGTAAATGTCCCAGGCACAGCTGTGGAGCCTCTCCCAGTCCTGGCCGTGGAAATGGAGGTGTTGCTGTGGTGCTCAGGTTCTCCTTTTCCTGGATTTCACCCCCTTTCCCAAGGGGAGCCCCCGCTCCTCACCCAATTCCCTGGTGCAGCAGCCAGCCCTCTGTCCATCCCACTGCAGTTTTGGATGTGCTGCCTCCAGCCAGCCAGTTCCTCAGCTGGTGCCATCCCTTGGGGACGTGGGTGTTCCCAGGGCTATTCTGCTGCTCTGGGCTGTGGCAATGCAGCACTGAGGTGTTCCAGGAGGTGCAGTCAGCAGGGTGGGTCTGTCTGTCTGTGCCCTGCCTCCTGCCGTTCCCTACCACTCCTTTTTTGGCAGGAGAGGAGCTCCTCTCCTCAGGATACCTCCACGTGGGAAATCTGTTTTGACAGATTTTTTTTTTGGGGCCTGAACTCTTCAACTCTGAGTGATGTCCCACTGATCTCCAGAGCTCCCCAGATAGCTGGGCTCAGTCAAGGCAATGTCTCTTGTTGCCACGGGGCATTTTGCTGTAGAGCAGCTGACCCTGCTCTTATGGGAAGGGTCACTTCAGCTCACTTTTCCCCTTCCTGTGCCTTGCTCAATCCTTCAGATGTCACTTATCTTTAAGGAAGTGCAGGCTTAAATGCCGTGAGCTCCCTGCAAGCCTTTATCTGGCCTTGCTGCACTTCTGAGTCAGCACCAGGATGCCCAGAGTGTTTCCACAGGAAAGAGCAAAGAGGAAGACCGGGTTTTTGGGAAGCAACAGATAAGTTTGGAAATCTCAGGTTTCACATGCCCAGCTTTGAAACCTTGCTAGGAAAAGAGAAAGAAAAGAAAAACCACAAATCCTTCTCTGGTGCTGTGGTTTAGCTTGATGATGATTAGGCTCCTTTAAAACATCTCACATTAAATGCCAAAAACTGATGGAGGTGGTGTGTACTGTCCATTTCAATATTTGATACTGGATGTTGGCAGAAGTGAGTTAATTTGCAGTGAGAAGGCAGCAGCCTGGCAGCATCCCCTCTGTCCCAGCAGCGAGAGCCCTGTGTTGCCATAGGATTTTTCCTTTTTTTCCCCTTTCCCCCCGCCCCCGAGTTTGGAGGGGTGTGTTCTGGGGTGCTGCAGCTCTGATGCTGAAGCCATGTGGCGTTGACAGGTGGCGGCTCGCACGGGGGAGTCGGGAGTGAGGAGAAGGACACAGGCCATGTCCAGGTCTGCCAGCAAGAGGAGGAGCAGGTTTTCTTCTCTCTGGGGGCTGGACACTACCTCGAAGAAGAAGCAGGGGAGGCCAAGCATTAACCAGGTAAGAGGTGGGAGTTTGGGGTTGGTGTTATTTGCAGGGGTGGTTTGTTGGCGGGCAGAACACTGCCCGTACAAGGAGTCATTGGCACAGAGTCATGGCATTCCTCATCCCTTTCCAAAATCAGGGCCTGCAGCTGCACATCAGGGCACAGCAGCTCCTACCAAAGGGTTGGAATTTGCCCTTTTCTTTAGCTGAATTCTGTTGTTGCATTTCTCCTCCTTCTGCTTTTCCTGCAGGTGCCCTCCCTAATCTCAGGAGCAACAAAGCACCAGTGTAAAACGGGCACAGCTTTGGAGAGAAAAAACCCCAAAACAGACTTGTTTGGTTTTTAATTTAATTTTATTTTTAATTTAAAATGATGAGTTTGTACAATGATTTAAATGCAGCTGAGTTTGGTGAAAGCTTCCTGAAGTGACAAGAAGCTTTGCATTTAGTTGGGACACTCCCTGTTTTGCTTCAGATTTATAAAAAAGCAGAAGTTGTGCAGTTTCCACTCAGTCACTGCCCAGATCTTTCTCTAGAAAACATGCTCCAGTGTGGTAGGAAGGTGCCTCCCTGTTATTCTTTCCAAACATCCCTAATTACAGCTATCACTTTTTGAGAGCCATACCTCATCTAATTGCAGGAAATGTAGGCTCTGCCTTTCTTTCTCTTCCCTCACTTCTTTTAAGGAGAGAGGCTGGGGACACACGTTGTTCTGTGCCCTGTGATTTCTTGTGCTGTCTGTTCAGGCAGCAGTGGGTGTTTGTTTTGTTCAGCAGAGGATGATGAGCCTGTTCGGAGCGAGACACTGAAAGTTCACCTGATATTTAGAGGCTGAGCAGAAGCCCAGGGTTTGGTTAGAATGCAGCTCCATGAGCACATTCCCAGTTCCTTGAGCGGATGCTGCAGCATCCCCATTGCTTTGTATTTACTTGCCTCAAATCCCTTGTCCTGAGCTGGGATCCTGCCCGTGCTGTGTTTTCAAACCTGTTTTTACCCCCCCAAGCTCCCCCTTTTGTTTTTCCTTTCAGTGGAGATAATCGCGTTCTTCACGCTGCCTCCCCTGCTCCTGCCCCCCTCACGCCTCCACAGCACAGGCATGGAGAGGGATTCTGTTCCAGGTTAAAGGAAATCCATTGTGCAGAGAGTTGTAAAAAGTGTGAAGTTTTGAGGAAGTAGCAGAGTGTCTAAAAGCAGTGTCTGAACACATTTCCCTTGCTTGTGCAAAGTGTTACTATTGGGAGCAACCAACTGTAAATCCCCAAAAGGCAGAGACCTTTTCCCATGCTTCCTGGACCCTGCTTCATTTTAGCCAGGCAATAATTAACAGCCCAGCAACTTGATCCCAGAGCTGTGCTGATGTGGAGCTATAAAACTGAACTTTTCTATTCTCATTGTTGGGTTCTGCTGCAGCACCAACCCTGCCTGCCCTTCTGATGCAGCCCTGAGCTGATTTGGGGTGGATGCTGCACATGTTCCTGTTTGGCCATTCCTCCTGCACAGGATCCTGTTGGTTTTGGCTCTCTGGCTCGTGCTGGGTTACCAGCTCCTGGTTCATTAGAGAAGGGTTACACTGCCTTGTGCTTGAATGTTTGCTGAGTACGTTTTGGCAGCTGGGTCATTACAAAGCCAGCCAGAAGCAGAGCCCTTCTGAGTTCTCAGCATTGGCAGAGGTGTGGGGAAGTGTTCATGTCCCACTTTTACTGGTGGAGAAACCCAGCACAAAGAGAGATAAAATTAGTCCAGTTCCACCAAGTCCGGGCAGACCTCCAAGCAGAAGTGGCCTCTAATCTTCCTGTACCACCAGCTTGTTTTCCACCTCACCTTCTCTTCCATCAGGCTACTGTTTTCCTTTTCTCCAGTGCATCTGCAGCAGAGAGGCAGGGACTGTTGGAGAGGGTCCCCCAGGTCACTGCCCTGCAAACCTTGGTGGAGAGCCCAGGTCTGGACAGAGACTGGTGCAAAGGTGTGCCTGTGTCAGTAAAGCCACAGCTGTGCTCAGGACGAGTGGTCCTAGTGAGGAGCTGGGCGTGGGGGACACAGGACAGCACTTCCCTGTGTTTAAGGAATGGCACCTGGAGTGAGCTGACCTGGTGTTTGGGATCCCCTCTCTGCTGAAACCACCTCCTTGTTCTTGTGTTGTTTCTCTTTGGATGACAGGCTGAAGCAGAAAGAGGTTAGAGGGGCTGCTGGATGTGACCTACCCACCCTGAAGAAGGTTTTCCCCATCCCAAATGTTTACAAGAGTGAAGCATTTCTGCAAGCAGTGTGTTTGGAGATGGCTGTTTGTATTTCTCAGTTTGAATTCCGTGCTGGATGTGAGACAGGCTGTTCTGCCCGTGGCATGTGCTGTGCACAGGGAGTCACGTTCACTTTAAAACAGATCCCCTCTTGTTCCTCAGGTGTTTGGAGAAGGAGTGGATTCAGTGAAGAAATCTCTTGAAGGGATCTTTGATGACACAGTCCCAGATGGCAAGGTAAAACCCCAGCTCTCCAGCTGCCTCCTTCCCCCACGTTTACAGCCAGTAAATTTAGAATAAATACAAAGATTCACTATTTTGCCATTTCTAAGCATTGGAGCTGCAGTACCCACAACAGTTTTGTTGTGGTTTGCCCAGAAACGCTGCAGATTTCGGTTTTAAATTCAAATCTGCTTTCATCCCTCCTGTTTTGTTGTTGCATTCCTAGCATTCCCAGTAGCCATAGGGTGAAACCCCAGGAGAAGCACACTGCAGCAGTGTAGCTGTGTGGGTGGCACAGGAGGCACACTCTACCCTGCTCAGGGAAAACTGCATGTTCCTGTCCAGACAAGCCTTCAACCTGGGCTTAGGAGCAAAATATCTTCTCTCTAAGAGAGCTCTGATGCAGAGTTACTATAGAGCTCTGATGCACTAGTTACTGATGAAGAGGGAGCTGTGTTGGGCTGGGATTGTCATGATGGATTTTATGTGTTTAGAGGGAGAAAGAAGTGGCCCTGAGCAGCGTCCACCAGCACAACCCCGACTGTGATATATGGGTCCACGAGTACTTCACGCCCTCGTGGTTCTGCCTTCCCAACAACCAGCCTGCCCTGACTGTCATCCGGCCTGGGGACACCTCCAGGGATGTGCTGGAGATGATCTGCAAGGTAAACGTGCCCTGGGGCAGCTGGAAATCAGTGCAGCCTCGTGTGCCACTGCTTGGACTGCTCTGCACTGAGACACCGGTTCTCTCTTGGGTGAAAAACACAAATTACACTGCGGTGGTGAGGCCAGGAGCGCAGCAGAGAATTCCCTGCAGCTGGCACTGGGAGAGCAGCAGCCCCAGGAGTGGGGGAAGGTGCCTGTGTTTGCTGCCTGCAGCGCAGAACCCGGCCCAACCTCGCGTGGGTGGCACGAGGGGACGGAGGGGGGAAGCTTTTATCTGCACTGGAGTGAGGGGGAAGAAAAACCACCTGGATTTCTTTGCCAGATGAAGTATCAGAGCCGTTGGGCCATTAAAAAGAGTTACATCTCTAAAGAGTTGGGAACTTTGACAAATTAAACACAGGCTTTCAGCTCTGGCAGCTGCATAATGTATGTTTTCCAAGCGAGACCCAACTCCTGTCACGTGCCGCTCTGAAAAGTGAGTCTGCTTTGTACAACAACAACAGCAGGAGAAAAGAAAACATTTATTACCATTGAGAGCATAACTTTGGGGACTTTCAGAGCGTGTTGCGTGTGCTCCTAAAGAGAGGGAAGGTGAGAGAAAGGCGTTTGTTTCCAGTAATTGCACGGTGCGCTCGTCTCTCTGCCAGGTGCGCTGCAGCTTGTGAAAGCTCTGCTTTGTCTTCAGCAAAAGATGACGTTTTTGGAGAGAGGCATAACAGGGAAGCTGGATGACACATTATTAGTAATGATTTATTTTTAGGATTTGTGTTCTGCTTTGGGTGAGGATGGTTAAGTCAGTGGACTGGGTCCTTGGCTGGAGTAGCTCCGTGGTTTCAGCAGGTGCTGCTGAGGGTCTGGTCTCTCACTCTGCTTTTGCTGCGGTGGGTGGGGGTGTTTAAGGAGAAGGGGAGGTTGGTGAGTGTTTTTTCAAGAGGTGCTATCTGTTTCCTTCCTTTCTGTAAAGTTTTCAGCCTGAAAAACACTGTTGAGATGCTTTTTTTTCTGTAGCATTTAATAATCAATCTCTTTCTTCTGTCTCTTGCATTCAGCTCATTTTCCCCCCTTTAATATCCGATCCACATCATTTCACATCAGTTTGCCATCTGCCATCTGAGAACCAGTCAAGTTCTGGTACAGTAAACATTTCAAGCTCTACATTTCATGTAAACCCCCTCATGTTTGTAGATGTGGTTAAATCTGTGCTGCTAAACTGAGCTCGATTCTTCTGTTGGAGAACATTCAATGCACTAAAGTCATTGTGGAAAATGTGTTCTTATGCTAACATTGCTGCTTGTTATTATACAGCGAGTTAGGCTTTGGAGGATGCTTTGTGACACTTTTATGATTCAAGATTGGTGGGAGGAGTGTTTAAAGCATTTTTAAAGTGGTTTCGCAAAAGATTTCTCCTCAGATATAACTAGCAACATCACTTGGAAGGCAGGAAAACTCAGTGTATATGCATTCAATTGCTTTCTATGGCTGATAGGAAATAGTTGGTCCCTTCCAATCTTAACCATCCTGTGATTCTGTGATGACACTGCTCAGTGTGAACGAATGTATATGCATTACTAACATTTGCATAATGGTATGTCTTAAAATGGAGGAGGAAATCACACTCTGGATACGGATTTAGGCAGAGCCAGCGTGGAGATAATAACACCCAAACCCAATATGGAGATAACAGCAGTAAAAAACAAGCCCAGATGACTACATGGCATTTTGTCTTTTGACTGCACAAAAAGTGAGGCAAGAAAGGATTGGGCTTTTTTTTCCCCCCTCACCATTTACATTTTTCAAAGGGACCTGCATGAGGGGCAAGAAGCAGATGGCCCAAGGTGTCTGAATTTGTGCTCAGAGCCTCTGAGAAGTGAAGCCTGATGCTCTGGGGGCTTACTTTGCTTTTGGGCTGGTGTTTCCCTGCTGGGAGAGCTGGGGCCACCCAGGAGCGGTGGGATGGCCACGTTCCTGTGGTGCTGCCACCAAGGTATCCCCCAGCAAGCTGGGAGAACGTGCCAGGCCCTCTCCTTGGCCAGAAAGGAGCTGGGCTTGTGTGCCAGCCCACCGTGGCACTTGGAGCCTCTTGAATGGGATCCCAGCCTGGCTGTAAATTCTTCTTGTCGAGCACCTCAGCTGAGCTGTCAGGCTGTGCTTTAAACACGGTTAGCTGCTTAATTTAGTCCAGACCCAGCCAGAGTTATTAGGAGAGAAATAAATAAACCAAGAAGCTGATTTGGATGGCTGAAAGGTATTTTGGGTGGTCTTGAAAGGATATTCCTATCACTAAAGCTGCCCTGTTTCTGCTCCCACCTCCCCACATATGGATGCAGCTCCCAGCAACAAAAAGTGGGTTAATGGTTTGGCTTTTAGGGCAGCCTGGCTGTGTCCACATTCCAGGGACCTTTTCCTTTCACTTCAGTAGAACATCATGGCCCTATTTGAGACACTTTAACCAGGGTCAGATTTGGAGGTAGACACTGCCCTGGGGCAACTGTAGGATGTTAATTAGCTAAATGGGGTGGCTCATGGTTGGGACTCTCATTCCTGACCTGGATGGGATCACAGTGTACTAGATTGATGGCATCCATTTGGGCTGATGGGGTTTGTTGGAAGAAATGCATGGCTCTAAATACAAGTTTTACCCAGTTTTGTCTTCAGCTGATGCTCTGCCCAGAGCCTGGAGGCCCCAGACTGGATGAATTCATCACAGGTGGTGATTTCTGCCTGCCTGGGCAGGCTGGAAAGCATTCCTTGGGTCTCCTCCACAAGGGAAGGACATTGGTGGGCTGTGGATGGGGTCTCTTGCCAGCCCTGGGCTTTGGGTGGTGTTGTGGGGCTGGGCAGCACAGCTGGCACTGACCATCAGACACCCTGAGGTGCAGCTTGGGCACAGGACACAGGGACAAGATCCTCTTTGTGGAGGAGGAGGAGGCTGCCAGCTTCACAGAATCACAGAATCCTTCAGGTTGGAAAAGACCTAGAGACCAGGAGTCCAGGCTGTGCCCAATGCCCACCCTGTCCCCAGCCCCAGAGCACTGAGTGCCACCTCCAGGAATTCCTTGGACACCTCCAGGATGGGCACTCCAAACCTCCCTGGGCAGTCTGTTCCTCTCCATGGGGAAATTCCTGCTGTGTCCACCCTGAGCCTGCCCTGGCCCAGCCTGAGGCTGTTCCCTCTCCTCCTGTCCCTGTTCCCCCTGGCTGTCGCCTCCTGCCAGGAGTTGTGCAGAGCCACAAGGTCCCCTCTGAGCCTCCTTTTCTCCAGGCTGAGCCCCTTTCCAGCTCCCTCAGCCCCTCCTGGTGCTCCATTCCCTTCCCAGCTCCATTCCCTTCCCTGGACACCCCCAGACATGGGGGATGGATGCACTCAGTGCGTTTAAGTCTCCTCCCTGTGTTTTTGTTTAAGACACTTCTAGGGACAGTAAACTAAGCTGACCAGAAAGTAACCCAGGACTCCTCTGTGTCATTTCTGAACCTTTAATGCCAATTCTGCTTCCCTGTAGTTTCCGAGGTGTTTGTATGTGTGTGTCTGTAAAGGGAGAACTGCTGAAAGCAGCAGGAATCAGTGGGAAAAGCAAGCAAGAAGCTTTCCAAAAAAGAAAAGTGAGGGAGCAAGGATATCTCCAGCATTCAGCTGTTTTTCTTTCGGCCCTCGGTGGATTTCAGTCATTATTTAATTAACTAGGAATTTGCCTGGATTACAGAGGTAGTTCCATTTCAGGTACTCCATTTCATCCAAGGATAATTTGACTTTTGGGTTGGCCATATTTGAACAGAGCACTGTGCAGAGTGCAGCAATAGATCTGCTTTGGTTTTCCTTCTTACTATTGGTAGCTTTTTTTACTCCTGGGCTAATCCAGACTTTTCAAAATGTTTCCTGTTCTCTTTGTGTTTGCTGGAGGGTCAGGGTGGGATGTTCTCCACAGGTACATTGCTCATCACCTCAGTGCTGCTGGATCACGCTGGAACTGGAAAAGCCAGGCTTTAAAAAACAGGACAAACAGGCAATAGTGATGCTCTTGCATGAGTTTTCAGATAAGCCATTGTTTTCAGCACAGCCTGAGAAGCCTTGCTAATTTGCTGGGGTAAAATGAAAAGGCTGAGGTATAAAAGCCTTTAATAGTGGGATTTCAGAAGTGACAGCGAGGAGAATTTACCTCCTGTATCTGTGAATCACTTTGGGGTTTCTCATTAGATTTAGTTTAGGAACTTTGAAAGTAACTCCTGGATGATATCCTTTGTGTTTATCATACTTGTAATGTGTTTTGATTACACACTGCATTAACCTCTGCTTAAATCAACCTTATTAATCATGCTGAGAAAAGGTCGTTAACATCTCCCAGACCAAATGCTGTATCCTCAGCTAATTATAACTAATTCATTACAATGGTGTGACCTGTTTCCACTGGGATGCAATCCAGGATGCAACTCTTGGCTTCTTCCAGCCAGTGTAACCTGAGCTGCTTGGAATTTAGAGGACAGACAGATTTTTTTTTTTTTTTGTGTGTGTGTTTATTAACCTTGCGTGAAATCTGCCACATCATATTTACGTGCTAAATTATGAAGATGCTAAAAAAACCCAAAGCAAGCAGAGACCACCTCTCCTGTTCTACTTTGCTCTGTTACCCTTTTATCCAGAGGCATGCTCTGAGGTGTCTGTTGCTGCATGGGCTTACTTCTGGAATGGTTTGGGAGGGAGCAGAATGCCAGGCCAGCAGAGTGCCCTCGGTGGGTACACAGATCTTATTCCTGGGGGAGAGCAGGAACAGCAGGTTTGTCCAGCTTTCAGGCAGGAGGTGGTGGTGGAAGGTGCTGCTGTGAGGGTCAGAGATGAGGGGAAGGCTGCTTTTCTGTCTGAAGGCTCCCTGTCTCTTGCAGACACACCAGCTGGACTGCTCTGCTCACTACCTGCGCCTGAAGTTCCTGCTGGAGAACCAGATCCAGTTCTACGTGCCAAAGCCAGAGGAGGAGATCTATGAGCTGGTAATGCTGCCCACTGGGCTGATGAAATGACACTGGCTAGGACGCTGTTAATTGGTGTTTATCTGGCGTTCTGGAGCGCCAGAGTTATGCTTTTCAGTTTGCAATTACCGCGCTTTGCAGACCATAGCACATTGGCCTTCAGCAAAGGGATCTCTCCAAACCTTTCATCCTGTAGCTCACATTTGTGCGTGGATGTGTCTGGGGAGAGAGGAGGGACAGCCACAGGCAATGTGTGAAAGTCACTCTAAGGTACATTGAAGCCTAACTTCCCTCCAAGTTGTCTTTTCCTGTTGTTCATGTTGTCCATGGAGGTTTTAAAGACACTGAATTTTAAATAGGGGGGAAAATACACAAGTTGGTGGGTGTTTTTTGGGGTTTTTTTCTGATGGTAAGGTAAAGATTGAGGTGAAGGAGGTCTGGAGTTAAGTGTGAGAATATTCTTCCTTAATTGCCTCAGCTGGCTGTTTTCATCTCGTTGGTCTCGAAAGCAGACTTCAAAGGAATTCTGCCACGAGAGATTAAAAAAAAAAAAGACCAAACAGGATTAGTGTCATGCTTTAACTCTGTGATTCTACACAGGCACGCTGTAAACCTTTATAAAGTCCTTTTCATTGGTGGCTGGTTTACTTATAGAAAGCAAAACTTTGCTAGTTGTGGAGGTTTTGCTCGTTTAGCAAAGGACTTCTGGGATTTTCCATTAATGCTGTCAACAACAACAAAAAATAGTGAGAAAGTGCTAGGACTGGGAAGTGTGATAGAGTGGGGGAAAATTAAAGCTCAGTGGAGACAGCTTTTAGTCTGGAAGGACTTTGGGGGCTTGTCTTGTGTTGAGAGAGTGTAGGATTGACAGAGTCATCACTTACTGGTTATTCTGAAAAGCTGTAATGAACCCAGAACTCTGTCAGTGGGACTGTGCAGGGAATGGTGGAGATGGGTGCTGCAGGATGGTGTCTGATGTGGGCATATTAAATCAAAAAGCTTTGTATGTTTGCTTCTCTCTGTGGGCTTGTTTGGGGAGAATATGGAGTTACTTCCGTGGGGCTGTAACTATTCTGCAACACTGATTTTTGCAGTGCTGATAGAAGCAGGAGATAAAATTACATTTTTATAATGGAAACCTTTTGCAAATGAGTTCCTCTTCTTTTCCAAAGGAAGAGTCAATACTGCAGTCCAAACACTGAATTTCAAAATATTAATTATTGTGAATTGCATTTTTTTCACACTCACAGCAGCATGTAAACAGAATTAATATTCACCTGTGGGCTCTCCTTCACCTGGGGCTATGATTTTTTCCGAAGACAAGGGCTGGTTTGTCACTTCAGTGCTGAAAGGCAGAGGGATTTGCAGCTGCATGGAGGGGCTTCTGGGCTATTGCCTAGGTGTGAATTTGTGCTGCTCTCCCAGGAAGGATGTTAATGACCATTTCAAAGACTTGCGGGCTTTCCTTGGTACAAATAAACATCAAGGTGTTAAAGGTGAAATGTCAGGCTGAGGTATAGCAAATCTGATAGTCTGATAACGAAGAAATGTATTTAAGAAACAAAATCACTCCTTGTGATTTTAGCGCTGTTGAATAACTGAATTCCTGCAATGTCTTCATTAAAATAAGATAAAACATGAAGCTGTTGCTACCTGTAAATTAGGAAAACGGGAGCAGAAGCTGTGTTTCTCGTGCACTCAAGATGGTATTGACTGAGGGAAATCTATGCGTGCTCTGTTTTGTGGTGGGGGTGGGAAAACTGCTTCCTCCTCTCTAACTGTGTTCTAACAGCAGAGCTGAGTGACACTGCTAATGCCTCTCACACAGGTGGAGAGAAACTGTTTGATAAATAATGTCCACAGTCCCTCTCTTCTGCCTGTAATTAAAAACCAAAAATCTGTTCCAAACCATTACAATTGATGTGTCCTCCCACAGTAACATATTTTTGTGTTTGTTTTTTCCCCCCTCTGTTCAGCTGTACAAGGAAATAGAAATCTGTCAGAAAATTACCCAGCACATTCAGATGGAGAAGTCTGATGCATCCTCTGATATTTATGGTGAGTTACTCCCTGCCTTGTTTGGCTGTTTCTCCCCAGTCACTTCTAGCAGCTTCTTGCCTGCTGTTTACTGAGGTACCTGAAAGGTCTCTTGAGCACAGTGAGAGAAGCACTTCTGATTGCTGAGCCACCCACGGCAGCATTCACCTGCCCTGGAGGAGGGCAGCTTTGTTTGGAGTGCTCTGAACGTGGCTCTCTGGAGCTGCAGGATGTGCAGGAGGAGCAGTGTGTGCTTGTTGCTGTAGTTCGCCACCCACGGAGGCTGTGGGTGGGAGCAGCATCCTCTGCCAGCTGTCACATCTCACAGGAGCCCTCAGGGCCCTGCTGGGGGCTGTGCTGGGGCTGCCACACTGCCCACAGCCTGCAGGGCCCTGCAGCTCTGCTCTTCCTCCTCACTCCTTCCTCCTTTCCCCCTCCTTGGGAGCATGGCTGGGGGCACGAGGCATCTGAGTTCTGTGGCCAGGCAGCTCCAGAGAGGCTGCTTGGCTCCTTCTCGCCTGCCAGGGGCACCCAAGGTGGGTTCCTGCCTGCCCCATCATTCCTGAGGCTGGGGATGCCTGGCTCCAGGGTGTCCCAGGGATGCTCCAGCCCTCGAGGGTGTCCCACGGACACCTGAGCCAGGATCTGACACATGGCAGAAACACAAAGGAGGGGAGGGCCTCCCTGTGTCATTTCAGCAGAATCTCATCTCTGTGCAGCTCCTGCTTGTCAGCTTTCAGGTATTTCAGGTTGCAGCCCTCCAGCCTGGTGAGTTTGCCCTTTGGCCTGGCAATTACAATTCTGGAGTTTATTTTAGAGTTATCTGTGCAAGCTCCCCCACAGGAAGCCAATCTGCATCTTTTTGCTGCTTATCTAAATATTCTGCTTTAATGACTAGAATAATTCTAAGTCTCCAAACTGCTTATTGTACAGCTGCAGGCCATTGGAATATTGAGCTCTGCTGCAAAGCAGTGGGACTGACTGGGGCTTGAATACTGAGGGCCTAAGAAAGAAATATTCACCAGCCCAGTGATGGTTCAGGGTTCACAGACTTACAGGGTCTCATAGCATTTCCTGTTTATTTCTTTTTCTTCTTTTTTAATAAGGGATAAATGAAAAAAAAAAAAAAAATGAAATGCACTGTGGTGTCCTGTGAGATGCGATCAGCTGTGTGAGGTGTGGGGTGTAGCTGTGCAGTGCTCTGACCCTGTAACAGGGTGCTGAAAGCTGACTTTTCTCTCATTGAGGGAAAATAGCCAAATGTGGCTTGCCTCTAATTGGCAGAAGGATTTCTGTGGTCTGTGTGTGTCTCCTTGTGTGCTCATCCAGTGAGGAGTGTGTGCTGAATTCACAGTCCTGGAGCAGTTTGGGCTGGACAGGGCCTTACAGATCACCTCATTCCTACACCACATCTCAGGGAGAGCTCACCTGGGAATGTTCTGTGGTGTTTCTCCTCCCAGCAGTGTGTCTGTGGTGGTAACAGGCACTCCTGGAGGGTCTGGCCAGTGCTGGATCTCTCATGGGATGCTTTGCTGATGGCCCGAGCACAGATGTTCTCCCCTCTTTGGCTGGTACTCTTTCCCTCTTTGCCAGGGAGGGCAGAAATCAGTAGGAATCCTTGGCTTCCAGCTGGTAGGTGTATCAGGAAGGTGCTGGCATGGGGTTGTGCCAGGGGGATTATCTGGAGGTGGATTTGTTCAAGGCCACGTGCCCTCAGAGATGCAGACTTTTGTTCTCCTGCCATCAGAACTTTGCAGTGAGGAGAAGGCTCTGCCTGGGTCAGCACCCATCTCTTCCCACCTGTGTTTCAGAGCCCGTGCACAGTTTGATGGTAATGTTTTTGGCAGCAATGCCAGCTTATGCAATCACTGTGGCTTCCACCCACTCCTGCCCTTCCTCTCTTGTGTGGAGCCCCTGTGGAAGGCAGCCAGATGGAGCTGCACATTCCTGCTGTCCCCAAGTGTGTACAGACTGCACAGCCGCTGGGCTGAGGTGTCTGTCACCTGAGTGTATGGCAGGGCAAGCGCTGGCACTCAAGGCCCAGCCACTGTCACAGCTGTGGAAATGCAGCAGGGCAGGGTCACATTCTGTCTGTGGAGAGGTTCACTCTGTATGTGTGTGATTACCACTTCCAGGCTGTTGCCAGCTGCCCATCTCTCATCTCTTAAAGCTGATGACAACTTGTGTAATTGCTCCTTCTGCCCTTTCTGCCAGGAATAACTGCAGGATTTATGAGTATGGCTGAAAGATGAATTCAGAAGTGACTACGTGTGCATTCAGGCCTGATGGATTGAAGGAGGCAGGGGTCTTCTCATGGAGGAATCACAGAATCCCAGAATTCTATGGGTTGGGGTGGAAAGGACCTTAAAGCTCATCCCTGCCATGGCAGGGACACCTTCCACTGTCCCAGGCTGCCCCAAGCCCTGTCCAGCCTGGCCTTGGGCACTGCCAGGGACCCAGGGGCAGCCACAGCTGCTCTGGGCACCAAGGCCTGCCCACCCTCACAGGGAACAATTCCTGCCCAAAATCCCATCTAAACCTGCTCTCTTTCAGTTTGAAGGCGTTCCCTCTCACCTTGTCACTCTGGGCCCCTGTCACGAGTCTCTCTCCATCCTTCCCATGGGTTCCCTTCAGGAAAGCTGCATTCCCAAAGCTTCTCTTCCCCAGGCTGAACAGTCCCAGCTCTCTCAGCCTTTGCTTGTAGGAGACAGGGAGCTTAGGATGCTTGGGCACACTGATCTCCTCCCAGTGAGAGCCTGAGCTGCCCCTCAGCCTGCTTTTAATGTGTGGAGCTTGGCCCAAAACAGCATTTCAGTTTAAAAGGGCTCTGAGGAGCTGATGCTCTGTGCTGACTCCAACTGCAGCCTTGGGCACACTCTGCTGTTTTTCCAGGGTTTTCCAGGTAGGCTTTGTGGTGATGACAGCCAGTAACTACACTGTTTTACAGCTGCTCTTTTAGTCCAGGGTTCTTCTCTCTGCCAAGGCTGGTGTGTTGAGTGAGCTTCACAAATTTCACTTGGTTCAGCCCCAGTAGCTCGCATGCAGGTTCCAAGTAGCTCAGTAAGTCATGAAAGGCCATATGCTTCTCACTTCTGAGCTGCCACATTCTTCCCCCTCTTTTCCTCTTTTTTTTTTAATTTTTATTTTTAAATCACGGATGAAAAAATAACTCTCAGCCATAAGGATCAGCTTGAAAGGAGTTCTAAAGTCAGGATAGGCTCCCAGCACATCTGCACCTCTTGGCTGGTAGCTGATTCCATGTCAAAACAAACCACTCCCCCCAGAGGTTTGGAAATGTTTTTCTACTCTCTAGAAAATGAGAGAGCAAATGGTTGCCTGCACTCATTTAGGGAGTAATGAAGTTTCAGAAAGGCAAATGTTCTGCTTTAGATAAGTCTCCACAGTAAATAAACAACCTGCATTTCACTTGGCAGTTGTACTTCCTTTCCAGTTGTTATCTTACTGTGTCACCCACAAATGGCAGGAAAATCCCCCAGCCCACAGCTCACGGTCCCATTTGCACTGTTTGGAATGAGGCTATGTCAGCACTTCCCACTCCAGCACTGCTCTGCAGTCTCTGGTGAGCATGAAATGTGTGCCCAGAGACTTGGCAAATGACAGGGTGTGCCAGCAGAAGGGGCAAAGGGAAAGGGGCATTTTTACAGACATGGCAGAGGTCAGCACTCTGTTCTAGCAGGAGATGTTGTGCCCTGCCTCACTTTGGGGTGGCACATCAGCCATGGCTCTTGGATTCCCAACTTTGTCCCAAACCACGGCTCTGTGCAAACAGCAAAACCTCCTGGAGTGACCTTTGATGGCGAGAGAACTGGGGGTCTGTTCCGAGGCTTTTCAGCTGTGGTGTCCTCAAATATGTCTGCAGATAAGTGGTGTATGCACTCAGAAACGCAGCTCAGGTTTTTGTTAGAGCCGCTTTCCTTGCTGAACTTGCCCGTTGTGTTTGTAAAGGTTTGAGGGGAGGGAGAGGGAAGGGATTCCTGCCTGCCCACAGCAGGGCCAGCACAGCTTGGCTGCAGGGCAGGTGGCTGGGACACCCTGGAAGGGGCTGGCTTCCTCTGAGCACTCCTGGTGTCTCCCCAGGTTTCTCTCTGTCCTCGGTGGAAGAGGAGGGGATTCGCCGGCTCTACGTGAACGGCGTCAAGGAGACAGGCCTGGCTTTCAAGAAAGGTAAAACGCTCCCCAGAGTCCTCCCAGCTCAGTCCCTGCCACAGAAACACAGGGGAAGCTCTCAGTGCTCCCTGGGGCTTGGATTGCTGCTTCTGCTTGTGCTTCCAGCCTTTGCAGAGGCAGCGTGGCAGCATCGGGGTGGGAGCTGGCAGGAATAGCCAGGCTGCAGCTGGTGCCAGGGCAGAGCAGGGTCTGCTCTAGTGCAGCTTCTCCAGGCTGAGGCCACTGCATTTGCCATCCCCTGCCTCCCTGCTGCACTGGGCAGGGAGCTGGGCAGCTGGAACCCACCCACATTCTGAGCTACAACATGGGGACCGCGAGGGGTGTGAAGAGTCTCATCTCTTCACAACCATTGGTGTGTGCAGAGCCCTCAGAAGCACCTTGAGAGCTCTCTTGGCGAGGGTTTATGTGGCCTTGAAGAGCTTACTCAGCAGCTGGCCCTTGCCAAAAGCTGTTCCAAAGGCTGCTGTCCCCAGGCTCCTGCTCCCCTTGGCCTGGTGCTGACCCTGGCACTCTGCTGAGCCAGCCCAGCTGATGGAGAGCTGCCCTGGCAGCCCTGTGACCTGGGCTGGTGTGGTTGGGCATGAGTGGCCAAAGGGGCACAGTGGAGGCAGGAACAGTGGTCAGGGAACGGGGGACAGCCTGGAGGTGCACCCCAGCTTCAGAAACCCACGTAGGTGTGTGTCAAACACGAAAAGACTCTTGCTCTGTTCTGTCCCTCAGCCCTGCAGCATTCCCTGGTTAACAGGAGGGATATCCTGCCAAAAGCCCTGGGCAGAGGCTGGGGGGGCTCTGAGCCAGGCTGCCCCAGGGAAGTGACACCCTGTGGGCTCCTGTGTGGGGCAAAGTGAAGGTTAGGAGAGGATGGGTGGAGGTTTCATCAGGGCTTCCCACGTTTGGTTTTGGTGCCTGCTGACAAGCAGTTTGGATAGATGTGTGAGCACAGGGTGCCTCCTGCGGGGCTGCAGTGCAAGCACAGGCACTGGGAACAGCTCAGGGATGTGTAGCTGACCTGGAAAGGCACTTCTATATGAACAGCAGTCAGCAGGATACTGGGACAAGATTCCCTGGTGTAGCAGCAGCAAGGGAGGAAAACTCTCCGTGCCTCCCATTATTTACATGCATTGTCTGCATTTGACTCTGCCCTCCATCAGATGAAATGCTGCATTTCATTTTCAGTCTTTCCTCCAATTAGAAGACTTTTATTGTCTCCTGGTAATTTCTGTGATTTATCCTTTTGTGTCTTCCGTTAGGCTGCCTTAGCAAGGCGGGCATTCCTTATTGGAATGGGAGCTCCTTGATTGCGCTGAGGCTTTATCCCAAACCATCCAAAACAAAGACTGCAAAGAGTAAATGGAGCCCCAGATCCAGTGTTTATGGTTGCAGGCCTATTAGTGTGCTACTATTATGCCACAGAATCACTAAGTAGAATAAATTAAATAATGTGAAATGCTTGACTTGCCTTGTTTTGTCCTTCTTTCAGCTATGATTTTACAGTCCATTTACTTTGTAGCTACTCTATCTAGTTCATTTGATTCTTCCTGAAACTGCACACCACACGGGAGTTTCTGGGCACAATTACATGCATTTAGGGAGATCTCCATTTTCCTAAGGAAGCTCTTTAGCCTCCTCCCTTCTATGTTTCTTCCTGCAATGTGGGTCAGCACTCTTGTCTCCCAGAGGGTTCATCCAGGCTTTCAGGGTGCCAGCACGTGGCAGGGATGGTCACCCCTGTTCTGTAAATTCCAGCTGTCATCCCTGTGAAGGCAAGGGTGGAGATGGGGACTGTCCAGCAGCCAGGGCTCTGGCACTGCTGTGCTGCTGCCTGCCTGCCCTGGGGGTTATTTGGGATTAAACCCCTCTGCAGCTCGCAGGAGGGGCCCAGCTGGCCCTGGGGAAGGTCAGGAGTGCTGTGTCACCTCGGGGAAGGTCAGGAGTGCCATGTCACCTGGCAGGGCTGCATGCTGCCCTCAGCATCCTGGGGAGTCAGCTGCTTCCCTGCACATCCCCTTCTCCCTGGGGCGCTGCTGCTATAAATAACTGCTGGAAGCAGGCTGGCAGAAGAGCCATGCCTGCTGAGCAGGGCTCAGATCTGCCTTCTGAGCAGCCCTGTGCTGCCATGGCCTTCAGGAAGGGTCGCTGTGTTGTAGGGTGCAGCGTGCACTGAGGCTGTGCCGTGAGGAAAAAGGGTATCGTTGCTGCTGGCACGTTGTGAGGGATGGCTTGGTTTGGAAAGACAGGTGGCTGCTAAGGAAGGCAGAGCCTCCCCTGAAATGGAAACTGTAAACCCCCTCCCTCTGAATTGTTATAAATTTTAAATTAAGGGGCTCCCAGGCAAAATATATGGGAGCAGGAATAACAGTTCTTTACTAGGGAAGAAAATAAAAAGATAAGTAAACAATGTAGTAAACTAAAACAACACTGACAGAGTTGGAACACAACCTGACACCCTATGGGTCAGGATGTTGATAGCAGTCCAGTTGGAATTGCGGATGTAGTCCTTCTGGCGTGTCAAGTGTCCCTCTGGGAAATCCAGTGGAGAAGCTGTGCTGGTGTTCCAGAATGTCTAGATTATATCCAGGTAGGAATGCTTGGCTCCTCCCTCTGGGCTCACATCTCTCAGTGGGATGCTGTAGTTCTTACCAGTCATGCAGGGACATTCAATGGCTTGTTATCAGCCGATGTCTCCCCAGAGGGAGGAGTGGGTGTGGAAGAGATAAGGAAAAGAAAAAACTGCCTACTGAACAGAAGACAGCTGCCATCCAGATGGCAAATATAGAATACAAATGGCAAAAACAGAATACAATTTGCTTGGCAGTCCAGGACCAGGGGCTTCCTGAGGACTCTGCTCTGAGGGTGGCACTGGAGGAGCAGCCAGACAGCAGCTCTCAGCAGGTCCATCACATCTCAGTGTCACTGCAGGCAGTAATGATCATGTGTACACACAACCACCCATCAGAGCTCCTGGATGTCTGTGGGGAGCACCACTGTGCGAGTCTGACCCGTTCCTCTGTGTCACAGGCCTGAAAGCTGGGGATGAGGTGCTGCAGATCAACCAGAGAGCTGCTGAGGAGCTGGACTCGGCGCTGCTGAAGGACGCCCTGGCGCAGCCCTCGCTGTGCCTCTCCGTGCGCACCCACCCTGAGCCAGAGGAGGCCCAGAGGCTGAGCCAGCCGCCCCCACGGCGCCCAGAGAACCCCCCAGAGCTTGGGGACAGCGCCCTGCCCTTCCCTGGGGGCAGCCAAGGTATGGGGGCAGCACACAAACCACCCCTGAGGGCTCATTCTGTGCTGAGAGGGAGGGGAACTGCAGCCTGAGCTAGGCAGGGGGGCCCGGGGGCTCACAGGGGTACCCCTTACCCCAGCAAAGATCTGTCAGATATCAGCACCAGGCTGGGCTTACTTGCAGTCTGTTGTATTTTCTGAGTCCCCCAATGAAGGGAGGAGGGAATGATGAATCCAACTCCATGTTCTTAGAAGGCTGATTTATTGTTTTATGATCTATATTATATTAAAGAATGCTGTACTAAACTATACTAAAGAATACAGAAAGGAGACAGACAGAAGGCTAGAAAGATACTGATGAGAACTTGTGACTCTCTCTCCAGAGTCCAACTCAGCTTGGCCCCTGATTGGCCAGTAAGTCAAAATAATTCACAGCAGAAACAAATGAAACAATCACCTAATGGTAAACAATGTCCAAACCACATTCCAAAGCAGCAAAACACAGGAGAAGCAAAGCTGATAATACTGTTTTCCTTTTTCTCCGAGGCTTCTCAGCTTCCCAGGAGAAGAATCCTGGGCAAGGGGATTTTTCAGAAAATACGACAGTGACAGCAGTGTGTAAAAGTTATCAGGCTCCCAGCTCTTGGCCAGGCTGTCTGGCTTTCTCCTTATCAGAGAAACAGGTCCCAGGGTCAGTGTCTTTGGCTCTGTGACTGATGTGCTGGACTAAAATCCTGACTGGGTGGGCAGCCGGACACACAGCAGTGTGAGTCCATGTTTGATGGCCATTATTGCTATTGGGCAGCAGGCACACTGACTTCTGTCTTCAGGGTGTTACCTTCCCTTCCTTTATCTTCTCTCTATCTGCCTGCACCCACAGTTATTATAAACTCTTTTCTCCCTGGCAGCTGCAGCCAGGCAGACTGAGTGGAGGGACAGGGCAGGAGAGAGGGGGAAGGATGGCTGTGCCCACCGTCACCCTGTGACACCTGTGTCATCACCACAGGCACCTCACATCCTGGGCTGGGCCCAGCACAGTCACAGAACCAAATGCTCCCTTCTGGGCAGCTCAGGAGGTGCTGTTCCCTCTGGATTTGTCCACAGGATGTACGTGTGGCAAGGGCAGGAAGAGTTAAAGCATTCTGTGTGCAGTTTGGGGCACCACCACATCAGACAGGTCTCAAGCTGTTGGAGAGTGCCTGAGGGAGGGACACGAGGGTGGTGAAGGGTCTGGAGGGGCCACACGAGGAGCATCTGAGGGCACTTGGAATGTTCAGCTGGAGGAGAGAAGACTGAGGGCAATCTCATTGGGGTCTGCAGCTTCCTCCAGAGGGGCAGCTCCACTCTCTGCTCCCTGGGACAGTGACAGGAAGGGCTGGAGCTGTGCCAGGCAGGTTTGTGTTGGATATTGGAGGGTGCTGGCACTGCCCAGGCCCCCCAGGGCACGGACACAGCCCCACAGAGCTGCAGGAGCCTTTGGATGCTGCTCCAGGGATGCCCGGGGTGGGATTGTTGGGGTGAATGTGCAGGGCAGGGCTGAGCTGGATGATCCCCTCCAGCTCAGGAGGTTCTGGGGCTCTGTGATTCACCCGCTCTGGGGTCAGCCAGGAGCACAGGGGCCCTGGTGGTTTTGGTGAGATGCACAAATAACTCACAGGGATGTTTTAAAACACCAAAATTAAGGGATTGACATATGCAGGTGACCCCAGAGCACAGTGCCATGGGAAGGGACATTCCTGCTCGCCACACTGCCCTGCTCAGAGAGCCCAGCTGGCAGAAGATTAATCTATAGCAACTGGGAATGTTTGCCATGAGTTTGGTTCCTGAATTTCTACATGCTCCTCTAGATCCGACAATAGAAGAGGACACTGGTCATACCTCTTGCTTCAGTTTTTTGGGATCATTTTAAATGCAGGAAAAATCAGTGGAATTAAGAATTAAGTAGTTTCTAGGTAATCAAAACTGTTCTGAGCTGAGACTGGCTTTGGGGAGTGTGATATTCATAGCAAGTGGAAAAGAGGGAGCAAGAAAAGCTTCTACACAGCTTATTGCAAATCCTTCTGAGAGGGCTGCTAAAGGCAACCTCGTGTAAGATTTGGACTAAACCTACACAGGCACTTAAAATTCAACATTTTCCTGAAATTTCCCCCTTTTAATTTTCATGGAAGCTTTCCCAGTTAGGCTTTTGTGCTGGAAAATCGTGGTAGTCTTGTACATTTTCACAGCTGGCCACAAGATGCCCCCATTTGCTGCTCAACAGCAGCTTCTCACAAGCCTCTTGTCTTTGCCTGTGGTTTGTCACTGAAACCCTGAGTGCTGGGTCCTTGTAGCTGAGCTTTTCCCTGAGGTGTCTGCCCTGGGAGCAGAGGGGTGGGAGCTGGGATTTCTGTGTTCCCACAGAGCTCTCCTGACACTCACATTCCTTCTGGAACGTTGGGCTGGGATCTGTTCCTCCCCAAAAGGAGGGGAATATTCCTTCCAGCCAGCAGGAGGAGTGCAGGTGTCCCTGGCAGCCTCTGTAGCTGCCAGATGAAATAATTTGGGATGGCTTAGCCCAAGGTGGGAGTGAAATCAAGGCTCTGCACCCAAGTGTGTGACTGGGAGGCAGCTGTTCTTCCCCACCCATTTCCTTCTGTGTTTTACTGAAGCCTTTCTTTTTCTGCTCCTGTGCTTTGTCAGGGGTCCATTACCTACATGACATTTAAAAAGGGGTCTGTGCTTGTACTTGGGACCTTGTGGTGTTATCTGGGATTTTTGTTCTTGGCTGCACAGCTTCTTGCAGAGAGCAGTCAAGTATGAAATACCCACTGACCTATTTATTTATTTGTGTCCTTGTTGGTTGCAGGCAGCCTGGCTGGCCAGGCAGATCAGCTCCAGGATTTCTGCTGAATGCTTTTTCATTTCTAGGACACAGAGTCAGTCTGTGGCCGGGGCACTGCAGCCCCCCCAGCAGGGTGACAGTGCCGGCAGGCACACAGCACCCTTCTATGGGCACATCCCTTCTCCAGGAATCCAGCACTGGGTCTGGGATCATGCTGGGTGATCTTCTTCCCTAGCAATGCTTCAGCTGTGAAGGCAGCAATATGAAAGATGTGTTACTTTTTTTTCTTTTCTTTTTTTTTTCTTTTTTTTTTTGAGGCAGATTTCTTGGTGCCTTGCTGCTCAGCGGGAGATGCAGAGGAGCAAAGCAGGGCTGTGTTTCTGGGAGCTGACCTCCCTGGGGTGTCTGCCCGAGCTCCTGTTAAATCTGACATCTCTTCCATCACCTGGAGCTGCCGTCAGCTCTGTAGCTGTGGTTGCTTCACTGTGTTTGCTTGGCGGGTTATTCTGGAAGTGCCCTTGGGTTTTGTATCTGTGACTGATGTGAGAACTGCCATTCTGGGCACGATGGATGCCTTCCCCGTGGAGCTGCACTGCCGCTGCAGAGCCACAAGTTTTGTTCCTTTCATCTGTTGCTGCTTTTCCTGGCTCTGGGTCTCTCCTGTAGCACAGCCTGCATAAATTTGGCACAGGAGGATTAGCTCTGGTTGTGTCCGGAGCCCCACAGCAGGTTTTCCTGATTGCCTAAAAGGATCAGTGGGGTCTGTCTCCCCTCCCCACGAGAGATGTTCTGCTGCCCTGGGTGCAGGGAATGAGAGCTGAAAGGTGGGAACACAGCCTTGGATCTCCCCAGACCACCAGGAAAATATTCTGCTCTTGGAAGGGGATTAGGAATGGGATTAATACCCAGATTTGTTTGTTTCACTCCCTTCTTTCAGTGTGGGACAGAGTCTCTGAGGTCAGGCTTTGCGTGCCCCTGCATTTTGGAGACCTTTATCATGGGGATAATGTGAAGCACATAAATCACCATGCAGAATGGATAAAGACTGAAAAAGAAAGTGTCCCCATGTCTGGAATGGGGGTTTCAGTCTCCTGGATAGGAACAGGTGGGTGTTTTAGGGAGTTTGTTGTTTTGTGGCTCAGAGAGCAGCCAGAGGTTGGAGTTATTAACACACAGGCTAAATCCATGCTGTAAAACTGAAACAAATTCCTGCTGCACTGTAAGGACAGCCACTGGTTTTTATTCCATCCTCGTCCATCACCGGCCCCCTTGGGCTGAGTAATTTGGATTTCAGAACCAGCTGAGGCCACTAGTGACCCCAATTTCTTCAGGGTTATTTTCACGGGGCTGATTTCAGGTTTATTGTAGCACTGTTCTTGTTCTTGATGTAACAATTCCGGGGCACTTCCTGCAGCAGCCACCGGAGGGCTTTGGGATAAAATTCCATTTTTCATCCCCAGTTCCCCAAATTGCTGCGGTGCTGCCTCGCCCTCTGGCGGCCTCTGGTCCTGCACAGGAAGCAAGGCTGGCGTTCCCGATTTCCCCACAGAAATTAATCCCTCGTTCCCGATTCCCTTATGGAAATGAATCCCATCCCCAGCATCCTAGGGCACACCCTCCTCATAGTTCAGTGTTTCAGAGCTAACCAGAATTCTTCTGCAGGGCAGAAAAAAGGACACACTCACCTGTTTTACTGCAGATTTATAGGTGAAACGCCACCTTACATAAAAATTTAATCGGAGACACCATTCCCTAACAGTTCCTGTCAAAATGGTGCAGTTAATGACAGAGCCTCTTCAGTGAGGCACTCTGTTGTCATAACAGGGCCATTCCTCCCTGGCAGCATTTGGATTAGGGAAGCTGCTGTTAAACTGCCCAAATAGATGATATTGGGGTATTTTTGAAGCTTAGGCACTGAAGTGCAGGATTCCTGGTGTGTATTTTGTGTTAGCAGGGTGCACACTTGGAGCTTTGTGCTGCAGCTGGCAGAGCTTGGCTCAGGGTATTTATTCCCATGGCACTGAAATAAATATATAAATAGTAATAAATGAATACATGGCCTGGCAGCAAGAAGGAGGCTTTAGGAGAGGTACCACACATTGTGGAATTCTCATTAAAACCTTGAGTTACACCAGCCCTGACAACTGGAAGCAGCAGTCATGGGAAATTCTAGCCAAGTGCTGGGCTGGTGCTGAAGCTTTCCATGATTCTCCAGACCTTGAAGCCCCAGCACCTTTGCTCCAGTGATAGAAAACTTCCTTCTATTGTGCTGGCCGTAGCCACAAGTGGAGTTACTTAATGGGCATTGGTCACACTGTCACAGGTGTGACACTGCTGAGGGGCTCCTGTGACCTCCCTCTGTGCTGGGGCCACACACAGGGGTTTGACCCCCTTTTCCTGCTGCTTTTTGGATTTCCCCTTCTAATTCCTGGATGTCCTGTGAGGGCAGGAAATGGCAGTGGTCAGGAGGAAGGAAAGCAGCACGCTGACTCTCCTGGCAGAGCTAAATGAGGATCCACAGGGCAAAAAGCAGGTGATGGAATGATCCTGACAGAAGTGGGACGGGAGCTGGGAGCTGTTCACTGGCAGGAACGTGCAGCTTTATTGCTCTGGGTGCATTTAACAAGCAGCAGATAAACCTGCTCAGGTCCCTGCTGGCCAGAGGCATCAGGAACAGCCTGAGCACACGTGCTGTGTGTCTGCTCCTGTGAAGGATTCCTGTCTGCTGGCTGAAAGTGCAGGAAATTGGTTAAATGGGGCTTTGGCATGCAGGAAAAGGAAAAGGGGTGGCTTAAAAGTGATGTGAACAAATATTATTACCTTGGTTTGGGCTGAGAAACAGCTGTAAGGTACATTTCACACAGCTTGAGAAGGGAAATTAGTTGCAGTGAAAAAACTGTCTGCCTCACACAAATGAAGGCACATAGCACTTATTTTCTCTGTTTTTTAAATGGACACCTTGAAAATTCTTTTTCACACGTTAATAGGGAGAGCAGAAAGCTGATAGATTTGATAAAATCTGGGCAAGGTTCAGAAAACTGAGCTTCTTACAGAAAAACACTTCTTCAAATAGATTCTGTGTTGCCAAACAACCCCTCCAGGCACATCTTTTTCCAAGGTAAGCCCTCCCTTTTCAAAGAGGGGCCTGAGCTCTGAGCTACCTTTTATGTCCTTTCCATTTCATCAATGCCCAGCTTGGCTTCATCCCAGTGTGCAGAATATATTCTGAAGTTATTTCCGGATTTCTGAACTCTGCTTTTCCAGATTATCTCTGGACATAACAAAGTGGGAAATCCTGCACAGTCGTGCAAATTATTTTTAATAACGAGGTCTAAAAGCTTGCCTGAACAGCAGCTGAACTTTGGGTTCTGACTCCTAAAAAGGTCTAAAACTGAGTTTATTTCCTCAGCAAGTGAGTGTGTCAGGCCAGAAATGCAGGCAGTGGAATCACCACATCCCACGTGGGCCGGGGCAGGCTGGCCAGCACCAAGAGCTGCATACTCACTCCCAGTTTCCATGTGAAACCACTGGGGTGGAAAGGTGCTTGGCACTGCTCACCAGCCAAGCAATGCATGTCAGGACTTTAATGTGACATTTTAGCCTTATCTCTGAATCTGCAGTTGCCAGGGAAATGATGTCTGGTCCTAACCTGTTGGTTTTTACATCTGTGCTGCAGGCCCTCCTCAGAGGTCGGTCGCTGGGTGCCTCTGGGTGTCGGTGTTCCATGGGAGCTCCATGGTTGCAGCAGGTGTTCCTGGGGATTTTGGGGAGCTCTTGGCCATGTTTTCACCCCTGTGTTGCTCTGGCAGGGCACTCCCTGTGCAGTGACCCCGACAGCTCGGCCGAGGCGGCCCCGGAGGAGGCGGAAGCGCAGGACCTGGAGTCGTCCGACGAGGCCGAGAAGATGAACAAGGTGAGCAGGTTAAATTTTCACCTTTGCTGGGAAAACGCTGCTTTTGCTGTGAAGGTGTCTGTGGATGATTCCAGATGGGATCTGCGGAGGTGTTTCTGGATGATCCTGGATGGAACAAACCACGGCTTAGGTCGTGGCACGTCACCTGCTGCCTCTTCAGCGAGATCCGTGCCCTTTTTCCAGGGTAGATTCACATCTTCAATACCTGTGATAATGTTCCCCACACAGTTTATAAATGGGCTGGTTTATCAGCTCCATCCCCAGAGCAGCTCCACTAAACCACGTGGACTATTAGGATTTCTTATTCTTTCTTGATTGCTAGGCTTAGGACAAATGTAAATTAAACTGTCTTTCCTTACAGCAATAGCATCGCTCACATGCAGGTTTCTAACTGCAAACTAATCACAGCCAATCCACCTCAAACCGAAGGAAAACTCTCCAGTTACAGCTAAGAGCTTGTGCAAATAGGTTGCTAATTGCCATCGATTTCCCACAGTGGCTGGTGGTGACAGTGGGTGATGATCGGTGGCTTCTGAGGCACAATCCAGGAGATTATCTTGGTTGCTGCGAGGTATTTGTGATACAGGTGATGCTGAGAGCTTCCAGCTGTTTTTCTCCTCAGTTAATGGTCTAATGAGAATTAGATCTCAGCTTGTTGGCGTTTCCCCTCGGTGCCTGTTTTCTCTCCTGTTGTAACCGAGTTGTGTTGTGGTGAGTTCTGGGCTGGTCCCTTGCTGCTGCACTGCAGAGGAAGGAAGGAAAAGACCTTGGCCTCTTGTTTCCTGATCCCTTGTGTCACTCCAGCCTGGACTTGTGTCCTTGGTAGCCACACAGTGCAAGGGAAACATGGAATGCTCACAGGGAAGGGGAACACAGTTGGTTTCCAGGTTTTATTGAGGAACTTTTTCTTGTAAGTGCAAATAATTCCTTCTTCAGTCAGTGGCCATGTTTGTTGATAGTTTGGGATTATTGATTGTGAATTTCTCCTCCAGTAAGTGGAGATGTTTGTTGGTAGTTTATTAATTTTAACTGTAAATTTCTTTTTAGTTAGTGGAAGTCTTTGTTTCTACTTTGGGATATTTAACCATAAATTTCTTCTGCAGTAAGAGGACATGTCTGTTGATAGTTTATGATTTTAAACTATAAATGTCTTTTCCTGTAAGTGGAGATGTTTATTGATAGTTTGGGATTTTCTAACTCTAAATTCATTTTCTATTAAGTGGAAGTGTTTGTTGATACTTTATGATTTTTAACTGTGAATTTCTTCTTTAGTTAGTGGAGATGTTTGTTGATACTTTGTGATTTTAACTGCAAATTCCTTCTTTAGTCAGTGGAAGTGTTTGTTGGTAGTTTGGGATTTTAACTGTAAACTTCTTCTTTAGTTAATTGGAAGCCTTTGTTAATAGATTGTGATTTTTAGCTTTAAATTTCTTCTCCAGTAAGAGAAGATGTTCGTTGATAGTTTGGGATTTTCAACTATAAATGTTTTCTCCTGTAAGTGGAGATGTTTGTTGATAGTTTGGGATTTTCTAACTCTAAATTCTTTTTCTATTAAGTGGAAGTGTTTGTTGATACTTTGATTTTTAACTGTGAATTTCTTCTTTAGTTAGTGGAGATGTTTGATGATACTTTGTGATTTTAACTGTAAATTCCTTCTTTAGTCAGTGGAAGTGTTTGTTGATAGTTCGGGATTTTTAGCTGTGAAATTCTTCTCCAGTAAGTGGAGATGTTTGTTGATAGTTTGTGATTTTTGATAGTTTGAGAAACCTGTAAATTTCTTCTCTATTAAGTGGAAGAGTTTATTGATAGTTTGGGATTTTTAACTGTAAATTTCTTCTTTAGTACTTGGAAGTGTTTGTTGGTAGTTTGGGATTTTAACTGTAAACTTCTTCTTTAGTTAATTGGAAGCCTTTGTTAATAGATTGTGATTTGTAACTGTAAATTTCTTCTCCTGTAAGTGGAGATGTTTTTTGATAGTTTGGGATTTTTGATAGTTTGAGAAACCTGTAAATTTCTTCTCCAGTAAGTGGAAGAGTTTATTGATAGTTTGGGATTTTTAACTGTAAATTTCTTCTTCAGTTAATTGGAAGCTTTTGTTGATAGTTTGTGATTTTTAGCTGTAAATTTCTTCTCCAGTAAGAGAAGATGTTTGTTGATAGTTTGGGATTTTCAACTGTAAATTTCTTCTCCAGTAAGTAAAAGTCTTTGTTGATATTTTGGGATTTTTACCTGTAAATTTCTTCCTTAGTAAGTGGAGATGTTTGTTGATACTTTGGTTGATAGTTTGGGATTTTTAACTGTAAATTTCTCCACCTGTAAATGAAGGTATTTATTAATACTTTGGGATTTTAACTGTAAATTTCTTCTCCAGTACGTGGCCATGTTTGTTGATAGGTTTTGATTTTTATCTGTAGATTTCTTTTTCTGTAAGTGGAGATGTTTGTTGATAGTTTGTGATTTTTAACCATAAATTTCTTCTCCAATAAGTGGAGGTGTTTGTTGGTACTTTGTGATTTTTAACTGTGAATTTCTTCTTTAGCAGGTGGAAGTGTTTGTTGATAGTTTATGAATTTTAACTGTAAATTTTTTCTCCAGTAAGATGAGATGTTTGTTGCTAGTTTTTGATTTTTAATTAATTTTTTTCTCGGGTAAGTGGAGATGTTTGTTGGTAGTTTGTGATTTTTAACTGCAGATTTCTTTAGTAGGCGGAAGTGTTTGTTTGTTGGTAGTTTGGGATTTTTAAATGTAAATTTCTTTAGTAAGTGGAGATGTTTGTTGATAGTTTGGGATTTTTAACTGTAAATTTCTTCTCCAATAAGTGGAAGTGTTTGTTGGTACGTTGTTATTTTTAAGTGTAAATTTCTTCTTTAGTAGGTGGAGTTGTTTGTTGATAGTTTATGAATTTTACCTGTAAATTTCTTCTCCAATAAGTGGAGATATTTGTTGATAGTTTGTGATTTTTAATTGTAAATTTCTTCTCATGTAAGTGACTGTGTTTGTTGATAGTTTGGAGTTTTTAACTGTAAATTTCTTCTTCTGTAAGTGGAGATGTTTGTTGATAGTTTGTGATTTTTAAATGTAAATTTCTTTATTCAGTGGAGGTGTTTGTTGATATTTGGGGCTTTCTGACTGTAAACACGTGGGATTTTCATATGCTCTGAGCAGAGTCTGTTCTGGCAGAGGAGGCTGTGGCAGAGCAGGAGCACAGCACGTGGCTGCTGGGGAGGCAGTGCTCTCCATGGGCTTTCCAGGCCCTTCTGTCCCGAGCTGTGCACAGCCTGGGGGGTTTGTCCCCTGTCTCCTGGGTGCTCAGAGCTGTAATTGCCTGCACAACGCGCAGGGATTACCCGATTAGCTCTGCAGCTCAGCAGATTGAGTCAAACTGAGAAATGGGTGTTAGCAGCTTTAATGCCTAATATTCCATCCTGGAGGAGTGACTCCCAGCTCTAAGGAGCCCTGGTTTCCAACGGGAGGAGTTCCTGCCTGTCTGGCTGTGAAATGTTGACATCACTGAGTGTTTCCTTTGAGGATACAGAAATATCCAAATACATCTTGGTATTTGTGGGGTGTGAAGGGGGAGTGAGGCTTTTTTTTTTTATCTGTTTCAAACTGCTTGAAATGTTCTCCCACAAATGGAGGACACAAGTACCTATGGAATATATCTAACATCCTCAGTGTGGCAGTCTTAGGGATGCTGCTGTCCCTGCTCTGCACTCAGTGCCTTCCTTGCTGACTGTAGAAACCCCCAAAGTACCCTGCAATGCCTATAGAAAACTCCAGTGTTTGGTAGTGGGGAAGGAAAAAAGCTCAGCTGAGGGTTTTCCTAACGCCTTGGCTTTTCTGTGTGCTTGGGAAAGCTGATGTGCATGGGAAGGAAGGAAGGAAGGAAGGATTCTTGTAATGTGTGTTTTGCCATGGGAAGTCACAGCCAGGGAGGAGGAAAACAAAGGTGCTTTCCTGTCCATGCACTCCCACACCTTTCCATGCTCCTGGGATTATGGCACAGAAGATTAAGGTGGTGTCCTCAGGGCTGTTTCACAGGGGTTAGTTATTTCTGTACATGGCAAGGGGAAGGCTCTGCCCTCATGCCACCTTCCACTTTATCCCATCCTGCTCCCAACTCTGCGTGGTGGAGCACAGGGAGACTTCCCTTATTTTTCTGCCCTTTTTGGGAACAGCAGGGCAGGAGCACTCCCATCCATTCAGTGCTGGTCAGCAGGGGAATGTTGCCATTTTAGCAGCATCAGAGCTCCCCAGCTAAACACAGAGCTCCCCTCCCTCCAGCACAGAGGCAGCGTTAGGAGCTGGGCATCCCAGAGCAGCCAGTCCTGGGGCAGGGCTCCATCCATGCCCAGGGAGCACTGCAGAGAGGGACAGCTCCCCCAGGAAGCTCCCTGGCTCTCCAGGCAGCCAAGAGATCCTAGGGCACATGAATGATTGATGGGAAGAGGAGAGGAGCGAGGCTGCTCGTCTGCTCTCGTAGCACAGGCTTTGTGAGAAGGTAAGTGGGGGGAAATCCCACCAGGAGCTGCCCTTGGGCCCTTGTTCCTTTGCCAGGCAGGTGGCAGGGGGCTGTGTGACACAGGAGGCACTGGAATGTGACCTTCCTCCTCTTCCTCCTCCTCCTGGCCGTGGCTGCCTCTGTCCCTTCCCCCAGCCCAGCATGTGTGCACGTGGGTGTGTGTTTCCTTAGGAGTGGTGCTCTTGCTTCTTAATCTGCAAAAGCCTCCGAGCTGTGGTGGTGCTGAAGGATTTGGAGGTGCAGCAGGAGCCCTGAGGACTCCTCCCTTTTCTGAGAAGCTTGTCTTCCGTGTATCCTAAAGGCCTGATAATGCAGAGCTTTCTTCTCCTTTGCTGTTGTCAAAGCAATGATTCCATTGTGTAGAATAAGGGAAGATGAGGTGTTTGTGTCTGTTCTGGTAAAATACTGGAAACCCTTCTCCAAGGTGGGCTGAGGTGTCAGCGGTGTGGGATAGCTGCTGCTCTCTGGACTCACTCCCTATCTAATTTCACCTCTTATCTCTTGGGGTGACATCTATGCGAAGGGTGGCGAGCAAGGCGCTTTCCAGGTGCAGCCCTTTCCCTTAAGCCGTGCAGCTGGCCCTGGCCTGAGCTTTTCTACAACTTGTTTTTGCTCTGGGGTGGACTTCTGCCTTTCCTTCCTGTCCCCATTTCACGTGAGGCCAAGAGGAGGAGAGGGCTGGGAGGGAGAAGAGTGGGGGAAAGGAAAGCCTGCTCTCTGCCACCTTTTCAGGCTTATTTTCATCTAGCACCAAATTTCAGACTGTGTGTGAAACAGGGGGGCATGCCCCTCTGCCAGCCTCTATTCAACAGAGCATCAGAAACATTTCACACCAGAGTAATTTCTTCAGTGGTTGCTTGCCCTTGCAGTGACCTGATTATTTTGGCCTTTTGGATATTGAGGTTCCAAGGGGGCACCCAGAAAACTGAATACATGAGTTGCTGATGTTGCAGGTTGCCAATACTGAATCTCAAAATCAGTCTTTGTTATTTTCTTTTCCTGTCGTGGTCCTTTGAATGTAACTGGGGATGTGCTGTAAGAAGTGTCACCAGTTTAAATTGCTGCAGGACGCTGGTTTCTCCCTGTTTCTAATTGCAGACCCGTGCCTGTGGCAGTAAAGGCCAATTACCTGGCAGCAGTGCTGCTTGGGGAGCGAGATCGATGGGCTCTGTGTGTGCACGCCCGTGCCACTTGGAGGGATTTTTTTCCAAGAAAAGTAGGTCGGCTGCTCTCTGCAGCATTACTCGAGACCAGCATAAGTCTCCAAACCTTCAGTGTGTTGCGGTAGACGTGAAAGGATTAAAAGGGGGATTTGCGGGGTCTCTTTCCCAGCGGCAGAATCGGCTCTTCTAAGTTCCTTTCATTCGGTGCCGTGTCCCTTGCGCTGCTTGGTATTCCCGAGCAGTGCTGCTGGCAGCCAGCGGGCTGTGCCGATCCCTATTCCCGATATTCCCGATATTCTCCTGCTCTGCCGCATTCCAGCCCCTGCACCGGAGCTGCCTCCCCTCCCCAGCAGCGCCCGGCTCGGGACGCCGCGGATGCGGTGAGCAGATGGCACGGGAGGGGAGCCGGGCTGCCTGGGAGGAGTGGGCGCTGCCCCGCGGAGGGAGCATCTCGGGGTGCCTGGGAGGAGCCAGGAGCATCTCGGGGTGCCTGGGAGGAGCAGGAGCAGGTTGGGGAGCCTCTGGAGGAGCAGGAGAGCATCTCGGGGTGCCTGGGAGGAGCAAGAGCAGGCTGGGGAGCCTGGGAGAGGAGCAGGAGCAGCTCGGGGTGCCAGGGAGGAGTGGGAGCAGCTCGGGGTGCCAGGGAGGAGCAGGAGCAGTTCGGGGTGCCAGGAGGAGGGGGAGCAGCTCGAGAGGAGCAAGAGCATCTCGGGGTGCCTGGGAGGAGCAGGAGCATCTCGGGGTGCTTGCGAGGAGCTGGAGACCAGCTCGGGGTGCCTGGGAGGAGCAGGAGCATCTTGGGGTGCCAGAGAGGAGTGGGAGCAGCTCGGGAGGAGTGGAGCATCTCAGGGTGCCTGGGAGGAGCGGGAGCAGGTTGGGAAGCCTGGGTGGAGCAGGAGCATCTCGGGGTGCCAGGGAGGAGTGGGAGCAGCTCGGGGTGCCTGGGAGGAGCAGGAGAGCATCTCGGGGTGCCAGGGAGGAGTGGGAGCAGCTCGGGGTGCCTGGGAGGAGCAGGAGAGCATCTCGGGGTGCCTGGGAGGAGTGGGAGCAGCTCGGGAGGAGCAGGAGAGCATCTCGGGGTATCTGGGAGGAGCGGGAGCAGCCTGGGAGGAGCGGGGGATAATGTGCGGCCCCGGGAGCGCGGTGGCCGCTCGGTGACAGCCCCGCGGCGCTGCCTCTCCGGCCATGTCGGCGCTGCGCAGGGGGAGCCGAAGGGTGCGGAGCGAGAGCGCCGGCAGGGACGGGGACTCCCTGTTCCGAATGCTGTTCCTGGTGAGCGGATCCGAGGGGACGGGCTCGGAAGCGGCACTCGGGGGACTGTCGTGCGGTGAATTGTGCCCTGCACAGGCTCTTGTTGGCCGTGCCGCGGCGCTGGCAGCGCCGCTGGAAGGATGCGGTGCGATGGGCTTTGTTTGGGCGGGCGCTGCTGCTCGCAGTGTGCACCAGAGGTGCGCTGCCTTATGCCCGGGCACCTGGATGGATGTTTCTGCATGGCGAGCACAGGGGGAAATGGCTTTCAGCACTACCAAAGCTCCCCGTGGTTTCAATGTCCTTGATCCTCTTCCATGGGAAGGATGTGAGCTTGGCTCCTCTGCTGAGCCCCTTCCCGAGGAGGGGGTTAATGTTTGTGAACTCCGCTTTCCAGTTTGTGGCAGCCCTGGGTCTCATTTTCAGCTTTTTGAAGGGATTGCCTGTGGGATTGTGCCTGAAGTGTGATGCCGTAATTCCCCATGAGAAATCCTGGTTTAGAGCTGTCATTGTCACTGCTGGCAGAGCTGGTTCAGGGAGATAAAAGGATCTGTTTCTCTTCCAGACCTTCCCTTCTTATCCACTTTCTTTGGGAAAATGGGGACAGGGAGGTTTTTGTGAAATCTGCTTGAGAGTTTTCACCAAAATAGCCGTGCCCTGAAGCCCCCATGTGCAGTGTGTCTGCTTTGTGTCTGGAAATGGATTTTTTAAAGGGAATACCAGGTAGACAGGATTGTGCTCGGGGATGAAGCACAGCAGTTTTTGCAGGTGGAGTCATGAATTTCAGTTCTAGGAGAGAAACCACAGTATTTTTATTGATATGGGCCGATAAGGTAACCAAGTTTGCTGGTCAATATGATGGTGGTTTAACAAGGCTTGGTGACGAGGCTCTCTTGGTTGTTTACTGCAGCCTCCCACTGAGGGATGAGGGTCAGAAAGGAACCTCTGAGTTGCTGAATTCAGAGGGGTTTAGGTGCATCTGGATCTGCTCTAGTTCCAGACTTGGTCAGTGGTTTATGTCTGAAGGATGGGATTTGCACAGCCAATGCTTTACATCCCTTGGCTAAGAATACAAAGTTTAGCAAGTCCTGATCACTTCCCAGGGCTCTGGGGTGGTCAGGAGCCCCCAGCCTTGAGGGAGACCTTCCCACTCAGGTGTGCTCACACACCACAGCTGTTTGGTCAGTGGACAAGCACAAGAACAGGTTTGTGGAGGTGACTCTGTCCTGACAGACAGGGTGTGTGGTGTGTGGGCAGTTCCCCAGAGATGTGGGGCAGTGCAGTGCTGCAGCCCTCGAGCGGTTTAGTGAGCATGCACAAGTGGAGATAAGGCTTTGGGAAGTCCTCCACACTTCCTTCCTGCCATATGGGTGTAACTGCTCCTTCTGGGGCACACCACATGCCTCTGTGAGCTATTTCAGCTTCAGTGCTGAGCTGGTGTTTCACACCCCAAGCAGATTTTTGCTCTCTCTTTCTGGGTGACCCATCTTTCCCTGCAGGAGCCTGCACAGGATGGGGGATCTGCAGAGTGGCAGGCAGGAACTGCTTAAGCACTTTGGGGTTTGATTCCAGATTGTGCTTTATGCATTAAAACTGGATTTATTTGTGCATTTGGATCTTAAAGCAAAACACCACTGGACACGTCTGGCTCAAGTAGCGCTAGCAAAGCCAAACACTGCTGAGCAAAACCCTGCCTGTGCTGGGTCTCTGCAGGCTCAGAATATCACATCTGAGCTGTCAGTTCTCTGTGCCTTCCAGCAGAGCAGGGGGCTTTAGCCTGTGCTGGAGCCAGGCTTTCACCCACTGCCCTTGGTGGATTTGGGGCTGTTGGGATCAAGGTCACACCTGCTGAAATCTGATGCAGATCTAATCCAAAAGTTTGGGTGTGCTTTATGCTTAAAAGCACACCAAGGTGTGCCACATAGGTGGAGCCTTGCTGAGAAGCAACAGGAATTATTGACTAATTAAGATGAATAAATCTCAAATCTCAGTGACACGTGTCAGGAGCAGAGTGAGATGGAGATGGACTGCTTCCTCCTGCCTTCAACTTGCAATGTTTCCTTTCTTCCACATTTGAGTTAAACCTCAGAAACTGAAAGTGAATATTTTTCCTGGCACGAAGTGTGTCCAAAAGGCATTTTTGTACAGACAGCCAGTTACAGTGAGTTCCTGGCTTACAAGAGTGTCCTGAAGAAAATGATCCTTTGTGCAGTGAGCATCTTTGCTCATGTGCTGTGCAGTGGGAGCTCAGGGGAGCATTTGCAGCCCCAAGAGACCTCTAAGGGAAGGGGGTGGAAATCTTTCCTTGTCCTAACATGGATTGGAGGTGCATGGAGAAGAGATAGCTCTGTGTGAGCAGACTGCATGGCTTAAAAAACATGGAGATCACAACTACCAGCGGGTGGGAGTGAAGTGATGTCCCAGGGGCAGAGCTTTGTCTCCAAACTGCAAGGTGAGGATGCGCTTTATTTTCTCTCTCTGTGTCTCTCTTTTCTTTTTTGGATAGTTTTTTTCCTCCTCTGCTCTCTTCTCTGGTTGAACAGGCTGATTTTGGATCAGCTGTTCCACAGAATTACAGAATTACCCATGTTGGAGAGCACCTCTGCGACCATGGAGTCCAGGCTGTGCCAAATCCTCACCTTGTCACCCAGCCCAGAGTCCTGAGTGCCACCTCCAGGAATTCTTGGACACCTCCAGGGATGGGCTCTCCAAACCTCCCTGGGAGCCTCTGCCAGTGCCTGGCCACCCTTTCCATGGGGGAATTCCTGAACTGGGGGGGCTGTAGAGGCAGAGCTGGGAAATCCCTGAGCTTGGATGGAGGTCCTCTGGCAGGATGATCAGCTGTGGCCCCTGGAGCAGCTCTTTTCCTCCAGGTCTCTGGGAGGGATGGAGGCAGCCCACGGCAATCCTGGAAGCCTGGGGCTGTCGTCACTGACACCAGAGACTATTCCTGCTCCAAACTCTTGAGTGTAATGAAAGATGGGAGGAAATGATCTAACATGAGGGGGTGAAGTGAGGATAACTGGTTTTTTATATAGGCAGCTGATTAAATATTAAAGGAAGCAGTGAGATGGAGCAGCTCTGGGAAACGGCACTTAGGGGAAGAAGTTCACCCTGCCAGGCACATTTCCAGACACAGCAGCTTGCCCAGAGAGCTCCTGCTTGGAGCCTGGAGGGGCTTTAGCTGGGAGGCTCTGCTTCCCCACGGCCCAGCCTGAGTGGTTTCTGCCTCTGTGTCAGCAGAGCTGTTCCCAGCACTGCTGCAGCCTTGGCTGGAGAACTGCCAGGGCCTGGGGTGTGAGTTTTGTTTGCACAGGCATTTTTGGTTCCCGATTCTTGGGCTTCTCTGTGAGTTTGTCAATCTTAAGTGCTGGATGAGCCTGTTTTAATTAAAATTCACGTGTGTCTGAGACCAGGAATGGAGTTGAACAGCACTTCAATTAATTTGAGTTCTGCAATTCCTTTTTTTTTTTTTTTCTTTATCCCCAGTCACAGAGAGACAGGATAGACACTTGTGGTGCCTGTTGAGGAGTCCCCAAGCTGCAACTGCTCAGCTGCAAAACCCTCCTCAGCCCCTTTGTTCCTCTGGCTCTTACTTCCAATATTACCACTGCTCTTTCCTCTCCCTTCTCTCCCAAGAGCACGGAGCAGGTCGCAGCTTTCTGTCGCAGTCTGCATGAAATGAACCCCTCTGACTGCAGTGCTGCCCCCCAGGACTGTGCAGGGCCCCAGCTGAGCACCATGAGGCAGCTCACGGACGCAGACAAGCTCAGGAAGGTCATCTGTGAGCTCCTGGAGACCGAGCGCACCTACGTCAAGGTGAGGGCTTCAGCCTCAGCTCCCTGCAGAGCTCTCCTCCTTTCTGGCTGTGCTTCACCTCTGCATCTCTTGGTGAACTTGCATCCAGTTTTATGATATAAACATATTTTATATATGAAATATATAGCACCTAAAATATCACTTAAACTACAGAGATAAGGCATTTCCAAGTGGTTCGGCTGTTGGGCTTAGCTGGTGTGCAGTTACTGCTCGCTGAGATCTGATTTTGGAACTAGAAATGCGTGAATGTTTCTTTTTCCTGTCTTAAATTGTGCAAAATCCAGCTATTTCGTGTTGTGTGTAAAAAGGAAAAACCCTCAGATTAGGTAAGCATCATTTGCCACCTCAGGAAATATCCAGAGGCAACATGGGAATCTTTCTCTGAATTTTTAGGATTTAAATTGTCTGATGGAGAGATACCTGAAGCCTCTACAGAAAGAAACCTTCCTCACACCAGATGAGGTATGTCGACCCTTGTTTGTCTGAATTAATTTCACTGAATTCCATTTCTTTCAAAGAATGGATTCAGTGGAGCATCAAGGTGCTGCTCAGTAATGTCTGCAGCTTGTTTTTTCCTGACATCACATTGTTTTACAATTGGACTGAGAATTGCTGCAGTTCTAAAAAAACCCCACAATTTAGCTTCAAAGTGATATTTTCAGCATTCTGCTTTTTTTTCCCTCCTTTTATTAGCTGGATGTTCTCTTTGGGAACCTGACTGAAATGGTAGCATTCCAGGTAGAGTTCCTGAAAACTCTGGAAGATGGAGTAAGGCTGGTTCCAGACCTGGAAAAGCTTGAAAAAGTTGAGCAATTTAAGGTAATAATTGTTTACTTTTATATATTAAAAACACATAATTTGCATTATCTCATTGTTTAAATTTTGAGGAAAGCTTTAACACTCCCCATCATATTTTTCTGACTGTTGCCAGTGTTCATGTAAAAACCTGCATCTTCTTCCATTTAAGATTGATTTTTAACTGATGCTGCTGAAAAATGATCCTGCTGCAGTTGTAGTTTATGCTACATTTAGCCATAGAGAGCACTAGCAACCATGTGCTTTTTGGTTCTATTCTTGCCCTTCTGCCAGATTTCTTGCCTTCAGCTGTCAGGAAATGCTAGAAATGGAAAGTTACATAAAATCTTTGTCCTGACAAGTCTCATGTTCAGAAGCCCTCTGGGGCTACAGATCAGAACAAAACATGGAATTCTGGATTTCCACTTTCACTCCATGGTGGCAAATACTTCTGCCTTGCAGCAGGTGTGCATCTTCGCAGGTAGAAATGGAAACTGCAGCTCTGTAAACTTCATTTCAAACCCAGGGAGATGTGGAGACAGATTTCATTTTGGGGCTAATGCAGTGGCACTGGAGGCTTGGCAAAGAGATGACAGAATGTTGTTCCTTTGGGGAATTCTACTCTGGCTCTCAGCACCACTCACCTTGGTAAAGGACAGGATGAATAATAATAGTAGTAGTCGTAATAATAATAATAATAATTATTATAATAATAACAGTTCCTCTGGCCCCTGTGTGCTCTGAGCTGTAAGAGAGGAGTGCCAGTGAGGGTCCTTCCAGAGAAAACTCCATCTCCTGACTGCTGTTGCTTCCAGCTCCTCCCACAAACCTGCACCGAGCTCACTTTCAGTTCTGCCCCTGGGCCCTGGCTGAAAGCAGCTGGGTGTGAGTGAAATGTGGGGTTCTGTGCTTTCAGTTCTGCAGTTAGCTTCCCCTCTGCCCCTCAGTGTCCCCAGGCTGCCCACGTGTGGTCTCAGCCCCTCACCAGGTGCTGTCTGGTTCCCAGGACGTTTTGGGATTGTGGTGACCCTGAACACCACCTCATTTCCCGGCAGGTGAACCCCTTGGTGTGTTTGTGAGGGATGAGTGTTGCCTGCAGGTCCTCAGTGCCCTGATCCATTGCAGGGCCAGCCCCTCTCTGTGGGCTCTGGCCTTTGCTGAGGTCAGTGAGGCTTTCAGGTGCAGCTCTGGAGTTAACTCCCTGTGCACTCAGTGCTGCCTCCAGGCTGGGGCTTGGCTGATGGTGCTGATTGCAGAGGCTGAATCCACACACCAGGGCTGGGCCTGTTTCCTGGTGGGTGAATCGTGGACTCACAGAATGGTTTGGGAGGAAGGAACCTGTAAGATCCCCCAGTTCCACCCCTTCCACTATCCCAGGTTGCTCCAAGTCCTGCCCACCCTGGCCTAGGACACTTCCAGGGATGCAGGGGCAGCCACAGCTGCTCTGGGTACCCTGTGCCAGGGCCTGCTCAGCCTCATGGAGCAGAATTCCTTCTTGATATCCCATCTAAACCTACTCTTCTTTTAGTTTGAAACCATTGCCCCTTGTCCTGTCACTCCAGCCCCTTGTAAAGAGTCTCTCTCCATCTTCCTTGCTGGCTCCCTTCAGGCACTGGAAGTGAGGGTGACAGTGAGGTCACCCCAAAGCTTCTCATTTCCAGGCTGAACAATCCCAATTCTCTCAGCCTTTCCTCCCAGCAGAGCTGCTCCATCCCCCTGATCATCCTGGTGCCTCCCCTGGGCTCCCTCCAGCAGTGATGTCTTGGTGTACAAGCACACTAAAACTGCATTCTCTTGTCCTCCACAAGCTGGATGCAAGCTTCAGATGACCTGGCTGAAGGCAAAATAACTAAATACCTTTTCACTAATGTTTTTTTTCCTTTTAATCCCAGAAAGTGTTGTTCTCCCTGGGTGGATCCTTCCTGTACTACGCTGACAGGTTCAAGCTGTACAGTGCCTTCTGTGCCAGCCACACAAAAGTCCCCAAAGTCCTGGTGAAAGGTAAGAGCCCCTTTCAGAGCTGCTGTGGGAAGTGGATTTGTAGAGAATTCTCAAAGCCTGACAGAAGGCTCACATAGTATACATTTGTATGTAAATTTTGAGATAAGAAATGCTGACTTAGAAATGCCATGGAATAGCAACAGACATTGTTGAGAGAGAAATGGAGCTAGAAATGAATTTTAAAGGATGACTTTGTAAATAAGACTGGATACTTTAGAGAAATAGAACTATGAAAGATGTGTTGTAATAAGATTCACAAGGGGTAGTTTTAGATGATTGGCTTTAAGGCATTTGCAGCATGGTGTGACAAAAGCTGATAGGCCAAGAAACACTCAGAGTGCATTGAAATTAGGAATAGTTGGCTTCTGATTGTGATGGTGTGAATTATAACATCTGTATTGTCTCACCCTTCTCATGAGACTGAAAATGCAATCAAAGTTCTTAAAAGGCCTCTCAGTTGCCCCATCTCTGGGCCAGAAAAGAGCATAATCCAGGAAGCTGTCACGGCCACATGCTGGTTGTGGTCCCTGCACCCACCCTTCTGAGGGCAGGAATGGGGGCACACCCGTGCCTGGCTGCTCTCCTCCAGGAGCCTTTGGAGTAGGGAGTTAAGTCTGGAGAGACTCCTGGAGGGCTCTGTGTCATGGGAGCACCCCATGGTGACATCTGAGCAGCTCATTACCAGAGCTGGCTCACCCTGCCTGCAGCTGTTCTCTGCCCACCCTTTGCTTGTTCTCCTTTGCTGCGTTGTGTTTGTTTCCACCCACGTGGGAAGGTTTCCTGAATGGGAATCCCATCATGGCTCTGTGCTGGTGGGTCACTGTGTGCTCTGGAACCAGGAGTGCTGGCTCTGTAGTGACCTCTGCATCCTCCTGGAGGTTGTGCCTTGCTGGTGGCAATCCCATGGAAGTCAGTGTGGTGGAACACTAGGAGAGGATCAGCCTGGGAGAATATTTTATGGAGCTAGTGAAATATTTTAGCCTTCCCTCCCCTCTCTCCTTCCTCTTGCCTTCACTTCAGTTTGCCTGAGAAGTTTCCATGGCAGAATTCCTAGCAGAGCTTGGCTTGCTGGGTTGGAGATGAAAGCCCTGTGGTCTGGCTCCTCCTCACAGGGATGTTTTCCCCTGTGGAAGTGTAAATCTCATGGAGCTACCGGTGCTTCATGCAATTCCTTTTTGGCCAAGACATTAAACAAACAAATGGTTCCAGCTGTAGCAGCAATGCCATTGAGGGAGGAACTTTGGCTTTTCAAACAACATCTGCATGTCTGACAGTCAAAAATGTTGAGGTTTTTTGTTTCTTGGCTGGTTTGGGGTTTTTTCTGTGCACTTTTCCTTTTCTGATTCCTGCTTGTAAACTTTTATTCCCTGTGCTGCAAAGAACACTTGGCAGCTCTGTGGAATACATAAATAAAGGATTTGTTGCTAGTCACATCCATGCTTTCTTTTGGCATTATTTTATTGGACCCTAGTGGTAAAGCTGTAGACTAGGTAAATCTGTTATTTTGCTTTTCTTTTCTAGTGCTGACTGTGTTTATAAATGAGAAAGTGTTGTGCTTGAATTATGGCATAAACAGAACTTAAAATTCTGTTCCAGAGGTAAATCTCTTCAACAGCCTGGGAGTGTATTTCAGGCGTCACTTGGTGTCCTCAGCTGAGGGGCAGGTGGCTTTTGCATTGGAAACTCAAGTTGCTTTATGGAAATCAGGTGACTGCCTGCAAAAAAACCCCAACCCCCGGCAGGGGACACGACTCCAATAAAAGCAATTGTGTGGAATTGCTCCTGCACTGAATAATTTCTGTGTCTATAAATACCACCTCCTTCTTCCTTCCCTCCTTATGCTCCAGTGGGGGGAGAAACAGAGAAAATGGCAATTTTATAAATTCATAGCAGTCAGGTAGAAAAGATGATGGCAGTCAGGTGTCCAGTGTGCCTGTGCTCCCAGAATCTGGTGCATTAGCCTCAGTTTCTGCTGCTGCTGCCTCTCACCAGCTCCTGCTGGTTGTTGTGACTCAGTGCTGCATTTTAAGGTTTAATGAGGTAACAAGAACCAGACTTGCCAATGTTGTGGGTGCACCGTGGCTTAGAAGCAGTGACTTCTCATAAATGTCCAATGTGAGGCTTTGCTTAAAGGAAACAGATGATTAAAATATCTAAAATAGCTGCCAGGCCAGAAGTACTTACTGCTCCTCCTGAGAGGCAGCTCCGGGCTCTGCTCCCTGTGACCAGGGACAGGACCCCAGGGAAGGGCTGGAGCTCTGCCAGGGCAGGTTTAGGTTGGATTTTAGGGAAAGGTTCTTCCCCCAGAGGGTGCTGGGCACTGCCCAGGCTCCCCAGGGAATGGACACGGCCCCACAGAGCTCCAGGAGCATTTGGACACCGTTCCCAGGGGTGCACAGGGTGGGATTTGGGGTGTGTGTACAGGGACAGAGGTTGCACTGGATGATCCTTGTGGGTCCTTCCAGCTCAGGAGATTCTATCATGGATAGTGCAATTAAAAATTGCCCATGCTGGAGGTGGATGCCTGCTGTGAAATCCTAAATAGCACATCCGGGGAGAGTGTCAGTGACTCAAATCCTGGAGGGTGTAAATCTGATTCTGCAGGCCCAATAAATCTGCACTTCCTCACAAAATGTCTCTGGATAAACCAATTTAAACCTGGAAAAGTTGCTTTCTCAGGGCAGCAGTCGTGATTTTTCATTGACCCAATGGCTTCCTTTGAATCTGGCAGCCAAGACAGACACAGCTTTCAAGGCGTTCCTGGATGCCCAGAACCCGCGCCGGCAGCACTCCTCCACCCTGGAGTCTTACCTCATCAAACCCATCCAGAGGATACTCAAGTACCCCCTCCTGCTCAAGGAGCTCTTTGCTCTCACTGACGTGGACAGTGAAGAGCATTATCACCTTGATGGTAAGGACTTAACCCCACTTTCCTCTGGCTCACCTCTGCTCTTGAACCTGCCCCCATCCCTTCCTCCCAGAGGGTTAAAAATCCCTTTTGCTCATCCCCTGTCTCTCTTCCAGTGGCCATCAAAACGATGAACAAAGTTGCCAGCCACATTAATGAAATGCAGAAAATCCATGAAGAATATGGGGCAGTGTTTGACCAACTCATAGCGGAGCAAACAGGGGAGAAAAAAGAGGTAACAATCAGATTCAGATTTGGAGAGGAAAGGGTTATTTTGGTGCCTGTTAAACTGGATCCAGTATTTACCTTTCCTGCTGTGCCACTGCAGTAAATCCTGGTGCAAACAGATAAATCCCAGTTCACCTGAAGATCTGAACTGAATTGAATTCAGACTTCACTGAGGGGAGGGTGAGGGGATGGGATAACATCCCCCTGAACTGGGGATGGCCCTCAGTTTGTCACTCTGGGCACCGTAAGGACAAAGGTCTGGTTGCTGCGCTTCCAGCAGTTGGGAACTCCTTTCTTTGTGTGTTCCCAGCAATGTGGTGTCCATAGAGGAGCCTTTGGGCAAGGTCAAGATCCACAGGAACTGTGGGGAGGGGCTGCTGTGACCGCTGCACCTGAGGCAGTCTGTAAACCTCACCCCAAACTGAATATGTGCTTAAATATTCCAGCAAAATACAAAGAAACTGGTAGGGAGAAAAATGGACAAAGGGGAACAAAAGGCAAAGAAAACATCTGGGTTTGACCTTGACTTCCAAGAGCTGGACTCTTGAGTTTAACTGACCCTAATTTATGCTCGTTAATTAAGGGTTTACATGCATCTGTTTGCAGTCAGCTGATGAAATACTTCAGAAGTTTGCTGGGGGGAATTTTGTTCAGGACTAGACCTGATGCAAGTTTCCTTGGGCTGCAGACTGCCATCAGATTCCTTGAGCTGATTAAAACCCTTGCCTTTGTGCATGTGTTGGTGTTGGCAGGTGGCCGACCTTTCCATGGGGGACTTGCTCTTGCATAACACAGTGATATGGCTGAACCCTCCTGCTTCCCTGGGCAAGTGGAAGAAGGAACCTGAGCTGGCAGCGTTCGGTTTGTATCCCAGGACTTTCATTTCACATGCCTTAAACACTGGCAGCTGTGCCTTAGCAGATGTTGGAAGTACCTGAGCATCACCTTCCCCAGGGCTGGCTGGAATTTAAACGTGGGCTTGTCTCCTTGCTGCAGGGCTCAGCTCTGCTCTCTGGTAGTTTTCCTGGCTCAGGTGAAAGGTTTGTGTGCTTGGGAATAGGGGAGACCCATCCCAAGGGTTATGGATGCTCCTGAGGACGGGCTGTGGGAGCTGGGCCTGGTCACTCTTGGCATGGAAAGGCTGAGAGGGGATCTGTGAATTCACACAAATACCTCACAAATTCACACAAATATCCCATAAATTTGCACAGATACCTCACCAAGCCACACAGATAGCCCAGCAACCCACCCAGATACCCCCCAGGGCTGTCACAGGATGGGGCCACACTCTGCTCAGTGGTTCCAGTGACAGGATGAGGAGCAGTGGCCATGAACTGAAACACAGCGAGTTCCACCTCAGCCTGAGGAAGAGCCTCTGTCCATGGAGGGGGCAGAGCCCTGCAACAGCTGCCCAGGGAGAGCCTGGAGTCTCCATCTCTGGGGACATCCCAAAAATCCCAAATTCCTGTGTCACCTGCTGCAGGGGACCCTGCCTTGGTGAGGGGGTTGGACTGGGTGATCTCCAGAAGTCCCTTCCAGCCCCAGGTGTCCTGGAATTCTGGGATTCCGTGATTCCATAGCTTTTGTCTCTAACTTTCTCCTCCAGTGTTCAAAACTGCCGTGGTCCTTGTGTACAAGGATGGTTCCAAACAGAAGAAGAAACTGGTAAGTGTGCAGGGACTGTTTGGGTGATGCCGTGGGCATCATTTCTGGGGCTGTGATGGAGTTTTGCTTCCCACAAAGCCATGGAGCTGGAATGTGCTCTGGCATGTGTGGTCCCTGGTGTCTGAGGAGCTGGGTGGGCACAGCAAGTATCCTTTATCCTTTATCCTTTCTTGCCATGCTTGTCACATCCATTCCCTGCTGTGGGATTGTCCTGGATGAAGATGTCCCTGTCAGTGTGTCTCTTGGCTTAGATTCTTTGGTCAGTGTGTGTGAGTGTCTGAGAGCTAATGAATGTCTGTCACCTCACACAGTGCCCTGGGTGTTGTGTGCCACCCAGCAAGTGCTGGCTGCTCTCAGCTACATCAGGAGTGGCTCAGGGATCCCTCTGGATTTTGGGATTTCAAGTAAAAGCTGAGCTTGGCACTGCTGCAACAGGGGCACAGTCTGTAGTGATACAGGGAAGCTGGTGATCCCTACTCGTGGCATACAGCAGAGAGGGGTTGGAGGTGCCAGCACGGGGAAAGGCAGCTGGCACGGGGTGACTTCAGAGAGAAAAGCAAAACTCTGATGTATTCCCGAGTGTGTGTGCACCCAGGGCTGGGCTGGGTGACTCTGGAGGCCGTTGCTGAGAGCTGATGGCCTTAGGGCTGCTTTAGTCCAGACTCCAGCAAGGTCCCCACAGAGAGGCCCCCGAGGGAGGTGTGGGGTGGGAAAACCAGGATTGCAGCAGGTCTGTAGCTGGCAGCCCTCAGCACAGAGCACAGGACTGTCTGCCTGCCCCCAGGGTGTCTCCTGACGGTGTTTGACATTCTTCCAGGGAGGATCCCACAGAGCCTCCATCTATGAAGACTGGGATCCGTTCCGGTTCCGCCACATGATCCCCTTGGAGGCGCTGCAGGTGCGGGCCCTGGCCAGCGCAGGTAATGTCCCACAGCTGGAGTCTGCCAGGGCTGCAGGGTGTGCCCTGGGGACCCTCACTGGGCACGCAGTACATGCTGTGCAGCTACACATGAAGTTCTGCTTGCTTTCCCTTCAGATGCAGAGACCAATTCTGTGTGTGAGATTGTCCATGTCAAATCTGAGTCTGAGGGCAGGCCAGAAAGGACATTTCACCTCTGCTGTAGGTAAGTGGGATTCCCTGTTTTCTGTTTTCCTTCACAGCTGCATCTCTGCATGCCTGCGTGCCTGTGTCTTCCCTTCGAGGCAATCTGGGAATAGCCAGTTAGGGAGAGTGGCGAGAGGGTGTTCAAACCTAACTTCTGGAAGGTAGAATTTTGTACAACCTCTGAAAATAACTTGGTCAGCTTTGCACCTTTATGGGAAAAGCCTTATTGCTATTTTCCAGTTAAACTGCAGCACTGGATCTTTATGGCAGGTGTTGTGTTCAGCTGGTTCCTTTCATGGCACCAGGTCCCAATCTCTGCACTTTGGACACCGTCTTTCCTTAAATGAACATCCGTTGTTGTGGTGGAGGTGTTTTTCTTCCTGTTTCAAGGAAGAACTTGGAGCACAAGTTCATGAGGATCCAACAGAGCTGGTGCCAAGCCAATTCCTACTTCTAGGAAGAGTTGCAGGAGCTGTGCAGCTTTGGGGTGTGTTTGCAGGGACAGATGGGCTGAGCAGCACAGGTCACAATGGATGTGTACTGGACACCCCCAAGCGTGGCTGGCACTGCAGGGAGAGGAAACATTGAGAGGGCTGAAAGGCTGAATGTTTTATTAATGACCTGGGTGTTGGTTTCCTTGGATGCCCACTGCAGTGACCATGGATTTAGCTTTGCTTTGAAAATACTGAGTTCAGGGGAGTGTTCTCTGGGGAAGCACCTGCCAGTCAATTTGCACTGTCTTAAATCACAGAAGTGGCCATTACTTACCTCATTTACAGCCAGATTTTAGCAGTTCCGAAGGGCTAACTCTGCCTTTTGTATTCCCACCTCTTTTTCAGCTCTCCAGAGCACAGGAAGGACTTTCTGAAGGCAGTGCACTCCATCCTGCGGGACAAACACAGAAGACAGCTCCTTAAAACCGAAAGTTTGCCCTCCTCCCAGCAATATGTTCCTTTTGGTGGAAAAAGATTGTGTGCTCTAAAAGGTGCAAGGCCAGCCATGAACAGGGCAGGTACTGTAGGGCTACAGACTTTCAAGATCCCAGTAACCCCAGCAGCATTGTAGGACACACGGTGGTGTCTGTCACTTGTATATTAGCACTAGCATTCTCTCCTGTGTGTGTAAAAACTGCTGGTTTTCCATGCTCCACTTCCTTAAGAGCCTTAAACTGCCTCTATTTACCTTGCTTTGCACTCGAGGCTCAGCTTCAGAGCAGTGCTTCTGGCCTGGAAGGGAGATGGGATTCCTGGCAGTATCGATTGGCTGTGCACTCTACTCTGAACTGGAGTTCAGCTGAACAGAGTAGAAGCTGTGTGGTCCCTAAAAGCATGTGCAGAATTTTGAGGTAACCCGAGCACTTTTGAACTAAAATGCAGAAGATTAAACAGCTCTCCAAGCTTGGTTTGAAGGGGCAGCTGTGGGTGTCCTCCTGAGCCTTTCCAGATCAACTGCTAAAGGGCACGTGCTCCTCCTTCCCACATTTGGAGAAGTGTGCACTTGGTACTCCTGTTTTTGTAATGGCCTGTCCTAAACCATGGATTTTCCTTTGCAGTTGACTTCAGGGAAAAGCAGGTTTTCATTTTCAGAACTCTAGATGCTGGAGGGAAGAAACATTTGCTTCCAACCCCAAAGTACACGGCACCGCTGCGTGTTTTGTTCTGGTCTGTTGTTTATTTCTTGTTCTGCTCAGCAGATCGAGCACTGTAGACAGCCAGGCTTTCTGTTCCTCCTCTGACCAGGGCAGGCCAGGCCAGCACCAGCTGAGCCCAGCTGCTCACTCGGGGTGCTGCTGGAGATGCCAGACCTCCTTTCAGTTTGGCTCCATGGGGCATTTGTGTGGTGAATTCTGCAGGGATTAAAATAACACCTTGGAGTGCAGACCTCTCCCTAGAGATAAAATTTGCAGCTGCTGAGCCATTGTAATTAATGCACCTTGTGGGGCTCAGGGATGTTAAAATGTGACCCCCAGGGCAGAGCTGGATAAATTCATCCTGCAGTGCTGAGGTGCTGTTCAGTGCCGGGGAACAAACTCCAATCTCAGAGCTCTGTGTGTGCCCCTGTGGCACTGTGGTGCCTGCAGGATTTTCCCCTGCTTGGGATGATGTTCTGACACAGAGGATGGGAATTTGCTAATTGGGCCAGTTGCTGAGTAGATGGTGAAGATGGAAATTCTGACAGCCCTTCTGGGTTGGGGGATTGTTCATTCCCTGTAAATAACGCAGCATCTTCAGCACTGAGCTAGCCCCTGGGAAAGCTGTAGGAAAGCTGCTCTGAGCCCACATGTCCCTCTGCAAGGTGTGAAGCTGCTGGATTTTGTGGCGTGCTGGCAGCAGGGGCTGCGAGTGAGAAGCTGAGCTGAGCAGCTGCCCTTGGTGCTGGCTGGCTGCCTGATCCTCAGGAGGAGCAGTTGAGGGCCATGATCTGTGACCTGGTGGATCCCGAGGCCGTGATCTGTGGTACAGTGGATCCCAAGGCCGTGATCTGTGACCTGGTGGATCCAGAGGCCGTGATCTGTGACCTGGTGGATCCAGAGGCCGTGATCTGTGGCACGGTGGATCCAAAGGCTGTGATCTGTAACCTGGTGGATCCTGAGGCCATGATCTGTGGCACAGTGGATCCAAAGGCCTTGATCTGTGGCACGGTGGATCTGAGCAGCAGGAACTCCTTGTGCAGCTGCAGAGGCCTTGTGCTGAGGAGCTGAGGATCCATGGCCACAGGGAGATGGGAGTGACCGGGCCCTGCCCGCCCGGTGCCCGCCATGCCAGACAGGACTTAGCTTTAGCACAGAGTTGTGCCGTGTGTAAAACACCTGTGGGGTTTTATCTTTGTGTGTGCAGTTTCAGCCCCGAGCAAGTCTCTGGGGAGGAGGAGGCGGCGGCTGGCCCGAAACAGGTTTACCATTGACTCAGAGGCCCTCCACGGCAGCAGCCCCGAGAAAGAGCCCGCGCAGGGAGGGGACACTGACCGCTGGGTTGAGGAGCAGTTCGACCTGGCGCAGTACGAGGACCAGGAGGACATCAAGGAGACCGACATCCTGAGCGACGACGATGACTTCTGCGAGGCGGCGCGCGGGGCGCAGCGCGAGCTGCGGGAGCGGCTGCAGGCCACGTCGCTGGCGGGCGGCCGGCGGCCCGAGCGGCCCTGCCCGCCCGGGGATGCACACGCCGCCAGGATGGCCCAGCTGAGGAAGCAGGCGGCCCTGCCCGCCATCAACGGCGCCGCTGAGGGCCATGGCGAGGAGGTCATCTGGGTGCGGCGGGAGGACTTTGTGCCCGGCAGGAAGCTCAACACCGAGCTCTGAGGCGGCCCCGGCCCCAGCAGCGTCCCCGAAGCCCTCCGTCCCTCCCGTGACCCTGCGGATTGCACACTTGCACACACCGTTGCGGCAGCTCAACCAGTCCGGAGCCACGCAGCCACGCTTTAGGCAACTCTAAAAAACCGGGCAAACACTCAAAAACTGGGAACGAAACGAGCTTGAGGTCCTGCGTTGCGTTAACCAAGGGCTTTCACACTATTTTATTTATTCTAAAACAATCAGGGGCTGAAATTGAGTATGGGGGGAACATAATCACTGGAAAACAAATTACTCTGGGTGTCTTAACCTCTGTGCAGCGAATGGGCTCCGGCAGGAGCACGAGGACAGAGGGGTTGGTGGCCGTGAAAGCCGTCAGTCGTAGGCTCATCTCCTTCACGAGGAAACTGCCTTTTTAACCTGTACAGTCGCAGTATTCTGACTCCCTTTCCCTCTCTAAATGTAAGAGAATATTCATGTATTTTAGGAACATGTGAGGAAAGGTTTGGGATTTATGTTGTGTTCAGTCCTCTTGGTCTGTGGCTGGTCTAATTTAATGTCAATGTTGGAAGCTCTAGTTTTACATACTCTTGTAAAGATGCCAAACTCTCTTGAAAGAGATCCAAATTTAACACTTGAAGAAATATTTTTTTGTATTTTACCTGAGATGCAGGGGCACAAAGGGGTAAGAGATTTAGGGTAGCTCCACGTCTAGGATACGAGGCTAGCTTTTTGCAGAGGGTTAGGAACGGTGGTTTTATATTAAAATATGAACTGGAAACTCTTATTTAGGTATAACTTTCTTCAGGAAAAGGTTTATTGTATATGTTTGAGACTGGAGTTTAGTTAGCTAATAAAAAGAAAAATAAAATGACATGACTGAATTGCAGTGGAGCAAAGGGGTCTGTGGCGTGCCCTTGCTGGAGCCGCAGACCCCTTTGCCCCACTCTCTCTGGCAGAGTTTGGGCTTAGGGGACAGGGAATTCATGGCCAAAAAACTGACCTCGCCCACTCTCCTACTGTGGGTGAAACTAGTGTATTTTAATTCCTTTATAAAAGTTTTTCCACTGCAATAGAGGATGAAAAGAGTTCTACACAGGTAAACTTCTGTAACATTTTAAATCTTTTATTTAAACATCTAAAACAGGGTAAAATGTGACTAAAATCTTGTGGTTTTTAAGTAGACTTCCAAATACAAAACACAAAATAGCACTTTTTTTTTTTTTTTAGGATTTATATAGCTTTCCCCATTGCAGTCTCACCTATAGGAAAAAAAAAGAATATTATATGAAATTTTGTTTCATTTCGTTGGTATCTATTGATGTTTGACACATCACTAGGTACTTTGAGAACCTGAAATTTTATAATAGCCTTAGGATTATATTTTATAAAATCCACTCTGACTATATTTTAAAACATAACAAGAATTATCCCCTCTCCCCAAAACATCCATCACTGTCTGTGTGTCCCAGCTGGCATCCTCCCCTCGCCCCCTCCCTCCCCTGGTTTCTGGTGCACTATACTTGACTTATGAAAGCTTTCTCTAGTAACTTTTTGCTATCTCCTGGTTTCTTTTCGTAAGAGCTTTAGAAGAGTTTCTACCCCCCTTTGTATGATCACATGGTTGTTTTTGTACCATCACCTGTCGGTGTCCCACGTGCTGGAGGGTTTGGCTGTCCTGGGCTGCTCCCAGAGGATGCAGCCAGCACTCAAATACTGGAAGGCTGGTACTGGGAAGGTACCGTGGCTCTTGTACATAACGTCATGACATGTCCATGTCAAAGGTTCTTATATATTTCTTTTATAAGCTGAAAGAAGGTCTATTTTTATGTTTTTAGTTCTATGAATGGAACGTTGTAAATGCCTGTCGGAAATAAAATACTGGAGGAAAAAAAAAAACCTAAACAACTGCAGAGAGTGGTGTGTGGAGGCCACAGGTGATGTGGAGCCTGTCACGGGAGGGCTGTGAGGTGGGAAGGGTGATACCAGGGAGCAGGTCCTGCACTCCCAGCTGGTGCAGCTGGGGAAGGAGCCCTCAGGTAAGGCTCTGTGGGTGTTTTGGTGAGGGGATAAGTCCCATTTCCCTTGTGGCATCCATAACCAGCCATTCCTGCTGCTTTTCCAGGCTGGTCACAAGGAACCTTCAAGTGTGTTTCAAAAAACGAGATAAAAAGCAGCAAATTCCAGAATTGCACTGGAGGAGCTCCCCAGTGTCTCTGTGGCCAGGTCCTCGGCCAGTCCCTCTCACTTTGGGGTGCTGGGTTTGGTCCAACCTCAGGGAGTGTGCTGGGGGTTGGTGTTGGCACAGCAGTGGGAGAGCACGGGCTGGGGCAGCGCTCTCCAGGGGATGACAAAAATGACACAAGGGAAAAAATGGCATTAAAATGGGGTGGGGTGTGTGCAGCACTCCTACAGCATGCCTTGCAGCAATGCAGTGTTTGCTGCTCCAGGCAGGAATCTTTTTGGCTTGTGAGGCTACCAGGCTAATCCAAACTCCTCAGGAAGCCGGGGAAGTGGTGAGAAGAAGACAGTGAGGGCCTCAAGAAGAAAGCAGCACACGAGTGGTGACAAGTGACACGGGTATGCCAGCTCCACAGCTGGAGTGCTTTGGCTTTAAAGCTCTGTGCTGCCACCAGCCAGAAACAGAGGACCACAGAGGGAAAATCCCCCTGCAGTTCCCTGTGCAGTTTGGAGAGGTGAGCAGCAATTCCTTGGTTTTGTGCCAGGCCAGACCCAGGTGTCCCCTGTGGCAGAGAGCTGTGCCAGATCCCCAGCTGGCAGGGGGGCAGTTAACTGATGACCCCTCTGCCATCACACCTTGGTCCAACAGCCAAGTGATCTGCTTCTGGGGAAAACACTGTGAAACAAAACAGCTAGCTCAGGGAAACCATTAGAAATACCACGCTGAAAAATTAAGAGGGCTTGAAATTAATTAATGTTGCAGGAAACAGATCAAAAGCAGAAACTTGAATCCATAAAGCTGCAGAGAGGTGTGAACAGAATATTAAATATGTTCTAGGCTGCCCATGGATGGAGGGCAGGCTCTGAATCAACCTGGGGTTTTGCCCATGGCCACGATGCTGGGGAGATGGAGGGAACCCCAGAGAGGGACACGGGCTGTTCTGGATCAGCTGTGCCCAGGAGCCTCTGGCTCTGCATTTTAAACCCAGCTGCCCGGCCCTGGTTCCAGCAGCTTTTTCCTTCAGTTCCTGGAGAAAAACCTGCTCTGCTGCCTTTGGGTTGGTCCAGCAGGAATCATTGCTCCTCAAGTTTCCTCCGTGGGAGCCTGGAGGCTCCTCTGGCTGCAGGGGGTAAGGATTAGGGTGGTTAGTGTCAGGACTAGGGTCAGGCCACCCTGTGTGCTCCCCCAGACGTGCTGAAGGCTTTTCCTCACTCATCAGAGCTGATAAGCACAGCACAGCACCCCGGCATTCCTGAGTGTTCCCGGTGCTTTCTACTGGGCTGGCGCAGTCCGTGCTGTGCCTGTGAGGGCAGTGACCGCTGCCAGGACAGGAGTGACCACTGCCAGGGCTGGAGTGGCCACTGCCAGGACAGGAGTGACCACTCCCATGGCCACTGCCAGGACCAGAGTGACCACTGCCAGGACAGGAGTGACCACTCCCATGGCCACTGCCAGGACAGGAGTGACCACTCCCATGGCCACTGCCAGGACCATTGTGGCTGCTCCCATGACCGGTCCCAGTACCAGAGTGACCAGTGCCAGGGCAAGAGTGTGGCCGCTCCCGTGGCTACTGCCAGGACAGGAGTGGCCACTCCCAGGACCGGAGTGACCACTGCCAGGACCACTGCCAGGACCGGAGTGGCCGCTCCCGCTCGGTGCCGATGCTCTCCTTTCTGTCCCAGGTAATCCCGGGATTCTCCTCTCCCGCTCGGTGCCGATGCTCTCCTCTCTCTCCCAGGTAATCCCGGGATTCTCCTCTCCCGCTCGGTGCCGATGCTCTCCTCTCTCTCCCAGTTAAACCCGGGATTCTCCTCCTCTCCCGCTCGGTGCCGATGCTCTCCTCTCTCCCCCAGTTAAACCCGGGATTCTCCTCCTCTCCCGCTCGGTGCCGATGCTCTCCTCTCTCCCCCAGTTAAACCCGGGATTCTCCTCCTCTCCCGCTCGGTGCCGATGCTCTCCTCTCTCTCCCAGGTAAAGCCGGGATTCTCCGCCGCTCCGCTCCGTTCCAGCCGCGGCCGGCGGGCGGCCCCCTTGCCCCGCAGATCCCGCCCCGCTGCTCGGCAATCCGAGAGCTTTCCGCCCTTAACGAGAGCCAGGAGCAGCGAGGGACCGCCAGGCAGCCGGCAGCAGCATCCCCGCTTCGCTGGCGCTGCAGAACCGGCCCCTGCCATCCCTCGAGCGGCTTTGTGCGTCATTCCATCAGGGAAAGTCATTCCCAGGGATGGGATCGGCTTCTCCTCATCTCAGCAGAGATTAAACCCCTCTAATTAACTCCTCAAGGGGCATTAGAGAGCCCAGGAGCTCTGTGGCTGTTTCAGGGTGGTGAGGATGGGAGTGAGCTCCGTGCTGGAGCAGCCAGAGGGATGTGGAACAAAGCTTGGGTGGAAATGCACTTAAAGAGAATCTGCTCCCTTGTCTGCCACAGGTTCTAGGAGAGCACTAAAAAAGCCCTTCAGATCTGCAATATGAAATTAAAAGACTCGAGCATCAGCTCGAGGGAGAGCATCAGCTCTCTTCCAGGTCACTGCAATACCAGACTATTAGTTGAATTATACACTGGAATACTCCAGGCAAAGGAGATTAAAAGCAAATAACTTGAAAAGATAAGAAAATCCAATCCTCTGCCCCCCCTAACCCTCAGGAGACATGAGAAGATGAGCAGCTGGTAATGAAGAGATTTTTAAATGACCCTTCTTTGCCTGTCTCCTGTGTAAAAGGACAGAGAAAGAGCTGTTGTTAAAGGTAAAATAAAATAGCAGTTTTACTCAGTTGTGGGAGAGTTAGGGCTGTTTTGTTCAGGATATTTAGCTGCCACACATCCTCCTGCTACCAATAACAGCAGTTACATCTGGAGTGTGGAGCAGATCTTTTGGGGAAGCACAGTACACCAGTTAAACTTCCTCTGGGATTCCTGCTCTCTGGTCCTGAAGGCAAGGAAACAAAAAAGAGATGAGGAAGGGCTGTCCCCACATTAAACTCTGCTGCTTTTCCAGGAGGGAAAGGGCTTTTCTCTGTCTCAAAGGAGCTGTGGCTGTTTGGAGGTAGCAATGACAGTGCCACCAAGCTGAGGCTGCATCACTCACCTGTGGGGTCTGGTTTTCACAGAGCTTTTTCTTCCTAGGGCTCCTCCAGCACTGTCCAAGCAGCCAGAGCCAGCCTTGCCTGCAGGTTACTGATGGAACATCCTGGGGACGTTGTGTGTGCTTCCAGGGAGGCAGAGGGACCATGTCACTTTGTCACTTTGCTGGTACAATGAAATTCAGCTGAGTTTGGGCCACAGAAATGCTGAGAGATGCAGGTACACACCCCAGTGCTCAGACACAGGCTGGTAAAACCCACCACAGCCATTTCTGCTGCTGGCTCTCTTCTTTTGGTGACAGCAGAAGAGCCCTTCTGGGAGCTGCAGTGGATTTAAGGGCATGAGGAGGGTTTGCATTAGTTCCTGTGAAAACTGCTGTCTGAACATCGAGGCAGGGGTGGGGAGCACCACAAAAGGCAGAGGGTTCAGTGTCTCCTTGACAGCCTTGATTAGAACAGCAGTAAATCAAAATCAAAGGAAGCTGGTGGCTCAGCTTGCCTGCCCGTGGCTGGGGAAAGTTCTTCCCACTCAGCCTTCACAGGCAGCACAGATAAATTCATCCTGCTGGAAGGAGGAGCTGCTCACCCGTGTGGGACTGGGATGTGCAGAGGGCAAACAGCTTCATTTTCTCCTGTAAAGACAAGACGCAGAAAGAGATGGAGTTTGTGTGAGACACATTCTAACAAACACAGCTTTTCTGCAGCCCGGTAGGGGATTTTGTTTGGCTTGGCATTTTGGGAAATCCTTGATTTCACTGCCACCAATTCGTGTATCCCAGTCCTGGGGTCAAAACCCCCATTTTTTCAGAGAAAAGCCAGGGGGCACAGACGAACTGGGGCAGTGCAGCTCAGCCCAGGGGGACACGCTGTGCCCTTAGACAAAGTGAGGATTGTGTTTGTGTCCTGCCATTCCTTATGAAAGGAATTGGACTGTGGAGTGTGTTTGTGTCCTGCCATTCCTCACTGAAGGGGCTGGATGTGCCCAGCAGCTCTGCCCCCTGTGGAGTTCCCTGTCTATTCTGGCAGAGGCTGCTCCACATCCATGCTCATGGTGGCACCCTGGTCCTGTGAGCTGCAGATGCACAGGAACAGAGCAGGAGAATCCTCCTCATCACCAGGAGCAGAGCAGGAGAATCCCCTGATCCCCAGGAGCAGAGGAGAGACCCCCTCACCTGTGGGAGCTGCAGGGGTCCCCCCACACCCCTCGTGCCCCCCCAGGGCCATCAGTGGGTTTGAGCCCTTCCCCACCCTGGTCCCTGTGCTGTGGCATTGCACGGAGTCAGGCTGAGCCTGGCTTTTATTCAGCTGTAAAGGAGGGGCTGGGGACAGCTAGGGACTGTGTGACAACAGATTTCACAGTCAAATGTCACCCCTGAGCAGTTTGCCTTCCAATGATAAAAAAGTTGTAAAAAAGAGCCCCCCCCCCCCCCCCTTTTTTTTCCCTTTTGATCCATCTCTGAGCAGCAGAATGAATTTCCCAGGGTGTGATCTGCTGTGCCACCTCTGGAGCCCTGAGCTGCCATAACAGGTCTGAGCGTGCTGGAAATGAGGGAGCTTTCAAAAAATTGGAGGTAATGGGTTTAATTTCCTTTTAAAACTGTTGTTTTGATTAATCATAACCAACGTATGTCCAAATGATAAATCCTGTGTTATTCTGAGATTACTCTCAGCAAAAACGTCAAAAGCTACTTTAGTGGGATGAAAGCTGGGGAGAATGACTGAAACTTTGACTGAAACGGTAACTTTTGAAGAACTGACTCTGATGTGCTCCAGTGACCAAAGCCTGGCAGAGGAAGATGGACTGGTGTGGACACCTGGAATGCAGAATTTACAAACCACAAGGACACTTTGCAGAAAGCAGCAGGTAAAGAAGATGCTGAAAGAGACTCACTGCATCTTGGAATTTGGAGGAAAAAGGTACTAAAAATACCGACTAATTTGCATGAGGAGTGAGAAATAATAACCAATAGAGGAGAGAATGCTAATTAATGAAAGAGAATGATGTCATTTGGAACCAATGAACATGAATTTCTTATTTTTTGCTGAAAACGTATAAACAAGTGGGAAAGTTGTGTATCAGCATCCATGTGGAGGTCGGAATTTTGTCAGCCACACACAGAGACCCTGGCCAGGAATAAAGTCATGCCTGACTTGCTGGCAGTGCAAAGGGGGTGTGACAAGAGGATTTGGGGCCATGGGAGGGTTGAGACAACCACCCAAAACCTGTCAAACAAATCTATTTATAGGCACAGCAGCTCCCTGAGAAATGAGGGAGCCTTGGCTGTGGGATTGAAGCTGCCAGCAGCCCAGAGGAGGGCAGAACCCATCCACCAGGAGCTGAGCTCTGGAGATGCTGTGTGGGAAATGGATTTGTAGAGAATTCCCTGAGTTTGAGAATTCAGCAAAAGCTGATAGGCCAAGGAACACTTACAATTAGGAAATAGTTGGGGTTTGATTGTGATGGTGTAAATTATAACCTCTGTATTGTCTCACCCTTCACATGAGACTGAAAATGGAATCAAAGTTTTCCAAACAGCTCTCAGCTGCCCCATCTCTGGGCCAGAAAAGAGCATAATCCAACAGCCCTGACCAGCAGGGAGCTGAACACAGGAACTGATCCTGTAGCATCCCAGGGAAAGCCCAGGAGACACTCAGCCCCCAGCTGTGCTCACAGCCCCTCTGGCTCCTTGTGTGGCCACAGGCCGGCCCAGGCACAGCAGCAGAAGAGGGGGAAAATGACTGAGAAAGGTTTTGTGACAAATGAAAGAAACAGCTGGATGTTTCTTAATCACTGCAGGCACAAACGGAAGAAAAATGACTAATCAGGAGTCTATTGATGGCCACACAATTCACAATCATTCCATCTGCATTGCCCGGAGCTGCACTGCTGCCTTCAGTGCAGGGAAAACCTGGCTGGGAGAGAAGCCAGGAGGAGGCAGGATGAGGTACAGTTGGAGACTTTTCCTTGGATGTTTACTGTAAGCACCTTTTTAAGTTTTTTTTTTATTTTTTTGGGTTTTTCCCTTTTGAGATGAACCTCTTAGTTCTGCTACCAGATTTCTGCGCTTCACAACCTTGTCCCTCTCAAGGGAGATCTTTATCCCCCCTGGGAGGAGAAGAGGTGCTGCTGGGGTCCCTCCCAGAGGGGCACTGGAGGGAAGGAAACCCAGCACGGTTCTCACGGGCACACCAGAGGTTGAGCTCAGCTTTGCTAAACCCCAGATCTGAGCAACCTCAGCCTGGATCCTTCCCGTGACAAGCTGTGCATTCAGCAAGAGCCACTCTGACCCCTTGGGCAGGCAGTGCTGTGGCACAGAGGGGCAGATTTAGGGCAGCCCTTCCTCAGGGGATGCTCCTAAGCAATTCCTGATTTCATTTGGCCAAATGGGGGCTGGAGCTCACAAACCCTGTCCCAGGGCCTGGAGCAGCTGAGGGAAAGCAGGACTGGCTGTTTCCCTGCTGTAACACCTCGTCATTCACCCCTTCCGAGGAGAAAAGGGAAAAGAAAGAACACTACCCTAGTGCAAAGCTTCCTTTCTCTGTGCACTGCCCAGAGCTGCAGGGGAACCTTCGGGGCGATTCCCCAGAGAAATCCTGTGAGGTTTGAACCTCTGCTTCCCAATGGCTGCGGGAAAAGCATGAAAATGGCTGCAGAAAAATCCATGTGAGGAGAGAGAGCCTTTCCCAAGGCAGGGAGAGCTGAGCTCCTTCAGCCACCTGGAGCCCCCAGGCCCCCGTGCCCATCAGTGGCTTTGGAATTCAACAGTGCCAGGAGAAGCCCAGCCCTTGCTGCTGGGGCTGCAGGAGCAGGGAGGGAACCCACCTGCTGGGCAAATCAATCCACAAACATCAGAGCTTTATGTCCAAAAACGAGACAGAGGAGTCCTTTTACTTTGTCCAAATAAAGGGAGAGGCCATGGGGCATTCCTCTGGGGTCTCTCAGATTTTTGGAGGACGCAGCTTCCCTTGTTATCCCAATTTCCCAGCTGCATTTCCCTTCTCTCTTTCCCCATTTCTGAGGTGCTTGAGAGGTTCAGACTTCCCAAAACACCCGATACCAGAGATTTCCCTCTCATGTATAACCTTCCTTTTAAATTGTTAATTCTTATGGAATTTAGGGGTTTTTCTTCCCCACTGTTTCTTTCATGTTTCAGTGTCCAATTTCATTTATCAGCAAGCCTAAAGTTTATTTGTGAAAGCATGCCTGGTCAGGAGGCACAAAGAGGGGCTGAAGCTGTGCCTGTGCCGCTCAGCAGAGCCCTGGTCCAGCCCCCCTGTCCTGACCCTCCCAAAATGCTGATAAAAAGGGATTTTCGACCAGAAGGATTTTCCGTGGCACAAACCACAGCGACATCAAAGGCTCTGAACTAATTTGCTTTTTGTCAACTAGATAAAGATATTAAGTTAATGCCTTTTGTTCCTCGACAGGATGTTTTAGGCAGTGAACAGAATTAATTGTGTTGACATAATGGATTTATTGTTTCAACAAAATGCCTGCCTGTTTTCACGCGGTGGATAAGGGACTTGACAAAACTAATTCTGGTACCAGGGGATTCTTATAAAGCTGAATTATCAGCTTGATAAAATGCCACTGGTGTGAAAGACAAGCTGGAGGGAAGGCCAGAGTCTGTGAGGCAGAGGCTCAGGAGCAGAGCACAAAGCACATTGATTTTAGGAGCTGCTGCAGAGCCTGTGATCCCAGAGCTCTGCTGCAAAGGTGAAATTCCCCTCCCAGAGCCCTGCCAGGCTCCTGCAGCCAGGGCTGGGCCTGGCCCAGCAAGGGGGGCTGTTCTGGGCTGCCCGGGGATGAAGGGCTCTGTGCTCCCCGGTCACTCACAGTCCTGGCCTTGGCTGAGCTTCCCAGGCTCATTATTATTAATAATAATAATAATAATTATTATTATTATTAAACTGCATCAGTTTAACTCTGCTTCCTCCCCTTCTCCCCAAACAAAAGGGGCTTTTCTTGTCAAAAGCTGCTATTGGCCGTGAGAGAGAGGGGAAATCACGTCTGCTGAGGTGGGAGGGCAGATTCATTTCCATTTACTGGAGCCAGAAACAGCCCAGGTGTGCTGAAAGTTCCATTTCCCATTCCAAGGCATTTGGGGCACACACCTGGTCAGTTCCCTGATGCCTGGAGAGGCTCCTGGAACAGAGGCTGGGCAGAATTAAAGAATAAAGTAGGGATTTATTAAAAAGGCTTTTAAAGGATGCACCATGGGCAGCACAAGAGCCCAGCCAGGGCTACACCCAAGACGGTCACAAAATGGACAACCAGTCATGAGTTCTCACACTTTCATAAGTTTTGGTCCATTTCCATGTGGGGTTCATTGTCCAGTTCCAGCTCCAGGCTCTGCAGTCCCATCCTCCCAGTTTGCTCCCCTCAATTTGCCACTTTTTACACTTTTTGGGCTGGAGCTGCAGCGGTGTGCTTGGTTCTGGGGCTGGGAAAGGATTGTTCTGTGTGACTGAGCTGTGGGGAGAGCTGCTGACACTTTCTGTGGAGTTCAGAGTTATGTATTAGTGCAGTACAGAGTCTGGAAAACATGAAAGCTGAAACTGTAGGCATCAGTGGAGCAAAGCAGCAGTGCAGAGCAGCTGCAGGGGGGTCCCTCAGACCCCGGACTTGTCTAAGCCTTGAACTCTCTTAAACGAAAACCTTTTTTAAAAAAAACTTTCAGAATTCTTGAAATCCAGATAGGTTTCACTCTTTGCTGCCAAAAGGTGACTCATTAAAGGCTACTTTCCCATCTGCCTGCAGAAACAATCTGGTGTCTTCTGAAAGGTGTAGCGTCACAGGAATAATGGGTTTCTCTCTTAATAATGGGATCCTGATTGCATTTGATGGCCTCTTTTTTTAACCTTAATGAAGTTGCTCTGTGCATTTGGCAGGAATAAATGATTTGATGGAAGTCCTCACAATTTCCAAACCTCCTGGCTCTTGCTCCCAGTGAATGTATGGACTGAGATGAATCTCCAGCATGATCCTTAGAGGCAAAGTTCTGCTCAGACAGAGCACAATGCAGTTCACTGCATCCACCTCAGCCCTCTTCAGTCCCAGTCTTGAAGACAATTTTCCCCTGGAAGCACCATTTACTGTGAGGAGAGTGCTCTTGTCATTTTGGGGAGAGTGTGGCCCCTCCCAGAAGCCAGCCCTTCCCAGTGGGATGAGGAGCAGAGGGCAAAGCTCAGCACGGACAGAAGGACAGACCCGTGAGTAAAGAGAAATCCATCTCCCCATCCCACTCCCCTTCCTGGGGGGCTCTGCAGCTCCTCCCTGGGCACAGGGGCTGGGGAAAGGACCTGTGGCTGGTGGGGACAGCACCTTCAGAAAGCACTGCCATCATTTTCTGGGGCTCAGAGCCACAAGGGAGTGCAGCTCAGGCAGTGCCTGGGGTTGTGGGGCATGCTGGAATTGCCCTGCATCCTAGAATTCCAGTCAGGGTCTGAGGGAGGCAGCAGCTCCGTGCAGGTGTATTTGTATTTATCAGGGATCCTTCTGTATTTGTGCCGTGTCCTTTGCCTGAACTTAACCTGCAGCACAGAGCTGGCCCCATCCTCACCACGCTCTGGCTCCATGGCTTCCATGAACAGCTCTGTTCAATTTGTGTCCTAGCAAGGCAAACAAACCCCAGCGCCTCCCCGTGAGCCAGCAAAACCACAGTTCTGGTTATTGAGAGCTCATAATGACCACAACAGGGCTCCATGATCCTGCAAACAGCAGGGCCCTGCTCTGGATGCGCTCAGTGAGAGGGAAGGGTGTGCAAAACCCCTCACTGAAGGCACAACCAGAGGAACACGAGCATGACTCAGCAGAGGCAGCACCTGCAGCCTTTGAACTGTGTAATTCAGTGATTCTGAGCTGTAGTTCAATATCTCTGTTCCACTGACACAGCATCTGTTCTGAGGGAGCACAAAGGTGCTTTGGGGAAACGCTGCAAGAAGAGATAAAAGGGGAGCAGGAATAGATAAAAGGAGAGCAAGAAGAGATAAAAGGAGAGCAAGAAGTGGAGCCAGTTCAGAATCAGGATCACAGAACCGCTGATTTTGGCAAATCCCATGGAGTGCCAGCTGTGCCCGATGCCCACCCTGTCCCCAGCCCAGAGCTCTGGGTGCCACCTCCAGGAATTCCTGGGACACCTCCAGGGATGGGGGACCCCAAACCTCCGTGGGCAGCCCCTGCCACTGTTTAAAACCCCTTTCCATGAGGAGATTCCTGCTGGTGTCCAACCTGGCCCTGCCCTGGCGCAGCCTGAGGCTCTGCCCTGCTCTGCCACAAACTGAGCTGGCGTGGCATCCACGGCTGGAGAGGAGGATTTGGACCTGGCACCAAACTTTGGGACCTGGCTTGGGAAAGGAAAAGTGGCTGACAAAACATCTCTCAGACACCCTTCCTAAATTTTTTTCTCCTCTAAACTAACTAAAACTTCCCAAACTAACTTCCTAAAACGGTTTCTCCCTTTCCCTGGAGAAAGTTCCCAAGCAAGGTGCAGGGTCCAGGCCCCAGGAATTCCCACAGGGAGGGGGGTGTTGGAATCTGAAATGCAGGGAATTCTCAGATCTTTGGGCCTGTAAGGCAAGAATTAAACCCAGGATTTGGTCTGAGCCCTTGGAGAAGGCTCCCAAAAGGTGCTAGAAGTGAAATTGTGGATTTATAGTTTAAAGCAGAGAGACTTTAAGCTAAGGAAAGGAAAGTTTAGAGTTTTAGAGTTTAAGATTTAGAAAAATAAAAGTAGTTACAAAGGTAAAGAAGGAGTTTTGAATGCAGTAGGTTTGTGTGTCATAACATGATTGGCTAAGAAAGCTCACACTGTAGATACTTTCAAAATATCCCATTGTTGTTTTTTTGCCAAAAATGTCAGTCTCTGTATCAAAGCCCTTCTGGTTCTGCAGGTTAAAACAGCCCATAAAAAGTGAGATCTGAGGAGTCAGCAGGGGTGAAAACCCTCTGTGGAGCCCGTGGGCAGCATCCCTCTCTGGCCCTCAGTGTTGCCACTCCTTCTTTTAGAAGGAACTTCCAAAGAACAACCGAGAACTGGGAGAATCCCTTTTAGGAAAGTTGGAAGCAGCAATAAACAGAAGCACGGGCAGTGATAGAATGTGAGGTTAAACTCTCCAGGAGCTGGTGGAACTGGGGCACGCCAGCCTGGAGCAGCTCATGGAGAATTATGCTTTATAATATCCTTGTGCACGCTCCGAGCGTGGGGAAAAGCGGATTTTGGGGCAGCAAATTCCCTGGAACCCGGCAGCGTGAGAGCCTCGCAAAGCCAAAGTGGATTTGCCTGCATCACTTAAAAACTCTTAAATTAATCCTTAGCCAAAATGTAGCAGGCCTCTCTGTGGATGGCTAATGGAGCTCTGCCATAGGCTGCCATGCAATCAACGCAGCAGGAAAAATTAGAAAAAAAAATTTGAAAAGAAAAAAAGTAATCTAGAATTAAAAAATTTAAAATTCAGAATCAGCAGCCAGCTCCTTTGCTGTTTCCTCATGGAGCCCTGCCAGTGATCTGCTGTGAGGGCTGCCCCGGGCTCTCTCCATCCTTCCTATGGCACTCCTGGAGTGCAATTCCCAAAAAAAAAGGGGGGACAAAGGGCAAATTTCCTTACCCTTGCCATTGGAGCTGGGGGAAGACTTTTTCCCCTCCAGCAGGAACTCAAACTGACAGCACTGCCTGTCTGCACCTCGTATTTTTTAATCTCTTTTCAGGCTGCCTGTGCTCTTAACTATTATTATTATTATTATCATCATCATTATTATTATCATTATTATTATTATTACATATTAATTACTATATCGATAATTTAATATGTTATATAATGTATATAATTATTTTTATTAGTTGCATAATATATTTATGTATAATTGTATAATAATAAATAATACAAACCAATAATTATAGAGAATATTAAAATAATATAATAATATAATAATTTATATAAAATATAACATAATATAATATAATGATTAGGTAATAATTAATAATATCATTGTATAATATAATAATATAGTACAATATAATAATATAATAGAATTATATAATAATAAATAATATAATAATATATAGTAATATACTAAAATATGGATAATATAATAATATTAATATTATTTTAGTTTTTTAATTTTAATTTTTATTATTTTTGAAGCATATAGCATGTATTTTTCTCCCAGCTTTCCACATTTCTGTTTGGTTGGCTGGTTGGTCCCCTCTGGGCCAGGCACATCCTATTAAGGGAGCATTATCCCAGGCCGTGCTTACTTTGGGATTTATTTGAAGGCAAACTCTGTTAAATTATGGTGCTGCATTATTAACAGGCCATATGGGCACCAGGCTTGAGGGAGAGGAGCTTAACAAGGACACAGGAAAACAATCTTCCAGATCCTTCCTTCTCCTGATGCCTAATCCTGAGGGCAGGAAAGAGATCAGATACTGAAATGCCGTGCTGGAGGGGCAGGGTGCTGGTGAGCTGCTCTGAGGGCTCCATGGCAGGCACCCGCTCTGCTGCTCTTGCCCAGCACTTGTTTAAAGCCAGAATAATTTTGAATTGTTCTCTGGCCTGAGATAAGCACAGAAAGCATTTTCCCCTGACTTTCTGTCGGGTTTATTCACTTGTCTGTGTGGGGGACAGCTGGTGGCACTGGAAGGAAATCAGAGCAGCTCCCAGTGACAGCCACGAGGTGTTGGGGGCACCTGGGGGACACCCAGGGCAATATTTGGATGGAAGCGTGAGCTCCGCTGGTGCAGCAGGGAGCTCACCCTTCCTCCTCAGCAGCCCCCACAGAGACGGCAGTGCAGTGCTGCCCCTTGGCAGCTGAGGGGTGGCTCCTCATTCCCCCTTTCCAGCCAGGAATGACCCCGTGGCATTTCCCTGGTAGGGCAATGACATTTCCCTGGTGGGACATTGACATTCCCCTGGTGTGGCATTCCCCTGGTGTGGCATTTCCCTGTTGTGCCATTGACATCTCCCTGGTGGGACATCTCCCTGGTGTGGCATTTTCTTTGTGGGACATTCCCCTGGTGGGGGACATTCCCCTGGTGGGGGACATTTCCCTGGTGTGGCATTTCCCTGGTGTCACATTGACATTTCCCTGGTGAGCCATTTCCCTGGTGTGGCATTTCCCTGGTGTCACATTGACATTTCCCTGGTGTGCCATTTCCCTGGTGGGACATTTCCCTGGTGGGACACTGACATTCCCCTGGTGGCACATCCCCTCTCCTCCTCGGTGCTCCCCCTCGCACTGATGCTTCTTCACCAGGCTGTGTCTCCCCCTTCACATGACAGAGGCTGATCCTCTCCCCTCTGGGATTTATTGTGGTTTTGGTCAGTTCTGCTGGGACAACAGAGTAGACAAAAGGATTTGCCTGAATGTTTGCTTTGAGGAGAGGTCCATGAGCCCCTCAGGGCTGCCTAGCGTGGAATAAAACCCCAGCAGACACTTGTTGGGACAGTTTGGGACCTCCTGCTGCCATTTTCCATTTCCCATCTCTCTGCTGCTGACAGGTGAGCACAGGAACAGGGCAGACCCACCCAGCAGCTGCTGGAGCCTTCCTGCTCCTGCCGCCTGAGGAGTGGGAACAGCCCCATGGACAGAGCCCCCGAACCTCAGGGCAGCACTAACCCACCTGGCTGGGGTTTGGAGCAGCTGAGCACGCCATCCTCCTCCTCCTCCTCCTCCTCCCCTCACTGGGACTCTGTTTTTCCCACTTCCTACTTCATTCTGCTCCTGCCTTGCAGGACTTGACACCCTCTTCCCTTCCTGCCAAGCTTGGGCTGTTCTTGCCCATGTCCTGCCCTCCCCTCACTGCCCCTTCTTCTCTGCCTGCCTTGGAAATTCCTGCATTTTTCGTTTTCTCAAGTGGGAAATATTTTCTTTTTCTTGGTTTGTTTGGGTTTTTGTAGTTTTGCTTTGCTTGTTTCAGTTTTTCTTTGTTTTTATAGTGTTTTTAGTGGTTTGTTTGTTGTTTTTTACCGTTGCAGGCACAGAGGCTGCCCTGTGTGTGCCTCCCCCTGCCCACCCCATCCCTGGAGGACTGGGAATTTTGGGGTAACCCTGTCACCCTCCCGCAGGTCTTGAGGCCCCCTGTGCTTCCAGCACATGGCCGAGGTATTTCTGCTTGTTTGTGCTTCCCAGGTGAGTGCAAGGCTCAGGTTTTGGGCTGGTGGCACCCAGCAGTCTGGAGAAACACAGTGACTCAGTCCCCACGTGTGTTCTGGCTGCCTTGATGGCATTTTAATGCCTGGTTTATTCTCCCCTGCCCTGCCTGGCGCTGCAGTGACCCCTCCACCCTGGGGCTGATGAAATTGCTCTCTGTGCATCCTCCCTGCTCTCCTCTCATTCCCAACCCCCTCAAACCTCTCCAGCCAGGTCTCCCAGGCCAGCACTCTGGAAGAGGCTCCATTTCCATCCTCTGCTAATTATTATTTTTGAAAATAATTATGGTTATTTTCCCACACTTATGGAGCCCATTGTCCACCTTCTGTGGGTGCCACCCTTTCCCTCTTCTTGCACAGGGAGCTGGAGAGCAGGGAACCTCACCTGGGGCTCTCTGAGCAGCTTCACCCCAGGCTGGCTGGCTGCAGAAAAGCAGAATTAAGACTAAAAAAGGGTTGGAAATGGGTTGTGCTTCCCCAGGGGGAGACGTGGGGCTCTCACTCGGCGTTTCCTCTTTGCTGTAATGAATTTGTGGCCAGGAACAGCTGAGAACTGCTTTTAACACCAGAGAGGAGAGCAACACGCACCTGGTACCTTTTGTTCCCATCCCTGGGACGTGCCAGCAACAAGCACTGGCGCTATTTGCTGGGTCCCTGGCAGCCCAGCAGGCTTTGCCAGGCTTTGCTGGGTGATAATCAGGCAGTGAGCACATCCAGCACGCTTCTCCTGCTTCCTGGGGGCTCCGAGCTCCAGGAGAACATCCTTGGGCTCCAGGAGAACATCCTCGGGCTGGGAGCTGCCTGGAGACCCCATGGACACCCCCTGAGCCCAGCCCACAGCCTCTCAAAGCTGCCAGGCTTTGGTCATGAGGCTCCCTGGTGCACAGGGTCCCTGGCAGTGTCCCAGGCCAGGCTGGACGGGGCTGGAGCAGCAGTGGGAGGTGCCCCTGCCATGGCAGGGGTGGCACTGGGTGGGCTTTAGTGTCCCTCCCAAGCCAAGGAATCTTTCCATGATCCTCTGGCTCCAGGATCCCCCTGCCCAGATGGCTTCCATGTGAAAACAAGCAGGACAGAGCTGACAGGGAGCTGGGAGTGCTCACATTGCAAAGCTCTGGAAGATAAATCCTGAAATGCTGGGTGGTTTGTTGCTGGCATCGATTAATCAACATGGACTTTATTAAAAACCAACAATCGCAGCATTGGCCAAGGCATCAGTGACCATGTACCTCATTTTCCAGCATGTTGTGCTAACACTGCATCAATAAAAGTGCAGTGGTTTCCCTGAAGCAAATCCAGCAATACCTGGCGTGATGCAGAGCCAGGAGCATGCATCAGCCTCCCGTGAGGTGCTGTGTGACAATTTGTGACACACACAGATGGGAATTGCCCTCAGACTCTTCAGCTGCCTTTCACTAAAACATCATTTCAGTCACACCCCAGGGGAGAAAAACGAGGAGTTTGCAAGGGAGACACTCCTGCCTTTGGCTGGAAAAGCTTCTCAGTGTGAGGCTATGTGAAATATGAAGCACAACCAATTAAAGTAGAATATATTAAGTGCACATAGGGCTGGAGTGACAATGACAGGAAGAGTGACAATTTGGGTGCTGGGGACAGGAGTTCCTGGTGCAGCTCTTTCATGACCTAAGTGGGAATTCCCTTTCCCATGTGCTGAAAATTTCCTTTTCCCTCTGTGCAGAACAGACCAGGGAGCAGGGAGGGGATAATTTGTGCTCTGGGGAGTCAGGAGGACAGCCAGCAGTGCCACCAGGAGCCAGCAGTGCCACCAGGAGCCAGCTGCATCCCCAAGGGCTCCTGAGGAACCCAGCCAGGAGGAGACAGGACAAGCAAACACAGCAGGTTCCTCTCTTGGGACACTTTGGGAGTCTTCTCCTCAGGGAAGGGATGGCTCCCAGAGAGAATTCCTGAACAGCAGCCTCTAAAGGATGGTTTCCAGAGGGATTTCCCAAACAGCAGCCTCTAAAGGATGGTTTCCAGAGGGAATTCCCAAAGCAGCAGCCTCTAAAGGATGGTTTCCAGAAGGATTTCCCAAACAGCAGCCTCTAAAGGATGGTTTCCAGAGGGATTTCCCAAACAGCAGCCTCTAAAGGATGGTTCCCAGAGGGATTTCCCACAGCAGCAGCCTTTACAGCCCTGGCTGCAGCCATCCCTCTCTTCCTGAGGCTTCCCTGCTCATTTTTCATGCAGGAAAGACAAGCCAAGGCAGCTGCTCACAGGATGTGTCCCACGTTTCCCCAGGAGCAGCTCCAGGAGCCTGAGTATGTGGCACAAAGCTCAGCTCCAGCGTGGCTGAGGGGTTTGATTAACTTTTTGTTCCTCTCCCAGCTCTGCCTGCCCCCAGTGGGCTGAGAGAAGCTGGGGGTGGCTGAGTGGGGGGAGGTCTCTGGAAGATGATGAAGCCAGGAAAGCCGAGGCCAAATTCCTGGAAGCAGAAGCACAAGGACTCCTCATTCACGGTAAATATTCTGTGCAGTGGATTTTTGCAGGTATTTCAGTACAATAATTGCTATCTTTGCTCAAATAGATTAGTTTGGGCTGGAAGGGACCTTGAAGCTCATCCCATTCCAGCCCTTTCCATGGGCAGAGACACCTTCCTCTATCCCAGGGTGCTCCAAGCTGGTCTTGAGCACTTCCAGGGATCCAGGGGCAGCCCCAGCTTCTCTGGGCACCCTGTGCAGGGCCTGCCCACCCTCACAGGTGAATTCCTTCCCAATATCCCATCCAAACCCGCTCTCTTCCTTTTGCAGCCATTCCCTGTGTCCTGCTACTCCAAGCCCTTGCAAACAGCCTCTCTCCCTTTTTCTTGTAGGTCCTGCAACTCAGAAATCCTGATTATCTTCACGAGGAATTCAGGACTGACTGCGCATTCTGTGGTGGTTTGGGATAATGGAAATTAATATTCATCAGCAGTCTTACGTGGGAATTTGTAACAGCCTCCAAAAGAAAGGCTTGTTTGAGATCTGTAATGATAATGTTCTTTCACAGCTGCTTTGGTCAGGGGGGAATAATTGAGCAGCACTAGAGCTGCTGTTGGCTCTGCAGTTGGTGCTGGAATGATGAAGTGAGTGTTCCCTGCCGAGGCCCCCAGAGCTGCTGGTGGGAGCTGGAGGCAGCTCTGCAGAGAGCCTGGAGCCTGCGGAGCTGCACTGGGCTAAACTGGTGTCATTTCCCTGCACTGCCCCCATCCTGCCTGCAGCCCACAGAAAAGAAATGGGCTGATTGTTCTGTAAGCTTTAGGGAAATGAATTCATGCTAAAATGGCCTTATCCTTTATTTTTTATCCCCTACACATAATGTTGGAGCCAATGTGATAATTTATCCACAAAACCACTTTTTTTTCTCCCTGCTCCTAATGAGAAATTTCTGCAGACGGAAAATCCTTAAATGTGAAAAGGCCAGAGGCTGCTACAAGCCAAAGAAGGGAAGATTAAGATCAAACACAAAACCGTGGTGTAACAAGATAAGAGGCAGCACAGCCTCAGAACAAAATATTTAGGTAAGGATTATTTGGAACACTGCAGGGGAGGGAAGAGAAGGGGCTGGAATTTGAGGGCTGTGCTTTTCCTCCCCACGTTCCTCATCCTCTCCAGCTCCTCCCTTTGGTTGTTGTCCTTGGAGCTGCTCAGGAAGTTGTCACTGAGCAAGGACAGTGCTGCAGAAGCCACCGTGGAGAGGAACCTGACCTGGCTGGTTTGGCAGAAGAACAATTCCCTGGCCCTGCTTTCCTACAGAGGGGGAATTGTGGGGTGATGACACCTGTGGCACAGATTTACTTGTTAATTTATTTATTTACAAATAAATTAATAAATAATTTAAACATATATTTATTTGTATAGATATATAAAATATATATTTGTTTTAATATATTTTATCTATATGTCATATATTCCCTATTATATATTTTTATAGATAATATATAATATACAAAATATATATTATATATCTAAAATACACATATATAGAAAATATTTTTATATTTATATATTATATATATTTATAGACATCTTCTATAGAATAAAATTAAATAAATTATTTTCTTATATAAAGGTAGAAATGCAAAACAAAGACAGATGAGAGTAGCCATGGGTGTGAACCTGTTTCCCATTTAATTTTAATTTCATGACAGGAGCCAACACTATTGATTTTGCCTAAGGCATTTGACCAAAAGGGATTTTTTTTTTATCTGCCAAGGACAGTGATTTTAGGGGCAGCAGTTCCTTAAATAACTGCAGTGGGATTTGTTGGCGTTGCCAGAAGAAGTACCCTTGTTGTTGTTATGTGATAGCAAAGTGCTGCAGGGCTTGAGGAGCATTTCAGGGCAGAGGGGCTGTTCCTTGTGGCACAATTAATTTGTTGTTTCCCGTGAGACCACGCTCCCAGGGACGGGGTGGGGTTGTTGTGGTGTCTGTGCATCCCTTCCAAATCCACCTTTATGCACTGGGAGCCATTCCCTGTGTCCTGTCCCTCCATGCCTTGTCCCCAGCCCCTCTCCAGCTCTCCTGGAGCCCCTTCAGACCCTGCAAGGGCTCTGAGCTCTCCCTGGAGCCTTCTCCTCTCCAGGGGAGCACCCCCAGCTCCAGGTGCTGCTGCTGTGTCCCCAGGGCTGGGGCAGCTCTGCAGGTGGGGTCTCACCTGGGCTTTCCATCCATTCTCTGCCCTGCCTGGACCTTCCCTGCTGAACTCTCAGGCAAAGCAGGTATGTTGCCATGATATTTTATGAAAATCCTTTTGCTAAGATTTCCTTCTCCTGAGAAGCTGAGGAGCCTCAGGAAAGGAATGCAAACAATAACTCTCTGCTGCTGTGGAATGCAACGGGTGCATCCTGGATTGGTCCATGGGAGGTGTTTCTACTTCATAACCCATCAAGGATGCAGCTGGCTCAGACTCTCTGAGCAGTCACAGCCTTTGTTATTCATTCATTTCTGTCCTGTCCAGCCTTCTGATGAATCCCTTCTATTCTTTTAATACAGTTTTAATATAGCATTTTTAATATTATATATATCATAACATAATAAATCAACCTTCTGAAACATGGAGTCAAGATTCTCGTCTCTTCCCCCGTCCTGGGACCCCTGCAAATCTCACAACACAGGTAAATGTGAAGTTTTGCTCTGATTCCCACCTGTGAAATCTCAGTGCAGGCCCTGAGGGAGGCTCCTGGGCTGGAGCAGGAGCCCAGCCCTTTGATGAAAACCCAAAAACCCAGCCAGTGGTTTTTGTCCTTAATGGACTGCCCTGCCACGCTGCTGGAAGTGCTGCCAGTCAGCACGGGCAGCCCTCCACAGCAAGAATGCCAGGAATGCTGCCCACAAAGGCCTGGGGACCTGTTAGAGGAGAAAATGAAGTGTAACGTGGTGGTGTAACCTCCTGCAGGTTGGAGCAGAAGGGCCACAAATGATAGGGTTTGTGCAGAGATGGGAAACTTGTAATCAAACCAGCTTAGGCAATATCCATCTGAGGTTTCAGCTCTCTCTGCGCCAGACACTGCAGGGACTTGAAGCTTTGGAAGCTCTTCAGCCACTACAGAAATCCTGTTTTGGAGCTGCGTCCCCGTTCCTAGACTGGAGAATGTTCCAGGCCCATATTTTTAGGACATTTTATGTCCAAATACACAGAATAAAAGCGCCTGCAGCTCTCACCCTCTCTGGAGAGGAGGGGAAGGGGAGGAGGACAGAGCTCCAAGCAGGAAAACTCACAGAAAAGTTGGAAACTGAGTTCCGGGGTATTAATTCTTTAACTTAGTGGGAATGGGGGAAAAAAAGGAAAGGTGAAATTCAGCCTGCACATATTTGTTTCCTACCACACCAAGAGGATCCTGTGGCTGACAGTGAGCTATGATTAGCCTCTCACTGGCATTTTTGATATTTCCCCTTGATGAAATGGCATGTCTGAATACAGAGAACAACAACTAATGAGATTCCTGACTTGTCCCTTTGCTGTGTTTTAATTATAAACAAGCAGATGCAATTCATAACATTAAATAAGATTTCCCCACATTTCCTTCCAAAAATGGTTGTGAGCAAGATAAGGCACTTAAATTTAATCCTTCCAAGAATGCACAAACACTGAATCCCTGATGCAGACACAATCTTACCATGAATTTATGCGGAAGCTTAATGCTTCTGTAAATTAATCAATAACATGGCTAAATGATATTTGCTCAGCTAATTATTTTCCGTGTCCTGTAAATTAGAACTCCACCAGTCCCAGGGAGAAACCAGCCCAGCTGTTTGTGCCCTGTTGGTGTTTACCTGCTGATGTTTTATTGAAGAGTTGATTTGTTCTGTTGGGCTGGGAGCTTTTCCTTTGCTGCTTGAGTGGCACCCAGGGGGCTGCAGAGCTGTGCAGTGATCATTCCATTTTTTTTTTCTCTGTTGACCCTGCCAAATCCATTCCAGCAGGGAAATGCTGTGTATTTCTAGATTCTCCTCAAAACCCTCCTTGGGGGAGCAGGATTTCACCCCTTAGGGAACCCTGGGGACATTTTTGATGCTGGCAATGGACCTTGGCTGGGTTCTCAGCCTCGTGGTTTTGAAGGGCACAGCTCCCAGCGTGGGGTGGATGACATGATGTTCAGGGGCTCCTTCTGACCTGAATTATTCTGTGGTTCCAGGAATCTGGTTATCCAAGAAATAACTGTTCCCCACTCAGTCTTCCTGAAGTCCTGCACCCAGACACCCAGCAGTGATTGCAGCAGGCAAAGCAGCAAAAAAAAACCCCAAAAGGACAAATCAGGGCTCCAAGGGCCAGAAGCAGCAGGAGAGGCCCCCTGCCTTCCCTTTTTCCATGTTTTTAAGGGCAGCAGCCAGCTGCAGAGGTTGGGTAAGTCACTGGGTGTGAAAGACAAACTGAATGTGGAAATATTTGCAGAATGCTTCTTACTTTGCCTCCCCTCCTAGCCGTGCTTTTACACACACAAACACACTCGGGCAGCAGAAAATATTCCCTGTAAATGGGACTTTTGTCCCTTCTCTGTCCCTGCTATGCCAGCGAGCTGGCACATCTAGCACTTGTGCATTTGCTTTCTGCTTTTGAGGAGACATAAATGGCAAGGGGGAAACTAGAGGCAAGACAGTTCAGATGAAGGGCAGCAGGCTTGCATTTCAATATCTAGCTAGTTATAGCCTAAATTGTTCTTTCACCGTGTAACAAATTAGGTTTTCTCTTCACATATGGAGTTCAATTTGGCCACAAAAGTATCCTAGTTTATGCCTGGCTTTTTATTTCCCATGCTAGGGCACATTCAGAGATTAGGCTGAATATTTCATACATACATTCATAGCTGTAAGAATTTGTATAAAGGATCTGCTGTTCCCTGTCTGTTGGGTTTTTTTTTCTTAGATTTTTACCCATGGTTTCTGTTGTTCTGGTTTTCACAATTTATCTTCACCTGGCATTTTCCAGGAAAGAAAAAAAAAAAGAAAGACAAGAAGTCTTCAATGGGCAGTTCACCTTCTTGCCATAAATCTAAAGGGGTTTTGTTTTGTTTTCTTAAATAGAAGAGGTGTTTTTCTGAACTATTTGTGCAGGTCTGGCTCTCTCAGGTCCTGGGGCACCCATGCTTCCCACTGCATTCCCCTCACAGGCAAATTGCTGACTTCTGCAGAGGAAAACAATTTGTTTGGTGGCTTCAATCCCGTGCTGAGGAGCTGAATGTGCAATCCTTCGAGCACGTGGGTATCTCTGGAATCCTGCCTGTCCCACAGCTCCATGTGCAGCAAAAGCAATAGGTGTGTGTATATATAATATTCCTGATTTCAGCACATCCCAGAGACTGCCCCAGGGCTTCCCATCCCTCAGCATGCACACAGCCACACGTAAGGGCAGGGCTTGGGGCTTTTCATTACTATTTTAAAAATAATCACTCCAGTGCAGGGCACTTGCCTCAGAAGGGACATTTATCCCAAGTGGCTCTGGCTGCTTCCAGCTCTTCCAGAAAAGGGCAGTGAGAACCTGCCCTGGCCCCTTGCTGCTCTCTGCTGTGGCTGGGGGCTCAGCCACCCCACAGGGCTCTGGGTAATGCTATTTTGGTAGTGCCTTGTGTTACTTTGATTGTAACTTGGGTTATTTTGGGAGTAACTTGGTTATTTTGATAGTAACTTGGCTTATTTTGACAGCGCCTTGTGTTATTTTGGTAGCAACTTGTGCTATTTTGGTAGTAACTTGGCTTATTTTGATAGTGCCCTCGGTTATTTTGGTAGTACTTTGGTTTTTTTGGTAGTGACTTCTGTTATTTTGGTAGTGCCTTGGGTAATTTTGACAGCAACTTGGGTAATTTCGATAGCAACTTGGATTATTTGATAGCAACTTGGGTTATTCTGATACTGCCTTGGGTTATTTCGGGAGTAACTTGGGTTATTTTGGGAGTAACTTGGTTATTTTGATAATAATTTGTGTTATTTTGATAGCAACTTGTGTTATTTTGGTAGTGCTTTGGAATGGCTTTTGGGTGGCGAGGCTGTGCTCTTGCTTTGGGGTGCATTTTGTGTGACAAACAGCAATAAAGGCTTGGGATTACACCCTGCTATGAAATTCTGGCCTGTTGCAATGAAGAGCTGAGTTAAGCAGCTGAGGGTTTGGTTTTTGGTTTTTTTTTTCTTGCCTGGGAAAGAAGGGATAACAGTGAATAAAGACAAGATAATAATGGTTTAAAAGAAAAGCATTCACTCAGGGATTGATTTACTGTAGGCTTAATGGAGGGTTGTCTGGAGAGTTTATCCAGCAGAGGAAGGTAAGCTGAAATACATGAAAAAATATCCCTTATTTCAGAGAATAAACACAGCTCTCTATGTACATCCCAATTATCCTCCTTTCAGGGAAAGTTAATATTTCCTTTGTAGCCCATTTAGGTCAAACCCATTCACAACCTGCTTTCAGAGGCAGCAAACTCGTGGCTTACAGCGTTTCCTTTCCAGCACTGCACACACCACAAACACTGGTTGCTTGCCACAGGACTCTTGTGGTGTATATAAAAAATTTATTTATTATTATTTTAATTTTTATACAATCAACCCAAGATTTATATTATATATTTCTATATTATATTATTTATATTATTTTATATTATATATTACTTTTTTTCTTTGTACAATCAGCCCAAGATTTTTGCTGAGACCCACTCACACCAGCATAAGGAACATAAACAACCACAGCATTTGCTCACAGTTCCCATTAAAACAGGCTAAATTACATTATTCCCATTAAGGTTGTGTTGCCATGATAAGCAACGATGTAAAGAAACAAAGCCTGGTAAAAAAATGAGTCATTCCAGACGAATTGATTTGATGAATGAACCAATCCAATCAATAGCAGCGATATTTTAATAGAATTTTGCAACCAATTAATAAAGTGCAACTCCAGACCTGCAGAAATCAATGGAGTCTTGCCTTTGACTGGACTGGGAGCATAATTCAATTTGTGGGGTCTAATGGAGCCCAACATTCCTGTTCTAGAGCTTGACCGACTGGTTTAAATGTTTCATTGGAAGTTTATGATGTGAAACCCTTTTTTCCTGCTTAGGGACAAGAGAAGTGATTTGGGGAATAAGCAGTGTGAGAAATGATTTTGGGGAATAAGCATTCTAGAGCTCTAGAACATCCACATTGTGGGTGGGTAAATGCACCACAGCTGTTCCCGAGGGCTGCTCCTGCAACAAAACCTCCAGAGCTGGCTGTTCTGCAGTGTCCCTGGAAATCTATCCCATTGGGAAGGCTTTTCAGGGAGCTTGAACCAAATCTCCTCACTGCAGCTGAGGCAGCTCCACCATTTCCTTCCCAGAAAGCTTTCCCTGATAACTCCTGACTTCTGGAGCCTCTCCTGCTCAAGTCCTATCCTTCCCCTCCAGTCCTTCCCTCTCTGTCACCCTCCTTACATTCCTCTACCCCCTCAGGTTGGTTTTGGCTGCTTCTCCTCTCCCTTTTCAGGTTTGTTGCTCCAAACGCACACAGAGCATCCCAGGGAAGCTGCCCAGAGAATCCCAGGGGGAAGCTGCCCAGAGAATCCTAGGGGGAAGCTGCACACAGAATCCCAGGGGGAAGCTGCACACAGAATCCCAGGGAAGCTGCACACAGAATTCCAGGGGGAAGGTGCCCAGAGAATCCCAGGGAAGCCTCCTCGCTGCAGAGCGCTCAGAGCTCACTCCCTGAGGTGATCACAGCCCAGGTAAGCGGTTCCCAGAGCCAGGAGAGCCCTTCCCAGGTGTGTGGGATTCCCTGCACCCCATTATCCAGGGCTGTGGGGCTCAGCCAGGGACAGCACATCCCCCAAAGGGGGGTCTAAAGTGGATTTCCTTGCTGCCCTCCCTTCTTTGTTGTTGGATTCCCGAGGGGAGGAGGGTGAGACCCCAGGGACATCCTTGCCTGCAGCAGCAGCAGAAATCAGTGTCTGGAAATAGGAATATGATCGTTCTCCTAGTACAGCCTTTTGTTGTTTGTGGGTTCTGCCTGCACTTGACATTCTTGTTCCTCTCTGCCATCCCTCCAATGTCTCTGTTCCTCCCCACTGCTGTGCCAGGTGCTTTAATAAGGCCCAAATGGATTACATTTTATCAACTTTTGACACCAAACAAAACCTGAACTTTTTTTTTTTTGCACCATCCATGCTGAATTTTATTTTGCTTCCCATTTACTTCCTGAGGAATTGTTTAAGCCTCATCCCCATGTGCATCCCTAAGGTGTCCAGTGCAATTAATGAAGGATAACATGGTCAGGATCAGAGGAGCTGCTCTCCCTGGCTGCTCCAGGCACTCTCACCTCACTGGCAATGGCCTTGTGCAGAGATGCAGCTCCTCTCATCCTAATGATCCTTCAGTGCCATCCTCTGCCTGCAACGTGAGCCCTGCTCCTCTCCAACATAACAGCACCAGCTTTCCTGAGGAAAAAATCCTTGGTTTGAAGTCAGGCTGCACACATCAGGCTGTTTTCCACCTTTTTTCCTTTCCCTTCCCTCACTTCCAGCCCCCAAACTCCCAGCACATCTTTGGGATAAACAGTCATTAGATATTCCTCCTTCACCTGGAGTGAAAGCAGCTGCTGCTGGCCATGGGCAGAAGAATTCCCGTTTTGCCTGGCTAGGAACAGCTCTGGCTTGTCCCTGAGGATGGGCTGGGAGCCCTCAGGAATGTGGTGCCACACGTTTGTGCCCTGGCAGGCCGTGGATTGTCCCTGTGCAGGGACACAGGCACAAAATGTCAGGGAGGCAACCTTGGAGTGCTCATGGCACTGGGGTGGGGATCTGAGAGAAAAATTCCTTGCCTCCTGCAAAACCCTCCTGCTTTGGTGTCTGAGCTGGGCTTTGGGGGCACAGGGTGCACAGGCTGGGGGAGCAGTGCTGGAGCTGACTTTGTGGAGGTTTATTTTGGAGGTGGAAATGAACAGTGTAATTACATTCAGGACGTGGGCTTGGGAGAGGGGGACTGGACTGGACTGGACTGGACAGGGAAGTGTACAAATCATGACTAGGAAAGATGAAAAAAAACCCTTTTAGGCACGGCTTGAGACTGATTGGTTTAGTTCCCAGCACTGCTTGGCTACTGGGGAGCTCTAGTTCAGGGGTGTATTAAAATGCTGAGCTCCAAAAACGATCTTGGGAGTCTGAGCCTAAGAGCACCAGGTAAAACAAAAGCTGTCACTTCTTTCTACAAACCTTGCCTCTCACCTGAATTTAGGCCATCCCTGCCACAATCTACCTTCTCTTCCTCTTTTATTCCACCCGTTAAAGCTCACAAATGGAGCAGCTCCCCTGTGCTCCAGCCAGCTGCTGGCGCTCACCAAACCCACCCGTGCTGCCCTGGAACTGGCTGCGTTTCCAAGAGCTCAGTGCCACCAGAAGCCCCCGGACACACCTGGAGGTGCTGGCTGTAGGCAGCAGAGTGAGACAGCAGCTTTCTGGCAGCTCCTGGCTCTGGCAGCTCGTCCTGCTCCCCGTGTGCCGGCGGGGAGTGACAAACGCCTTGTAAAAGCCTGAAGCGGTTTAGTGCATTAAATACTCGGGGGAGCGTTGAATATTTGATTACTGCAGGCTTTCATTACTCTCCAAGCAGGTTCCTCGGTGTCCAGGAGCCAGGCTCCACCAGCCATGGCACCTCCCAGAGCCTGGCAGCTCTGCCAGCCTGGGGATTTCGTTGGAGATGACCGAAAAGAAATGTGAGTTCTTACAATGCCAGCGTCAGTCAGGGGTCACCTCAAAGCTGGAGCTGGAGGTCAGTGCCCCAGGTGAGCAGGGCAAATCCCTCTCCAAGCACAGCACGTGCTCCTCTCACCCCAAAATGTGCCGTGCTTGAACAGAGGGGGGAGGAGGTGCCCTTTCACCTTTCAACATTACAAAGAGAGCCGGAGAGCAGGCAGCAGTATTAAAGGTAGCACACATAAAAAGGCCTCTTTGGCTTCAGGCTGTTTTCTCCTGGAGTAAGAACAGACTCAAGATCACCTTTTGCCTCCCCAGCAGGCTCATGGCAGCAGTCAATGACAATGCCACAGGAAGCCATGGAGCCACTGGAGTGGAGTGTGTCTTCCTTGAGCAGCCCTTCAGGGAGCTGAAAACAGCATGGTTAACCCAGCAGGTGAGGATGGGCAGGGAGGACCTGCTGCCACTCACAAATGTTTCCTAAACATGTTTCCTCAAAGCTCGCAGCTCCCTGAGCCCTTGCAGCAGGGTTTGCTGGCAGAGCAGGGCCCAGGCGCAGCCCCTGCCCAGGCAGGGATGCAGGGAGCCCAGGGAGCCCCATCCTGCTGGGCTGGCCCTGCCAGGCTCTGGGGAGCTGCAGATCCCTGCTGAGCACTGATTTGCAGTGTGCCTCTGATAGATCTCCCTGCTCCAGGAGTGCTCCTGAGCCTCAGGGTCAGCTCATGAGGCTGCAGCACAGCCCAGCTCGCTGCTGCTGCTGCTGCTGGGAGCACAGAATGAGCTCTGGGCATTGTGGCTGCACATTTGTACTGGATTAGAGCCTCTTGCCTTCTCTGTAGGTGCATGTGTATGGATAAGCACTCTGAAATGAAAGGCAGAGAGGTTATTGAAAGAGGGATGAATCCTGCTCTAGGGGAGGCAATTCAGCGTTGACATTATTGGTGCCTGTAACTAATGAAACACCGGGGCTCATTGACAGGTTCTGTTAATCCTGCGGGCCGGGCATGCTCCACTTCCTCCTTTTCAAGGGGCATCAGCACTTTAAGAGCCAGAGAGGGAGCAGAAGGTGGTGCCCCAGGGAGAGATTGAAATGAACATCCTGATTTGAAGGGAAGAGCACATGGAAATCAGGGAGAGATGAGGTGGAAAGGCTACGTGCTCCCTCAGTGCCCCCACTCTCCTCTCTGAAGGCAGATTTTGGGCCGGACGGTTTGCATAAGAACTGCTCTTGTCCTCCCGAGGCAGGGAAGCACTCAAAGAGCACAGCAGAGGCGTGATGCACAGTGAGCAGGCTTCCCAAGTCCTGTCAGGTCTGAGCAGGGATTTCCTCTTAATTCCTCACATCTGACCCCAAATCCGTGCCCACCCTGGGAGCACTTGTGTGCTTTGTGCTGTGAGAGAGAGCTGCTGCCCAGGGGGGTTTGGAAATGCCTCGGCCAGCCAAGCCCTTCCTTCTGAGAGCCTTCAAATGGAACTGCAGTTCTCTGAGGGGCACAGGGCTGTGAGAGCCCCTCCAGGCTGCCCCAAACACAGGATTTACCTGCAAAAAATGGCTTTTCCTCAGGTTAGCAGAGTCGGGCACTCACTGGCATCTGGGGGAGGTTCAGGGGGGTTTCCAGGTCCCAGATACTCACAGTGGTTTTGGGTTTTATCCCAGCCTGTCTCCTGTATATTTTGAAAGTTCTAATGCTCCTTTCAGCTCCTGAAATTTGCCTTCAGATTCCATTTGGAGCTTTCCCTCTGCTGCCTCCTTCCCCTCAGGTTCCAACAGAAGGAACCACCCTGCAGCTGTGCCACCTGGGTGTCCCCTGGGCTCACAGCAGTGTCACCTGGGTGTCCCCCTCTCCTGCTGCTGGGTCTCACCCACCAAAGGCTTTAATTCCTGCTACAAAGGAGCCCCACCCAGCCATGTGGCACTCCCTGGGTGTATTGCTGCATTTTAATCCCATTTCTCGGAGAGTTTTCATCCTCTCTGTGGCCATGCCCTGGTGATTTTCTGCATGGCCTCAGCTGCTGACCCTCCCTGAGCATCCAAGGCAGAATTATTTGCCAGCAGCCCTGCTGGGTAAGGCAGCCAGGAGAATGGATGCAGGGCTCCAGCTGTGCTCACCTTCAGGAGCTGCCTGCCTGAAAACCTTGCACAAAGGGTTTTCCTGTTAAGAAAAAAAAAAAAAAAAAAAAAAAGAAAAGACAAAAAGACATGTAAATGCTGGTTTTAAGAGAGATTTTTTCATCATAAATTGATTTCTGGTTCTGGAGTTAAAATAAGGACTCTAAAAGCAGTTAGAGGAATTCAGAGGTAAAGGAAGATGATGGAGACTGTGCTGAAGTTTAACAGCCCAGGTCTGTGTGCAGTGTTCTTGTAAGGGAGCAGTGCCCTGCCAGAGAAGGGAGTTTCTTTCAGACCCACCTCTGCCTTCTGATTTCATCTCCTCCTTTGGCAAATTGCCTCAGATTCCTGCATCACAGCGTTCTCCTGCTCTGCCTGTGGAAGGGTGATGCGAAACTCCTCTCCCTGTAGGTACAGACCTAGTGATGGATTTATTTCTGTGTTTCACACCTCAGCTGAGGACACTTTTTTCTCACCAGATTCCTGGTTGTAGACTCGAAGCTGAATTGCCCACATCCCTTGGGAGCATTTTCCACGTGGAAATGTAGCATTATACGGAATAGTTTGCATTATCTGGCACTTCCTTCCTTCCTTCCTTCCAAGAAGTAACTGGGCTGTGGGTGGTTTGGGTGGACAGTTTCCTTTTCATGGCTTTAGCTTTGGCTTTGAACATGTTGTGTAGGCACCTAAAGCTGTAATTAAATTAATGCCATCACAGGCAGTGTCTGATATTTCCACACGAGCAAGAAATCCCAGAATATGTCTTTGTTCCACAGCACTTCCAGGGCTTTGGTGGGCCAAATGATAAGTTCATTTTTTAACTTGTGTTTTTTTTAACTGGTTCAAAGAGCTGGAGTAAGCAGCAGCACATCCACTTCCCCACCAGCTGTGAGCTGCCATCGTCCAGCCTGGTCTCAGGGTGGGAGAAGAAAGCAGCCAGGGTGAGTGCAGCAGCAGCTCCTGGGCTGCCCGAGGCAGAGCAGCCTCTGCAAGGGCTGTTTGCCCAGGCTTGCAGGGATCTGGGCTGCAGCTCTGTGGGAGGGACTCTGGCTCTGTGCCTTGCACACCCTGCACATCCCCTCCACACCAGACCACCCCCAGTGTCACCTGAGACCACTGGTGTGGCCCACAAGGACAACATTTTCCTTCTGGTTCTCATGGAGGATTATCCCCTAACTGTGCCTCTGCTCCTGCATTCAAGAGCAGCAGCTGTGCAGCTCAGCCTCTTCTTTGCTTTGTTGCCCTGGTGAATTTTGGAGCTGGAAGAGCGAAGCTTTGATGTTGGCTGGCACACTTGACTTTCCTGTACCTGTCTAAGATCATGATTAGGCTTTTGTGTTTGATCAAAACGAGAAATCTACATTAAAGGGCTACACCAAGTACCTGTTGGCTTGATGTAAAGGAAAATAACAATCAGCTGTTTTCCCAGCACTTAGGCAATAAGCCCCACTCAAGCCTCAAGTTCAGCTTTTGTGGTAAGAACAACTGTAATGACCCATTTTAAACAACATTTCAGCAGGCAGAACTTCAGGCTTTCTGTACTGCATTTCAACAGAGCTGCAATCTTGCAGTTAAGAAATGGTTAGCCCTGCAATTAGGCACCTTTAATTGAATCCCTGCCACTTGCTTAATTACAGCAGCACTTCAGCCACCCTGTGAGAAGCAGTGAAATCAGCCCTGCCCCACCTCTCCCAGGCTGCCATTGGCTGCAAACCTGTCCAGGGGGATTTCAAAGCAGATAAATAGCAGGGCCTTGGAGCAGCCAGGAATGGATCTCCACCTGTTGGAGCTGCGGGCTGGAGCCAGCCTCTCCCCAGGAACCCGACGTGCTGCACGAGGAAACTGCTGGAGAAGATTTCTGCCCATGATTTGTGTGGGTAGGTGACTTTGGGAGCCCCGGAGCAGCTCAGGGGGCAGCATGGCCTGCTGCGCGCTGCAGATCGCCGCGCTGCTTCTCGGCGGCGCGGGCATGCTGGGCACGCTGGCGGCCACGGCCATGCCCCAGTGGAGGGTGTCTGCCCACGTGGACGGCAACATCGTGGTGTTCGAGAGCGTCTGGGAGGGGCTGTGGATGGACTGCATCAGCCAGCTGGGCCTCAGGCTGCAGTGCAAGTTCTACGACTCGGTGCTGGCGCTGCCGCCGCCGCTCGAGGCCCTGCGGGCCCTCATGTGCCTGGCCGTGGCGCTGGCCATCGCGGCCTTCCTGCTGGCCATCGTGGGGCTCCAGTGCAGCCAGCACAGCAAGGAGGGACCCCCGGCCGTCAGCACCTTCATCTTGGTGGCCGGCGTGGCCTTCCTGCTCACGGGCGGCCTGGTGCTGGTGCCGGTCTCCTGGACCGGGGGCGGCATCGTGCGCGACTTCTACGACCCCGAGGTGCCCGCGCCGCTGAAGCGGGAGCTGGGCGCTGCTCTCTACGTGGGCTGGGCCAGCAGTGCCCTGCTGCTGGCTGCAGGGGCCATGTACTGCCATGTCTGGTGCTGGGCCAGCACGGCCGCCAGGCCCAGCTACCCCGGGCTGGCCCGGGCGGGAGTGCCGGGCCTGGGCGTCCATGCCTATGTGTAGCTGCTGCCTGTGGCATGGAGAGCTCCGGGTGCACAGGACCTGAAGGATCATCTCATTCCAGCCCCTGCCATGGCAGGGACACCTTCCACCATCCCAGCAAGCTCCCAGCCCCGTCTCCAGCCTGGCTTTGGACACTGCCAGGCGTCCAGGGGCAGCCTGTGATCTTCCTACTTGACAGGTGCTGATTGACTTCTTAATTTACCTCCAGGAGGAGTAGTTTTGTTGCTCTGCTGTTTACTGCTGACTTGGATCTCTGCTCTCTAATGCCTGGAACTGGTCTCACACAGGTGTTTGGTCAGAGCACGGTCTCCGTTTCTCTGGGAATGAGGAATGGCGCGGGACAGCAGCAGCCAGGAGGCTCTCAGGGAAGGTGAGCAGCCTGTGCTGGGCTGGAGGGAAGGAGCTGCTGTGCAGTACCCCGTGCCCTGCCCAGACCCCTGAGGGGCAGAGGGAGCAGGGCATTTCCCTTGGGAGTGGAGTGTCCCTGAGGAGTGCTCTGGGAGAAGCCTGGAGCCAGCAGCACGGCTCAGTGAACAGAGAAGCCTCCAGCTTCCAGTCCTGGCACAGAGATGTTTGTGCTACCCCAGCAGAGGCCTCTGGGACTGTCCATGGATTTCTCTGATGCTTGTGGAGCTGGTGCATCCTCCTCATCTCCTCTGCAGGGCATGGAATAGATTTTTAATCATTTCCCCAGTACTGCCTTCCCTGCTGCTTGCCGCCCCTCCTGCTCTGTAGGCAGCACCTACTCCTCTGCAGAGCTGGGCACAGCCATGCTCAGGAAGCCCTGGGCTCATGCAAGGTGTAATTCCAGGCCAGGGAATGTACAGGCAGTCCCCACCTGCCCCTCAGAGCACAGAGCTGCTGCCCACGGCTCCCAGCACGCCCAAAAAGCCAAGCCCTGACATTGCTCCAGCTGCTCTGTGCTTGCCAGGCTGCCTTGGGAATGCTGCCTGGTCCTGCCTGTCTGTCCTGCAGGATCCATTTGCAGCTGGGAATTCTAGTATTCCCATCTGAAAGCCTTGGAGTCTGCCTTTGACTCCATATCATGGTAAGTGCCCGAGGAAGGCCCAGCTCAGCAGGGTTTTCCTGGTTCCTTACCCAGCAGTGATGGATGGCAGCATTTAAGGGACAATTTCGTGGCACAGGGCTCAGGCTGAGCCTTTGCTGTGCCCGTGGCTGCTGCTGAGGAAAGGCTGCAATGACTGTTTGGGCTGAGGAGAGCAATGTCTCTGTGCATTCGTTTGACTGCTCCAATTTGAAAGAGAGCATGGAAAGCTGCGTTTAATTAAAGAAGCCTTTTATTAACTTGCCGTCAGACGAACTCAGATGAGACAGCGCCGTGCTCCACCGAAATTCATTACATGGATTAACTCAGGAGCATTTGCATTGAAGACAACCTGCTCAGATCTTGCAGTGGGAATTTTCCAGGCCCCACAAAACTGGTTTAATGTCTCCAGCTCATCACTCGAGCAGTCAAATCAGCACTTACTAATCCTAGACGGAAACCGGAGAAAACACTCGTAAATAGGTTTTCCTAGCACTAACCATGTTTTTTTTCCTGTTGTCTTATGAAGTCTGTCACGGCAGCTGTCACTGACAGCTGATTTCAGTGCAGCCATTCTGGTGACTTTGGTAATAATTTCCACCACCCTGAGCAGCCCCACCTCCCATTTTATTGTGGTTTTTTTTTTTCCTTATAACACATGTTTTGTTTAATATGGAACTATTTGGTGAGTAAGCCAGAACTGCACATTTTGGAGTAATTTAGATATGACATTTGTGATTAACAAAGCAGAGGATGAAGGCATTTGCAATGCAAATCTGATACATATTTATGTGTAGGTAATGGATTTAAATGATGATGTATTCAGTGTAATGCAACTTTATGCAGATGTAAGAGCTTAAGAAGTAATTAAGTACAGTTTTCTATAACATTAATTAGAGGATCCAGAATGCTTCCACTATCAGTGGGCTCATCTAGGAATCAAACTGGAACTGGGTGTGCCATTTGCACTGGCAACGTTTTATTTGCAAAGAGCAGAAAGACAAAACTGTTTTATTTGAGCATTTAACATCCATTTCAAAGCAAACCTGAGCTTTTTATGTCTGACATTAGCACCTGATGACTGAATATTTCCCCATTTCTGTCTCTTACCAGCTGATCAAAAGAGGAGCTCAGACAGAGTCTCTGAGCTCAGACAGCCCCGTGCTCGTGTGTGGGCTTGGAACCCACCCCTGATTGCAAGGGCAGAGCCAGGCTGGGCTGCTGCTGGCACAAATGGCAACTTCTGGTGATGTGGTGGAGCATTCTGGGCTCACAGGAATATGTTCAAGAGTGTGTGGCACCAACATTTCAGAGTCTGGTGCAGGAACAACTGTCTCAGGTGGAGCTGATCTGCAGGACAGGGAGCTGGGGTTGCCTCCTCCTGCTGAGCAGAACTGGAATTCCCACATTGTGGGAATGTGGTGGGGAAAAGCCCCCTTAGAGGATCAGGAGATGATTTATGTCTGTGTGCAAGGAAGGCATTTGGCGCTGACTGGGTGCATTTGTGCCTGCCAAGGGACACAGTTTTTCCTCTTCCTTTGCCCTGTTCAGATGCTCTGAGCTGACTCAGGAGCTACAGTTTGGGAGCAGGGGCAGGAAAAGGAAGCTGTAAGACTTTAGCAAAAAACCCTGCAGTTGGACTTTGCAACTGACCTGCTGCTTGGATGAGTTTTCTGAGGGTAGCAGGAAACGTGTGGCTGGAGGAGGAGCTGGGACACATCCCCATGGCCAGGGCTGCACCTGCTCTGGAAAATCTCCAGCTCTTGATGGGTTACATCCAGCCAGAGCCCGTGTCCAGTGACCCTGAGCGCCTAGGGGATTCTTGGAGCGTATCTGGGTGGCTGAAGTGTCCTTCCATGAGGCAGGTGAGGCGAGGATGCTCAGGAACACCAGTAAAGACTTTTTGGGCAGGAGCTGTGCCCCGGGGGGGGGCAGGGGGGGGGGGGCTGGAAGCGGGGTGGGAATAATCCCTGCTGAGCACACTTTGCTGTGGCAGGGAAAGGCCTGGCTGGGGCTGTCACCTGCTGTGCCTGGTGGCTAAAACCTCGTGTGCTGCAGCTCTGCTCTCGGGAGGAGGGCAGGGGGAAGCTGCCCCGGGGCCCTGTGCTCACAGCGCCAGCACAGCTGGCAGAGCCTTCAGCCTCCCTGCACCGCTGGGAAAGAGCTGGTTAAACACCATGGTGAAATCTCTGGGGTAATATCCTGGAGGTTTTTTTTTGCTTTGATGTTTGGTGATTGCAGGACAAAGGGACTTTGGAAAGAAATGTGTCTAGCTGAGCTCTTGCTGTGTATTTGAAATAAACACGTGGACTCGTCAAGAAAATCCACAAATGCCTGAGATTATTTTTTAAAATGTATTTATTTTAACAGGAGCCAGAGTAGTCCTGCAGCTTTATTTGAATGGCAGCAGACTGCACTGGGGCACAGCCCGCGGGTTTTTCTCTTGGTTTGGGCGGGCACAGCCTCCTTTTATCCCAAACTCCGGGCTGCGTGCCGCCCTCCTCCTGTCCCCTTTGGCTGGGGTACCGGGAAGGTGCAGCCTTCCCAAAGCTCTGCCCCGTATCCCCCTGGAACCCGGCAGAACCTGGAAGCTCCGAGGGTCACTTGTGCAGAGCCTTGTCTCTCCCAGCAGCCAGGGCCAGTACCAAAGCTGCTGCCCACAGCCAGAAGGGACGCCCAAAGCTGCTGGCACCCACCCTTCACCCTCCCAGTGGGTGTGAAGGCTGTTTGCAGCACTCATCTCTCCTCACCTCTCGCCATGGCCGTACAAACGCTGCTTCTGGCTGCCTCAACCCTGTTTAACAACATTTGGAGCAGCCCCTCCTGAATTCCTGTCTCTGCTCCCTGCAAGGGGGGTGGGAGTAAACGCAGAGAGGAAAGCAGCCCTGGCCAGCCTGTCAGCCCGTGAGCCACTGGAGATCCCTGCCCACGGCGAGCCGAGGGCTCCCATCTGCTCTGCCAGCCCAGAGACCCAAACCTGCGCGGCTGTGGACACCCGGGCCTGGCTGTGGTCTGTCCACTGCTGTCCTGCTGTCCTGGCTGCTGTCCTGCTGTCCTGGCTGGATGCTACAGCCGCCAGGGGCCAGAGGGAGCGTCTCTGCAGACTGGGCTTCGTGCTCAAGTGATGCCAAACTCACACAAGGAAAGATTTAACAGAAAATAAACTAAATGATGAAATTAATTTTAAAATACTCAAATGACCTCAAGTATCCTCTGTGACCTTGAGTAACCCCGATCGTGACCGCAAATGACCCCTGTGACCTGGAGTAACCCCGACCGTGACCTCAAATGACCCTGAGCAGGGTCCCAAATGACCTAAAGTAACCCCTGGAGAAAAAAAAAATTCTCAAAAGACCCCAAGTGACCCCTGTGTCCTCAAGTGACCCCTGTGACCTGGAGTGACCCTGATTGTGACCTCAAATGACCCCTGTGACCTGGAGTAACCCCAGTCATGACCTCAAATGACCCCTGTGACCTCAAGTGACCCCGACCATGACCTCAAGTGACCCCTATGACCTGGAGTAACCCCAGTCATGACCTCAAATGACCCCTGTGACCTGGAATGACCCCGATTGTGACCTCAAATGACCCCTGTGACCTGGAGTGACCCTGATTGTGACCTCAAATGACCCCTGTGACCTGGAGTGACCCCGATTGTGACCTCATGTGACCCCTATGACCTGGAGTGACCCTGATTGTGACCTCAAATGACCCCTATGACCTGGAGTAACCCCAGTCATGACCTCAAATGACCCCTGTGACCTGGAGTGACCCTGATTGTGACCTCAAATGACCCCTGTGACCTGGAATGACCCTGATTGTGACCTCAAGTGACCCCTGTGACCTGGAGTGACCCCGACCGTGACCTCAGATGACCCCTGTGACCTGGAGTGACCCCGACCATGACCTCAAATGACCCCTGTGACCTGGAGTAACCCCAGGCATGAACAAGCCTTGCTGATGCCCCTCGGCTCCCCAGTTCCTCAATCTTCTCATGGGAATGGGAAGCACAGAGACACCTTGGGTCACATTTAGGGTTTTATTTTGTTCTAATTAAAGGGGGGGAAAGGAAAAAAAAGCACTTAGGCCTTGTTGAGATGTTCCACAGCTCATTTATGTTTCAATGAAGAATTGTTGCTGGTGCAGTGGTGCTGTGGGGATTGGTTCCTGCTGCTCTTCAGCTCTCAGCAGGCCCAGAGCAAAGGGCTCATCTGAGACACCAGGCAGGGCACTCCGTTCTCTGTCTTCTGTCTCCACAGCAGCAATCCCAAAGCCCAAGGATGTCCTTTTGGGTCTGAAATACCCATTTCTGAGATGGTCTGTGCTGAGGATGCAGGGCCAGCCACCCTGGGGTGTGTGTGCCAGTCGCTCCCAGATAAATTCACTTCAGCTGCTGGGATCTTCCTGTGACCCCAGGAATGGAAATGGATTCCAGTCCCACATACCTTGGTGGCATCAGGGCACACTGAGTGCCAGCGCCCACCAAAGCTGGCCCTTTGTGGGTCAGACGTGCCAGGCCATGGGATCCACACAGTCCAACAGATCTGACTGTCCCTCTCCTCCACCGGCTAGAGGCAGGGCTCCTCTGCTCCTGGCCAAGGCAGATGCTGGGCTCCTCCTGTGAATGTGTTCGTGAGAACAAGAACTGCTTCTTCAAGAGAACCAGTCATGTTATCACTCCTACACCAACAGGAGTTCTGTCCACGAGACACCAGAGCAGCGCTGACAACAGATGAGCTTCTTGTGGTAGATGTTCCTTTTCTCAGTTCAGGTACCCAGGCTGCTACGGAGGAGGGGGGTTCTCCATCCCATGTTCCTGAAAGACAAACCAGAGGTTACCTTGTGGAGTGTCTCCTCTCTGCTCTGCCTGGCTGGGGGACATCTGCTTCTAGTGCAGAGACTTGTTGGTTCTGGTGAGATGTGGTAAATCCCTTCCTGAAGCTCCTTCCTCAGGTTCTGGTGGCCCTCTTCAGTTTTCTCTTCCAAGCTCCAGACGTGCACAGCCAGCTTTGTTTCCATGGGTGCACAATGGGGCAGTGACAGTGTCCTTGTTATTAAGTGACAGTAAATTCTCAGCTTGCTGACCAGTGCTCCCACCTTGTCCTCTCCTTCCCTCCACTGCAGCACCTCCAGGCAGCAGGAGGCTCTCTCTGCTCCAAGGTGTGCAAATCTCAACTATATCTACAACGTGCACTGTACACCCTTGGGGCTCTTAGGGAAAAATGATCTCCTTGTTCCCTTGTGCTCCACTTCCCCTGGAGCACCTGGAAATCTTCTTTACAGAGGTGTCCATCCACCCCTCACAGAGGTGTCCATCCCTATCCATACCCCACAGAGGCGTCCATCCCTATCGATACCTTACGAAGGTGTCCATCCCTTACACTCACCAGCAGTCACCACCGGAGGCTGAGAGTTCCCTGGGTTCTCCTGCTCCCCTGGGCATTGACCACATGCCAGGACAAGGATCCCAGCTGCCTGTCCAGAGTGGTGTCCCTGGCTGTGGTGTCCCAGGTGCAGAGCAGCTGGGCCAGGATGGACTCATTGGTCTGGGGGGTGAGCTCCCTCCGCAGGTCTGGCAGCTCACCCAGGGACAGAGAGACAGTGATGACCTCTGGCTCTTCTGCTGGGTGTGAGGGTCCAGCCACCTCCTCTTCAGTCACTGTGTGGATGGATTTGCTCTTGGATTTCTTCTTCTTCTGAATGCGGGCAGCTGCTGCTAGCTTGGGCTGCCGTAGCTTGGTGGCGGTCTGTGTGGAAGCGCCGACTGCCCTTTGGGTTCCTCTCTCCGTGGCAGGCTGTGCAGACGTGGTACCTGTTGCTGTGCAGACGTGGTTCCTCTCTCCGTGGCAGGCTGTGCAGACGTGGTACCTGTTGCTGTGCAGACGTGGTTCCTCTCTCCACAGCAGGCTGTGCAGACGTGGTTCCTCTCTCCATGGCAGGCTGTGCAGACGTCATTCCTCTCTCCACGGCAGGCTGTGCAGACGTGGTTCCTCTCTCCACAGCAGGCTGTGCAGACGTGGTTCCTCTCTCCACAGCAGGCTGTGCAGACGTGGTTCCTCTCTCCGAGGCAGACTGTGCAGACGTGGTTCCTCTCTCCGAGGCAGACTGTGCAGACGTGGTTCCTCTCTCCACAGCAGGCTGTGCAGATGTGGTTCCTCTCTCCACAGCAGGCTGTGCAGACGTGGTTCCTCTCTCCGAGGCAGGCTGTGCAGACGTGGTTCCTCTCTCCACAGCAGGCTGTGCAGACGTGGTTCCTCTCTCCACGGCAGGCTGTGCAGACATGGTTCCTCTCTCCACAGCAGGCTGTGCAGACGTGGTTCCTCTCTCCACGGCAGGCTGTGCAGACGTGGTTCCTCTCTCCACGGCAGCCTGTGCAGACATGGTTCCTCTCTCCACAGCAGGCTGTGCTCTTGGTTCCTCTCTCCGAGGCAGGCTGTGCAGACGTGGTTCCTCTCTCCGAGGCAGACTGTGCAGACATGGTTCCTCTCTCCACGGCAGACTGTGCAGACATGGTGCCTGCTGACACTGTGCTCCTCTCCTCCTCCTCCTCTCGACGCCGCTGTACCACACGGAGCACCTCTCTGTCTCTAAGCATGGTGCAGAGGGCGTAGGGGGTGCAGAGGGCATAGCGGGTGCAGGCCATAGAGAGAAGACAAAGCAGAACGAACAAGAAGATGATGATGCCATCTTTGACACCCAGAGGGAACTGAAGATTTTCAAAAACTGCTGTGTCAAGTGTGAAAGTCAGGAAGAAACCACTCTCTGCTCTTTCCCCCAGGGGCTGCTGGGTGTGATTGTTGAGGAGGACGCAGATGGAGCAGCCCAGACTAGGACAAGCAAAGCAAAGTGAATTTATATTCCAAATTATGTTCACTTCCTCAGAAGTTATAATGCAATAGACACAATAAACCAACAAAGCGATTTTCATACCATTCCCTAGTCTCAACAGGAGCACTGAAGCACACAGGTAGTTCCCCATGTGTGGAAGCAGACAGAGAGCAAGGAGTGAGACACATATAAGCATGGTGAGCATCACGGTGAACAGGAGGTTTCAGTAACACAAAATTGTAATTCTGACTTCTCCCAGGACTGGCTCCAGATAGGGTGCCAAAATATGCACCAGTTTGAAAGCAAACCAGTAGGAGATCCCAAGTCAGAACTACAATTTAATAGAAGAAGTGAAATAAAGGCAGAAAACACAAGCTTAAACTGACAGAGTCAGAATACGACCTGGCACCCCGGCAGTCTGATGAAACGGTGGCTGCGGCTCTCTGAGAGGGATGGACGTGGTTCTGTCGCAGCACTGATCCTGCAGAAGGGCCTGGTCTTCCTCTGAAGATCCCCTGGTGCTTCTGGACCTCTTCTTCTCTGGGAACTCCGCAGGCAAAGTGCTCGTGGTGCTCCAAGTCCCAGCTTATATGCAGGTGGGACTGCTTGGCTCCTCCCCCTGGGCAGAGCATCTCATCATGGGGTGATGTCACTAATGAGTCATCCAGAAAGATTTTGGGGGCCACCTGCACAGAAATATCCCTTGGAGAGGCTTATTGGAGAGGCGTCATGGAAGAGAGACAGAACACTGTCCTACCTGTTTTAACAGCTTATGGAGATGGGGATTCATAGCATTCATACTTTCAGTTTCATCTTCTATTCTAACCTAAGACATAACCCCACCCAGGCACTGCAACGACCTCAAGAAACCCCAAATGACCTCAAGAAACCCCTGTGACCTCAAGAAACCCCTGTGACCTTAAGCAGCCTCTGGGGTTCTGCCCCCTCAGCTCACGGGGAGCAGCAGCCTGCAGCAGCCCAGGTACCAGAACCAGGTCCCAGATCCAGGCTGGCAGGGGCAGGGGTGCCAGGCACGCTCTCCCACAGCTCCCCTCCCTGCCTGGTCCCTCAACTCATCTCCTCAAGGAGCTGGCTCCTCAGCAGCAGGATCTGAGCAAGACAGAGAGCTCACCTGGCTCGTGGCAGCCCTTCAGTTTTGCTGCACACAGTCAGTACAGGGTCTTGAACTGGGTTAAAAAAATCAAAAGTGTTGTTCTACAGAGAAAAAGTGTAAAACAACTCAGAGGTCACAAGACTGCTCCATGTCTCATTCTTCCTGGCCTTTCCCAACCCTGTACAAGGTCTTTGAAGGGAACGGCAGCTGTGGATATAACACCCACAGTGCTCGTTCCCATCCACACACACATTCACCAACAGTGCTTGAACCAAATGCACCTGCTCATCCTTCCCACTTTGCTAAATAACATCTGAACAACTGTTCCCCCTTTGGCACAAAATTCACATCAGACAGAGAAGTTCCTGTGCCTACCAGGAAACACTTCTTGGTCCAACAAGGGCTCCAGTGTGGTGAGGCCGGGTACAACAGCAGATCCTGACACGCTGAACAATCCATTTCTAATGTTCTTTTTTACAAAAGGCACACTGACTCCTTCCCAGTCACTGTCCTGGTGGCTGCTCCCTTCCCTTTGCTCCTGGGGCTCCCTGCCCTTTTTCCCATGTAAAAAACTGTGTAAAAACCGTGGGGGTGTAAAAACTGTGCCATTATCCTTGCCTGTACCCTCACCTTTTCCTCAGCCCTTCTTCCACATCTTTCATAAACCTGGGATCCCTTTCTAACCAATTTCTGGAAGACTCAGCCACCTCTCCAGCCCCTGCTCCCACTGCACGTGGGCTCTCAGCCTGCCACAACCACCAAATTCTTTGTAAAATCACACAGCTTAAACAAAACTGGGGGCACCAAACTGGGCAAGGCTCCTCCGGCCACGTGCCAGACCCAGAGGGTGCAAGGATGCCAGACAAGCCCCCACTTGTCAGGAAATGCCACAGCTTTATGCCCAGGAAGGAGACAGAGTCCTGCAACTTGATTCCAGTAAAGGGAGAGGCCACTGGGGAACATTCCCAAGGGGTTTTTTCTTTCTCCCTTTCTCTCTCTCTCTCCCTCCCTCCCTCTGTCTCCTGTTTTTATCTCTCATTCTTTCCCTCTCTCCCTCCTGGTTTTTTCTCTTTCTCTATTTCTCTCTCTCCGTCTCACATTTTTTTCTCCCTTTCTCTCTCTTTCTCTCCCTCTCTCCCAGTTTTTTCCTCTCTCTCTCTCTCCCATTTTATTCTCTCTTTCTCTCCCTCCCTCTCTCTCCCTCTCCTGTTTTTTTCCTCTCTTTCTCTCTCTCCCATTTTATTCTCTCTCTCTTCCCATCCTGTTTCTCTCTCTCTCTCGCTCTCCTTTTTTCTTCTCTCTTCCTCTCTCAGGTTTTTCTCTTTCTCTCCCTCTCTCTCCCTTTTTCCCTCTTTCTCTCTCTCCTGTTTCTTTCTCTCTTTGTCTCCCTCCTTCCCTTGTTTTTTTACTCTCTTTTTCTTTCTCCCTCCTTCTCTCCCTCTCCCAGTTTTTTCTCTCTCTTTCTCTCCTGGGTTTTTCCTCTCTCTCTCTCCCATTTTATTCTCTCTCTCCTCTTTCCTTCTCTCTTTCTCTTTTTCTCTCCCTCCCTTTCTCTCGGGGCTGCAGCCTCCTTTATCCCTAACTCCCGAACCTTGCTGACCCACATGCCACATTTCCCCACCTGAACCTGTTGTTTTACCCCAAAATTCAGAACCTCAGCCCTGAGCAGAGCCCAGAGTGCCCGGGCTGTGTAACAAACCTGCCCCGAGTCGGCCGAGACACCCAAACCCATTCCAAAGCTCCACACCCACAGCTTCACCCCTCAGTCTGTTTGTGAGACATCAGCTTTCCTCTCAGACTCTATAGTTGCCTTTGGTTTCATTTTTTTACCATTGTGCCATTTCTTTTTCACATTAAAGTGAAGCAATGTATTTCCCCATTGCCAGGGAAAGACAGCTTCAGTATTTCCATAATGCTCCTGTCTGATTCAGACTTGGTTTTTACATTCTGCTTGGGGTTTTGCTAGATAATAAACAAAGTGGGTCTGATTCCTTGGGAAATAAAATATACAAAAGTGATTTAGTGCTGGCTTCCCAGACTTGCTCATAAGAAGTTTCCTGAAGCAAACTGGTATTTCAAAACCTGGTCCCGAAATGTATATTCATCTCTGAGATGAAAAGAGAAGTTTCTGGAGCAAATAATCCACCACAAAGATGCAGCCAAGGGAATGTATTTATGGTAAAAACAATGGCTTAGCAAAACACTTCATTATAGCAGGGAGAGGACTCAGACAGGCTTTGAGACAAATAAATACACGCAGTCCTCAGTGCTGAGGTGTGAGGGGCATTAAGAGTAAACGTGTCTGGGCTCAGAAATGTCACAGCTCTCCTGCAAACCCCTGTGAGCCTCAGAAAAGGCACAGAGGTCTTTCCAGGGAGCCCGGAGAGCTGGGCCAGGGCTGACCCACCCAATGAACAGCCCCTTCCCTTTGTCTGCCCTGGAAATGCTCTCTGGCTCACCCACCCTGCCCTCCTGATTCCAATCTCACAGTCTGACTGACACTGACTCGACATTCCCTGGCTACTTCTAGAAGCAAGGAGCAAGAGAAAAGGAGAGCTGTGCTGGGAAGGGAAGGGCATTTTCAGCTGCAGGTTTCTGCCAGTGCTTCCTGTGCTGGGCTGCCGCTTGCAGAAAACGTTCCAGCTGTCAGTGAGGACAAACAAAATGCATTCAAAAGCACAGATGTTCTGCTCTTAGCAACACCAAGGAGCAGAAGTGGCTGGGAAGGGCTGTGACTGGAGGGTTCACAAGCCATGTACAGCCACAGAGTTTATTCCATTCCAGGGAATTCATTCCATTCCATTCCATTCCGTTTAGAAGGGACTGAAGCCAGTGTGTCCTCAGTGACAGCAAATACAACCAATTGTCTCATCTTAAAAACAGTTCAGGGGGGAAAGGAAAATGCTGTCTTGACCTCAGCTGTCTGCAGCAGAACAAAAGCAGGGCACAAATGGCTACCTGAGATCTCAGCCCTCCACTCCCAGCCCTTTAAAGATGAAAGAGGGAGCTAATTTTACCATTAGGCCTTTTATTCTTTTATCTCATCCTTTGCCTGTCCCTCCTAAAAGGCTCTTCACTCGAATGTGTCACCACCTGAGCAGTGGGAAACTCCAAGGCATTATGGAAAAGTAAACTTTGCTGTAAACTTTTACTTTTCTGTTATAGGCAGAGAGCCCCACCAGGGTCTGTGCCAGTGGTGCTGCTCTTCAAAGCACCCCCCTGCCCCACAGACCAAATCCTGCTGCTGAGGGGAGTTTTCTGAGGTGCAATTTTACCCAAACACAATCTGTGTATTGATGAACACATCATACAGCTCCCTTCAGTACCTCCTTTCCTTTCAACATTTCTCTTCATTTGAACGGCAAACAATTAAGAGCTCACAGCAACTTAAGTGACAAATCCAACACCTTTGTGCAAAAAAGACACTTCAAAAGCAGAGAACTCACCTATTGCCTGGAGCAGCCACAGGAACTGCATGAATTCAGTCACCCACTCCTGCTGTGGGCTGACCTTGCTCTCAGCTGCCCTGAAGTGCTCCCTGATTGCCAGAGGTGATGAGCCCAGCAGCACCAGGCACTGGCAGGGCAATGCTCCTGCATCTGGAGTTTCCAAAGGGTGCTGCGGGAAGGAAATCACCTCCAGCCCCCAGCAAACCCTGTCTCATGGCACATCCAGTGGGGTCCAGCAAAAATTGGCAACACAAACTCCACCTGCGGAGGCCAAAGGTGTGTAAGTGCCTCCTGCAAGGCCAGGCTGCTCTCAGCCTTTTGGGACATCCAAAACCCCCCATCAGTCACAGGCTGGACTCGGTGATCCTCGAGGTCTTTTCCAGCCTAAATGATTCTGGGATTCCAGGAGGTTCCAGAGCTGCTGGTGAGCAGAGGCATGGCGCAGGTGCCCAGGTGTCTGTGCTGCTGCCCCAGGATGTCTCCAGCAGCCCTTCACTCCACTCCCCAGCTGTTGTGCACGTCTCTTGAAGCAGCAAAGTGCAGTGATGATCCTGGCGACCCTCAGGAAATGGAGTTTGTGGAGCAAGGGATGTGCGCAAGGCGACAAAGCGCTGCCTGCCCAGCCCTGCCTCGGGGATTTCCTCTGCCTGGGCTCACCACAGCCAGCAGGGCTTTGCGTGACACCCAAAAACCTGTTTGTTTGATTTGGAAACCCTCCCCTGCCAGAAGGAACCAGCCACTGATCCCATGACACACTGGCTGCCAGCAGAGCCTGTTCAGAGCTCTGTGCCTCACTGCCTTCAAATGGGCCAGTGCCATTTCACACGCAGAGCCAAAACACCCCTACAGCCCTGGGGGTGGCACAAAGCCACAGGCATGCCAGAGCTGGCACAGAAATGCTCCACTTGTTCTCGTACACTCCCAGAGAGGCTGAAGGTCAAAGGTTACTGGAGCCCCTGGAAAGGTCCTTGCTGTCACCAGTTGATCTTTTAAGGTCAGAAGTGTCAGCTCTGGCTAGAGTTACCCAGGGTCAGCTGCCAGGAGAGCTGGAGATGTTTGGTTGGTTGCGAGGACAGAACCCTGAAGCCCCAGAGATGTTTGGTTGTTTGGGAGGGGATGGACAATGCCCTGCAGCCCTGGGGATATTTGGTTGTTTCTGAGGTGATGGACAATGCCCTACAGCCCTGGGGATGTTTGGTTGATTCTGAGGGGATGGACAATGCCCTGCAGCCCTGGACATGTTTGGTTGTTTCTGAGGGCATGGACAATGCCCTGCAGCCCTGGGGATGTTTGGTTGTTTCTGAGGGGATGGACAATGCCCTGCAGCCCTGGGGATGTTTGGTTGATTCTGAGGGCATGGACAATGCCCTGCAGCCCTGGGGATTTTTGGGAGGGGATGGACAATGCCCTGCAGCCCTGGACATGTTTGGTTGTTCCTGAGGGGATGGACAATGCCCTGCAGCCCTGGAGATGTTTGGTTTGTTGTTTCTGAGGGGGTGGACAATGCAGCCCATCCCCTAGAATCCCTTCCCAGATTTCACAATCTCGTGCCACTGGTAGATCAAGTGGTGCTAAACATGGAGCTCTCTCAAAGGTTAGCAGGAAATAACCAAGCACAGATTACTCACTGTGTATTTGCTCCCCTAATAAGTGAGTGAAAATCCACCCCTCCCTTTAAGGTATGTTTGGGAACTTTTAAAATTATGTCATTCTTTTGTTTTATGGAATTCTTTTATGTAATTATTTTTGGGGTTTTCTTTTATTTGTTTTTTACTCCCTTTCAACACCTCCCCTGCAATCTGTTGTTACTAATTTGTCTCTGAGGTTTGACCCCCTGTGGAGCAGGAGAAGGAGAGCTGAAAATATCTGTTTAACGGGGTTGGATGCCGCCACATTTCCCTACATAATTCATGTGGTGGCAAACTATTTCCTAGAACTTCCGTGAGAAAGTCTTGGTTAATGTCAGCAGTGACACTCCCAGGATGAGTACCAACATTCCACAGCAAGAGAAGGAAGTACGGAAAAAGAAATGCCCAGGGGTTGGCTCTAGTGGCCCTCTGTGTTCCATTTTATCTTTTTATCTTTTTTCTTTTTATCTTTTCTGTCTGCTTTGGCAGCATGTCCCAAAGGGACAGCCCACCCTAAATATCTGCCCAGGCTCTCTCTGAAGCCCTGCAACAACAAAACAATTCTCTCTTTCCCCACACACACTCAGACCTGACTGACAACAACATTCTCTCCGAATATTCAGGCCTTGCTTTGTGCTTTTCATAGGAACTTTTCACTGCTGTAATTAATTCTCTGCATCTGGCCAAAGATTGCATTTTTCATCTTCCTGAGCATTAAGTTATGCTATTAATATGTAAATTAGCAGTTTGTGGTTTTCTTGGAGCAGAAGAACTTTTTTTAAAAAACATTTTAATGCTAATTTCACCACGGTGGTCCCTTCCTGTGCTTCAAAAGTGGAAGTTTTGCTTACATTTCACTCCAGAAAGCCAAAGTTTAAATCAGATTCCATTACAGCAGGGAGAACTGACACTGGGCAGCCAGTGCCAGCAGGGAGCTGTTGGAGAACCAGGAATAAATATGCTGGAAATGAGAGAATTTGGGGAGGTAAATCCTGAACTCTGTAATGAAAAGAACAAAGCGTGGGGTAGGAGTCAGAATGATCCAGCAGACAGTCAGAGAGCCCCAGAATCCCATCCCTGGCAGTGTCCAAGGCCAGGGTGGATGAGGTTTGGGGCAGCCTGGGCCAGTGGAAGGTGTCCCTGCAAAGGACACAGTTTTACACCTAAATTTGACTCCTACTTTGCCACTTGCATTCTAGGAAATTCAAAGGGTAGACCCTTTTGTGTGTAAAATAAATTATTAAAAAATTTTAAACAAATAAGAAATAGTTTCCCCATGTTTTGAGTCCTAGATAAACTCTTTGTTGTGACTTGAGGAGCAGAAGAGTTTGGCCCACCAGGAGAGTTATAACTTAACAACTTCAATTTCATCCACAGACACATCCAGCTTTGTTTGTCCTTAATCACTTAGCTTGGAGGGGGATTGGGGCAGGATAACTCAAATTCTGCAGTTATTGTAAGAGAAAGCACAGGTTTCGGTCCTGGATTAATAAAGCACATTGCTGAAGGAGAGTGATTAAACCCACTTCTTCTTTCTGCTCTGTGTATTTCCCAAGCCAAGTGAGCAGGACTCCCTGCTCCTCGGGCTATTTTCCTCCTCCAAATGCATTTTTCTAGTGTTTGACAGGGCTTTTCTCCCCCTGCACACGGCTGGGATTTCAGCATTTCCCTGATTTCTGTCTCCCACGAGTGGAACAGAGTTCTGTGGCAGCCCTTGCTCCTGCTCTCCCCTGTTCACCCGAGAGCTGTGGCCAGCAGTGCATGTCCTGCCCCAGGGCACCCCACTGGAGCAAACACTGAATAACCCCTGCAGGAATTTACCCTGGAAGGTTCAGAGCAGGGTTTATGCCCTGTGGCTCCATACCCAGCAGCCCTGGACAGCACAACCCTTCTCCTGGATGTCTCTCCTCTAAAGATTCAGAAAACCTGGGCTGTTCTGCACACTTTGATTTCTGGGCTGTGCTCTTTTTAGTGGCATTTTCCCCAGCTGCCTTCCCCTTTCTCTCCCTCTCCCCATCTGCTTTCCCCTGCCTTTCAGCCCTTCCCCGAATTCTGCTCTCCCATGGTGATTGTGATTTTCCTGTGAAGCCAGGCTGCCACGTGGCTCCTGCAGCTGCCGCAGGATGCACTCTGCTGTTCCCTGGGTGCCCTGGAGTACAGGATGGGGAGCTACAGGCATTCCTCAAGTGTCCTTTTTCCCAGGATAAAAATAATTAGGTTTTCACACAGTTCCCTTAAAAAAATTGTAGCTCAGCAGGGCAGGGAAACATGTGCAAATGCATTTATTGGGGGCATACAGTGGACAACAGGGCCTGGAGGGATGGGATGAAAAAAAAATAAAGTACATTTAGAGTGGATATTAAGGAAGGAGTTGTTCCATGTGAAGGTGGGCAGGCCCTGGCACAGGGTGCTCAGAGCAGCTGGGGCTGCCCAGGGCCAGGTTGGACAGGGTTTGGAGCAGCCTGGGACAGTGGAAGGTGTCCCTGGCCATGTGTGGATGATCTTCAAGGTCCCTCCCAACCCAAAGCCCCCTGTGATTCTGTGAGAGATCACCGAGGTGCCACGGGGAGCTCCTGAGTGGCCCCTGAGCCAGCCCAGGAAGGGCACTGGAATTACAGCTGCTGCTGGAGCTGAGCCACTAAAAAAAGGCAGAGTCAGTTTTCAGCCAGGTCAGCTGTACAAGGAGGCTTCCCTGTGCTTAAATAAACACCAACACGGAGTGAAAACACCTCAGTCATCAGTTGAGAGAGCATCCAGAATCTCCTACTCCGCAGGAACCTCCAATTCCTGCAGCTGGGCTTTCAGCACTGCAGAGATGGACACACTGAACGTGTCCTTGGAGTGCCTCACATGGGATGTTCTGACATTAAACTGAGTTAAAGAAACAGGAATGCTGGCAAATTACATTAAATTAAAATTTTAAATTATATTAAATTAATTAAAATTAAAATTATTTTAAAATTAAATAAAATCAAATTAAATATGGAGGGTTCTGAAGGCTGGGAATCAGAGTCTGGGACCTGAACCAAACTCACTGACACCAAAGCGTGTAGAATTTTTTGCCACCACCATGACATTTTTCAAATTAGCTTAAAATCCTATTTTCAACCCAAATGACTGACTTGGACTTTTTGCATGTGTTCTGGATCTCAAAGTCCTTAGGTTCTTCTTCATGAATTTTGCATTAAATCATAAAAGCTGGAGTTATGTTTTGAGTTAGCAAGAACTTCAGAAGTTTGGATTCTTCCTTAATCCATTGACTCAAAGGATTTTAAGAACATCAAACACAGCTACACTTCCAACTAAATCCTAATAGCTGGTGTAATAAATTCATATATATATATGTATATATATGCATATATATTTGCATATAGACACACAACTGTAGTAAAAACCCTTATTCCCTTCCTTAAAGGAATTTCTGAGCCTGAATTCCTGTAGGCCACGTATGTCACCTCTGGCATAAACAACTCACGAATGTTTGCCACGAGGTCTTTTGATCAGCTCCTGATCTCTTTGTTTATTCCCCCAGGGCTCATTTGGGGTGGTTTTTAGCCATTTTGTCTGACGCTGCTCGTGTCCAGCCAAGGGAGGAGAGCTGTAATATTGGTTCATTCTGCTCTGGAGCTCCAGGGGCTCTGCTGCCTGCACAGAGAGCAGAGGTGATTTCCCCTGGGCTTGCTCCTGGCACCTCGGGCTGCCGCGAGGGTTCTCCCCAGCTGCTGATTTGGATGGGATGCCCCAGCCTGAGCCCGGGGCTGCTCTGAGGAGCAGCTGCTGCTGCCTGTGCACCTTGGTCCCTGCCCAGCTCTGGGAGCAGGAATCCTGAGTTTAAGTCCTATTTTAAACTAATTTCGCCCCAGAACAGCAAACTCTGCAGCTCTGCTGCCAAAAGGTGAGATCCTGGGAAAGCAGTAGGGAGGCAGAAGGGCCTGTGTAAAGCTCGGGAGGAACGAGAGCGGCACTTGACAATTTCCCTGTTACACTGCTTGTTAAGGATTGTATTTTTAGAGCTGGGAACACACCCCTGCTCCAAAGCTGTCCCATTTCCTCAGCTGCAGCTGTTTCCTTATGCTCTGCTTGTGCATGGCAGGACAGCCAGAGCTTCTACCAGAGTTTAATTCTCCGTGAAAATGTTTGGCTGAAATGTGCGTCCAGGGCCCTGTCAGCAGCACAACGACAATAAAACCCAGCTTTGCCTTAGTGACCTCCAAAAGTTCCTGCAGCACAGAGAGCTCTGTTTTCTCTGTGAGTTGTCCCCTGTGCCCAAAGAATGAGGATGTTGGCATGAAATAAATAAATCTTCAGTCACCACAGGTTATTACCCAAGCTTGAGTGGGAGCTGGATACCATCTCTGGCTTGGCACTAAGCTTCCTCCATGAAAACCTGCTTTTCCTTCCCACTGAGTGGACATTAAAAGGCACCCTATTTGTTCCCCAGCTCCCAGGGCAGTGCAGACCCCAGCTCTGGGAATTTGGGGGTTTGGAACACTTCATGCCTGTTCCCTGGATCCAGGGCAGAGCAGACCCCAGCTCTGGGAATTTGGGAGTTTGGAACACCCCAATCCCCGTTCCCTGGATCCCAGGGCAGTGCAGATCTCACCTCTGGGAATTTGGGGATCTGGAACACCCCAATCCCTGTTCCCTGGATCCAGGGCAGTGCAGATCTCACCTCTGGGAATTTGGGGGTTTGGAACACCCCATCCCTGTTCCCTGGATCCAGGGCAGAGCAGAGGGAAGCCCAGCCTGGTCAGAGCTTCCTCTGGAGCTGTGGTGGCAGGACAGGGTCACTGGGTAGGTCCTGCCAAGCCCACACTCCTTTGTCAGGTGTGTTCCAGACCTGTGCCAGCACCTCTGTTGAGGATGAGATGTCCTCCTTTCCCATTAAAGCCAATTCCTGATTTGCAATTCTGAACGGGGATAATTGCTTCAGCAGCATTCCAAACCGGGCTGCAGTTATGGAGTGGGCACGCATTAACAGCAGTAATTTAATTTGTGTGTCCATTTGTAACACAAGGAAGAGTCTTTCAGGCATCACCGTTAGTGATATTTTTGCCTCTGATACATATTGGAGGCCACATTCACAGGAAATATTTGCATGAATAAAAGATGAGAGCACCGATTCCTCTGCCTAGCCAAACAAAGAAAACAAACATTGCCTTTGGGACACCTAGCACAAACAGATGCATTGAGGCTTGCCTCACCTAAGGAGAGGAGAGGAGCTGCCTGAAACAAACATTTAATTTGGGCAGAACTGCCAGAATTCTGACACTAAGTGGTCCTGAACATCAGCTAATCAAAATAGCTGCTAACCAGCTTGGGAGAGGAGCTTGTAATTAGCAGCATAATGAAATTTGCTCTCTAGGCTTCCACTTCCTCTCTCCTTCAGAGGAATGAAGGCCTCCAGTGGTCAGTGACATCTGGTTTTTTTTTTAAGAGATGGGAATTTTCAAAGGTGCTGGAGTCACTTCTACAGAGAATCACAGTGATGGATGAGCTTCTGTCCCCCAGAAACAAAAGTAGTGCCTGTTTCCACAGACCACAGCTCAAAATGCTCTTGCTCAATTCCCTCTGAGAATTGTGGCTCGAGCCCACTGGGCTTTTGTGGTTTCTGAACTACATGCAGGTTCTTTCATCCCAAAACAAGTTCTCAGGTTGTTTTTTTGTGCAGTATTCCACAGAAGTGTTGTAGCTGCTTCCCTGCCCTCCAGCCAGCAGCTGCCATTCCAGACAGGCTGGGAACTGGCCCTTTGTCACACTGATATAGCACATCTGATATAACACTGATATTGAGATAACTCCCTGATATCACACTGATATCAATCTGATATGACTGCCCTGATGTCACACTGATATTGGTACAACTCGCCTGATATCACAGTGATATTAATCTGATTTAACTCCCCTGATATCACACTGATATTAATCTGATATAACTCCCCTTTGTCACACTGATATTGGGATAACTCTCTGATATCACACTGATATTGGGATAACTCTCTGATATCACACTGATATTAATCTGATATAACTGCCCTGATCACACTGACATTATTCTGATATAACTCCCCTGATGTCACACTGATACTGGGATAACTTCTCTGATGTCACACTGATATCAATCTGATAAAACTCCCCTGATATCACACGGATATTGGGATAAATCCCCTGATATTAATCTGATATAGCTGATATTAATCAGCTATATCAGATTAATCAGCTATAACTCCCCTGATATTATTCTGATATACCTCCCCTGATATCACACTGATATTAATCTAAGTGCCCTGATGTCACACTGATATTAATCTGATATAATTCCCTGATATTAATCTGATATAACTCCCCTGATATCACAGATATTGGGATAATTCCCCTGATATCACTCTGATATTAATCTGATATAACTGCCCTGATGTCACACTGATATTAATCTGATATAACTCCCCTGATATCACACTGATATTAATCTGATATCACACTGATACTGGGATCACTCCCTGCCCTCTGAGCTGCCTCCTTTGTCCAACACCTCCTCCTCCTGAGCTCAGTGGCATTTTCACACAAGAGGAGATTTTGCCTGGATCCCACCTGGCTGGTGGAGGCCCCCCTTTGGAGATTAGGGATGCAGACCTCAGCTCCAGGGCAGTAAAATGGCCAGTGCATCAAGGACTGGCCACGTTCCCCACTCCAGAGCCTGGAGCAACGAGTCATTAACCTGAGCATGTAATTAACCTGGACGAGGGACACATTGCATTTACACTGATTATGGAATAAAAACCCCAACAACACAGGCCAAGGAACAAAAATCTCCCAAGAAGTCAGTGTGAAATAAAGCAGAATGCAGCTCACTTCTCCCCAAGGATACCCAGAGCTCTGCAAGTGACCCACAGGCAGCACTGCTGACAGAAATAATATCAGACAAGTGCAGCATCCCCTGGCACAGGGCATGTGCTCTGCTCTGTGAGGAGAGCCAGCAATAATCATTTTGACTAGAGGATGCGTGGAGAAATCTGCATTCTGAACAGGGCCCTTGGATTGCCTGTTTGCAGGGAAGCCCAGAGGGAGAACATCTTCCCCCAGATGGGAGGCACAGCTCTGCATCTGCAGTGAGAGCAGGACAGGGCAGCTCCTTGTTCCTGTGCTTCTTGTTCTGACTGGCCTTTGAGGATGGACCTCAATTCATCCCTTCCTACTTTTCCTCCACTGGAAGCCTCATGTTGTATCATTTACCACTGTTTCCCCCACTGGAAATCTCATGTTGCACCATTTATCACTGCCTTAAGTGAATTCATGAAACAGATTTTGGAAAACTTGGCAAAAGGAACTTTCTGATAAGCTCAGGAGAAGGTGTCAGGGACAAGAGTACACAGAGATATCCGAAGTGTGTGTGAGCATTTGTGTTTGTGCTGCCTTCCAGGGGAACTGGATACAGCAGCTATGGAAGGAGAAGGGTATGTGTGGCTTGGAAATGCAGCCTGCTTTCCAAAGAAGTCCTAAGAATTGTCTGTGAGGCCACCTGAACCCCCCTGGAACACTCAGGGGGATGCCTGAAGTTCCCCCTCTGCCCTGGCATCTGTGTTCAGAACAAGCTTGGGCCGGGGGCAGAGGAGATGGCCAAAGCCTCCACAAGGGGTAATTTTCTTCCCTAGGAATGGCCTTCCTTTGCCTTGCATCCATGTAAACCTGGGAGCACTCACATCAGCAGAACTGGCCCAAATGCCCTCAGTGCTCTCTGGAATTAAGTGGGGAGGTGAAGTGCTCCTTCTGCTGCCCCAAACCCTGCCACACACACTGCTCACCCTTCCCTGCTGCTCACACTTCTCTTTTTGGCCAAGGCCAGAGAAAAACCCCTGCAATCCCTGTGTCAGCACCCAGAGCAGCTGAGCACATGCTGCTGAAATTACATCACACAGAGGGAACCACTGCTGCTGCTGCTGGGGCTGCAGGGTAGGGCTGGGCTGAAGGAGTGAGGCAGGAATTGATGAGAATTGTTGTGACATTACCCATGTAATAATTGTATACCAGTTTTTTTAATTTATAATTCACGTAGTCATATTATGTGCAAAACAAGTGAAGAAGAGGGAAAATAAACTTGGAAGTGAAGCCTGTTAAAATCACAGCCTGATCCTCAGAAAATACCTGGAAAGCATATCCAACCACAGTGGATGGAACAACAGAGCCCTGCCAAAGTCAGAGATGTTTTTATTTGCCACACCACAGACAGATAATGAAAATTATCAGTGCATTGTACCCCTTGCAGCAAAGCAGCAGTGCCAGACACCCTGGTTGCTAAACCCTAAGAATGAATAATTGTTGCAGACAATGATCCCATCACAGCTTTACTGGGGCTGGCCATTGTGCAAGTCACATTTGCCCAACTGCCAGAGGAGAAACCAAAGAGGGTCACTGGCAAATCTGATCTGGACATGTCAAGACACAAAGGACAAAAACATATTTAGGAAATACCTGTTTAGAACACATTCAGAAATGGCTTTTTGGGTGCACTCATGGTCCATGCTCCAGTTTGTTACCAGAAAACCCACAGCAGCCTAAATCAAGCACTCTTCAGAAGCAAATCACACCAATCAAGGATTGGTCCACGTGAGAATGAAAATGCAAAAAATTAACTCCCTCAATTTAGCCTAAAGGGAGCTTTTACCCAAAGGTGAGAAGAGAGAGTCTCAGGCTCCTAAATGTATGAATAATTTCGTGGCTCCTGCTGATCTGGAGTGGGAGGTGCTGGATCACAACAGTGTTGGGTGCCAAAGTGACACAAATGAGGAGGGGACTGCTGCCACCCCAGGTGTAAAGAATGGCAGTGGCAGATTACTGCTTAGATCCAATCTGGATGAAGTACACTTGCTAAAAACCACTTAAAACTGGATAAAAACCAGAAACAGAGAAAGGCTTTGGGAATGGCAAACCAGTAATCACACAGATGGATTTACATTTCACACTGAGTCTGACTCACAGCAACATCAGAAGGAAAATCCAAACTCCTACTCAAAAAAAAAGAACTGTTGTGGAGGGTCTCACAAAGCCTTGGGCCTGGTCAGTGTAGGAAAGGGCTGGGAGGGGATCCATCAACCCACACAGATACCCCATAAATTCACACAGATACCCCATCAACCCACACAGATACCCCATAAATCCACTCATATACCCCATAAATCCACACAGATACCCCACCAACCCACACAGATAGCCCACCAGGCCACACAGATATCCCCAAGGGCTGTCACAGGATGGGGCCACACTCTGCTCAGTGGTGCCAGTGACAGGATGAGGAGCAGTGGCCATGAACTGAAACACAGCGAGTTCCACCTCAGCCTGAGGAAGAGCTTCTGTCCATGGAGGGGGCAGAGCCCTGCAACAGCTGCCCAGGGAGGGCCTGCAGTCTCCATCTCTGGAGACATCCCAAAAATCCCAAATTCCTGTGTCACCTGCTGCAGGGGACCCTGCTCTGGGAGCTGGGTGATCTCCAGAGCTGCCTCCCAACCCCACCATGCTGGATTCTGGGATAACAGATGTGCCAAAGGCCCTGTGAGTGCAGCACCTCTGAAATGTTTGGACGTAGAGCAAGCAATTATGACTTCAAGGAGGGGCCAATAACCATAAAACCTGGTGAGGGGAACTGGGTGGATTTTATGCAAACACTGCAACCTCTGAAGTCGAATGTTTGATCCTCACTTTCAAAAGGTCCCATCAATCCTCCAGGCAGGGACACAGTGCACTGGAATGGGGGCAAACAGCCCTAACAGGCATGGAAATCAATACACCTCCACTGCTCTGTGCTCAGGGGCTGGGTCCTGTGCTGAGGGGAATGGCACCAGTGCCAATTCCAGCCAAGGAGAGGTGTCTGGGACCTGAGAGCTGGGCTGGTGGGACACAGGGACAAAGGCAGCCTTCAATATCACCTTCTGATTCCCTCACCTGCCTGTCCAGAGGCATAGGGGAACACCAGAGCACGGGAACTGCTCCTGTTACCTTTCTCTGGGGAAAAAAAAAAGCTTCTCTTGCTTCTTGTTGCAAGCCAAAGCACTCATTTATTGGAAATACCTGTGATTTCATCTCCACTGTTTCTGAGAGGAACAAGCCAGCTGAGTGCCTCATCAGAGGCTGCTGTGAGCTGCACAGAAAGGGAATCAGGCTGGTGTTCTGTGTCTGGAGAGGCAGATGGGGTCTGGGCTGGCCTGGGGGAGACAGCAGCTGTTACACACAGGGCTGGGGTCAGCTCCTGTGACATTCCATTGCTGGGCACCAGCAGATCCTGATTTCTTGCTGGAACACCCAAAGAGCCTCGTCTTTTACAGAACAATGAGCGGGTAATTAGAGAGACCAGAAGCATTATTAAGAAGAGAAGCCTGTTTTAAAAAGAGCTCAGCTCACTCCCGTCAAGCAGCTGGCAGCCTCTGCAGATCTCTAAATGGGGCTTTTTGATGCTGCTCTCTAAAATCCTGCTCTGCTTCCTTCAGCCTGACTGGCAGTGCAGACTCAATTAACCTTTCATTAGACCAAAGGGTGCCACTGGTTTTATCCTGGGAATCCCTGCCTTGCTGCTAGACCTTCAAAACCTAACACTGTTGCAGCTTTTCTGTTTCCTAAAGCATCCCTTGAGATAACAACATTTTTTCCAGAGCACTTTCTCTGTGCCTGTCTCAAAGGCCACCTGGAGGAGGGAGCAGTGCAAAGCCAAGCCAGACTCGTGCCCCAAAGCAAAGGGAGGACCAGATTTCCTGAGCTAAAGCACAATCCCTGGAGTAAAGCCTGCAAGGAGCATCCCTCCCTGGTGTGGGTTCCTGCAGGAATGTGTGTCCTCCTCTCCTGCCCTCCTTATGACCACAGACATTTTCGGGAAGCATGGGTGATTGTGCTGCGGGTCTAAATGCACCTTAGGCAGGCAGGGAATTTTAAATGTGGCTGCAAAAAAAGAGGGAGAATCTTTGAACCGAACAGAAACATGCTCAGAAATATTCTTGGCTTCCTCTGCTATTCTGCAGCCAAAGCTGCAGGAATATTTTTGTTTACAGCCCCCACCCCTCCCCAAAAAAGCCCTCATCAGCATTCTGTGCAAGGAAGAGAAAAGCAGCAAAGTTCTCTCTGAGGTGTTTGCTGCCTTTGTTGCTCCATTTACCATTTTTAAAGAATTATGCAGCAGGGGTTATGCAGCAGGAACTGTGGAAGCACAATAAATAGAGACTCCTTCAAGGTATAGAGAAGAAAAAATACTGATTTTCAGTACGTGGGAATCCTCCGGTTTCTAACTTATTGTGAAGATGACTTTCAAATCATGCAATTTGAGCAAGCACAGGCTGGAGGAGACCTCCAGAGGCCACCTAATCTGCCTTCCTGCTCAACACTGGATCAGCTGCTTTCTGTAATCAGAATAACTCAATGGACAGACACTCCACAGCTTCTCCACTTCAGGGCTGTGCCAGGAAAAAACAAATAAAAAAAAAAAAGAAAAGAAAGATGTCTGCAGCTATTTCTGCTCACTTTTTGGACTCAGACTCCTGAAAGTTCTTGTATTGAAACACTTATTTTAAATGCTGAACATTAAAACCAGAATTCCTCAGTAAAACACTTCAGCTCTTCCTGCAGGGGGTGACTCCACCAGCTGAGGAGAGGTTGCAAGATTCTGCAAGCCCACCTTTATGAAATATTATTTTTATTCATGTTTTGCTGAAACAGTACAAGCCTAGCAACAACCTCTGCTATTCTGGAAGAGTCTGGGGTGGAATTTCACCTCTCCAGTCCCAGCAGCCAGGCAGGGAGGGAATGACTGACAGACACCTCATGTCACAACCAACACAGTGCTCTACCAAAACACCCTTATGCATTTTAAAGAGCCTTTCCCAAAAATTGAGACACTGGTTTATAGCTAAAAATATATCAATCCAAATTAAATATTTGCATGACAAGGGTGACTTTAATTAAAAACCTTTGGCATAATTTAAATCACATCCATGAAAACAGTCATTGCAGAATGAAATGACTCAGAGCAATTGAGTCTTCCAGTTCAGGGTAATTGGAAGGGAATGTCTGGGGCATCACTCCCTGCAGTGATTTTACACCCCGGAAAAAAAGCTGAATTTGAGATCCTTTTAATAGACACTGCAGCAGCTGAGCCCAAACTGATACATAATTCTGAAAAGTCATAAGTTTCTATTTGCTTAAAATGAGAATGGTTTTGCTCAGGTACAGATGGGTTTGGATAAAAAGCCCCCAGGTGCAGTGGAAGCTGCTCCCAGGAGGTTTGCAGGATGCTCAGCTGAAGGGGAAGTGAACATGTACAAGTTCCCTTCCCTTCACTCCCTCTCCCGGGCCAAGAGGGTTTGAGCACTCTGCATTTCCCAGCTGCCTCCTGCAGGGCTGGCTCTTACTGCACACCTCACTTCTGAGAGTGTGCACACCTCCCTTCCTGCCCAGAACTGCCCCAGATCTGTCAGAGCTCCCTGAAAAGTCAACTGCCCCAAGTGGGCAGGGGCACTGAGCCCAAACCACAGGCAGGCCTGCCCTACACCTGTTTGCCTGAATTGTGCCTTTCCTCCTGAAGATAACACTCATTCCCCTGGGGCCAAAGGCTGGGGTTTTTAAAACTGTAAAGCTGATTTTCCTCACTATAACCCCACACTGTAACTGCAAACCTGGGCAGTGAATGTGCACAGAATGGAGAAACAGCCAAGGAGCTGCTGTCACTAAAATCATGGGACACACATTGTGGGGTGTGTTAGGGCTGCGAGGGCCCTGCTCCAGTTTGCTGAGTGTAAGGAGCGAATTCAGTGGGTTTACACTCCTCAGCCAGGCACAGGGAGGGGTTTTACCCTTTCCCCCTGCCTGACAAGCTCCTGAGTGCTCAGGGAGAAGGAGGCTGGGAACCTGCAATGGGTGCCACCCCTCCAGAGGGGATTTCTCCTGACTGTCCCCTCTGCCCTGTGGCCAGAGCCATCCCTAGCCTCCCATGGCTTGGAAGGATTTGGAAGGAACACCAATATTTAGGATGCAGCTGGGCACAAAGGCTGAGAGGAACACTCAGGTTTAGGGTTTGAGCTGGGCACAGAGGCTCACGGGAACACTCAGGTTTTGGGTTTGAGCTGTGCACAAAGGCTGAGAGGAACAGGCAGCCTCTGACAAGACAGGAGGTGGAACACACAGCACAGCACATTGCTGTATCCCAAGGAAAGGCCCAGACTCTCCAGAATGCAAATCAGGCGAGAAAAGAACATCATGCTGCTGTCAGAACCTTGTCTGCAGCGTGTGTGACTGCAAGAGGTTGTAATTATTTCACATTTTGAGTTCAGCTTGCCCAAGTGGTGAAGCCCTTCCTGCCTGTGCAGCTGCTGCAGGCACGTCCACAGAGCAAATTTCAACTCCACAGCAGCTGAGGAGCCACGGGGCTGTCAGAAATGCATTAATCTGTTTGCCAGGCTGTGCCTGCACTCAGCAACACCAGGGTGGGGTTTGTGCAGACCACTAACACACACACACACACAGGGTGTGCTTGCATTTTCCAGCTCCTACAGCCTCTCCTGAGAGATGCTCCAGACCCCTCAGCATCTTTGTGGCCTCCACTGGACTCCAGCAGCTCCAGGAGATCTTTTCATCTCCTTGCTAATTATGCTGCACCTTCCATCTAATCCAAGGAAAAAAAAAACCTACTGTCATCCCCCCACCCAAAATAAAAATATCTTCACCGCTCAGAGCTGACAGCTGCCCTCCCTCCACAGCTCTCTGCTGGCACATTCCCTCTCTGCTCCCCTGGGTTTTGGGCTGCCCTGGTTCCTCAGGAAGAGGAAGGGACAGAGCTGCCCCCCTGGGTGCAGGATGTGGCCAGGAGGAGCCAAGTGCTGCCTGAGGAAGGCCAGGGGAAGGAAATAAGCTGGGTGTGCCCAGAAGGGAACCCAGTGAACACCTCTCAGGGATCAATGCAATCCCTTCCATTAAAACAATCCCCCTGCAGCTGAAGACTTTGAAGACAAAGCTAGAGCTTTGTGGGATGGTTGTGCCTTTGCTGGTGGCACACAGAGTAAACAGCAGCAGCAAATGAAATCACAGGAAATTTCACACCCTCTGAGCAGGACAGAAAGCTGAAAATGGGACTATGATAATTTTATCTTCAGCAGTTTAGAAGTTTCTAATGCTATTCCTTCCTTTCCTGTGAGTGTCCAGCCATTTCCAGATGTTCCCGTTATTCCCCCCTCCTGCCCTGGCTCCAGATGTGGCTGCATTTTGGCATTTGGGGATTTATTACCCACACAACCTCTATAAATCATCCAGGCTTGCTGAAGACCCAACATTTTCAAAAGAAGGACAACATGTTTTTCCTTTTTGCTAAATGCTGGGGCTCAGACTTGACAAATCATCTTTTCCAGGGAAGCAGTTGGCCATTGGAAAGGCCACATTTCTTCTCAGTGACAGCACATTACTTGGAGAAAGACCAGTGTAAATGCATATGCAGATTATGCAGCAATTTTGGCCCACGTTGGCCTCTGAATTTGCTGACCCAGCCGCCCACTTATTGGAAGTGACATCTAATCATTCTGCAAATTTTCAGCTTTCTGGTTGTCTATTTAGATTTTTTTTTGGTGTGTGTGTGTGTAAGATGCGTCCTTGAAAGCAACCAGGAGACACAAGGAAAAAACCCAGTACAGAAAATAAAAAGTGTTTCTGTTGCTTGATCAGCTCGCTTTTGCTCTCACATGTGCACAGATGTGCTGCAGCTCTGCAATCTTGTTTGTGTGGAAAAGCAAACACCTGCTTGTTCATGGGAAAAACTTGCTAATTTTAGATTGAAAACTCTCGGAATCTGGAGTCTCAAAATTCCTGCACATGAGGGGGCTGAGAAAGAGACTCTGAGCACACAGGCCTTGCAGAATTCCCAAATATTTGTGAATTTTGACACTCGTGCAGGCTGTGCCACGAAGACACTTGTTTGAAATGCCAGCTGTAGGAGTCTGAACAACACACACGCCTTTAAAGCCAAAGAGGGACCAGCCTGAGGCAGCTTGGAGAAAAAGGAATACCCTGCCATGTTTTTCACCTCTGCTTGTAGCAGGTCAAAGGCTGAACTCACTGGAAGTGAAGTGAGGCATTGTCCAGATTTTTGCTTCTTTTTGATGCCATTCCCTTGTTTGGCTAAGGGATGCTGGGCAGAGCAAAAAGGGATTTTAGAAAGATCACAGATGCATCTCTATAAAAAAATAATCAAAGGCTAATTCAGGGTTATGGAGGAAAAATAAAAAAGGATACATCTTTTTGTATTCATATGTCTCAACTGCAAAAGAATTAGGAAAGCAAGAGGATCTGACAATGGACTGGAGATCCTTATCAGCTACTACAGATTAGCTCATTTTTTTCCCAGCTGTTAATTAAATATTTACAATTTCATGTGCTAGGACAAAGCTTTGACCCAAGAAACAAGGATGCAGTGAAAAGCAGACTGAGTGAAATGAAGACATGAGTGTGAGAAGAACCCGTTCCCCTGGAGTCAGGATGGAAGTGGCTGATGCCAGGACTGCATTTCCAGCAGTGACCCTGATTTCCCCAGGCATGTCACATGGATTTCTGCAGGGAGGGCTGGGGGCTGCACTGGGGCTCCAATCCTGGTGCATACTGAGGACAAGGAAAACCACAGAACAGAGATGACACTGTTGAGAGAGAGACTGAGCTACAAACAAGTTTCAACGAGTTTCAAAACAGAGCCTTACAAAAAGACCAGGTATTTTAGAGGATTAGAACTGTGAAAGGTGCATTGTAGCAAGACCAGGTGGAGAAAAAATATAAGTGATTAGTGATAGAAGAAATAACAGCATAAGCTAATAGGCGAAAAACATTTATAAAGCATTGTAACCAAAAAATAAGTTAGCTTCTGATAGAATAACATTGAGCTTTACATCTCTTGTGTCTCACTATTCATTGAGACTGATAACAGAATCAAACCTTTGAAAACCTCTCAGTTACCCCATTTCTGTAAAAGCTAAGGAAAGCCACCCCCACGGAGATGATTTCATCCTGCCTGGAAAGCAGAACCCCAGCTGCTCCCACCCCTGGCAGCAGCACGGGTGGCTATTGCACCCCTGGGACAAACAGGGACATTGTGCATTCCCCTCTTCTCCCTGTCTTTTCAGATACTCTGGAGCATGGAACCCCCAACCTCTGGCTGAGGCTGAGGATTCTTGCACCACTGAAAGCCACCCACAGCCAGGAGACTGGAAACACAAAACTGAAGTAGAGGCTGTGAGTCTGAATTTAGAGACTGAAATAAAGGCTCTAAACCCAAAAAAACCCCAAAATCAGAGATTTTCTTGCTTTACCTAAATAAAAATGATGGAAAAATCATGGGAGTTCGTTTGATTGGTGTTTCCTCAGGGTAAACAATGCCTGGAAAAGAACTTTGAGCCCCTAAATGATGTTGAGGTGTGTCCAAAAGGAATGGGCCCTTCCTGGGTCAGGCAGCTCCTGCCAGGGATCATTGAGACCTTCCATGAGACACTCCAATCTTGTTGCTGGGTACAGGACTGGTGCAATCAATCTTCTGCAGTGTTTTAAGGCTATAGAGATCTTTTTACACAGTGTAGCAGAGCCTGCTACATGCCAGGGAGAATTATCTATTCTACCTGAGTAGAAAGGAACTGAGGCAGCTTAAAAAACAGCTTTAAATCAAAATAAACACTGAGTCATTAAAATGCTACAATGAATTAAGAAATTATTTGCTTTAATACGTTGACTTTTGTGGTTTACTAAATCAAGAGCTGCTGTAGTCTCCATGGAAAACAAGCTCCATTTGTCGACCTTTGTATTTATGTGCAAAAATATTGGAAAGGGACCAGAACACTGTCTGCCTGTAAATCAGCTTTTTCTCATTCTGAACTTTTACAAATGAAATACATTCTTTTGACACCTTTAGCATTTATCCAGGTAACGAGTCCTGCACGTTCCTTCCTCAGCCATAAATTAGGGATAACACAGCTGAAGGCAAACCCATTTCTGACAGGGAATGCTTGGCCTTATGATGCCATGCCCAGGGGAACTGCCATGATCAGCGTGCCCTGGAACCCTGTGGGAGGGACACAGCCCATCCCTGGAGCTGCAGGGCTCTGTCCCTTGTGACAGGAGGGTCCCCAAGCTGCTCCTCTCTTTCCCTGCTCTCTCCTCCCCAGCAGCAGGGCTCCTGCTGCACAGGAATGGGGCTGGTGTCTCCTTCTGAGCCAATCCATCATCCTGAGCACTGATCAGGGCTCTTTTCTCACTGCTCTCCCCGTTGCCTTTAATTTCTGTCTCAGCACAGGCATGACTACATTTGTCACATCAAAGCCACTACAGAGGGGCTCCCGAGGCAGGCCCTGAGGCTGCTCCTGAAAGCTGGAATAAAGCTGGAATGAAGCTGCCTGCACGTGTGGGTCCATCTGCACGGGCTGAGCACTCCCAGCTCCATCCACCACAGGCCCTGGACAAGCAGGGAGACAGAGGCACCTGGTGCTGCTTCCCCGCCACAGGGAAAGCCTAAAACCCAGCCTAAAAGGGGATCCAGCTAGGATTTCTGTCTCAGGCTGCAGTGCTCCTCTCTGCTCACTGCTCTCTGAGGGCTGCTTTATTTCAAAACATTCATTTCAAGACATGGAATGCACATTTGCCCACAACCTGCACTATAACAGTGACAAAACCCCATCCTGAGGCTGTTTAGGTTAGGACTAAAAAAACCGCAGTTTTTCCTGGCATAATTTACAGTGTGGGGAAAAGGGGTTGCTCAGCACCAAATATTAGCATCATTTGCTTCACTAATTACAAAGAAAGAGCTGTGCCTGGCAGAAATCACCAGATTATTAATGAGGAAGTAGAAATCTGTTTTATAGCAAGGCTTTGCTGCCTGCTAAGCTTGAGGAGCTGTGCATTGTGCACGAGAAGAGTCGAGTCAATGCATTTTTATTAACTGCACCTTTTATAGGAGCACTTAGACAATGCATTGGAATAATTATGTCCTGTGAAGCAGCATTTAACATGCTCCTCACTTTGGCTTCTGTGCTGGGAAAGCTCCCTGACAGCAGGCAAGCAGAGCTGCTCACAGCAGCGCTTCTCTGAACAGCAGAAGGGATTATTTGTAAAAAGGGAGCTGGAGGAGGAAACTATCCCTTCTTTTGTGCTTTGAGGCCCACTCAGCAAGCATTCAGCCCCATGGTGAAGCCCATGCCTGCTCCTGGAGCAGGAGAGCAGCACTGGGGTCCCAGACAAGCCTTCCTCGTGTCCCAGGGGGCTGGAAGTGTTTCACTGCCCAGAGTGACTGCAGGAACAGGGGCACTCCCTTGGCACCCACTCTCGGGAAGGGTTCGTGTGGCTGCACCAGCTCCCTCAAGTGCGTTTCTGAGCCACTTTGGAGAGCATGGCAAATGAAAGGCTGGAGTGCCAGCTGTGCTGAGCTCAAAGGGAAGGGACAGCTCAGGGGGCTCTTGCCAGCTTGAGTACAGCTGTGGCTTCCCAAAGAATCTGATTGCAGAGAAGAGCAAAACAAATCTTTGCTATCTTCCCCTTTCACAAGCATAAAGCTCACATCTCTCTGTGTCCTCACACGTGTCTAGAGGGGCTGTAAAACCAGCCTTCATTCCACAGCCACCTCCTCACTGGTTTGGGCTCTTTACTGGAGTGTTTCCTTTGGGTGGATGCTGCTTGCTCCATTTCACTTAGTAAAGCATGGCCTCAGCACTCAGCACTGGCAAGAAGGGTCCTTGGCTCATGTTTGATTCCAATGCCCTCCACATCTGCACCTACAATAAAAACATGTCTATTGCTGGAGGGATGTGACAAGAAATTGATCCAGGGGATGTGAGACTCAGTTTCAGGTCAATGCTGAACCATTTCAGGAAGACACTTTTGGTTTAGTTATTGCAAACAAAATGCTGTGCAGGGTTTTAATGCTGTGCTGTGCTTCCTCTTGTGCCTTTTTTGCTATTTATGGCTAGAGGCAGGTAGAACTCACCCTATTCCTCCCTGTCTCAGCAGCAGCTCTGACAAATACACCTGGTAGCTGATGGCAAGCGTGGCATAACTTATGTCATTTGGTTCAACTGTGTAAAATTATGTCCATAGCTATGCCACCTGCAAAGGAAATATTTACACACAGACTACTTCCTCCACCTAGAATGCTAAAACTCATTTCCAGATGAAAACCACTTTTGCCATAAAGCTCTAACCCATTCCAAGCCGTGTTTTCATTGTTGTGTACACAAAGCAGCAAAGGGAGAACAAAACCACCCCACCAAGGGCATGTGGCCAGCAGCAGAGAGACATGGAGAGCTGGATCCTCTTTTTCATCCTTCACTGTTCCAAGGAGCTGTGGTGCTGAAGGGCCTTACAGGACCAAAAGCTCCCTGTCCCTCCTTCTGCTGGGAGCAGAAGGACACACTGGAGGGAAGGCTGCCACAGCAGGTGCAATTATCCCTCCCAGTTCCAGCAGTCTGCATTTCAGGGGTTTCATTTCTCAGGGCTGTGATTGGAGCCCCATGTCCTTGTCCCTGAGAGGGGCTGCAGCCTCCTGTCTGCACTCTGTGAGTCACAGCCCGTGGGTGAGTGTCACACTCGGGGGGCTTGGTGGCAAAGTGCTGCTCTCTGCTCATCCCGAGGTGCTGCCAATGCTGGCCTTTGTGTGTGCAACAAAGAAGGAATAATTACTCCTCACTTCCCTCCTCCCTGCTGGGCAGGACCTCTGGTCCCCTTTTTCCAAGCTCTGTTCAGTGACTCCTGGAAGAGCTCTTCCCTTCACCCGAGCCTGTCCCTGCTGCTTGTCCTGGCTGGCAGGGGTGGCACAGGTGCCCAGGCACCAGGTGAGCCCTGCACTGCCACGGTGACACAGTGGTGTCACCTATTTCCTTCTCCCTGCCTCCCTAAGCGCTTCCTGAAGACCAAACAGAGCTGTAAATTTACTTTTTCAGTACATTTCAGTGGTGATTCTGAGATGATTTTCCAGCTCGTTCCCACTGATGGCTGTGCACTGTGCATGGCTCTGCAAGGCAGGGGAGAACAGTGGCAAGAGAGGGAAGATGTCTGACCCAGCTGGGTTTTGCATTTCCCTGTGGCTGCCGTCACACCCTCGGTGGATAGCACAGCTGCAATGATCTGACACAGAAATGCTGAGATGGCTGTGAGAGCCCTGGGATGGGGGAGAGCCCTCCCTGGCTGCCCAGTGCACTGCTGGGGAAGCACAGAAAGGGCGGGGATCAATGGCACTGATGCCTCAGGTTTAGCTTTTCTGGTTTGCAGATTCTGTGCTGCTTTAGTGGGTGAGTCTGGGTTCACATCAGGGGATGGTGAGCTCTGCACAGAGCAGGGAGATAAAACAATTCCTGCTCCAGCTGGGCACTAAGGACAAATGATCCAAATCTCAGGCCCAAAAGCACAAACAGAAGAGAGAAAAACAAGAAGGATGGGAGTGCATGGGCTGGAGATGGAACTGGACAATGAACTGCAAGGTGCAAATGAGCAGAACTGATCCAAGGGAGAGACCCTGTGAGCGCTCGTGCATTTTGGGACCATTTTGGTTCATCTCAGGTTCATTTTGGGACCATTTTGGTTCATCTCGGGTGCAGCCCTGGCTGGGCTCTTGTGCTGCCCAAGGTGCATCCATTGAGGAGATCCTTTGAATAAACCCCTGCTTTATTCTTTAGCTCTGCCCAGCCTCTGTTCCAGGCCAGCCTTCACAAGGCATCAATCAGAACTGCCCGTCACACCTCCCCATTCCCAGGCCTGCAGCAAATGAATCAGAATATCTGCACCCAGCCCACCCTGCAAACAACGCACTGTAACTGCAGCTTCCCCTTCAAGGTATTGCTCTGGGTCATCTCAAGCAGCCCAGGGCCAATCTCCATAACCTTTGGGATGGATTCACAATCCCTAGGATGTGTGGCACGAGTGGAACTGCAACACCAAAGCTGGAGAAGACGTGCCTGTGTGCCACAGCTCCCAGCAGAAACAGGGCTGGCTGCCTGCAAACCACACCATGAACCAAGGGACATCACAGGAAACCAGGGCAATCAGGCCAGGCCCAGTTTCAGGGAGGAAAATAAGGATTTAAGGAGTGTTGGGAATCACAAAAAACAAACATTCTGTGAGCACTGGTGTGGATGGGATGGAGCTGAATTTTGGCCTTGGCTTTGTGCTGACAAAGATCCAGCATCCATCAGGACAGGGCCCCTTGCAGACAGTACTAATTTAAACACTGTCAAGGATTGCTTCTTCAATTAATTGGCCCCAAAACCCACAAAGGAAAAGCCATTCTTGATTTAGTTTTCAAGCAGAGTATGTGACCTGTTTCAAGATACAGCCGCTGAACTTTTTCTCAGCAAAGGAGGCCATAAAGTATTCAAATCTGACCTTTTGGGAGGCTGAGAAGTCAAAACACAAACCCATGATAATAACATTTCACTTAAGAGATGGAATTACAATCAGGGGAGAAAAAAAGAAGGCTGAGAAGTCATTAAAAGAAGCCACTGAGAAGGTAAAATGTTTGCAGGTAACCTACAGACCACTTCAGGACATCATCACATTCCAGGCAGGGAATAACACTTCAAAAAGGCTTTTCCAGAGGGGAAAACCCCACCCCAAATGCACCCCTAGCAGGAATGATTCACAGGAAGGAATTAAAAAACCTCTGTTCAGAAATGGGAGCTTTATCAGTGTTTGGGAAGTAATTGATTAATGAATTCTTGGCTTCCCAGCATGAGATATTCCAGAGTTTTGGAAGCACGGTGAGAGCAGAGTGAGGCACTGAGTGATTCCAAAGGGATTCACACACACAGCAGATCCCTAAAGTCTCAGAGCAAGAGACAGGGATGTATGTAAAGACATTTAGAACAAATACAGAAATTAATCCTGGACAGGAGGAATTCAGGAATTTCAAAGAAAACCCCCAAAGCCCTCCAGTTTCTGTGTGGGTAAATCAGTCAGAACAAGGATAAAACCATTTCTGTACAGGAATAGATGGAAATTGGGCACAAATCCCCCTGGCTTCTGTGCAGGGAAGAAATGCCTGGTGAATGTGTGAGATTCTTTTCAAATTAGCAATAACTGTAACACCACATAACAAAAGGAAGATGACTTTTTGTCTTTTTGGGGTTTTTTTAGGTGGCTGGCAGAGAATCTGTATCTCTGCACGTTCCTGATTTAATTTGGAACTGTTTCTACAACAGCTCAGCATTTCAGAACTGCCCCAGAGTACACCAAGCTGGCAACAAAACCCTGACACATCACAAGCAAACATATGCCTGCGCTGAAAAACACAGCCCACATCCTCCCAAATGCAGCACTGGAGGGATGGCAGTGTCTGTTGGGAAGCACAAGGAATGAAAAACACACTCCAGGATTTCAGATTTTTAAAGTTTTTTTGTGATAAACTTACAATTTATCACCAATTTAACCCTCTCCCCCCCCCCCCCCCCCCCAATAACTACACTATCTAATTATTTAGTTTTAGTATTTTTTGCTCTAGATTTTATTTTCTTTGTATGTCTGAAGCGGTGTTCTGGTCTCCTCCTATTCCAGGAGCCTGGAAAATTCCTGTTGTTGCTGAACTTTCCTGAAGTTTTTGTTTGTTTTTTTTTTTCATTTCTCCAAGGAGACTACAGATTGTATCAGACTCATTGTTTTAATTTGTGGATCCTATAATTCCAAACCAAACCTAAGTCGACCATTTCATCAGAGAAAAACAAGAACATTGCTCAAAAAAAAAAAAAAAAAGCCAGAAGAATAATGGCAAACCCAACAAATAGTTTCATAAGGGGCTTTAAATGTTTACTCCAGTGTGTTCTGATTGTGCCTGGGAGCGGTAAAATGTAAATCAAATTAGTACTCAAGCTTATCATTAGGAAACAAGCTGGTTTTTTTAAAGATGAGGAGAAAACACCATAAATTAAGCCCGATGTGGGTTAGGCCCACACGTTACATAAGCCCCTAATCCACATTAAAACCCTTTTAGTAACATATGGGCCAGAATAATTCCCGGTGCTCTTTGCTCCTTAAGCATAACAAGCTGTTAACTCGCGGCCTTGCCCTGCCACTGGGAGCTCCTAAGCTGGAATTTCCCCCATTTCCCATCAGGATCCCAAGCGAGAATCGGGGATTCTCAGTTCCCAGTGCCAGTGCTGGGGCACCAGGAATGGGGAACCCCAACCCCAGCCAGGGAATGGTGGGCTCACGGATGGTTTTGGGCTGGGTCCTCTCACTCCACCCCAGCCATGCAGGGACACTTTCACTGTCCCAGGGTGTCCCAGCCCTGTCCAGCCTCGCCTTGGGCACTGCCAGGGATCCAGGGGCAGCAACCAGCTGCTCTGGGAATTCCAAATTCCTAATCTCCCATCCATCCCTGCCCTCTGGCAGTGGGAGCCATTCCCTGTGTCCTGTCCCTCCATGCCTTGTCCCCAGTCCCTCTCCAGCTCTCCTGGAGCCCCTTCAGGCCCTGCAAGGGCTCTGAGCTCTCCCTGGAGCCTTCTCCTCTCCAGGTGAGCACCCCCAGCTCTCCCAGCCTGGCTCCAGCCCTGGAGCAGCTCTGGTGCCTCCTCTGGGCTCTCTCCAGCAGCTCCAGGTGCTGCTGCTGTGTCCCCAGGGCTGGGGCAGCTCTGCAGGTGGGGTCTCACCGGGGCACAGGGGCAGAATCCCCTCTCCTGCTGCCCGTGGGCACACCAGAACACCCCAGGAGTTGCTGCTTTCCTTGGGTTTAAAATCCAGGTGCATTGTGCGAGAACGCTTCTGGAGCGGCTGACAGCAAGTTCAGATTTATGTCCTGCAGCACACAGCTCTCTTTACCAACAGCTCCTCAGCAGAGTCCCCCATTAATCGCTGATTTTCCAGGCATTCAGGAAATCATTCATTTGCAGGGCTGTGGAACAACATAGCAATATTCATGCTCAGTGTCATCCCACTAGTGATGGGAGCAGGTTCCAGCTCTCCCCTGTGCCACCCCTCAGAGCACCCCTTCTCCTTCCTCTGATTCCTTTGCACCTCCTCAGACCTTCCCTCTCCTCTCATTTAGGCAGAGCTAATCCCAAGGCTCAGATGGATGGAGCAACCACTGCTCCTCACCAGTGCCAGGATTCACTTTCAATGCTGAAATATTTGCAAGGGCAGCTTGAACAAGGGGAGGTTTTGTGGGTATTTTTGGTCTGGTTTTGGGTGGGTTTTTTTGTTTTGATTTTGGTTTGGGTTTTTTTTTCTTTTTTTTTTTTTCCTGAAGTTCAGGGGCATGGAGGGACATCAGTGAAACATTTAATGTGTCCCTGCAGGGAGGAGAGTCCAGGCCTTGGCTCTGTGCTCTATGAAAGGGCTCTGAAAATACAGAATGGGAGCTCCACACGCAAATGTTGAGCTTTGCAGAGAAGAGGTGGCTTTTTTATTCACCCACAAAGGGCCAGGCCCACCCACAGGGCTGCACAAACCAGAATAATAGTCATGATTGAAAAAGGAAAATATAGGCCAGAACCTGGCATTAACAGAACTCTAAAAGCTGCTGCACTGCCTGCAATCCAGACAAAAGAGATGAAACCTGGTCACACCAGTGAGAAAGGGGAGAGGGCCTCCAGGCACAAAGCTGATTTCTGCTCTTTACTGGTATTTAGCTCATCTAAAGGGAAGCTGAAGGTTTAAAAGCCATTTTTCTCAAATGGAAAATGATTCATTTCTTTTTTCTCCCCCAACAATATGTTCTAATCTTGTTCACTTCACTGAGAACATGGTGACACATTGGGAAGCACTGTGCAGCAATGACTTTCCTGAATGGAAAGGAAATGTCAAACAGGATTCTTCTGCATGCACATGTGACATTTTCCTGCCCTCTCCCAGCAGAAAAAGCAAAAAGGTCACAGGTGACAGCCTTGGCCACATCTTCCCAGGAATGCTGGGTTCCTCTAGCATCACCTTGAGCAGGGACCTCCTCTTCCTCCTTTCCAAAGCATAAACTCAGCCTCAGAAAATGCAAAATTCTGGCCAGAGGGTCTTCTTTATGTATCAGGAATTGCACACACACACAAAAAGCCTTTTTTGTTTCTTGTTTCCCCTCTCAGGAAGTCCCCAGCATCCTCTTCCCTTCCTCTGTGCCCTCAGGGCTCCCTGTGGGAACACAGCCCTCCCTACAGAAATATCAGGGGCCCCCAAAGAAGTTCCAGACTGTAAAAACCCTGTTCTCCTTTCCCTCCCATCCCCTGCCAGTCTCTGAAGAAAACCTCTGAGAGCACCACAGAGGAGGCGGCAAAGTTTTGCCACCTCACAGCCATGGGATGACCAGAAATGAGACATCTGAATAAAAGCTGGATAAATAACCATACAGAGCACGAGAAGTCCTTTAGGGGGAAAAAGCAGCTTTATCTTTGCCCTGAAGGGGTTTATGAGAGCAGCCTTTAGGCTACAAGATAGATAAATTGTCTACAAAATGCCTAATTCTGAAGAGAACTAATAAAAAAATTGAGCTCTCCAATGAATCTGTTTTCCTAAGAGAAGACAACCCCAAAGAGCCACTTGTGTCTGTTCTGGAAACTTCCTGGTGAGCATGTGCTGAATGCTGCTCTTGTGAGGCAAAGAGGCTGGAGGGAGCAGAGCCGGTGCCCGTGTTCCCTGAGCACACAGAGGCAGGGACAGACAGATGCTCCCAGCTGGGCATCCCAGCCTTGCCAGAGGCTTTGGGGCTGGCAGAGCCTCAGCAAGGCACAAGCAGCTCAGGAAGTGTGCCGTGCAATGATCTGCCACCAGGGCTCTGCCCAGGCAGGCGTGTTAGCCCTGTTTGGGGAACTGCTGCCCTCTGCAATGTGTCTGAACACATCAACTCCTGCCAGGGTCTGGCGCAGAGCTCTGCCAGGTGGCTGCCTCCAGCCTGATGCCAGGCCGTGGCTGCAGGCACAGATGGGGCTGGAGGTGCTGCCCTGAGCCCCCCAGCCCCAGGAGGGCTGCAGGAGGAGGCTGGGGGGCTCAGGGGAGCTGCTCTTGTGGCACTGCTGCTGTGCTGGGCTGCTGCCAGGGTCAGCCCCTCCTCTGCAGGGTAGGCTGCACACTCTGCAGCTGCCCGACTGCTCCCCTGGCCCCTCTCCTGGCTGGGTGTGCAGGAAGGAGAGGAACCTGCAGCTCTCAGTGCCCCTGGAGCCACACGTGATAAGGGATTGTTATCTCTGACATGCCTCAGCCACTGCACTCGCTGCCCTGTGATCCTGCCCTGAAGGATCCATAACCACTAAACCAAAGTGGCTTCATCTGCTGGAGACTCCTGCACAGCTCACATTCTGCCTGGACTTTGAGCAGAGGGGTTTCATTTCTCCCAGCTAGCAATTTAAAGGTTCTATATTGATATATTGACCCCATCCATGTGTGCTGGCCATGGCTGCTTGCTTTGGGAGGCAGACTGCATCACCCAGAACTGTCCCTTGTGAGATGCCCAGCCTGCATCCCAGCAGCCACAGACCCCCAGGAAGTCAGCAAAGACAAAAACCAAGCTTGCATTTCAAAGTCACAAACCTGGCACCGCACAGGGCCCACCTGCCACCTTAATGCATCAAAAAGACATCATGGAAATGACAGCAAGCAATTATGACACGAAGGTAAAACACATTTTAATGAATGCAACTCTGCTGAAAGCTCAGCTTCGAGGGGTGTCATGGGCTGAAGGGAATTCTGGTGGTGTCCATCTGTGACACCACTCCCTCCCACCCTTTGCTCCTGTCAGCAGCTCTTGCCTTCCCTCACACACTTCAGATGGAGATGGCAGGAATGAATAAAACACCCCAAATTAGGATAACACTGCTCAGCAGAAATGGAATAGCTCAGATTTTTCTGCTTGCTCTGTTCAAGGATTCACAGGAGCAGAAAACTGAAGGGCACATAATGGGAATTTTGTGTACCCCAGTCACTCAGTGCATTTGAACCCTGCTAATAAAATTAAGTGACCCTTCCTACCTCTCTTGCCCCTTTAATTCTCAGCACAGCATTTAACACTTTCATTGTAAGAAAGCCTGATTTCTTTCTAACAGAAAAGGTGTTGAAGGTATAACAGTGATGCCACTAACAATTAACCCTTCTTTTTCAGAGAAATGCTGTTCATCACCTTGCCCCTGAAAATTTTAAATGTTTCTCAGGTTTATTTTAAGGGTGGATTTGGAAAAACCACTCCCTGTGTGGCGCCTCAGGGCAGGGGCTCTGAGCTTGGCTGAGGCAAAATAGAGATAATGAAGAATAGAAATAATAAAATAGCACTTTCCATCAGTACCTCTCTGCAGAGGATGCTCCTGTCAGTTAGACCTGAGGACTTCCCCAGCTCACCTGAATTTCTGTCACTGTCTGAGGTGTTAGCACAACATCCTGCAGTGCTTTAGATAAACACAGGTTGGACTTGATGATCTCAAAGGCCTTTTCCAACCTAGTTAATTCTCTGATTTTTCAGGGTTATTATTAATTTCACTGAACCTCAGCAGAGATTCAGCTCCTCTCTGGAAGCATTGTTAGAAGCACAATTCATTGTTACAAATAACCCCATTACAAACAGCCAAGGCCTTCCAATTAAGCAAGTGCAGGACAATAGCAGAGCACATTTTCCTGAGGTTACGTGGCAAATGGCAAAGTTCTGTCATTGTCTCCATGTCTTGCAATGCCACTGACATTCCAATACACTAAAATAAATCCCCTGTTGGAGTATTTTGAGCCTCTGCCCCCTGCAATGGGAGTTTCAGCAGGCTGACAAAGCAGGAATAAAATCTCACCTCGGTGGCACGTGGCTGCAGAGTGCTTTCGTGCAGGAAAATATTTCCTTTGACATTTTCGATGAAAGGGACACCTTTGGGGCTGTTCTACAGGTATTTCACACAAGGGCAAAGTGCTGCTACACCCACAGAGTCCAGGGGGGTTTATAATTCCCTTTTCTTTCTCTGAACACACAGTTCTGTGCTGCAGCGGCATCCAGAGCCCTTCTGCCACAAGCAAGCCCTGGTTTGTCTTTGTGTCAGCAGAAAGCTTTGCTTTCCTACATTGCTTAGGATTAAAATAGCCTGACTCAGTTGCAAAAGTCACAAATTGTTATGGCCGACAGGTTATCCAGGTGAAAACACCCAGAGCCCAGTGCTGATTTCACTGGGAAAGAAAAGGAATCGTTTCTGAGACAGCACACCAAACTTCCCTTAAGGTTATGGGATGGTTTGGATTGGGAGGGACCTTAAAACCACCCAGTGCCACCACTGACATGCCAGGGATACCTTCCACTGTCCCAGGCTGCTCCAAGCCCTGTCCAGCCTGGCCTTGGGCACTGCCAGAAGGTCACAAGACCCTCAGTTACCAGACCTTTCAAGGAGTTATTGATTAATAAAACACTGCCAACAAGGACATTTATGTTTTTGACCCAATCTATAAATATTTCATCTTATGGACCCATGCTGCAGTGTAAATTTCCTTAGCCAATCATGTTATAACACACAGTGCTGCATTCTAAACTCCTTGTTCACCTCTGTAACTACTTTTATTTTTTCTATATTTTAAACTCTAAAACTCCAAACTTTCCTTTACTTAGCTTAATGTGTCTCTACTTTAAACCACAAATCCATATTCTCCCTTCCAGCACCGGAGTTTGGGAGCCTTTTCCAAGGTCTCAGATCAAATCCTGGGTTTGATTCTTGCCTTACAGGCCCAAAGTTCTGAGAATTCCCTGCATTTTGGATTCCAACACCCCCTGAGTAGCCAGATAGAAATAGCCCTGCAAAATTCATGCTCTGGAACGTGAAGGAACAATTCAAAGAAACATCTGTAAGATTTGATAGTTGTTTTATAACCTTGGGGAAATACAGACATTTTTCTCCCAGAAAAGGCCAGGCTGCTTCTTGTTAACTTTTCCAGAAAGAGGAAGCTAAAAAGCAAATTTATTCAAGCCTAAGAAATTGCCTTTAGAATTTTACCTGTATCTCCACTAGACCATCATTAGTGACAAAATAAATCTTCAGTGATTGCTGAATTCCTGTTTAATTTATGGACATCTTTTTGAAAAATGAAGGCTAAAATATACACAGGTACACGATAATAAATTATAGATTTGAAAGGGGATATGCAAAGGCAGGAGTCTGAGCAATCATTTTTCTCTCTCCCTTCGTTTCAGATGGAGAATCACCCAGCTGCAATGAGCTCCATGTATCACAACCCTGCCTGGGAGGCTTTTTAACTATAATTATTAAAATTAGGAAATACTAAACAATGCGAATGTTTTCCCCTTGTTCTGTGCATGCCACACTATTGGACACTGTGAATTTCTTTGGTATGTGTGTTAAATCTTTTTTTTTTTAATACCCAATTCCTTGCCAGCCAGTCTGATTTTCCTTGTTATGTGTTTTTAGGGATCTGGGATTGGGAATTGCTGTTCCTGCACTCAACAGGTTGCTCAAAGTCAGATTTTACACAGGGCACTCATTCTGTAAAACCCAGGAAGAGCTCTAATTTCAGCTTTTTAGGTTTTTTAATAGAAATGCTATCCACATTTTTGTGTGGGTTTTTTTCCCCCTCTGTCAATTCAAGATTAATGAGATTCAACATGAATTAATGTGGACAGTTCAGAAACTCACAGAGGACTCTGTGATCTTAGAAGTCTTTTCAGACCTAAATGATTCTGATTTATGGGATGTGAGCAAAGGTTTTGAGCTCAACAAACAAGCAAGAGCATATGTAGGTCACCCCTTGTGGAGCTCACGCTTTTCCTGCTGAATAAAGGAAGAAAATATTTTTTTACCTCATTTTGCTGCTGCACAGAGGAAATTTTCAATATTTTTAGAAGACTTTGCAGCACCAAGCCTTTGTCCCATTTTTAATCTGGTTTAAGATGGCTTCTCCCCTGGATCTGACTTGTGAGCACAAGAGAAGATGTTTTCCCCGGCACAGGGATCCAACACTGGCACAGGCAGCCCCTGTGCTGGGAGATGCTGAAACCACTGCAGTGACCTGAGCAGCCTGGTTTGAGTGGAAGCAGAGGATCCCCAGGGGTGTCCCCCAGCTTCAGCCACTCTGTGATCCAGAGTTGGTTGGCACTGTGGATCCCACACCCCTCAATTTAGTGGGAATCTTTGTTAATTAGGCCATTAAAAGTGAGTATTTTTGCAAGCCAGGTGGAAACACAAACATGGGAACATGACCTGTCATCCTGGTATAGCCTTCCCAAGCTTTGTCCTCCAAGAAATCCCAGGTGATTTTCAGAAGGGGACCAGCTAGCCAGAATACCTGAACAACACCATCACTTCCATTTCCTTTTGTCAATATTTTTAATCAGGAATCTCCCCTAAAATATTCCCATGTGGAGATGGCCCAGCAAGGTTATCATAAAATTAGTAAAGCTGATAAAAATGGCTGTGCAGGAGCTAATGCCACCATAAATAGCATCGGGGTGAATGTTAACCAGCAGCTCAGGATAAGCCCAACCCCATTGAGGCTGAAATCCACTGCAGTGAACACCAGGTGAGCATAAAATATCAGAAGAGCGCGTGAAGGATTTTGGCCTCTGCCTGCTCTCAATGCTATATCTAATCTGAGAGAAAAAAAAAAAAATCTTTTTGAGGCCAGTGGCAGCAATTTAATCCCCAATGCCCAGAGGGAAAGCCCTCATTGCTTCCAGTGAGGATGGATTTATTCGGGTTTTTGGCTGCCCCACAGTTAAACTTTGGTGTTGTATCCATGATCCTGGGAATTCCCTGCCAGGGGGAACAGCAGCTCCTTATTTTCAATGGCACTCCTCCAGGAACACAGGCTGGGTTTTTGGGTCCCTGGACTGTGTTGCAGCTCAGGGTAAGAATCTGATTAATTTCCCACCGCTATGTGTGGCTTTCAAGTTGTTTCAGCTTGGAATGTTACATCAAATGGGCCAGTTCCATTGGTTTGGGGTGGAATATTCCCTCTGTCACTGTCACTGCCCTCAGCAGCGCAGGCTGGCACAGGGAGGCACACAGAGCTGCTCTGCATTATCCTGCCCCGGGTTCTGTGCACGGTTTTATGCTGTTAATGTAGATAATCACTGTAAGCACATCCACTTACAGGCATAAAATAATGAAGCTTTCTCTGCTGCTTTGGGTTTTTTTCCCAATATTTCATGTGATACCTCTCCATTCTTCTCTCCTCCTTGGTCAAACAGGTAAAACCAGGAGGGAGAAGCAATTTATTTATCATGCTGAGCAAATCAGATTTGTATAAATTACACAAGTAGGAGAGAATCAGGAATTAGTGCTGTGAAGGAAGACTTGGGCAACCCAAAGCAATACAAATAACTGTGCTGATGAACTTCTCAGCTTGGGCATTCCATTCATTCCTCAAAGACACTGCCCTACATCAACTGGAATATTTCATTTGCACTTAAAGCTACTTAAGAACTGCAAAAAATGTGATCTAGGAATGCTGGCCTTGGGTTTCTCAGTAACAGCTTCATGGTTTCAGAGCTGACCATCTCCTCCTGCCTCTGCCTTGGGTCACAGAACATCAGTGCCAAGGTGGAGAGGGAGAAGATGCCCAGAGGCACCTGAGTTTGCCAGGACAGGGCTTTTTCCAAAGGGACGTTTCAGCAATTGACAATGCCAGCCCGATTTTTTTGACAAAGCAGAGGGGAGAAAAAGAGGGAGTTTGGCTGAAATGTATTGTCCTGTCCTGTTTCCAGCAGCAAAGTGCCTGCAGTGGGTCAAATCATGGTCTCTCATCAGCTAGCTCTCTCTCATCAGAGAGCACTCATGCAGCAACAAAGTGGAGTGGGCAGAATGTGAATTAGCCAGGACAAGAAAAGCCCAAAACAAAACCAACCCAGGCAGGAACGGAGGGCAGAGGGAATGTGACTCTTCTCACCTCACAACACAACGCTAATGCCAAAGTCTTCAGCATCACTAAAGGTGCCAGAGGCAAAAGGCAAAACCTGCAAGAAAATGTTTTGCAGATGCACCAGAGCAGCTGGAGAGCCATGAGAGCTCTGCAGAGAAGCACCCCAGAAACACCACAGGGTGCTGGCAGAAATGCAGTTTGTGCTGGCTTTGGGCTACCAACCAAGAGTATCCCAGTCACACCCAGCTTTTGGGGTAACACAGTCTGTTAGTGCCCTCCTGGCTCCCTCTGCCAGGACTTCTCCTCATCCTGATGCATTTAACAGGGAGCTAGGCTCCTGTAGAGCCCCTTCTGCAACCATGGGGGTGCATGAGGTGAGAAACAGCTCAGCCAGCAGAACATTAAACAGCTGGTGCAAGCTCTGGGGCCGATGGAACAGACACCCGAGGAGCAGAGCACAGCACAAGCAGGGAAGGTTTAATCCCAGTCCCAGCAGGACAGGGAATGTCCAGTCCCAGTCCCAAGCAGGACCACCAGGGAAGGGCCAGGAGCCCTGGCAGGCTGTCTGTGCCTGCTCCAAGGCTCCAGGCTGAGCTGTGGCCCTGCTGAGCCCTGGGAAGGGTCACTGAGCAATAACGAGACCCAGGGGCTCCTCACGCTGCAGCACAAATAGCATTGCAAATGAAACTCCCTGCTCTTTCTCCAAGGAATGAAATCCTTCTCCTTCCTCCCAGCCACGTGCCCCCAGCCCAGGGGCTCCCTGCCATGGGTGGCAGCCACAGGAATGGGATGTTCCCAGACACATCCCTGCCAAAGAATTCCTGCAGCTCCACTCCCCTTCCTCCCTCACCTCTCCTCCTCAGATCCAGCTCACTGGAGTAAAGTGACACATTTATATATAATATACACACAGATTATATTTTTTATATGTGTAATACACAGACCTTAAAATATTCTACGTGTCCTTTCAGTTGTGTGCTGACACACATAAATTTCAACCTGTTTATACACATCCTCAAAACCCCATCTATTGTTTTATCACGTATTTTATTGTGTGTGGGTATATAAAATAGATCATGCAAATGCCAAGGGAGAGACAAAACATTCACAGAGTCATCCTTAGAATGCAGAGATTTAAACCCAAAAACTGCAGCTGTCTTTGGGTTTCATCTTGCCAGGTGCTATGTAAATGATGGTATGGGCTATCAAAGCATATATTCCATATGTTTAAATTTAAACATTCCTGCTTGTGAGCAAACTTTTAGTAGTTCTTAAGCCGTGAAGCTTTGCTTTGTTTCCCAAAATCCTGTCCCACATCTGTGGATGAGTGGAAAAGGGTCTACAATGCCAGGACCAGGGTGAAGAGAGTTAATAAAGTGAAATACTCTCGTGTTGAGATTTAAGCCACTCTTTTGAAATAAGTGTGGAAGGAGGAAGATGAGTTAGGACACATTGAAATGATGCTGGCAGAGATTTGGGACAGTCAATTTACCTCACCAGCTTGCTCATAATTAATAGTAACTAATGGCAGAAAAGAGAAATGTGCACTGGGAAAAGAGAGCAGTGGAATAAAAACATGACATGAATTCTTCTCCCTCCTTCATGATCTGCTAAAGGGTTGTTGGTTTGGGGGTTCATTTCCCCTGTAAAGAGGAACCATGGGAAGAGCTCCAGGGAGCAGAAACTCTGCCCTTGGTCACAGGCTAGAGGCTCCCACTCATTTTCTGGAACTTTCCAGGTTCCTGTGAGTGTGACCAAGCAGAATGTAACAGAAGCCCCTTCCTGGATGCAGGCTGTGCCAGGATTCTCAGTGTATGCAGTACTTTAAACTGGGTATGGGCTGCTAAAGTCCTGAGGGCAACAGAGTTAAAATTTCTCAGAACTTGACCAAGAAATGGAGAAAACTTCCAGGGTTTTATGAAAACTTCCACATTTCCCAACATGTTAGAATACACTTGTTTTGCGGACATTGTGGCTGCTTCCAAACTCAAGCCAGAATTCTGGAAGGATACAGAGGGGGAAGAAGGTGTTTTACATCCCCAAATTCAGTTATGAGGCCCTGACATCAGACAAGGTTTTAGCTATCAGCCTATCAATATTACATAAACTGAAATTTGTCTAATAATCACACATTGCATCCAACATGAATTCCCCATTGTGGAACAAGAATAAAGGCTTCAAATTCCTGTGCAAAGGACTCTGTCACCATTGGTAACATCAATGTGCTACATGTTTACCCTCAGGTAAACAAACAAAAAAATCAACATTGCTTATTTCAGGGGAAATTATCCCTGGAGAACCCAAAACATGCCAGGAGAAATGCACAGTGGGGCTCTGGCCTCCCAAAACACGAGAAATGCAGAGGGGGCTGTGACCCCCCAACATGCCTGAGAAATGCACAGTGGGGCTGTGACCACCCAAACCATGCCTGAGAAATGCACAGTGGGGCTCTGTTCCAAACGAGTGTGCTTGAGAACACTCAAAAAATCAAGGCTATGAGGAAAAGTCAGAATTAATATAAAATTACAAAGCACAACAGGTTCTCTGGCAAGATTCACTCTACTCACAAAGGCCAGCTGAGGCACAATAAGGAAAGCAAGCAACAACAAAACCAAGCAAAATCCAGGCAATCAAAGCAGGAATGAACTGGAGCTACCTAGGTGGGCGTGTATGGAGTGTAAACAAGGATGGAAAGCTCAACAACACTTAAACTTAGCAGCACTTTAACTTAACTTACACCTTAATTTATAGCTTAACCAGAGCAATCTAACAGAGGAATGATATTTAACAGCATTTAGGCTAAATTAGAAATATAACTTTACTTAACTCCCGGATTTGCTGTGGCATAGGGCGAATGGTGTGCACACACGCAGACACAGCTAGCGCAAGATAAAAAAACTTGCAAAAAAAACCTGCAAGTGGAAAAAAAACCCTTAGAGGTGGGTGAAATACTCACTTTGGATGTCTCTGCACCTCCTGAGGGGTGGGCGATTGCTGGTCAGCCTGGTGGCCCAGGAGAGATCCAAGTGCCCCAAGGGCCAGACTTTGGGTACAACAAAGGCTCATCCCGGCCACTTTTTGGGTCGGCACTTATTGGAAAGCGTAGGACAGGAATGTTGTACCATGCAGGGCACAGGAGTGTTTTCCAACACGAGAGAAGCAGGAGCCGGCTGGGAGCTCCCGAGAGCGCTTTATGCTGAGCTCAGAGCCGAGCGCAGGTGCTCCGAGCGGGGCTAAGCTCAGGTTACACCGCACCTGCGGGGGGTTAAAGGGCACCGCGCCACCACGGGCTCCCAGCCCGAAACACGCGTGGGACATGCCAGCTGGAATCCTGCCCGGGAATCTCAGCCCTGGGCACCCCTGCACAGCCTGGACTTCCCTGCAAAGGGGAGGCAGCTCTTTCCAGGATCCCTTTGGGGGAGGCATCCTGTGGGCGTTTTTCCTTCCACCGCACTCCAGCATGCGCTGCCGCTGCTCGGAGGAGTTAATTTCTGCAACAATAGTTAGGCAGGCTGGAGAGGAATACTGAGTAAACAAATCTAAATTATTTCAGTTTTGGATCTCAGCTATGCAATTCCAGTTTTGTTGCTAGGTGGGAGTCATTCTCCTCTGGTGGTGTTTTCTTTTTTCAGAGCAGCTCAGGACCCATATGTTTGCTTTCTGGTGGAGCACTCTGAGTTCCACTGAACCAGCAAAAACCGAATTTAAACATTTACTTGAGAACTGAGAGTCACCAGGGGAAAGTGACCCCCGGTGGCCGAGCCGAGGCCAGGGGATGTTCTGATCCCTGTGACTGAGAGTTCCAAATCGGCCTCGAGCATTCAGCACTGTGGACACCCGGCCCCAGCCCTGCTGTCCCCCTGGGAGGCTCCTGCCACGCTTGGGGACAGGCTCTGAGGGGACACGTCGCCTGTCCCTCGCTTGGCACAGAGCAGCAGAGACCCTGCTGGACGTGCTTCCATCCCTCCCGCTGGTCCCAGGGCTGTCCCCAGCCCGCAGACCTGTGCGTGCCACCCTGTCCCACGCCAGGCGCCCCGGGACGGAGCTGCCCCGCACGGGACACCCCTCCAAAGCCCAGGGAGGGCAAAAAATCAGGAGCGGCGAGGCTGGAGGGCACGGCGGGACAAGCTGCTCCCGTGCCGAGGAGGGGCTGCGGGAAGAGACCCGCGGGGGCTGCAGGGACGGCGGCAGGGACAGCTCTGCCGCTCTCCCTGTCCCTGTCCGTGTCCCAGAATCCCGGAATCCCAGCAACCCCAGGGCTGGGGTTGGAAGGGACGTCTGGAGGGCCTCCAGACTGAACCCCTGTCGCCACCTGGAGCGGGTGACACAGGCACGCTCCGGGTGGGTTTGGGATGTCCCCACAGCGGGAGACTCCTACACACCCTCCCTGAGCAGCTGTCCGTGTCCCTGTCCATGTCCCCGTGTGCGCGCGTGTCTCCGTGCGCGCGCGGAGCCCGGAGCCGCCTGGCCCCGCCCGGGGCCGCCCCCGGGAGGATCCTCCCGCTCCATCCCTCCCTCCATCCCTCCCTCCGTCCCTCGGTCCCTCGGGCGCGGGGGGCGCGGCGGCGGCGGCGGCGGCGGCAGCGCGGAGCCCCCGCGCCATGGGCGGGCGGCGCGGAGCGGCGCGGAGCCGGCCCGTGGCCCGGGGCTAGCCGGCATGAACTGAGCATGGCGAGCGGCCTCGGCCCGCGCTGGCCCCGCCGAGCGGCCCCGGGCGGCGGCGGAGGCGGGGGGCTGCTGCTGCTGCTGCTCTGCGCCGCGGCGGGGCTGCCCCGGAGCGCACAGCAGGTGCTGCGGATCGGTGAGTGCCGCCGGGGCGCGCCGGGGCCGGGCGGGGGCTCCGGGGATCTCCCGGGCGGCGGGGAGCTCGCCCGGGCGGCGGCGGGACCCGCGCGGCTCCCGCTAGGCGCAGCCGCCGCTCCGGAGCCGGGGATGCTCGGGATGCTGGGGATGCTGAGGGATGCTCGGGGACGCTGCGCTGCCGCGGCTTCGCTGCCCAAAGTTGGCCCCGGTGAGCGGTGCCGGGAAGTTGGGCGCGGGGATCCCGGCGGAGCATCCCCGCAGCCCGCGGGGCACGCTGCGAGGGGCCCCCAAAGCCGGGCGGGCGCCTGTGTCCCCGCCGCAGGAAGGGTTCGGTGACCCTAAAATCTGTGCCCAGCGGTGCGGAGTGTCCCGGCTCGGAGCGCAGGGCGGGCGGCCGTGGCTCTGGAGGGGGACTGGGGGGATGCGGGATGCGTTTGCCGCTACCCCCGGGCAGGGGCAGCTCCGCGGGGCTGCGCGGAAAACTCCGCGGAACGGGAATTTATTTTTGAGTAGAAAACTCCGCACCATGGAAACGGGGCTCGGCTCACAGGAAGCCTCTCTTCCTACAGTGGGTTTCTTGTGTCAGTCAAGTGAGACGGTGAATACAAAGTGTCGGAAGAGTTCGGGGTTAGCAGAGACTGTGGGAAAGATGTAGGCAGAATCTGGCACGCCGCTGTTTCTGTCTATCCCTCTTTCGCTTGGCAAACATTGAACATGAGGCGGGGGAAAAAGGAAACAAACAAGAGAAAAAAAAAACTAAAAAAAAAAAAATAAGGAAAAAAAAAAAAAAAAAGCTGTTTACGGCACCGGGGAGAGCATCCCGCAGTTCCCACAGGCGCGTTGCCGTGCGGAGCTGAAGATCGGTGCCTTGTGAACCGCAAGCGCTAACCCCGCTCCGCTCGCCCGCGGCGGCGCTCCCTGAAGCCCAGGGGAAGGCTCCTTGTGCCCGGAGAGCAAAGCACGTGTGCCCGGAACATTGAAATGAAGTAAGGTGCAGCCCTTCAGCGCTGGGCAGCAGAGCCGGGGCACTCAGCAGCCGCAGCCGAGGATGTCCCCTGGGCTCCCCGCTGTCCCCGCTCGGGGGGCGCGCACCTTTCCCTGGGGGTTCGGGGGAGTTCGCCGCTCCCTGCTCACCCCTGCCGGGAGCACGCACCGCGCAAAGCTGGGCGATCCCGCAAACACAGCGGGGATGCAGGCACATTTCCCCCCGTGAAACCTGGGGAAGACAATCGCGTTCGAATCCCTGAGCCGCAGGCACCAGCGGGATGCTCTGGACATGCACAAAATGCTGCCCTTAACTTACTCTGGTTTAGTGGGAACAGCTCTGAAGGAAGGAGCAGCGTGCCAGCGTTTAAAGGGCTTGAGCTCAGCCTAAATGCCCGTGTGCAGGAGGAAAGCTCGGCTTGGCGCTGCCTTCGGGCTCGCAGGGAGCCCCGCAGAGCTTTGGGGTGCTCCCTTTGCTGCCCTGTGCCCTGCAGAACTTCTGTGCTGCTCTGTGCGCCCAGCGAAGCTCCGGGCGATCGCCCCTCGCCTCACGTTGCTTCCCCTGAACTGCCCTGCGAGGGCTGCGGGCTGTGAATTTCTGCGTCAGATTTGCTCTCCAGGGCACGCAGGGATGGGAGCCCAGCGCTGAGTGTCCCCTGCCACTGCCACCAGGACAAAAGGAGGCACGAAGCTGGCAAAGTGCTCGGCTTTCAATGGCACCCGTGCAGAGGGATGTGCAGGGCAGTCGATGTGTTAGGGGCTGGGAATGCATGAAATATTGAGTGTATCCTTCCTGCCGTGGCTCTGCTGCCTGTGGAGTAATGATGTTATAAAATATTAATCCTTCACATCCGTTAACGGCAGCAAAGTTCCTCCGTGGAGTCTGTCGCTCTTGGAGGTGGCAGAGAGGAGTGATGGCAGTAACTCCTCCAAATCTCTTTGTGATAACATCACAAAATCATCCCCAAGCATTTCTGACAGCAAAGGAAATGCCATGAAGCCATCAGATTGTTTTCCCCGTGTTTTAGTTAATTAAGGGAAGAAAGTGCAGCGGTTTGTGCCCGGAATCATACACTGAGAGTTTAATTGCATTTTCCACTGTCAGGGAGCTTTCAGATTTGTTTTTTATTAATTTTTTTCTGGCTTGTAAAATGAATGAATGGATTGTCTTGGTGGTGTTTAATTAGTTGAGAAAGGACGTGTGAGCGATATGAATTCCAGTTATTCCTCAACACTCACTAACGACTCCTTTTCCAGCTCTCTAAACAAAAGATGAGGGATGGCAATGTGACCAAGCAAAACTGACTCATTAGGATAAAAGTAATGGATTTTGAGATAAGATGGAGCTTGAAGTTTCAGTAATAAAATAAAATGAAATAAAATGCTGCTGTCTTACTGGGTATTTCTTCCCCACTCCTGCTCAAAAGCTTTTCCCTTGACACACGAGCTAATGGAGCTGTCCAAGGAAATACCATCTTTATCTGCACATTACCCACCAGACTGTATTACATAAAAGTGTATTTAAAGTTCATGACCCCAATATTTCTTACTGAATTCCAAGGAATTTTCAGTTTTTACAACAAGTCCTTCTTATCTATGCTACTTGCACCAATTGTATGAAATAAATGATCTCCAAGGAAGAATGGTAATGAACTGGAGCAGATGCTCAGGTGCAGAAACAGCTTCCAAAGACATCTCAGCAGCAACAGAATAATCCATTTGTTGGTGCAGGATGCAGAGCTCTCATTCCTGGACAGATTACAGATTCTGAATAGGTTGTAAGGGTAAAATCCAGTGATATTATGTGAAAATTTATGGATGGTCGTCATCTGAGCTCCATTCTGGGTTAGAACTGACCAACAGCAAGTTCTTAACAAAGCACTGGAGCTATTCAAAAACTAATGGATGAATCTTGGAATTATCTCTGAAATTACCAGCTCCTGGAAATGAACAAATGGGCAGGTTTCAGGGTTTGAAGGAATTGCTCGGGGCGAGGAGACAGAAACCAGAAGGATTTTCAGGAATTAGTGTGTTTCTGTAAATGGAATATTTACATAAGTGTTCGTCCTTTGCACTGATTGACTCCTTACTCAAGCAAAATTCCCAAATTTGGTGAATTGTGTTTTCCACAATAGAGGACTAGCCCCATAACATTTATCTCCAACTGAGAAATATCAGATTTAAACCAAACACATGCAAGGCAACCTAGCCCACAAAATACCAATTTTTAATAAGTTGGAATTTTCAATATAGATTTCAAAATCTCTGTTGGATTTCCCCCAGCAGGGCTAAAGCTGTGAGTTCTTTTCCTGTGTGAAATTGCCATTTTCCCCTCATGAGCATGATAAAGGCAGAAACCTTGTTAATTTCTCTGCAAATCTGCTACTTTTCACCAACTCTTTTTGAGATTTTGTTTGTGACGGGAGTGGTACTAACACACATCTAAGCTTCATCAGTGTGAAATGGCAAAAACCCTTCTTGGAACGTCTCTTATCATATTTGAACATCATGAAAAATGTTAGTTTACAGTATTTGTTACTAAGTATCTACAAGTTATTCTATTTTATGATATGATAGGAAGTGCAGCTGCATTTTTCTCATCAGATGATGAGACATTAAATACATTCTGTGCACTAGACTCTGAGTGCTCAGTGGTTTATCAGTTCTTTGTGATACACTTTTCCTAAGTTCCTTTATTCTACACTTAGGGAAAACTGTTTTGCTGCAGATATTTCTAAAGGATTGTTACCAAAGCATCCGAAATTTGATTTTCACACCTCTCCCTCCTCACTGGATTTGACAGCACTGTGCAAGTGGGAGGCAGGGCAATGTTTGGCTGAGTTCAAATGGGTAATTGAGTTAAAAATCCCTAAAAATGCTGGTGAAAAATGCTTTGCAAGCCCTCAGCAAGGGAACTCCTGCTGCCTTGGTGAGTGGCTGTGCCAGGACGTGGTGGCTGCTGGGGACAGGGAAACTGGGAGGGGACCTGCACTCTCCAGAAAATCACCAGCTTGGGCCTCCATTGCCAGAAGCTCCTAAATACCTCCTTGGGCAGGGAAGAGATGAGCTGGAAAGGTGCAGGGGGGTCCTCAAATATTCCATAATGCAGGGGTTGGTGATTTGCAGCAGCCAGCCAGGGCTGTGTGAAGAAAACCTGAGGGTGTGAGTGGCTTCTGGGAACAGCCACGGAAAGGTCCCGGGGCCAGACAGTGCAAACTGAGGGAGGCAGGTTGGGTTTGGAGCAGAGCTAGGGTGGTTTAGGCACGGCTGAGGGACTGAGAAACCTGAGAAATAGGTAATAAAGTCAAATATAAATGCGTCAGTGCTGCATTTCCCAGGAGCTCCGCAGGTGAGCGTGCCTCTGGGTGAGTTCCCCTCGTGTCTGGGTGAGCAGCCACTGGGCTGTAGGTCAGGAGCTGGTGCTGGGCCGGGTCAATCCTTATTCCCCTCACTGACACGGGGCTGGGAAATGGGACACCCTGCAGCCTCCCTGCTGTAACCCTGGGAGCAGCTCGAGCACGCGATGGAGTCCCGATTCCAGTGCTGGAATTGCCCAAATTCCTCCAGGGAGGAGAGTTTGCCATCAGGTGTTTGGGGCAGGAGGAGCCTTCCTTGCAAACAGAATAAAAAGCCATGTCCCAGAGTTTTTCTCTTGCCCAGCAGGCTGTTTTCAGGAGTTCGGGTGTGCTAATTGTTGTTTCAAGTCCCCTGGCTTCCCCAAAACACCCCATTTCCAGGGCACTTCCCCTTGCCTGAGCTCTAAGCTCCTCCATATGGCCCTGTCCTCTCTCAACATTTTCCATTTGGGCTGGAAGTACAATCCCAATACTGTTTTTTCATTACAGTCTGTTTTGTATGTCCTGGTCAGTAATAAAGCTTAAATCCTGCTCCCCCTTCAATACTTTAAACAACTGCCTCTAATCTTCTTTTCTCAGAAAGGCTTGATTTGACCAACTAAACTATAGATTGTACTGCAGCAAAAGAAACAAATCCCATCCCAGAACTGATTAGTTTTGCTGCACAGCTTTGGGGCTGTGACCAGCAAGCCCAGTCTGTCCTAGTTTGGGTTGACTTTAGATTTTAGTTTGCAGTAATGAGTTTATGATCTTGGGCAAGCTTTGCAGAGGGAGGTTATTACCCTTCCCTCTCTCTCCCTGCTGAAGGTTAGAGGGTATTTTCCAGGAAATTATGAGCTCTCAAACAATGAATTTGCTTTCTCAGGGCAAAATCAAAATTCCATATTAAAACGGCTTCATTATTCTACACTAGCATTGTTTTCACTTCAGCTACAGGAGCCAGTATCTGATAGGGCTGTTAAAGAAACTTCTTCTTTTTTTTTCTTTTTAAATCCTTTGACAGTGCAGAAAGTTCCTGAAATACTCTTAGAGCTTCACTAAATTAGGGTGACCCAAACAGAGGGAAATGGAAGTGGCTTCTGTGGCCAGAGAGGCAGAACTGGTGTCAAAGGCTCAGTTTTGAGCTTCTTTTCTTGGTCCATCAGGCTTTTTGCAATCACACCTTCTAGTTGGGTTGCTGTTGGTTTTTGTTTTTCCTTTGAGCTTTCAGACTGCACAAGTTTAAAAGAAGAGAGTTATAAATTCTTTTAGCACTGAGGTTGTTCTCATGTCCTGCCCCCGGCCCTGCACACCCAAACTTGGCCTATTTCAAGGCAAATTCTGTTTGCAGCGCACAGGTTCTGGCTGGGGTCCAGGAGCAGCCCCCTCCCACCCTGCTGGGAGCCACCGAGGCCCTCATGGGTGGGAGTGACAGTCAGAGTGCAGAGGCACCTCCCGAAATGCAGAGTTTGGGCGAGCACCCTGCAGCACCCACTGGGGACATGGGGACATCCTGCTGTGTCCCAGCTGGAGGCTCAGCACAGCTCAGGGCTCTGCTCTCAGCTGGAGCAGCACTGCTTCAGGCACAGCAGAGCTCAGCCAGGCTGCTCAGGGCACTGGGAAGAGCTCAGGCTGTTCATTTCCACCTGTTCGGGGCAGAATGAGCAGGCAGACACATCCCTGGGTGCTCTTCATCAAAGAGTTTGAGGGGAAAAATCTGTTTTACAAGGACAGCATCAGGCAGCTGTAAGAAAAGAAGGAGAACCACTTGAAGATAATTGAAGAGAGAGCAGATTCCTGCCAGGGTGTTCTGGATTAGAAACGTCAGGTTCAGTGTGATTCAGCCAGACAAAGAAAAACTTCTACACCTTAAACTCTTGGATGGTATAATCAGAAGGCAAATTCATGGAAATTGGTGCTTTTGGGGTCTTACAATGCAAATTTTTTTCCCCATTTTGGCACTCCCACAGATTTCTTCACTATGGCACACAGGCCCTCTGTAATTACAGGCATTTTGGACACAGCAGCAGCATTTTGGGTTTGAATCCCTTTCCAGAAGGCTATTGTGCACTTTGGGAAGGTAATGAAGGGTTTTCCTGGTCTGTTGCTCACTGGCAAATACAGAATTTCCCTGACTTGTTCTCTTACACCCTGTCTGTTCCAGCACAGGGTTTGCCTCTTCTGCTCCCAGCAGAGGCTTTTGGAGCATCTGCAGGGATTTGGGATGTGCCCCCAGATCCTGAGGTCTCCATCAAAGCTGCACATGTCCTCATGCCATCCTCCAGCCAGGCTGGCTGGGTGAACCCTGGTTTTGGAAAGGCTTAGCTCAGTGCTCACACTCCTTGGCTTTCACTGCCTCCCTCTCAGCCCCACGAAGATCTGGAGAGCTGGAAATTGGATGCACTGACATGCAAACACCCAGAGGGAAAACAACCCCAAAAACGCAGCTCCTGCTTGCCCAAAAATAACCTTTTCCGTGCTCACACTCAGGAAAGAATCCAATAAAAGCCAAATCCATGTTAGAGCTCCTTGCTGTGGCACAAAGAGGTTTCTCCTGACTGTCCTGGGGCCCTGTGCCTGCCCAGCCATTCCCACGAAGGCTGTGGATGAGGGAGGGGGAGCGGGAGGAATTTCGGGAGTAGTTTCCCTGGAACAGTCACTTCATTCTCAAGGAGCTGCGAACGAATCCCGATTTCCCTGGCACAGTCCCAGGGGATTAATCTGAGCCATCTGAGCCCGGATCAGGCAGAGCTGTGCCTATCAGCAGGCAGAGCAGCCAGGTTGCTGCAGCAACAGGCTGACACATGTAAAAAACTCCCTCTGATCGTGCCACCGGCACACGGGAGGCTGCTTGAGAGTTAGGTCAGGTTTGGAGCTGTACTACACTTTCCCAGGGACTAGCAGTCACTGCCACATCAGGGCTGGGCACTTGAAATGCTCCGTGAATAACTTCAGCAGTCCCATATGGATCACAGCTTAGCTGGCCTCAGAAAATAAGGGAGCAATAAACCACCAAGAGCTGCTAAGCAAACCATGAGTAAGCCACCTCAGAAGTCCTTCACTCCACTTGGAGACTAAATTACAATTTCCGACCGAAATATTTTTGTTTTGGTTTGCCTTTGCTTGCTTTTATTCATCTTAGAATTCAGAGAGTGCATAGGAAAAGACTTAAAAATCAAAGAGATGATCCTTGGTAGCCTGTGGGAATGGGAGAGGAATGAGTAAATACCTGGGACAGGGCACAGGAAGGACATGGAGTCACTTCTGGGCTGTTTTCACTCAAAATTGTTCAGACATGTTTTGTGGGATAAACTGGGCTTGTGCCAAACAGCTCCAAGCCTGTCTGAGTGCAAGGAGGGCTTGGACAGCCAGCCAAGGTGGGCTTCCTGGGGTGTCCAGTGCAGGGGCAGAGCTGGACTGCATGATCCCCATGGAGCCCTTCCAGCTCAGCATGTCCTGTGATTCCCAGCAAAATGCCCTCACAGGGTGCTAAAGCCACAATTTATTTGCCTGCACTTACAAATATTAAATGCAAAATGCCACAGTGAGAGGCTGCAGTAAAGGAGGCAGAAATCTTGTGGAACTGGTGTGCAGTTGGGTACCAAAAGTGGGGTTTTGGAGTTGCTCAGTCAACGTTAGCGTGGTGTTTCCCATCCTCTGGGCCTTCACTTTTAAATCTTAAATGCTTATAGGAAAGGTTTGAGTCCAGCCCTCTGTCCCTGTGTGAAACACAGCCAGAAATGTCCTCTGAGCTTCCCAGCCTGTCCCCTGTGTCCTCCTGTCCCCCATTCTGTCCCCATGGTGCTGCTCAGCTGCCCTGTGACGAGCTCTGTGCCTGAGCTTGCCCCTGCCACCAGGGCCACTCTCAGAGCTCTCCTGTGAAAATGATGTCTTTCTCCTTGCTATCTCTGATCCAACAACTTGTACACAAACAGCTTTTTGTTCTTCCGGCGCCACTTCCTTTCAGCTGTGCCAAACCACCCCAAAACCTTATCAGTGGGGCTCTGCAGCTGCAGTCTAATGTGAGCTCCTGCTTCCCTGACTGTGACTATCTCAGAAAGTCCCAAATTGTTTACTTATCTGCCAGAAACACACGCCGAGGGGAGTTCAGGCTCTGCTGCCCAAGGTGCATTTTAAATCAGAGAGAGAGCTGCTTCAGATACTTCACATTACATCTCCCAGCTTTATCTGCTGCTGTAAATTATGAGGCTGCTCCATTGAGCTGCACGAAGATTCAATTTTTGAGCAGTGTTTTCTGAAGAATGGAGGTTTTTCTCTCTGCAGTGAAGAGCCTGTCGTGCCCCAGCGTGGCTGGCTCTCCCATTGCTCCCTGGAGACACAGCCTGGCCCAGGGCTGAGCCATGGCCTGGCAGTAAAGGCATCTGCAGATGGGGTGAGGGTGGGCTGTGCCCTGACCTGCAAGAGCTCTGGGGAGCTGCCATCCTTCTGCTGTCATGCAGACATGCCAGCTGCCGTAAGGAAGAGGAGCTGGGGAAATGCATCCTCTGCCGTGTGCAGCCCTTCCCCTTCAGCCACCCCCTGTTCTGGGATGCAGGGGGTTTCAATAAGCCAGCCGTGTGGAACACTCCCAGCCAGGCTCCATTCCTGCCTGCAGCCCTCTCCTCTGAGCTCTCCATGGTGGGGAGATCCCAGCCTGCCTCTGCTTGTTCCGTGCCCCACACAGGTCCCTGGGAGAGAGCTGAGCGGGGGCCTCCTTTAGAAATACACAGCACCCACGGGGTCCAGCGTGGAAAGCAGATTTGTCGTCTCTTTTGTAGCTGAATTTAGTGCCGCTTCCTCCTAGGAATGGTCTCCCATGGGGGCACACAAAAGCCAGAGAGCACAGCACCCCAAAGGCTGCTGGCTGGAAATGGCAGCGCAGTTCCTGATGGGCACATTCCAGGCTGGAGGACAGGATGGGAAGGGCTCCCCATGGCCACTCCTGCCACCCATGCCAGACCCCCCTGCAGAGCTGCCCCAGCCCTGGGCACAGCACAGGCAGGACCTGGAGGTGCTGGGGTGAGCCTGGAGGAGGCAGCAGGATGAGCTCTGCTGGGGGAAAGGCTGGGAGAATTGGGATTGTTCACCTGCACACAAGGCTTTGGGATGACCTCAGTGTGTCTGTCCAGTGCCCACGGCAGCAGCTGCTGAGCCATCTCCCTGTCTTAACCCTGACCCAGGTTTTCCATCCATGTTTTGTCCGTGTCCTGATGAGGAGAGGCAGTGAGGAGTGCTTGGGAGGCCATCACCCCTCCCCAGTCAGGAAAAATTGAGAACTTTCATTTCCCTGGCACATTTATTGGAATTGATGACTTTACTAAGTCCTAATAAGAAGAGTGTGAAGTTTTTAGCTGGGGCTGAGCTGCTCTGTGGTACCAGAGCATCTGCACAGTGACAACGGGGGGGTTTAAACAACTTAAATAAGGTAATTTAGGAGATGTAGAGCAAACTTTGCTGGGGAGCTTTAATTAATGCTAAAAATCCAGACTTTTATGTCTGCACTCATCTGCTTGCAACACCAAGAGTGTATTTTATGGCAGTTCTTAGAATGAGGCTCGATTCCTTCTAAGGAAAGTGGTGCTGACAAGCTCATGCCCCATATTTAAAATCATTTTCTACTGTTGGCAGGGCTGAAGAAAGGGGGCACAGGCTTTCAAAGAGTTCAAACTTGGTCCTTGTCCCATGGCAGTCACCTTGTTGGAAACCTCATTGGCCACAGCTAGAGCCCAATGAATCCACATCCAGCTTCTCGAGGAGATTTCAGTGACAGGAGCTTTAAATTTAGTAAATTTAACTGCAAAACTTCTTTCAAATCTAAGCCCTTGCTCTTCTCTGTGAGCTCTTGCAGAAAATCTGTGAGAAAATTTGGTACAAAATCATCTCTTCTGGCTCCCTGCCCTTTGTTTTAAGTGGCAGAGCACTTTTTCTCAGGGGAAAAAAAAAGAACAAATGACCCAAAGACTCCTTCAGCTCTGCCTGTGCCAGAGTCAATGGAGCTGCAGCAGTTTATAGTGATGAGGTTCTGGCAAGTGCATTATTCTGGCAGAAGAGAACAGTTGGGCAATTTACTGCAGCTCATCCAAACTGCAAATGAAGGTTCTGTATTCCCTCCGCTCGAGGAAATCAGCAGGAAAAGGCCTCCTCCTCTTTCTTTTTCATCTCCAGCCGCTGGTTTTGCCAAGGTTTCCCACTTCTGCAAAGGTTTCCTTCTCTGCCCTGCCTTCCTCAGCACAGCAGAGGCAGGGGAAGGAGGCCCAAATTCCTGGTTTGTAGTAGGCAGCAGTGCTGTTGGGCGGGAGTTATTCCAGCTAGGATGGCATGAAGAGGCTGGAACTGAAGAGCTGGGCTGTCTTTTAGTCTCTAGAAATAACATTATTATTTACATGCAATCCCGTGGCTGGAGCAGTAAAAGCACAAACCTGTCTTTAGATGGAAAAATGTGTTATTAGGAAAGAGTCTGGCCCTGCTCTGTGCAGCTCAGCGCAGATTCTGCACGCGGATCTATCAAAGAGGGTCAAGCATGACACAATTCTGGTGTCATGCTGAATTGGTGCTGGAGCTAATATTGTCACAGCCCTGTTGTGGCTGACATAAAGCTGTCACTTCTTCAGGAGGGTGATTCATGAGAGACACGGGAGAATCAATGGAGACAAAAATAGGGAATGCAGTACCAGCATCCATCTCATCACCATTTTGCTTGTATTACACTGAGTAACCTGATTAAAAGGGTCATATTTAAACATCATCTGGCACAACTGCTCAGAGAATGAGAGTGGGAGAGGGGGAACCCAGACTGGGGAGTCTTGGAGCTGGGGGATCCCTCAGCCTGCACAGGGCAGCAGCAGGGGAGGAGAGGGAGCAGTGGGCAGCCCCCACCATTCCCAAAGCCTGGACTCAGCTGAAGAACTGCAGGCATCCTGGCACATTCCTGCTTGGAGAGAGCCAAAGAGAAATAGAAAAGGCCCAGAGTGGTGTGCTACAAAGTAGAAAATCCCCTTTGTATTCATGCCTAGTGAATATTAAAAAAAAAAAAAATTCCCTCCAGAATTGATCTCTAAATGCACACAGATACTTTTCCCTAGAAAATCTGTCTGGAAAAGGGACTGAAAGTGTTTGGATTAACCTCGTCCATGAATTAGCTTATACCTAGAATAGCCAAAAATGCAGGTTTGCCCAGGCTGCAGTCTCTGAAGATGTGCAATCAGAACCTGTTGGAATCCAGAACATCCCTCTGGGTGCCCTGGATGGCCAGAGCCGCTGGCAGGGGGCTCTGAGACCCTGGCATGCAGCCAAAGACACACGTGGGGTTTCAATCTTAGCCCATGGAGCAAATTACTAACTCTGTCTGAAGAATTACAAGCCACACACACAAGTTTAGGTATTGTAGTAGAAGTAATCACGAAGTGAAAGGAAGGATTTCTGAGTGCTGTACAGGGGGGTTTTAAGCCTTGTACGCAGGGGTCCAAGTTTTGTACATGGGGGTAAGGAGATCTAAGATGGAGGGATTTGGGTGTGCCCTGTCCTCCTTCTTTCTCCTTCCTAGCCTCCATGTCTTTGGTGATGTTGGCACTCACAGATTGGTTTAGAGTAGAAAGTCACCGTTCAATATAGATAATAGGCATTGGGGGAAAAGTGTAAACATGTAGTATGTAATATATGATATAAAAGATGGCACCAGCCAGCTGGGAGGGCAGTGTGCCTTTGTCTGACCTGCTGAACGGGCCACAGCAGTTCAGGAGAAGAATCTTTTAGATAACCAACAATAAACTACCTTGAGAACAGACAACAGAAGACTACTGAGTCTTTCTTCGAAGGCACGGGTTGGAGGAGGGACTTTTCCATCTTTTGGGGTCACCCCAATCCGGGGGTGAAACCCCACAAGAACCCAAGTTGCACATGAAGTCTGTGCTTTTGCTGAAAGTTAGATGTGGGGGGATCCTCGTTCCTGCTGCTCCCATCCAAGCCATCAGATATACACCAGCACCCCCTCCCTTCCCTGCAGCCTGGCTGTGGGCACACAGCAAGGGGAAGGGCTTGGACAGCAGCTCCTGGGCCATCAGGCCCACCAGGAACTCAGCTCTCTCTTCAGTAGAGACAAACCTGTCCAGGAAATCGGGAGCAGGGGAGCTCAGCAGTGCACTGGTGTTATTCCAGAAGTGAGATCTGCGTCCTCCCCACAGCTCAGTCTGCACTCATCTGTTGGGCATGATGAGCATGAAATCAGAGAAAGAATTTCCCCCTGCCCTTCTGGAGGTGCTGTTTTTCCTGGGATTCAGGATTGGAGCTCTGAACTGCAGGCTCATGATCTCCTGTCATCATGGGCTCATGCACCAGCTTGATACACAGAGGGGATAAAGAGAAGGAAACAGAATGGAAAAAGTCTCAGATAAGAGGGAATTGGCAGGTTGATGATAATCTTAAGTATGTGGGAGCTGTGTTTATGCCTGGTTTTTAGTGAAACTCCAGTGCTTTCCAGCATGCCACATGCTTAAGGGATTACAGGGTGTGGGATTTAGTGCCAGAACTGTCTGGAAATTCTCAAACACTCTTCTCTCATCCTGGCACATTGTGCTGTGCCCCACACTTGAGAGAACACTGCAGTGGGAACTCAGACATCCAGCAACTCACGGGGATGTGCTCAGAAAACCTCCAAGGCAGTGCTAGAATGGATTTGCAGCTAACAGGGAATAAAGGGTTTCTGATTTTCCTTTTGGAGATACCTTTGAATAAAGACTCAAAGACTTTCAGGGTTTCTTAGCCATGGCCAAACTGTGAGGAGGACAGGGAGTTTCCTGTCTCTGGAAGTACTAAAACTGAGGTGAGTGGAAGTGTCCGGGCAGCTCTGAGTGCTGCTGCCAGCCTGTCGCTTGCAGTCACCTTGCAGGGCTTCGCTGCTGTGCAGCAGCAGCCACAGCAGTTGGAACAGACAGGTTGCTGCAGATGACAGGATCTTTACAAGGGGCAATCATGATGCCATCAGTGTTTATCCTCTGCAGCAAGTGGATAAATCACAGCAAATGGGCTTCCCCTCCGAGCTGGAATCTGCTGGGTTATTTCTGCCCAGCCACAAATGTTTATCCAGCACATGGTGCAGGTGCCAGGCACATCCCAGCCAGAAACTCCTGCCCTCTGAGCACAGACCTGGGAGCAGAATGGCACTGGAGACACAGATGCTCAATCAAAGGTGGTTTGGGCACTTATTGAGAGGTGTCCCGCCTTCCTGGGAGCCAGAGGGGGTTTGCAGTGTGTCAGAATGAGTGAACACAGGTCTAACAGGGGCTGCTCCTCTTAGGAGGCCTTTGGGGGAGACTGAGCTCACACACCCTGGCCAGGGGGCTGCAGGTGGCCCCCAGGGCACAGATCAGATTCACTGTTGGCTCAGAAACAGAAGGTTCATTTTACCCAGGTAAATACCGAAATGCAGTTTTACCTCCACGCTCAGGCAGTTTGTTTTCAGAGAATAGGCACTTCCCAGAAATGGTTACATAAATCAGAGGAATTACAATATGAGCATCCTCTGGAGCTTTTTCATTTCAGTTTTCAATGTCAAACAGTGTTCAGTGGTAGAGGTTTGAAAAGATGAAATTAGAAACCCTGTAATGGAGTATTATGGAAAGATATCCCTCAAGAAAGCTCATTCCCAGCTCCTCACCCTCTGGTGTTTCGCCCATTACCACCGAGCATGAATTCTGCATTTAATCTTATCTGATGTAATCGAGCTGTTCTCACCCTCCCAGTCTCCTCTTTTGCTGAATCCCCTGAACCCCCAGCTCTCAGGATCACCTCGCAGCCACACGTTCCCCGAGTTAATTATCCCTTGTATCAAACTGCATTTCCTTTTATCCCTTTCAAATGCAGTGCGTTCCCATTTCTCCGAGCATCTGCCTGTATCCACACAAATGAAAAGGATCAACTGGAGAGGATAATCTTATGCCTGTATCCCTCTTGCTATTTTCTGAGGCTGCATCCCATTTTCTCTGCTCTGTTCCATCTGTTGGCTGCTCCATCCATCCATCCCCAAAGGCTGGGAGCCTCCATTCCCCTCAGTATCAACTCAGACCCCAGTTTTAGTTCTGGTTAAAAAACATCCTTCTCTGCTGAGAGGGAAAGAAAGAACCAGCTAAGGGAACAGAGGGAGATTGCTTTTCCTTCTGGAGTCATCCTAGTGGGAATTTTTTAGTCCTGAAGGAAGATTCCAAGGTTAAACAACAGCAGCAGGAATGTCACAGCTTGGGGTGTGCATCTGTGCTCTTGGTTGTGCTCTCTCTCCTCCCTTTGCCAGAAAAGGATGCCCTGAGAGGAGCAGCATCTCCTGATCTCCCAAAAAATCCCCTTTTCCTGAGTGCCCTGCTGAGGTGAAGTCTCTCCTTGGCTTTGTAGATTTTTGGACACAGCACTTCAAGGTCACTCACCAAGGTAAAGAAAGTGCTCATTTTCCATGTGTAAATCAGGATGTCAGGGACAACACCAGGCTTTGCAACCCCCTCAAAGTTCCCTCTTCTCCAGGTGGGCTGTCCCACCTGGCAGGCAAGGTTTCCCTTGAAAACAACCCCCTGCCTTTCATTCAGCACTCTGCTATCTGGAGCTCCCTCCATTTTCCTGGTCTAAAGGGGTTTGGTCACTTTATGAGACTCTTGCACACTGTTTGTCCTCAGATCTTGCTGTAATAGGTATTTATGCACCTAAATAAAAAAGACACAGGGGCTTGTGGTTGTCCAGTCCTGTCCAGCTATATTAATACTTACCAATCCCATTGCTTTTAATTCCCATGCAGGAATTCTGGTAACTGCAGAGCTGATGAGAATCCATTTTTTTTACATAAAAAGAGGAGCAGTTATTTAGATCCTAAAAGCCACATCAGGAAGCAATTCTTGGATTTGCTGTTGTGGGATTTTATGGGGAAGAGGGATAACAGCAGGAGGAATTTGCATGGAAGGATTCCTGAGATCATGACAGTCAATTATGTGCCTGTTCCTAAAGGATTAGGTATTTTAAACTGCATTTTACAGCCCCACTGAAGGGAGAGTGCTCCTTTCTTTCCTGACAAGAGAACTGGAATGGTGAAGCAGGGTTCCTTTTCCTCCAGGGTGGGGTGATTGCATAGCAAGGAGCAAATTCCCTGAGGAATACACAACCACAGGGACACTCACTGCTGTGTGCCAAGGAAGCACAGAATTATTCCGTTTGGAAAAGGCCTCTGAAAGAGTTGGGTTCATCCCCTAACCCAGCACTGCCCAGGCCTGCACTATCCACGTGTGCTAAAATCACCTTTACTTCCCTTGCCTTTCACTTCCCTGAGAAATCTGTCTTTCCTGCCCTCTGAGAAGTGGCAAATATTGCAGATTTCCCTGTGCCAGTCCCCAGAGGGCTGTAAGGACACACTTGCTTGGATGAGCACACGGAGCTGAGCCCAGAGGAGGTGTCAGTACATCACTGCAGAGCAGCCCAGACTGCCGTGCTGTGCAAAGGGAGCTCTTCCCTGGCTCCTCTCCAACCCCTGCCTTCATTCCCCCTCTTGGGATGCTGATAAAGATGCTTAATATCTGTGTAGACAAGCCCTAACAGGATGTCTGCTGAGCAAGGTGCTGGCCACTCCTCAAAGGAGCAAATGGGAAATGCAATTCCAGACTGCAGTGAAATCCAACAGCTTTGAGTTTCTATCCCTTAATGGTGTAAAGATGACACATAAATAGAAATGGAGATGCTTGTACCACTGGGTGGCCTTGGCCCATGCCAGCACAGGGTGGGTACAGGGGAAACACTGGGGAGTTGCTTCATTTCTACCCACTGGAAACAGAAATTACCCTGTACTGGACATAGAAATAACCCTTTACTGGGCACAGAAATAACCCTTCACTGCCCAGGTCTAATAATTCATTTGTCCAATAGTTTGTTCTGATTTCTGAGACGTTTCTGTCCCTCTTAGGAGGTACACGAGGGCTCAAAGAGACAGGAGACACGCTGTGTATTTTCATTTTCCACTCCCTGCCTCAGCTGAAAGGCTCAGCAGCAGTGAGCCAGGGAGCAGGTTCCACACCCAATCCAGCTTTCTTTTTTTCAGATAAATGGAGGAGTTTTCTCGTGCCCTGTTTGGGGTTAGCCCCACGTCAGGGCAGCTGCAGCAGGGTGGATTTTTGAGCTTCCCAGCAATTTCTCCTGCAGGCTGTTCCTGCAGGGAACACTTGGAGAAAGGAGAACACAGACCAGGCTGTTTGCCTTGGTTCATGCCCCTGGCTCATGGGGCTTTCCAGAGCTCTGCAGGTTCAGGGCATTCTAAAAAAATCCTCCTTTGCCCTTTCATTTTTTCCCTTGTCACAGTGTAAGACGCTGGTTTGGACACTTTGTTCTCCTTTGCTTTATAGATTTCCTAAAATAAGCTCAGAAAGGAGCTGGGAACTTTCCCCTGTGGAAAATCCAGTGCAGTGTGAATGCTGGGGTGGTTTTTCCCTAGGAAGCTGTCCTGGGAAGGCCTTTGCTGCTCCCTGGGGTTCAGCCACACAGAAGCTGAAGAAATGGAAGTTTTACTCATGCCTAGAAGATTAAACTCCTATTTATATATCACAATCCTATGAGCTATAAAGCTCTTTTTAGCTTCTTTTATTTTAAATGTTTTTCCCCCTAAGCTTAGTTTTTACTCTGTTTTGTGGGTCCTTTTGAGGTGTCAGTCACTCAGGTTTGGGAAATGTGCTGGAGTTGTTTGTTGTACAAAGGAGAGTGTCCTGGGGAAATGCTGAGATGAGAAGCTTCAGACAGAAGCTCACCACAAGTGCTTTTGCCATGTGCAAACACATTATCCCTCCCCCCAAGCCTGTCTACATAGAGAGGAAAAATAATGGCTAAATAAACTAATAAAACCTCAAACAGGCAAATAAAATACTTAGCGAGCCTCTAGAGAATATCTATCCTTCTCCTGGACCCTGCACTAGGTGGCTCAGCACTGCCTGGCCCGATGCAGTTTTAAGCACAGAAATGTCACTTTTAAAATTTAAACTTTAATAGTTTTTCAAGAATAAATGACTGGGGCAAAGAGAAGAGTGTGGCAGGCCACTTGGGGACAGTCCCTGCCCATGGGACTGGAGTGAGGAGGGAAGGAATGCCAACCCAAACTCTGCCCATGTCCCATATTCAGCTCTCTTTTTTTGAGAAGTCCCTTCAGGAGCCACAAATTTGTGCCAGGATTATGAGAACAGTGCTTTTCCTGAAAAATGGCACCCCTCAATATCCATCAATAACCTGGCATTCTCCCAGCTGCCTCCAGCCTAAATGTGGTTACAGTTCTCCCTCCTAGGTTATTCCTTCTCTCAGCTTAGAGATGAACATAAGTCTGCCGTCCTCACATTGAAACGTTTCTTATTTTTATAAATAAGTATATTCTGCTGTGGGGGTGTACATCTGCTGAAAGCAGAGTTTGTTATGTTTGATCCATGTGTGAATAAATCATGAATTTGATGGTTTGTTTTCCATTCAACTCAATGCCTCCTATTTTCTGATTCCTTAGTCAAAGAAAATGGAAGGATAAATTGCAGTTTGATCTGATGGGGATCACTTTGATTTCCTAGAGGCTGGATCAGCCTCAGGAGACAAAATGACCACAGAGGAAGTTTGTGGGGGAAAAAAGAAGCCACTTTGACGGGACTCATTTGTCAAGATCAATGGTGTGCAGCCCAGGTGGAAAACTGGTAACTGCAGGTTGTCCCTGTGGAACTGGAGTGATTTTTTCTGCTGCTCTCCTAAGAAATATGAACAGTGCCAGCAGTACCTGTCCAGGCTGAGAGTTACTTTAAGTGGCAAATAAAACCTTATTCTCTGAAGAGGTTTTTGTTGTAAGTATGGATTTCGCTTAATAGCTTGAACACTGAAAAACTGCCTCAAATTGCATTTTGTGCGTTGGTTCTGGTCCAGCTATTTCTAAGCAGATGTGGTGCTCAAGCAAAAATTAAGTTGTTTGCTCTTTCCTGTGTTTATTTAGTTTTCCTTGTTGCCTTGTGGATGCACACAGAGGCTTTTTCAGAAGGGATGCAGCTTCTTTTCAGACATGCAGCAAATTGGGCACTTCTCTCCAAGCAGACCCCGGGGGGGCTCAGCAGGGGGAAGAAAAGTCAGCCGCTGGCACAAGAATGTTTTTGCTTCTCTTTTTGGGTGTGCTGAATGCCAGAGAAGAGGGAGTCTGCTCACGCGGTGGCTTTGTAGAGCTGTTCACACTTGGAAGAGATAAATTGTGTGCCCTCAGATATCCTGGATCCTGCAGGGATGTTGGCTGCTCCTGGGGGTCCTCTGCCACTCCCTGGAGAGGTGGGAAGAGAGAGTCCCTTGGAAGGGCTATCTAAGCAAAGCAATGGAGTCATCTGGTGGAATCATTTCAATTTTAATAATTTTGAGGAAGAATATTTTAGTGGAAAAATTCCAGTGAAGTGCTCAGGAAGGTTTGGAGTCCCCATCCCTGGAGATGTCCCAGGAATGCCTGGATGTGGCACTGAGTGCTCTGGGCTGGGGACAAGATGGGGATTGGGCACAGCTTGGACTTTATCTTGGAGAACCGCAGAATAACTTCGGCCACATCTTCCTGGTGTTTCCTTTTCCTCAGGCACAAATTCTTGTAAAGCTGGCAGCTTTCTTAACCAGGCACAGGGTAATGGCATCGCTGACATATCCTGTGATGTGTGTCCAGCTCTTTCCAAAGGGGCCATCTATTTTAAGGAATTAATTTCCATTTGGGATAGTCAGAACCCTTTTAGTGTTCTGACTAACCCTTTTAGTGTTATTTCATTGCACCCACTTGCCTTTCAGACAGTGCTCCCTGACCTCTGTAGCACTGCCCTTTGTGCAAGAATTAGATGATGTGCTGCTTAGAGCAGGAATTAATATCCTCTTCCCAAATTCCTCTCTGTGTTTTCCCCTTCCTGGTTTTGTTTCCCCCACCTTGCCCATCATGGCAGTGGCACTACACTGGCTCATTTTGCTGTTGGATGCATGGGAATGTTTTCCCATTTTTGATGGATTTCACCTCCTCCTGTCTAACCCCTGGTACACATCCACTCCTCCCTGCTCAGCTCGCTGCCTCCCAAGTGCCATTGAATGAAATTCTGAGCACTGCACCGAGTGCTTGAGATAATAAATGTCCTTTCCCTGCCAGAGAGGCCTCCTGCCTTGCCCTGCCCTGCATGGCCACCCTGCAGAGCCAGATCCAGCTGTCCTCTGTCCCAGTGGCCCCACAGAGAGGAAGAGAGCTGGGGCACAAACACAAGGCTCACCTGGCTTGTGCCCCTCTCCAAGCATTTCTTTCTCCAAGGAGATTTCCTATCGTGCAGCAGAAAACTTTTAGTAGGAAATACCTTTCATTTTGTAGTCATCAGTTTGGAGCTGGTGAACAGCTGGGAAGGAAACCTGAATCCAGAAAATAATTATATAGATGAATATCTAACATGAGAAAGATCCCTTCTGAGAAATCAGGCTTTTCTTCAGTACTGCTGTGCATGCTTGCAAAGACATGAAAATCAGTGTGCTAATGTACCTGAAGACACGTAAACCATCTCTTTGTTTTCCTCCCAGAGATGGAACATCATTATTTCAGGGAAAATTTGTGTGGACAACACAAATATATACTCAGATTGTGCTCTCAGGGATGCCCAGGGTGGGATTTGGGGTGTCTAGGCAGGGCCAGGGGTTGCACTGGATGATCCTTGTGGGCCCTTCCAGCTCAGGACATTCTGTGGTTTTATGATCACCCAGAGCCAGGCTGGGATTTGAGGACGGTGCTGCATCTCATTGGAAAAATCCAACACAGAGCAGTTCTGACCAGCTGGAGCTGCAAGGCAGACCTGCAGATGTGATCCCTTAGCAGGTGTCACTCATTTCTTCAGCCTCCTTTTATGTGGTGCACATTATCCTGGAGTATTTAGCCATGATTCCTGCCTTGGGGAGCTGGAGTATCCACAGGAGAGCACTTTGGGCACCAGATTTGTGCCCAGTTTAGGAAGCTGAGGAGCACTGGAGATATTTCTCCCTAAGGCAATGCCCTGTGTGCCATGTGGCTTTATCAGACTGAGGGTTTAAACACCTTAATTGCATGTCCAAACTGCAGGGTGTGAATTCCGTTCTCCATCTTTATGTGATCCTATTTTTGCCTCTCCCAGTCCTGCTGCCACTTGGCCATTCTGATCTGGCTTAGTGGAGTCTACAGCAGAAAAATAAAATCCCAGGGAACCCTCCCCTAAATCTTTGGAGGAAAATGAAAACAGAGATCCAAAGGTTATATTTCTCCCATGTTCTTCTGAGCTGATTTTATTTCTCTTTCTGAAGAACATGAAAGAAGTGGATGAGCCACAAATTCAATCTCTTCCTGATGTTCTTATCACAGACATCTCAATGTGGTGTATTTTTGCTCATCTTGTGTTTACTGTAAAACTGGGAAGTTGAAAAGTAAAAGTATGAGATCTGTCCCTACCCAAAATCTCTTATGACCCCAAAAAAAAAAAAATTTAACCCCAAAAAATGGATTATTTGCTCTTGTGGCAAGATAAGGAATTTCTTTGTGCTGATAAAGCCATGATTTTGCATCCTACTTAATAAAAGGACAAAATAAAAATCAGTTTGCAAATGACTAGAATTCATTAAAATGTAATTATTTGTGAACTCCCCTGAACTGATGTTCCTGATGAGATGAGCTAATCCTGTGCCACTTCCCACCTGAATGGAATTGAAATGTAAAAATCAGGACTCAGGGAATGCTTGGGGAGTTTTGGGTAGATGTAAACCATGAAATGATGAAACATTTCCTGGGAGTTACAGGCCGAGCCAAAAAGCCACAAAAATCTTTAGGCCTCATAACTCCACTATAGTTTTTGAACATTTAAAACTGAATGTGATTTTTGTTCTGTGACTTGGTTAAGTGGCAGACTTCAGAGGGATTGGGATTTGGATCCAAACTCTTGCTGTGGGATCAGCACTGTGTCTCCATGGATGGTTCTCCAAGGGATAGACACTGAAAATCCCCCTTTGCATCCCTTCCTGCTGCCCATCAAAGTCCCTGCAGACAGAACAGACACAGAATAGAAATCCTGTGTCCAGAACCAGTTGTTTTCTCCTCACAATCTTGGAATAAATAGGAGAGGTAAAGGCAAGAGTCCAGGCTGAGCTAATTAATGATATCCTTAAATAATGATGGATTGATATCCTAATACAGAGGCTGCATTTTTCCCCTCGGTGCAGGAACTTCCTCTTAAACCTTTGTGTTTCTCTGTCCAGCTTGTCCACTTTTGTGTGTATTGACAGAAGGAAATTGGTCATTAGTTCTGGCTAAACACCTCATTCAGGTGCCTGTGCCAGTGCCTGATATGCTTTGGATCCTCTCTGGAGTGTGAAGATGGGCTGGGAGGTGGAGCACCCCGAGGCAGAGGAAATGGGCAGATTCTTTTCCAGAGCCTGTTCTCTGGTGAAGAGCAATGCCCTGTGCTGGAGGCACACAGTGGCACTGCTGGCACTCAGCATTTCTGTGCTGATTTGTTTCCTGCACATGGATGAGATGGTTCCCTGTGGCGAGATGGCCTCAGCGTGCTGGTTCTGTGAGGCAAGGCTGTCAGAAACATTGTTCTGGAAGGCAGTATATTCAGAAAATATTGTTCTGGAAGGCAGTATATTCAGAAAACAGTGCCCTGGAAGGCATTATATTCAGAAAACAGTGCCCTGGAAGGCTGTGTGTTCAGAATTCCCCACATGTTTTCCCACTCCTGCCAGACCATATGCATGCAGACAGTTTGCATCAGGCGCCGGTGCCAATGTCTGAATTACTGCTGAAATAGGGAATATTTGATGAAAGCAGGAGGCTTTCTGGTGGCATTTCACACCCCATCAGAGGCTCGAGAGGCAGTCATTGATGAGGTTATCCCAGATGTGCACTTGTTCACCTTCTGCCCACTCCCAGTGCCAAGGTCCCTGGCCGTGCCCAGCCTGGCCATCAGCGTGAGGCAAATGCGTCCTGGGCGTGCAGGGAGAGCTCTGACAGTGTGGGAATGGAGTGTCACTGCTAACTCAGCCTGGCAGCTCTCTGCACAGCTCCCTGACAGCTTCCCGTGCTGGAGAGGCCCTGGTGATCCAGAAATTCCTCTGCATCAGCTCCTTGTGGCTCTGCTTGGGTGGCAGGCTCAGCACTTGGGAGGGAAGTGCCACCCACGGGCACTGCTGGAGTGCACAGGAAGGACAGCGGAGTTCTGGGCTCAGCTTCTGGGAACTTTGAGCCTCCAAAGCTGCTCTGGTGGAGAATTTCTGCTCTAGCTCAAAACCCTGGAGAGTTTCTGCTCTAGCTCAAAACCACCTCCAGCCAAGATCCAAGTGCCTCTGGCGCAGTAGCCCCAGGCTTGGGCACTGACCACCTCTCCAGGAAACCTGTGCCACTGTTTAAGCCCCTTCTTGGTCAAAGAATGCTTCCTAAGGTCATGTCCAAAATCTTCCCCTAAACTCCTGCATGCCCTTTCAGCCCCCAGCTGCCAGAGCTGGCTCCTCAGTCTCCTGGAATCCCAGGGGTGGCACAGCAGGGACGTGCAGTGGCTGTGACCTGCAGCAAAGCAGACTCAGGGGCTGGAGTTCTGTCACCTGAGCGTGTTTATGGCACAAAATTATGGCCAAGAGAGTGTCAGCACAGTTAAATCAACCCCTGCTCTGGCAGCTTATGTGGCTGTGCCTGTTTACACCTCAGCAGGGATCCACAAGAAGGAGAGAGAGAGAATATTTACAAGGACCTGGAGGGACAGGACAAAGGAAATGGCTTCAATCTGACAGAGGGAGGGGTGGATGGGATATTGGGAAGGAATTCCCGGCTGTGAGGGTGGGCAGGCCCTGGCACAGGGTGCCCAGAGCAGCTGGGGCTGCCCCTGGATCCCTGAAGTGTCCAAGGCCAGGCTGGACAGAGCTTGGAGCAGCCTGGGACAGTGGAAGGTGTCCCTGCCATGGCAGGGATGGCACTGGATGATCTTTAAGGTCCCTTCCACCCAAAACATTCCATGATTCCATGATGTCCCACAGTCACTATGTGTTGGCACAATGTCTGGCCCCAGAGCTGCAATGGGAGCAGATCCAGGTTTTGATGCAGCTGAGTGCTCTTTGTGAGTCTCTCTGAGTTTGAAATTTCATTTTATCTACGGGGTGGTTTTAAGCATTCTGGATGAACGCTCTTGTGTACCGTGCTCAGTGATTCCTTGCTATTCCAGGACCATAATAACAAGGTTTATTATGTTCTTACCCAGCGTGTTGTGACATTATTGCAAAATTATTGTTTTGTTTCTCCTAAACTCAAGATTTTTTTGTAACGGTAATAATAATAAAAGACATACAGGCTGATGAATTATCCACCATGTCAGACTGCAGCACAGCAGAGTCTGAAGTAGCTGAGAGAGTAAAACAGAAAAATATCTCAATTTACGAGTGAAACACTAACACACACTAAACTTTTGCTGCACTATTCCTCATCTGATTTTTAGTTTTTTCTTCACAAGCAGACAAGATTTACACCTCTCAGGTGATAAATCATAACCAGATTAAAGGGATATTCAGCACAGGTCTTTGGAAAGCATAAACTGTGGGGTTTGTGCAGGCCAGGCTCAGAGAAAAGCACTACTCCTCAGTCTGGTAAGAAATGCATTTCCAAATGAATAAACTGGTGCACAGGTAGGTAATAGCTAACTTCTTGTGTGATGTATCAGGTAGGATGATTTGGCATTGAAATGCTGCTGCTGGCCATGTGCAGTGAGTGTTTTCCACAGTGCAATTCAGGGGAGCTCTACAACTGCAGCTGCTGCAGTGGGGGTGGCTGTCCTTTGTTTCCATTTACACCAGTGGGTGGCTGAAGGCAGGGTGAGAAATATGCACTGGTGTCTGCTTCCCACCTGAGGAAAGGCTCATCTCACCTGGGGCTGTGGGAAGGAGGAGCAGGAGTGGTGAACAGCAGGGAGAGGCTCCAGGGCTGGACTGCTCTGGTTCTCATTAGTGGGTGCAGCCCCATCTCTGCCAGGGACATTCCCCACCTAGGATCCCAGTTCTGGGCAGGAACCCTCCTGCCTGGGGGGTTTGTGTGAGCAGGAGCTGTCAGCTGTGCAGTTTGAGGATGGATACCCTCAAACCCTGAAATCTTCCCTGCTGGGGAGAGGATTGGAGTCTCCCCCTCAGCCCCTGTGGTGCTGGTGCATCACCTGCCTTCCACCTCTGCAGGTAAATTCCCATGGACATGAGCAGCACGGATAGGTGAGAGCTACTTGAAGAAATTCCTGGGTAGAGGTGGGAGTATAAATTTTCTGGCAAATATATCTGTCTTCCAAAAGGAACCAGGTGAGGTTTAAGATCCCTTTCTGTGAAAAAATTCCTCCTGATGTCCAAAAACATAACTTATGCAAATCCACTTCTTTCCCTTCCTATTCATCTGCCATATGCTCCCCGTCCTCCTGTGTGCTTCCCCGTGTGCAGAGCTAGCAGGAATCCTCACTCTGTGCTGCAGAATTGGGAAGACAATTTAGCTTTGATTAATTCTAGCTGCCAGTGATTGCAGAACATGCATGGGGACAGCTAGCCTCTAATCTGTGTTCAGTCCCAAAGTTCCCAGCACGGAAATACTAATCATTATCTCCCCAATTGCACAGGATGAAATGCTCTCTGATTACGGGGGAAATAACTTTATCAGTTGCAATTGGGAAGGTAATGCTTAGTGTTATTACACTGGAATGAAAAGATGCTTTTCTGTGCAGACATCCTTGAGGATTGTAAGAGGAAAAGGCCAGGAAAACCTACAGGTCCTTTTTTCCATTCACCCCTTCCTCTTGCAGCTTGTCTGGTGTCACAGAGGTCTGTGGATGGATGGGTCTCTGATCACCTGATACTGGAAGAAAAAATGGTCAGGCTCTTAGGTGCACCATCCCTCCCACACGGAATTTTAGTGTGGCCACCTCTGCTCTGTCTCCATCCATGCACATCCTTTCTCCAAGTCTGAGCCATCAGGTCCCCTGCCATGGGCTTCTGTTCATACTGAAGATTACTGCAGTTAATTTCATTCAGAATGAGCAGCCTCTTCCTGTCCCAAGCTCTCTGTGCATTCTGAGGCTCAGGGGGGTTTCTCTCCTGTCCCTCATCATCGTTGTAAGCAGCCAAATTCTGCCCTCAGCTTCCTCTGGGCAGCCCTGCTGCTTTCCAGGTGCATCCAGGATGTACAACCTCGCTGGGACTGAGGGAATCTGCAAAGGTTTCTCCAAAGACACGGTCTGGGAGGGATGAACTCATGGAATATTGCATTAATTGCAGAATATCCTGCTGCTGCTGCCAAGCAGGACCCAGCTGTGCTGGCTGAACTTCTGAGGGGGGACAAAATACTCAGAAGGAAAATATCAGCTGAAGTAAGTGGGACACAGTAATTGCAAGGCTTTGATCTGTTTTTACAGCCCATTTGAAACTGATTTTCTTTGCAACACTTCTCCCTAAGCTGAGGTTTGGTAAAATAAGGAGTTACTGGACCTGCTGGTGATTTACATTTGCATGGCATTTTTTCTGTGTCTCTATTAAAGAAGGCATTTTGAAGTGTCCCAAGTGGTTCAAGCACCTGATTAAGAGACTCAGAAGTGCTAAGCAAAAGTAAACACCAAAAATCACATGTCACAGAGGAAAATGAAGGATATATTAAAGGCAGCTTAATTTTTAATATGAGTTTTAATTACTTTTTCTTCCACTATGTCAACATTTCCAGAGGAAATTCAAAGCCTCGCCTCCTTGTGTGTCCTTTTCATAAAAAGACCTGCAAAGAATCATTTTTCTCCTCTGTGAGAATGGAGTACAGAAAAAGTTCAGTAAAACTTGTCTCTAATCAGACTGCAATAATTTCTCCAAATGGCTCTATAAATTAAAATATTTGTTCTGTGTTGAGCACCAAGGGAAGACAGATTGTGGCTCATTCACCAGGAAAGGTCAGCAGACCCAAATGAAAATGCAAAAACATCAATTGTTTCCATTCACTAATCACATATAATTGGTCTGGCTCACCTGAACTAGAACACATTTGTTATTATAATGCATAATTAAGGTTCTTTTCATTTTGCTGCTTTCCAGATGCAATTATCTTTCTTTTAACAAATGCAGAGAAGGAAACTTCTTGTAAAACTGAAGATACATTTGACAAATTAGTATAATTAAGAAAATGCCCCTGAAAGAGGAAAAACTTTCCAAGTAGGAACACTGTCAGTTCCCAGTACTTATTGCTGTCCTTTGTGACTTCCATCGACAGAAGAAATCCTGATTTACGTGCGGGATGGAAGTGTCCAAATCAGCAGGGATGAAACATGAACGGCTTTGTTTTGCTCTTCACTTCCAATCCTCTCATGCTTTCATTTTGCTTTTAGAAGAAGAGATCTTTCCTCTTCTTTCCCCCATTCCGCGAGCACAGAGTGTCCCCAGCTGTGCCGAGTTCTCCCAGTGCCAGCCCCTCCTCCCCAGTCCCTCTGGGCAGTGTGGGCAGCGGCAGGGACATTGGAGCTGCACAAAATGGATCCAGGTGAAAAATGAGGCTCCTTTGGGGAACCAGTAGGGAAAAAATCCTTACGAATTGCACCTCTTAAATGAGATCAGACATTGGGGCAGAAGGTTTTGCTGTCAGGCTTTAGTGTGGGCTGGGCTTGATCCCTGAACCAGAGGCTCCTGACCCCAACTGAACATCCCGGGGTTTCTGCTCCTCTGTCCAAATTGCCTTCTGGAGACCTGCACATGTGCTGCACACAATAGGTGTAATAATTTATTAAATATATAAAATACAATAGAAATCTGTGCCCGTGTGCTCCTGGGAGCCAGAACAAGGCACTGATGCTGTCCCTGCAGTCCCCCCCAAGGGACATCCAGGGAGATGAAGCGATGGCAGGACAAGGACACAGCCTCCAGCTGGGCCACGGGAGGCTCAACTCGGGCATCAGCAAGGATTTCCTCATGGAAAGGGTGCTCAGGCCCTGGGAGGGGCTGCCCAGGGAGGCTTGGAGTGCCCATCCCTGGAGGTGCCCAGGAAAGCCTGGATGTGGCACTCAGTGCTCTGGGCTGGGCACAAGGTGGGCATTGGGCACGGGTTGCACTCGGTGATCCTGGAGGGCTTTTCCAGCCTGGATAATTCTGTGAAACTCTGCAAAGAAGATCTCCTGACAGAAGATATTTATTCCTCAAAGGTGGATGTGTCCCTGTGCAAAGACAGACATAAGGGCAGTGGGAACTGGGACATCTCTCCCTAAATTCCAGCCAGCTGCTCCCTGCCATCCCATATTTGCAATATCAACACAACAGGTTCAGTTAAATCTCACATTCTGAATGAGCTTGTTTCTTTCTGGTGCATAATTTTGCCTTTTTCTGCTGCATAATTACTTCCTGTAACTTAAAGCTGATTTTAAATAATGATGTTAAAGTCAGTGAAGGGTTAGGGACTTATTAGTATCTTCAGGGATCTAAGATTAAAGATTTTAATATTAAGAAAATGCATGCAGTCATTAATGTGTTTTTGAAGTGTAAAGCCTGTCTAATCTAATTTACTATATTACAGTATGAGCTATAATTTTGACTAATTAAATGTCTCTAATATTTTTGCAAGCTTAAGCTTCGATTAACCAATATTTACTTTATTAGGATAAGATTAAATACCTCAAGAAAAATCTTTAAAAAGTTGAACATACCAATTTCCAGTGGAGCAATGGGGCACAGGGAAGCCAAGATCCATTTTAGAGAACCAAAGTGTGCTCAAAGATTGAGCACACCATTTCCCTAACAGTCACTATTAAGCTGGTAAAATGAATTTAATAGAATGTTGTAAGCACAATACTTTGTAATGCAGAATTTATTAGGGTGCAGGAAAAGCAAATTGCTTTATTCTGCTCTGCTTGTGCAGCTCACAAAGCGAGGCAAGTCTGAGACAGGTGGAGGTTCACCTTCTGTGGGTTCTCAGTGCCAGCCAGAATGAATAATAACTATTTCTGTGTGCAAATAGGAGGCACTGCAGGGAGAAAATGCAGCGTGACTGGAAGGCAATTTATTGAACTCCTCAGTGCCGTTAAGTGCAGAATGAAAGTTGCATTTACAGGCCAGGGAATGCATCAGACAGGACAGGAGATCACAGTGATAAACAAAGGAGAAAGCAGAAGATCCTGCACAGAGACAGCAGAGGCATCTGAGCAGGGCCCTGCCTCCAAACTGGCCTGCCAGCAGATATTTCACACTTAGGGCTTGTCAAACACACCTATCCTCTGGGTAATAAAATACCCCCACAGCAACACAAACAGTTTGTAAACAGCCACCAAAGGGGAGGCAAGCGCCTGGAAATCATAGCCTGTCCTTCCTGCTGAGGGATGAGCCCGAAGGAACACAGCTCCCCTTCCCCAGCAGTGCCCGGAATGCTGAGTGCTCCTGCTCCTGCTCCTGCTCCTGCCCCTTTCCCTGCTCCTGCCCCTGCTCCTGCTCCTGTTCCTGCCCCTGCTCCTGCTCCTGTTCCTGCTCCTGCTCCTGCCCCTGTCCCTGCTCCTGCTCCTGCTCCTGCCCCTGTCCCTGCTCCTGCTCCTGCTCCTGCTCCTGCTCTGGCTCCGGCTCCTGTCCCTGCTCCTGCTCCTGCCCCTGCCCCTGTCCCTGCCCCTGCCCCTGCTCCTGCTCCTGCTCCTGCTCCTGCTCCCTCAGCCCACCCTGTATTTCTTAGGAAGGGGCGGAGCAGGGAGTGGAAGAAAGGAGTTTTTCCCCCTCTTTCCCCCCCCTTTCCCTCCCTTTTCCCCCCCTCTGCCCTCTGAGAACTCAGTTTTTAATCTGAGCCCACTGGGATGGGAGGCTGCTCCAGAAGTGCCTTTGGATTTTTCATTCCCAGCCACATCTCCTGTGCTGGTTGTGTCCTTCAGCCTCTCCCTCCCTTTGTACCACACCCTCCACACCACCAAAACTGAGATTAGAAGGAGAATCACTGCTCTTGCAGGCTGTTTTGCTCTCTGATTGAGCCTTTCTGGCCCATCCCCTGCTCCGGAGATGGATTTTCCCTCCTCCTGGGCACCTTGGCAGCTGTCTCTGCACAGCTTTTTGGGATGTGCAGGAGATGGGGACTGTGTGCTGTGGTCCTGGGGAGCTCTCAGCAGGAGGTTCCACTTTCTAGGGGATGGAGCACGCAGACATTTCATTTTCCTTGCTCCTGGGAGCCCAACCCAACCAGACAGTAAATTTCCACACAAACACCAGTCTACTGCAACTTTGCCACTTTCCTTCGAGGCTGCACTTTGTTCCAAAAGGAACATTCTGTTTTGGAAGCAGCTGTGGAAGCCCAGTGGCACTCCAGGGGAAATCAGGCTGCTCCCTGCGCAGTGCCCATCTGGCTCTGACTGCAGAGAGCACAACTGGAACTGCCCGATGTGAGAGGTGCAGAGCCAAGCCAAGCTTGCCAGGAGGGGAGGATGGCATGGGGTCATGGAGAAAGGAGATTTGGGAAGAGCCACTGGTGTTGGCAGCCCCATCCCACCCCACAGCACCCCTGACAGCTGCACTTGTTCATGTGCACCTCCTGGTGAAAGGCAAACCAATGCCCACATCTGGCCTCAGTCAGATCCAGGCTGCCCAGCAGAAAGTGCTTCAGAACACTGGCTGCAGGCCAGGTGATGTTTGTTTGTTTGTTTCTTTGTTTGTTTGTTTGTTTAAAAGGTGTTTGTTTCCACATCTGCCCTGCCTGTGTTTGTTCTGCTTGGGTGTTCTCTGCAGGCAGCCCTAACCTTGAAAAAAATCCTGGAATGGTTTGGGTTGGAAAGGACATTAAAGCCCACCCCCTGCCACCCCTGCCATGGCAGGGACACCTCTCCCTGTCCCAGGCTGCTCCAAGCCCTGTCCAGCCTGGCCTTGGGCACTGCCAGAGATCCGGGGCAGCCCCAGCTGCTCTGGGCAGTGTCAGGGCTTTTCCACTCTCACAGGGAACAATTCCTAATTCCCAATATCCCATCCCTCCCTGCCCTCTGGCAGTGGGAGCCATTCCCTGTGTGCTGTCCCTCCATCCCTTGTCCCAAGTCCCTCTGCAGCTCTCTTGTGGGCTCCCCTCAGGAAGAGATACACTGAAAAGCATTAAAGTACAATCTACAGAAATAATCTCATTTTTTAGCCTGTTGTGGAGTAACACTTACTGGTTTTTTACTAATATTCCTTATCCCTTACAATTCTGGCTCAACAGACCATAGCTGGGCTGTGAAGCACAGAGCAACTACGAACAAAACAAAGGGAATTTTTTTTCCTGAAAATAATTAAATTTTAAAACATTTTCCTCACACTTTGCAGCGCAATGTGCACCAGTTCAGGAGTGTTTACAGTAATTGGTTTTGTTTGGTTTAGTAAGGTGTAACCAATGGGAACATGAAGCAGTGCACTGTCTGTTTTGGCCATGGCAGTGGAACATAAATGATCAAATTAAATGGATATGTTTGCAGTAAGTATTATTGGGATGGAAATAGAAGTTAGAGCAATCATCCTGAAATGAAGTTAAACCTGAAACAGAAAAATTTCTGTACCTTAATTGCAAAAAATACTTCCATAAATTAACCTGGATCTTCCACAGCCCTTGTCATCTCTTGCAGTGCTTGCACCTTACTTGGAAAATGTTGTTTTCACTCCAGAGCACTTTGTGAGAGAAAATGTCTCGGTCCATTGCTGCTTAAGCAATGCCAGGAATGATGTACAGAATTTTTAGCAGTGGGCTGGGGATCCATAAAAGATGCTGCCTGTGATAGAGATGGCCCAGGGGATGTTTTCCCTGGCAATCTGCCACTCAGGAGGGGGCAGAGCTGACCTGGAGGGAGCTGAGGAAGGCACCTTTAGGTCCCCGAAAGGAATCCTTGGACCAAAAGTTGCCCGTGGGTGCAAATCTGAGAGCAAACATCCTCTTGCTGACGGAGCACACTTTGGAGGAGGTATCACTCCTAATAACGATGCCTGAGGGAATGGGATCATATATCATCATGCTAAGGATATTTATAAATATATTTAAAAAGCAGGAGGGGAAGTAGCAGGCAATTTTGCTTCTAGAACATAAGTCAAGTGTGTATTATTAAGCCTAAATAGCCTGGATTAATCAAATGTCATACTGGCACTTCTAATAATGACTTTACATTGCAAATTCCATTACCTGCCTTTGCCAGCCAGGAGAGAAGCTACAGAAGATCAATTAAACAAACAGGAAATTACCTTTTCTCTTTATAGTCCGTGACTTTCAGCACTTACAATGGTGCCAGGATCCTGAAAATTAAACAGGCATTTGCATAAGATTAATAACTCACTTGCTTTCTCCCCGAGTCACTGTGGCTTATTTAGGACCCCAGAGTTATCCAGTGTCTGCTGGAGAGGCTGGGGATGATGGGACCAAATTAAAAATGGCTTAATGTGTCACAGAGGATCCCAACATGTGACCAGGGGCTCTGCTGTTAATAAATGCACCTGCAGCAGCCCAGAGATAGATGAGCAAGCTCTCAGCAGAATTAATGGGGGTAGGACTGTGCCTACACTTGTTCCTGGGAATGCTTCTCCCCATGGAGCATCCCTGTCCCACAGGTGGCTGGGAATAGTCACCCTAAAGGCCTGCAGGGAAGGTTTTGGGGACAGCAGCTGCTGTGCCATGAGCAGGGAGCTCCTGCAGGGAGCTGGGTTAGGGCTGCATCTCAAACAGGGCTCGTTTCCCTGGTTCTACTGATGGTAGATGGTAGATGTTAAAGGTAGATGGTGGATTTTTAAAGGATGCTCTTCAGGAGGATTTCTTCTGCCCCACAGAAAAGAGCAAGGGGTGAATTTTCCAGCCCCAAGTTTTGCCTGCCTTTGCTCAGGATGGGGTTTGTGCCACCAGCACCAGGCACAGGAGCTCAGCAGGTCTGGGATGCTCAGAACTCTTGCAGCTCAGAGTTTGGGGGAGGCTGGGTGGGAGCAGCCTGTAGGAAGGCACAGGGTCCCTTTTGGGACACAAAAATTGCTGCAGGGGGAAGAGCCAGGCTGGCAATTGGAGGGGAACAACCATTCTGGTGGCTGATCTGCACATCCTCACCCAGCAGGGCCGGGGGTTTCTCTGGCCAGGCAATGAATGGTGTGGTTGTTACTGCTGGAGCTGCTTGGGGGAAGAGGGAAGTTCCTGGTGCTCCCAGAGCTGGCTGCTGCAGGATCCTGGCCAGGTGGTGCCCTGGGATTCCTAGGAAATCATTTCCAGAGGGAGCTGAGCCCAAAGGAGCGGCTGCAGTTCCAGGTGCCCTGCCTGGTAACCCAGAGCACAGGATGAGCTCAGAGGGAAGCACTGCCAGGCTGTCCCCAAACCCTGCACCTTCCCTGTGTGTTCCTGGGGCCCAGAGCCCCAGCAGAGTCCTCATCTCTCTAAGGAGGGAGTGTGGAGGGGTGCAAGGGAGCAAAAGTGTCCTTTAGGGCAGTTCTAGAGAACAGGCACAGAAACTGGGAAGGTGGGAGGTGAGGGGAGGAGGGCAGAAATCTTTATCCAGTCCAAATGAGAATTCCCTTTTTGCAAAGGGTGAAGTATTATGGGCAGCTTCATGAAAAAAAAAGAAAAAAAAAAGAAAAGAAAAAAACAAACCCCTATAATTCCTCATTTTGGTACATGAAATGAATATCCTTTAAAAAAAAAAAACAAACAACCCAAACCAACCAATGAACCAAACAAAAAAACCCCAGCAGGATTTGGCAGTTAATTCCTCCATGATTAAAGGATGCCCAAACATATGAGGCAAACCCAGGCTCTGAGGGTGATTAAATGCTGAAATGAACCCGGAGACATTTGATAACTGCACAAGCAATTTACTGAGAATGTTCCTTCTAATTCTGATGGCTGCCAGAGTCTCCACTGAAGGAAAATAGGTTCAAGTAAGCCCCAAACACAGATTTTTATATACATATGGGTATGTAATAGCTGTAACAGTGGGAGTTTGAGAGTTTGTTGCTGCTGGGGTTTGGGTTGTATTTTGTGTTTGCCACACTGAGCTCGGGCTCAGCTGAGCATTTATGGGCCTGGAGCTCACCAAAGGGCTCAGCCTAGAGAGCAGGATTTAAAAGCCAAAAGTCAGATCACAGCCAGGGAGGGACGCTGGAGCTGTGCAAGGAGCTGAGCTTGCCCAGGTCCCTTGGTCCCAGAGTGAGCGCACACATTATCTGGGACAGCACTGCCTGGATTTCAGGAGTCAGGGAGGTTCAGTAAGGACAGCTGGAAGCTGACAGGAAGGTGTGCAGAGCCAGCAAAGAGACAGAGGGCTGGGAAGTCACCACGGGGCAGGGGAAAAGGTGAACACAGAATGAGCTTTCCTGGCCCTGCTGAACACAGGCATTAGGGTGCACCAAGGGCAGCTGCCCAGAGCCCAAACTGGCAGCAGGGGTGATGGAAAGGGCTCCTCACACAACCTGCAGGCCAGCTGTGAAACTCCTTGCCACAGGGCACTGAGGAAGCTCACAGCCTTCCACGGGTTCAGAAGGGCACTGGGAAGACCCTGGGGAAATAATCTGGCCAAGCTGCTGGTTGAGAGCCATGACCTCTGGCTGTGGGGCTGGGGGAGCTGCACTTGCAAGGTGCTCAGGGCAAAAGCTCCTGTGAGGACAGGGCTCAGACCCCACTGGCACCAAGCAGCACAAACCTGCTCTACCCAGAACTGAAAATGCATTCCAGGGAAATCTAGGAATGCTCATATTTGGAAATATTGAATGAAGTCATTCTGGTTTACGGCTTTAAATTAACGAGATGTAGGCACAACCTTTATGCCATCTTAATATGCTTTTGTCCCAGCATCTCCTTGGTTTTATTAAGATTTTAATAACTTTTTAAGCAGGGGAATTATGTCTGGTATTGACTGAGTTATGGCTAAGTTAGAAGCCGGCTAGCCTGGAACCTGAGAGTTCATTTAATTCCCGGTTCCAGACTTGATTGTCACAGACTGCTTCTACTCTCCTTAAAAGTTACAATCTCTTTTTGGGCTGGAATCTCCATCTGCAGTTGATGTTGAGGATAATAGCAAATTAGGGCTCTTATCTCTGTTCCACTACCCAGCCTCAGGCACCCACTGCTCTGGGATGCGGGGGTGAGGATCTCTCTATCCTTGGCAAAACCTGTGCCAGGAGAAGGAACAAACTCTTGGATCCCCATGGAAAAGGAGGGGGAGAGAGGTGGGGCTGCAGCAGAGATGAAGTTGGGAAATACAGGAAAAGCTGTGTGGCTGAGTAATGGAAACTTAAGGGGGAAAGTGAAGGGGAGGAGGTGCAAGTGAAATGAAAAGTGAGAGGGGAGGGAGGATAACAGAAGGATGATGTGAGCTAAAAACCAAGGCGAGGAACAGAACAGCTGAACAACGGCTTGAGAGGAAAACTGTGCAAGTTGTTACCACTTTGGGGCTTTTGAGGAAAGGAGTCTCAATTTTATGCAAGAATAAAGAAAAAAATATGAGATTCAAAGTAATGTTGGTTGGGATGCACTGGAAAGGGAATAAAGTGATTTAGGAAGGAAAATATTGGCAAGGAAAGTAAATATTGGCACAGGGTAAAAGACCACAAGTGATGAGTGAACAAAAGTAGGGATGAGAAACAAACTGGGGCACAGAAAGAAACCAAATGGCTTTTTTGGGAACAGGGACCAAGGCAGTGACAGAAAGGAATGAGGGCACCAATGGAAAGGAAACAAAACACCACAGATTCAGTTCTTATTTTGTTAGAGACTGGAAAAGAGGGGATGGGGGGAAGGAAGGCCAGAGGAGAGGTCTGAGAGGACCCTGAGTTCAGCTTCCCCAGTCCTGGGGGTGTTCGGGGCAGGGCAGAGGGCCTTGTGGCAGCTCCAAATTCCTGCGAGCACTTGGCTGCCCCTGTCCTGCTCCTTTCTGGCACTTTGACAGGTGACATGACCCCAGATCCACGAGGAAACCTCCTTCCATGAGCATGGCATGGGTAAACTGGAGGATCTGTGTGCTTTGAGCCAAGCACTGCCCAGGACAGGTAGATGGAGCACATTAACTCCAACACTTGTGTGTTACTGCCCTCAGTAAAGAACTTTTCCCTAACACCCAATCTAAATTTACCCTCTCTCAGTTTGATTGTGCATTTGGATATTGATGCAAAACACTATTACCCAAATTCACTGTACTTTTCCTGCACCATCTGCACTATGGCTAGGACTTGAATACATTTAAAGAACCCTTCAATTTTTGTGACTAAAATGTTGCTATTTAATATTCCCCAGTTTTCTTACTGCAATTCCCCCGTGTCTAGCTCAGGCAAGGGCTCTGTGACAGCTTTAGCATATTTGCAAAAATTAACTGATTCTTTTTTTTTTTTTTTCATGTATATACTTTGAATAAAACACTCATCCTCTCTCCATTTTGGATGGAGTTCCTACTTTTTAAACACATTTTCTATTGATTGAAGTTTCTCCTGTCTGGCATTCTCCAGTAATACCAAATGGAGGATATGGTGAAAAATATTAACAGTCCCACTGCAGATATTTCAGTGGAGATCACAGTTTGAATCCATCCACTAAATCCTGCCCTGTGGTAGCTTTTCCTGGGAAATCCATGGCATGTTTATGGTGTGTGCCATTAGGAAAGTTTGTGGATACATCTATTGCAATATCTTCACCAGTTCTGTGGTGCTCACATGAAATTTCCCTGTAGCTGCCACCATCTCTGGGAAAATAAAAAGGCACCGAATTAAAGAGCAAAGAGAGGGGCAAGCCTCAGAATGGAAGCTCAGCAGGAGACAAAAATCTTGTTTCTCTGAGTGGATCAGTGCAGGAAGCTGGGCCCTGGATGTTATGAGCGGGTCAGAAAAGTGGATCTGTCAGAAAATACAAAGAAATTTTGCTCAGAGGAGCTTTTCTACACCTGAGTGGAATCTGCAGCACTCAGGGCAGGGAATATCTCAGCCCCTCAGGGGTTATTAGGCAGCATCCTCTTGCTACCTCAGTGTCTCGCTGGCTGCATATTTACCCACCTGAGTGGGTAAGGATGGCACCATTTACATTTGCAAAACCCAGCTTTTCTTTTTCTCCAGGAGAGTTAACAGCCCTGACAAGATTTTCCAGCTGCATCGTGGCTTCTTGGAGGGGAAAAAGCCCATTTCAGCATCCCTGCTTCCTTTGCATATTAAACAGCATTGCTGGGGAGGGGTGCATTAAAACCTCTGTCACATGGGGTCTGAATCTGAATTACTCACAATATTTAGATGTGAGCACTCTCAAGCCGATGGAGAAAGAGTGGAAATTAAGTTTTATAAAACCCCTGAAGCTTTGTCTCCTTCAAGATAATACCTTTTATTTTTGTTGTTGTACTTCTTTTATTTTTTACTTGATGGGGGCCCTGTTTACTTTTTGTAAGCCTACTACTTTAAAATGAAATTTTATAATACGTATAGCCCATGCTTCATAAATCCAAATGCTGGGACATGGAAATAGTTTTTAGAACAACATTAAGGAAGATCTGTCTTTTTTATGTGTGCCAAAGGCACGACAGTGATGTTTTTAGGTAATGCACCATAAGTTTGCCAGTGCAGCAGACCCCAGGGAAATTATTATAACAATAAAGTACATATTTAAAGAAAGATTTTTAAGATTTTTAGAGCTGTGTTGCAAAAATAGATCTAGAGTAATTGTATAATTACTGTTTTACTTTTTGGGGGGGGGGTGGTTTTTTTTTTGAGAGGACTCCAAGTCAGGTTCTGATTTTATGGGAGCAATTTGCCAGAGACAGATTATTCTGGGAACATTCTATAGCACAGAACCATCTTTTTGTGGGATAATCAGGTAGGCAGAGATCTGCTGCCAGAAACTGTCCTTGCCCCTATCTGCTTTGAATTATACCTGTGATTATTTGCAGGCACAGAGGCTAATCCTGAAAAGTGGGGCCGTAACACCTTGAATAATTTATTGCAAATGGGTTTGGTAGGTTGGAAGTTGTACAGAATCCTACAATCCAGGGCATTTCCTATAAGCATGTGGCCATTGGTCAGTATGGGCCCAGCCCCTGCAGCACAAGGCACGTTCTGCACAAGGTGCACCGTGCTGGCTGAGGAAATCTGTGATTAATCACCACCAAGTCTGAATAATGCAAAGGAAGCACTTTCCTAACACAAGTCCTCGCACAAAGAAAAACTTCATTTCTTTAAAAAAGAATAAATCTTTAAGTGATTTGGTCTTTAAAACCCCCTTGCTGCTCGCAGATGATTTAGATATAAGGAACATCTCCAGCACATGCATGATTCAAAGACTCTTTTCAAATAAAGTCTTTTGATGGAATAAGGGAATTAAACATCAAACCCAACCTCTCCCAGTTGCCAAAGAGTCCTTGGTGTGACAGCTGGTCAGCTGAGCAGCAGAGAGCTGACAGCTCCATCACTCAGTTCATTACCCAAATGTTTCAGAACACGAGATCATTTTGTTAAACCAGTGTTGTCTGAAAGTTGTTAAGAAAACCAGCAGAAAATGCTCCCTACAAGCAAAAGAGAAAACACCAAAAATGTGTTTGGCACTCTGGATGGAGCCATACAGCTTCTAGCTGAGCTTTGCTTTTTTTTTTTATCCTAATGCCACGATATACTTTTGTGCACTAAGGAAAAATCAGTCTTACTGCTAGAACATCAAAACAAGCCCAAGCCACACTGTGTTTTAAAAAAAAGGACAAACCTTTGGTATCTCCATTTCCTCCTTGCTGGAAAGCTGCATCAGCAATCTTCCAAAGGCTTGAAAAGAGGAAAACACTTTATTTTCATTTCTGCAAATTCCACTGGTTTTCGGATGGTTCTCACATCTCTCCATTTTCAGCAGAGAAAAAAAGAGGGAGAAAATGAATTAATTTAAGTTTGCATTGCTATTGTACAACCCTCCTGATTTTCAATGTTTAATTGATGAATGTCATGGGGCAGGTTGGATAAAGTTCATGTCACAATTTCCCACATTCAGCTGGATTCAGGTAGGGCATGTAGCAAGATTCCTTCCAGGGCAGAAACAGCACAAAATTCATTTTTACATCTTGATAAAAGGACCAGTGTCCACATAAGGAGATTTTAAAGATCTCCACTCCTTTGAAAAGATCCCAGGAGCTCACCAGAAAACACCTACAGAAATAAACAGTGGATTGAGGCAGCAGGAGTTTGCCAGTCAGAAACTTCTGGATGATATTTTTAATTTTCTCCTGCTCTTCATTTCTTGCCAGTTCTCACACATTGATCGAAATGTGTTAAGGACCAGCAGCAATTTCTTATATTAATAAGCTAACTCAACTCCCTGCTGCAGCTTAATTGAACAAAAATGAGTTCTAAATGCCTAATAATGTACTTTTACTGCCTTTTCTAGAATTCAAACCTTCAGTCTACCTCTGCTTACAGTTTTGGGGAAGGAATTTCCCTGATATCCAACCCTCTGCAGAGCCTTCCCGGCTCAGCAGATCAGCACTCCTACCCAGCCTGGAGCCATCTGGGAGTTAAAGGGTGCCCTCATTTCCCTTTTCTGAAACAGTTTAGTATTTCAAAGATTTCATTTGCTACAGTGGATATGAAGGCAAAGGCTCCTCTCAAGAAATATTCCATATTTTGTGCAAGGGAGATGTAATAATCACCAGGGAGCAAAGAGGAATCGGAATGAAGCTCTACAAGATATCCACACGCAGAAAAGTGTGAAATTTCACACTTCCATGTTCTAACTCTTTTATTTAAAGAAGCTTAGTGTTTGTTCTCCTCTCAGATGCATTTAGCTGATTTCTGTTTAATGCTCCCTCAAATCCCAGGTGGTTTTCTGTACAGGTTTCACTGAGCAAGAGATTTTTGATGCTGCACAGAGCTCAAGCTGGCTCCCTTCCCCTCACAAAAACCAGCATTTCCAGAACGTTTCCAGGCTAGGAAGGAGTGCAGATCTCCTCTGCAGGAGCTGGGTTTGTAAGAAAAAAGGGTTTTGGGAGGTTTGGAGTGCCCAGGGAAGGGCTGGAGGTGGCAGTCAGTGCTCTGGGCTGGGGACAGGGCACAGCTGGGACTGGATGGTCCTGGAGGGCTTTTCCAGCCTCAGTGACCCTGGGATTCTCTGATAATGGAATCAGCAGTACTTGAGTGTCCCTGAGCCTTTTCCAAGGGAAATGACATGCTCATTGTGTTGCTGCTCCCCAGCTCTCCCTGATTTCACCAGCCTTCCTGCCTGAGCAGGCAGTGCTGGAGCACTCCAAAGGCCAGGGAAGTTCATGGAATGCCCCTCCATACGGGATCAAACCCCACCCTCACCCCCAGGCAGCTCCAGGGGAGCTGGGCACTCCCCTCCCAGCTCATTCCAGCCTGGGCCTGCAGGGTTCTGCAGCTGCTGGACCCTGGGCTGGGGTTTGTCATGGGATTTGTGACATCCCAGGGAAGCCCCTGGCAGTTGCAGCCCACACTGAGCTCAGGCTGCCACCAAATTCCATGGGGACACTTCTGAACCTGCCGGATCCTTCAAGCAGCAGCTCTTGATGAGCACGGAGAGACAGAGGAATGGAGAAGCTCCCTCAGGGGTCAGTGGCCAGTTCTTCCTAATTCTCACGGGAACAGATATCCAAAACCTGGTGCCTAGGTGGCTTTAAAAACTGCAGACATCACACTTAAATAAATGAATAAAAATCAAATACCAGGCTAGGGCGATTTTACTCTGGCACCTGATTCCACAGCAGGTTCTGCTTGCTCTGGGAAGTGGCTGAACAATTGTACAGAGACACAAAGTGTGGCAGGAGCCCACAGCTGAGATCCTGCAGGACACAAATGGAATGCAGGCAGCGGATGATCCTCAGCTGAGCACAAGCTGCAGGGTAAAACATAAGCTTCAATCAACTCTTGGAAATAATTTGAGCCCAATGCCGTAAGTGCCTTAAATTAAATCCCTCTCCAGAGCAGCCAATCTGAATCATTAGGCATATGTCACGTAGTGAGCCATAATCACCAGAAGAGTCGTGTGCACAGCGCTCCATTTACACAGGGGATGTATTGCAGTGGGTAATTTGACCATTTTTCCATGCTCTATGTCTCAGAAAACACAGAGTGGGAGCAAGGCTGGTGGTGTCACGTCATGCTGTGACACACAGCGCTCTGCCAGCAGCTCCCTGCCCCACTGCAGCATCCCCTTCTTGTCTGAGCTCCCTGGCCAGTATTCATTGCTGCTCTAGTGTTTCAGAATGCTTCAGGCCAGGCAGGAGCAGCAGAGGATCTCCCAGATTAAACAAGCAGCTCAGTTCTATGCCGTTACCCCAAAAGGGAGCTGGTCAGTTCTGCCAAAAAAAAGTAAACCTGTTCAAATGTGTTCATGGAATACCCTGAGTGGGAATTCTGACCCACACCGAGGAAAACTGAGCAAGGAAAAATAGCAGCTGCGTTTTAAATTTTGTTTTGAAATTTAAGTTGTTCAGTCAGGAGATTGATGGTAACACATGGAAATGATGGCCATTATGTGCCATCATTTGTTTCATCAGTTATGGAAATATTTAATTGAATCTAAGCCATCTTTGCCCACTGTACTAATTACAGTTTCCTCTTCACAGCAAGGGTATTTTATGGACTTTTAATGGAAATTTATTTCTTACTATAAAGTTATGAGGCTAAAAATAACCCCTACAATATTTATGCCCAGTAGCATAAACTTTCAAGTTTTAAAAATATGAGTAACCATTTATTAACTCAGATACTCACCTTGTGGGGCCTGGAGATATTGTATCAGTTTTTCAGATAATTGTCTTTTTCTTTCTTTAATGTTTTTATTAATTTTTTTAACACAGTTTTAACCCCTGGGTAAAATTATCCAGGATATTTTTTTCAAAGTGCATATCTAACTTCCCTATCCATAAGTGTAATGATTACAACTAAGAATACCTTTAATATAATAAATGTAATAACTGTAACTACCACCTCTAATCTGTGCCAATAATTCCTGATAAAGCTGCTGCAGTGGAATGTCTCAATCTAAGTGTGATTTGTGGTGAAGGACATTCTAAGTTCTCTTTTGAGGGAAGCATTACAAGGAGAAAGCGTTCCTAGAGTTGTTTGGGTTCCCAGTCCATATTTCTCTTGGAGTTGTATAATTTAGCCCTTGATGTACAGTTGTCATCAGGTGCAGCAGTGTTTTGTTTACACTTGGTGCTTTAATATTTGCAAATGTAGACATTGAATAAGGCATTCTCCAGACTCAAATGGCCCTCAGAAGATGGAGGAATAGAAATGTTCCAGATTGATAATTACCAAGGAAGCTTTAAACTGCAGGCACCTCCACTAAGTGTCTGTTCAAGAGCCAGCCATCATTATGATGAGGAAATGTGGCAGCTCAGAGCACAGGTGCTGATTAAACATCCCTCATAAGAGTGGATCTGTTGGAAAATCTGCACCCCCCACCCTTAAGAGCATTGTCTCACATGAGCTCCTCAGACATTACACACCCCAGGACAGGGAATGTGCCTTGGTTTTCTTTAAAACAGCTGCTGCTGAGGCTGCAAGGTAAATAATGGAGAATGGCAGCACATTTTCTCTGTGTTCCTTCCTGATACCTGAGGAATTAAGGATGAAACTGCATTAATGGCACTTAAAGGGAGGCAGAATAATGATGCAGCAGCATGGGGAAAATAAGCTTCTGTAAGGTTTAAAGAAAATCCTGAGCAAAACCTGCACATTTCCTGCTGTCCCCCAAACACCAAATGTGTGTCTGGAGCTTCAGGAGAATCAAAGCCATGAATCCAGTGGGAAACTGGTAACATTTGGGTTTATAGCCTTCCTCCATGCCAAGGAAAGCTAAAGAGGGGGATTTATTTCTTACCATGAAAACCAATAAAATCACTTATGTCTCTTTGCAGTTTTTATTATTTTTAAACTTCAGGTTTATCCTCCCTTAATACCAGGCCTGGCACGATCTGGGGAGAAGGAAGGATGGGAACAATCACAGGCAAAGCCCTCTCCAGCTTAGCTGAATGATTTTAGGCCTTTTCTCAGAGTGAGAGGAGTGACTCCAGCCTCAGAGAGAAATCTGCCATCAGCAATTGTTGGGATGGAAGGCAAAGCCAGAATTCCCCATGGCCTCGTGCAGAGGGTGTGCCAGCAGGAGCTGCTGTCATTTTGGATCCTTAATGTTCGAATTCCTGATCGGGACACGATTTTTGCATGGTTCAAAGTGCCAAGTGTGCCCAGCAGTTTCCAAGTGGGGGATCTGCTGCAACCCTGGAGCTCCCAGGCGACCCCCATGGCCATCATTCCTGGCTGGACAGGCAGCTCTGCCTTCAGGGCAGCTGGAGCAGCTGGAATTCAGAAAGACAGCAGCCAAAGACCAAAGTTGGAACTTAAAATGTCCCCCCTGCCAACTTTAACCTCCCTCCAGCACCTCCTCTCTGGAAGGGATGTACTTTGGGACAGTCTGTGATCTGATTTATCCATGCTTTTTCAGGATAAACTCGGATTTCTTCAGCTTTAATAAAGACCTTATGTTGGTAAGCATCTTAGAGATAATAATGCTCAATGGGCACTCAGGAAAAGACAGACTGTGTCATTTTTAAAGATATAACACTGACGTTTATGCACAAAAAATGCTGTTTGCTAGATAGCGCTCATTTCAAAGCATTGTCTCGGATTTTGAAATGCCTTTCTATTCCTGGCTAACAGCTGGAGAAAAATGGCTCTTCCTGAAGCAGTTCCATTGCAAATGCAAGCTCCCAGTGCTCTGTAGTGGGGCTGTCTTCCCTCCCCTCAGGGCTCCTCTCTGGAGTAACTTTCCAGGGCTCTCTCGAGTGACTGTTTCTGTTTCCAGGGGTCATCTGCTGTCAGAGTGCAGGAAAACCTGTATTTATTGCTGCTTTCTGGGAGTGCCACCTCTTGCAGCCACTGCACAGGACAGTGTGAAGCACTTTCTGTACAGGTGTCCTCCTCATTTAACCAGGTGTCTGTGTTAGAACCGCCTCTGAATTCAATTTTCCTTGCTGTTGTTTTAGGGGTCTCTATGGCTTCCTTTGGTTCGAGGTTTCCTTAAGTGAAAGGTACAATTGCTGTGTATCTGCCAAAAAAATGTCACTGTATTTGTAAGCTATGAATACTTTTGAGATGGTCTCAGATAAAAGCAGTAACAAAAATTCCAGCAGTGCCATCAGTCTTTCAGTCTTCATCCCACCAGCTTGCTTTCCACTCTCCTCATCTGCTTTTTATTGCTGTCAAATTCTTTTTCCCTTCCTTTATTCTGCAATATAAGCATTTATTTTATTTTATTTTATTTTCCTGTGATTTTTCCTTCCTCTCTCCAAATTCTTTTCCCCTTCCTTTATCTGCAACGTAAGCATTGATTTTTTAATTTAATTTAATTTTATTTTATTTTATTTTAATTATTTTTCCTGTGATTGCTCCTTCCTCTCTGCTTTCCTGTTGCCCCTCCATTTCCAGCAGCACCCTGTAGTCCTGCACATGGTCAGCAGTGAATGTGCCAGGATGTCTAGGTGTCTCAGAAGGAAATCCTCTCTCTCAGACACTCAGGAAAAGCAGACCTGTGAAGCAGGGCTCTGAAAGACTTACAAAGGCAGGAGAAAGTATGTTTCTTTACCAGAGAGACTATTTAGGCTGTTACAGCATGGTGGGAGGAATGCTCAGCCGTGAGGGAATTTGATCAAACCCGGCTGGAATTGGGAGAAATGTTTGGAACAGCCCACAACCCATGCATAGTGCAGGCAGAGGGAAACATAAAATGTAAAGGAGAAAAGCAACAGTTTTAAAACTTCCTATCAAATTGAGATCTTGCACCTCGAAAATCATGCTTTAGTTCCTGCCTGGTGTTGCAAGAGATACCTAAATCAGGTCAACCAGATTCTTTTGCTGTTAGTAAAAAGGAAGAAGTTCATTACTTAGAAATTCTGTAACACGAATCATGCCAATTGTGCCTTTGGGAACTATCTCCACTTGCAAGCTGAAGTGAAATAAATCCCGTTGGAAAAGGCAGATCCTTGTATCTTAATAAGCTCAACTTTTTCTATATATATGTACACACATGTATTTTTATCCCTCTGCTTTCCAAAGGATCAAATCAGGGCTGAATGCACCTTTCTGGAGTGCGGATAATTACAAAAACCTGCCCTGGCTCTCACAGGGGGATATTTTGGGTGGAGAAATACTTTTTCATTTTTATTTAGCCCCCTTTTTTTTTTTTTTTTCTGTTCTCTGTGCTGGATGGTGAGTTCAGCTCCCTTGCTGAACACCTCGAACTTGTCTGAGCCCAAAGTGGGATTTGTAGGATTTTTGTCTCTGGTCATTCAGCACCACCCACACTGCATAAAAAGGACAGAAAGGCTGAGTCCCTCTGAGAGTTCAGCAAAAAAATCAAGCTAAATTTGAGCAGCCTTGTTACAGCTGTGAGCAAAAGCAGCTGGAATAAAACCACATCCGGAACATGGAGCTGGATTTTGGATAGGCAGCTTGGAACAGAGGAGATACCAAATGTGACGAATAGGCAGGGACCTTGCTATAAACAAGCTTAGTCTTCTTTTAAAAGATCCTGTTTGCTGAGTTGGGGCTCATCCCCTCCCCTGGTCAGGGTTTGGGTCTTGAGCCTGTCCCAGGTCTCCCACCCCACAGCCATGGAAAGGAGAATTAAACCATCCCCCAACTCCACAGCCAGCCCTGCATTTATTACATTTAAAAATTCCTCTGTTTGGCTGCAAATTTCTTACAGTCTCGAGAAGCTTGCAATCTACAGGGACAGGGAGTTATTTGGGGTAAGGGACGCTGAAATCCAGGGGGGTTCCAGAGTGGGGATTTTGACTTTCCGGGTTCACCACCTTTCCTTGGGGATTCTGACAGCTGGAAACAAGGAGGGGAAGGTGCAGGAAGGGCAAGGGCAGGGCCCTGGGGTTCTGTTTGAGTGCACCCTAAAAGCAGGAGCCCAGAGATGGCTGAGGAGGCACAGAGGGGCAATGATCCCAGAGCTGGCAGGGGCAGGGCAGTGACAGTGACATGTGGCAGGGTGGAACACGAGGGGAGCTGGGGGCTGGCTGGCCAGGAGCCAGCCTGGGGAATGCGGGGATCAGGGATGCCAAGGCAGGGTCAGGGGCTCGGAGAGGGTGGGAATGGGCTGGAACAGAGCACAATGCATGGAAGGCTTCCAAAGCAGCTTTTGAACAGATTGGACAGGAGTGGTGGTGGGAGCGTGGCTCTCAGCTCCAGTGTGTGTAAAATGAGGATGATAATAGCTCTCACTCCCAGGGCTGCTGCCGGCTCAGCCAGTGCCCAGAATGCTGATGGGCTCAGGGTGGGCTCTGCCAGCCCAAGGGTCCTGGCTCCAGGAGAACCTCAGGGAGAAACCCTCTGCAGCCTGCAGGGTGTGCAAATGTGCAATACTGCTTGTTACAGGGCTGGGGCTGTCCACCATTCTTCCTGAGAACCTTCTAGTGCATGCAGCAGAGTAGCTTATGGGTACTGTCTAAATCAGAGGTAACAGCCAATTTCTGGATGACCTTACACCATCAAAGAGGTGACTTTGCAAAGGAAGAGGCTGCTAAACTGTGAGCAATAGCCTCTTTGATTATTTTTTGGGCAGATGAGTGCGGTGAGTGCACAGGTACTGGCTCCCAGCTGGACACCACATGGCACAGGAGAATCTGTCCTTTGCTAAGAGATAAGGATGGGAAAACATGCTTGGAGGGGCTTCCCAGTAGCAGGTGTTTCAGTGCAAGTTGAGCTCTGTCAGAGGGAATTATCTGGAGAAAAACATCTTCCTCAGCACCGCTTTGCCGTGCCCTGCTCCTTTTTGAGCCTTCCATCTGCCGCCAGCCCCACTGAGTGCCTGTGATCCAGACCCCTCTGGAATCCATATCCCTGTCAAAGAGCCCGAGGGCATGCCTTGTGCTCACTTGGCTTCTTGGATCCTCTACATGAACCTGGCACCAGCAGCAGCTTCTCTCTGGGGACAGCAGCAGCACAGAGCTCACAGCCATGAGGATTTTAGCTCTCCTTTCCCTTCAGTGACTGCCAGGTGGGTTTTAATGAGTTCTCATGGCCCCCCTCAGGGTTCCCTGTGGAAGGAGGGGAGGCTGCTCGGAGCAGAATCCCTGCAGGAAATGGATGTCCAGGTGTTTGTGGAAGCCCTGCTGGCAAAGCACCTGCCAGTGCTGGCACTGGGCTGCCTCTGGGAGCTGTGGGTGGCTCCCAGCTCGGGATGGAGCAGCGTCCAGCAGGGCCTGTGCTTCCACATGGCTGCTTCCATGTGCCAGCCGTGTCCCAGCAGCTCCCCAGCTGACACTCAGTCCGGGAAAATTCCTCCTCTGAGCCAGGACAGGAAACGTGGGCACCAAGCATGCACAAACAGGGATTTATCCTCAACTAGAAACAGTCAGAAACTGTAAAATCCCCCACTGGGAATGGATTCAGCCCCGACCTTTGCTGAAACTCCCTCAGTCCCTGATGACCCCTTGAAATGGAAATATTTGCTTGCCTGGGAGAGCTGGAGGAGCTTTTCCAGGTGTGCCTGCTGAAGTGTGCTGTGTATTGTGACATTTTCCTTGCTGTGGGGATTTTTGTGCTCAGAGAGTGAATGGAGCTGATGCTGTCACTGACTCACTCACGTGGCTCAGCCCCTTTCGGCACAGCAGCTGGACCCAGGCTGTCATTCCCTCTTACCTTCCGCTGCTAGACTCCAAGGAGGGGCAGATACTGTTTTTTTCCTACATCCTTGAAAAAAATCACATTACAAATGACATGCAGTATGTGAAAAGTCAGGTCTGCCACTGAGCAGGGCTCAGCAGCCTTTGATTTGCTGTGGAGGATTCACTCTCTGACTGAGGGAGGAGGGCGCTGAAAGGAAGGACTCCAAAATTTACAATTTTTCCCACCTAAGTGGTACCAGCAGCCCACCATGAAAGCCAGTGCTTGTTTTCATGCTCAGCAATAACAGCTTCACTCCTGGAACATCATTTATGTTGCATTAACATCGATTTCTTCTTCCTTCCTTCCTTCCCTTGTATAATGTTGTGCTTAATTTGTTTTTAAAATGTTGTACAGTAATTACTTTATTCAAATGAATCATCTGACAAACTGGTTCTTCATCAAACTTGTCACTTACTCTGCTATTTTTCTTTTAACCTGGACCTTACCATAAATTCTGAGCTTTGCTGTCAGTCATCAGCAGAAGAAGGAGAAAAGACTGTTTATGGGATTGCTGGATTTCATTAGGGATGTATGGATGAAAATGCTACAGCACAGCTTGTTTGTGATGCAGATTTATCCACTCATTCAACTCCTTTTTAGCAGCTGAATGGGCCTGAACAGAAGAATCAAGCTGAAATAGGTACAGCCCAAGCCTTTTCAATGCAATATCCCCCAGCTCAGTCACAGTGAGGAATTACTGCCTCCATAATCTCCCTCCTGGGCTCTGTCCATGGCTGGGCGTGGGACTGGATGAGCTTTAAGGCCCCCTCCAACCCAAACCATTCCACAATTCCATGTTTTCTCTAGGGTATCTGACCAGCAAATAAAGCCTGCAATCCTGACTGCTCTCCTGCTCTGTTCATGTGTGCAAAAGGAACCTGGAAGTGTGTTGATAGTGCAGAGTTTTGATTTGTTTGCTCAGAAAACACATCCACACAAAACTTCCCCTCTTTCTCTCCCTGCTCTCCTGCTGCCCAGAGCTTGCACTCTGCTCCAAAAGGAAAAATCCTGCAGAATTCTGCTAATGAAGTATAAATAGTTCCTGGTTATACATCATTAATTCAAATTAATCTTCATTTAATAGGCAGTTGATTAGAAGGATGGAAATGGTTCTGGCCCTAGAATGAGGAAGTGCTTGTGTACATCCAGGTATGAAGGTTGCCTCAAGGGTGGTTGGATGAAGTCGTTTTAATTAATTTAAAAAAAAAAAAAAAAGAGCAGAAAGTGATGGAATGCACAGTAATAATTTCTGAGGTGGAGGAGATTTTTGCCAAGATCAAATGGCAAAATACCCATCCTATTGGAAGTGGGGAGGGATTGTGGGCACCCTTATTTCCAGGTTATCTCAGGCTGTCCCTTGTACCCGTGACATCCACCCTCCCTGATGGAGCAATGCTCTGCTGCTTCCAGCAGGGATTCCAGGAAAACTCAGCAGTGGAACCTTTCTGGCCCAAGCCCAGGCTGGCATTGCAGCTGACTGAAAAGAACTGTCTTCCTTGGCTGAAATGAGGGAAAGATAATTGAATTTAACCACTAAACTTGCTGGGATCGTAGCTGGAATGAGGAATTACAGGACTGGATCTGAAAGGACAGGCTTTAGAATTTTTTCCCTTCAGGTGATCTGGAGTTTGCAGCTCTGGAAAATCCTGCTGACTTTTAGCATTCCACTCGATGTTTTGGTTCCAAATCCTGCACTTAGGCTGGTTTTTGGACTGGTTTTGTGTATCACACTCTTTTGTAATCACTTGAATATTTTCTGAGGAAAAGGGAAGAAGTGTTTAAGGTTCTGATACCTGCACAATGCACATGAGAAATCCATGGAGTGTACAATAAAATTGCTGGAGTTGGCAGATTGTTTAAGCCATGTCCAGGCATTGCTCTGTGTGGGTTCAGGAGATAAAACAATGCTGTTTATTCCAGGGATAATATTACCAGAGTGGGGTTGGTCGCCTCCAGGGTCTTCATTGCTGGATTTAAATTCAAACCAGGTTTTGATTCCAGTGTATTTCTTATTCCTATTTCTGATGGTCAGCTAATGACTGCACTGTTCCTACATGGGTGACATCAAAACTGCAGGAGGTTGCAGCTCATGAGTTGAGTGTATTCAGATGGTCAGAAATTACAGAGAGAGGGGCCTAAAATTTAACACAGGGAAATATGTAAGTGAGAAATCCAAAGTATTCTCTAGTGACTTGCACTAAATGAGTAAATTATACTTGCAAAATCAAGCAGTGAAGCTGGAGATTGCTGTTTAGAGGAGCTATTTTTTAAAATCAGCTGTGTGTGCAGTGCATTCCTCAAATCTCACTGCCCCAGGACACAGGGAATGTGCTGTTGGCATAATAAGGTCTCTAGAGGCTGGAGGGAGTGGCCATCCCAGTCTACTGGGACAGGCTGTGGCCTTGAGACACCTTCCCCATCGCAGGACACACTCCAGGGAAGATCATTACACTTCCTAAATTTGGGTTATTTACAGTCCTCCTTCCTGGTGTCCACAGGTTCAGCTCCTTTTTCTTGGAAAAAGCAAAAACATTCCCCTGTCCCTGAGCAGACTGAGCAATGACCAACAACTGCAGAGGCTTAGGAGAAACCTGCTGCCTGGGGTTTAGGAGAAACCAGAGGGAACACAGAGCTCGAGGGAGACTCTCAATCCATTTGCTCTCAAGCTCCTCAGTGAATCTCGGACTGCCAGGGCATGCAGAAACACCTCAGCAAACATCCACACATCCAAGTTCCATCTCCAAACGTAGATTACACTGCAGCAGGGAGAACAAGGCCCATGTTCATCCCTCCTTTCCACAGAAAGAAGTTGCACAGAAGTTTTCACAAGCATTTAACGTGTTCCTCTGAAAAGGCTGGACAAGAAACAGGCGTCGCCTTCCCCAGATGTTTGTGGAGCAGCACTCATAATTCTGAGTTAACCCCAGTGCCACAGCAGATAAAAACTAACCACCCACCCTGCTCTTGCTGTAGTGCTTTGGATAGCCATTGGGTTTTCCTAGATGAACACTCAGAAATTCTAGCTCATCATTTATTTTTCCCTCTTTCTGCACAGCGATTAAGAGGTGAATAATCCTGCCCATTTATCTCTGTTCCTACAGGAGGGATATTCGAAACTGTGGAAAATGAACCTGTTAATATCGAAGAATTGGCGTTCAAGTTTGCTGTCAGCAACATTAATAGGAACAGAACACTGATGCCTAATACCACATTAACCTATGACATCCAGAGAATTAACCTTTTCGATAGTTTTGAAGCCTCAAGGAGAGGTAAATATCTCAATTACTATGTCAGTTACATCCCTGGTTTGTACTTTATACCTTTTCCCAGCCTGATCTCCTTTTCTGCCCTGCTTGTATCATGCATACCATAAAATTAATCTTTCAAAGGTGCTTGAGCTAAGAATCAAGCTGGGCTTGGACCTGTCATGTGCTTTCTGAATAAACCCCTACGTCCTGTCTGCATGCTAAGAGCCCCAGATGGCAGGTGGCAAGTCCAAGCCGTTTTTCTTTCCAAAACATAGATTTGCCACCTGGAATTCTGCAGAAAAATGATCACAGACTCACAGGAAGCACAGTGGGATGTCACAACCCATAATTAGCACAGATACCCATTATTGGTAAACTATTTCTACTGCATTTTAAAGACCAGAGGCCAGTAGCCCCCCTGCCCTGAAATATTAATGCTCAGTGGCCTGGAGACAGAAATAAGTTTCTCTGTTATAAACAACTGTAAGAATTGGAGTGGTCAAGTGGGGAACTTTTTTTTTTTAGCTCTTCTTTTTTTTTTTTTTTCCTGAGAAGGAAAATTACGGCCCAATTTACCCCCATCTAATTGACCTGCAGGCCAAAACAGAGAGGGGTAAAAAGTCACAACTGTCCTTAAGTTCCATGGCCTCTAGGAAGCAAGCTTAAAGTTTGATAAAATGCTGTAAAGAGCCACCCATCTCCTGAAACTGGATTTGCTGGAAAATAAAAACGCCTTCCTTCAAAAACCAGGCTGGTGAGCTGGCACCTTTCAAACATCTGCACTACCAATTTTTCCTCGTGCCACTCCAGTTTCTTAGTAAGAGTGGAGAAAATAAGAATGATTTCAAAGAACATCGAAAAGAGCTTTAAATGGCATTTTTTGCATTCCTTTTCAGTTATCAGGTATATGCTGGAGCTATATGCTGTAGAATCCCACACGTGGTGGATTTATAATCTATACAATCCAGGTTGATACAGTATTTCAGATTCCCTGTAGAGTGAGAATCTCTTCTGTGACTGTTGGGAAAGTGCCTCCTCCATTTAATACGTAGGAAGTTGTTAATGTACATGCAAGAAACTCACACAGACAGTGGTAATTTCTTCTCATCATGAATTATTGAAGTTATTTATGGAATTTGCACATTAAAACTGTGATGTGTTAGAAAGGCTACTGAATTAAACCTGGAAAGCCTGTGCACTTCATGCTGTCTGTGAAACACTCATTTGCAGAATGGAAACAGAAAATAATTGATTTTCTGTCATATTCTATTACAGTCAGAGAGCTAAATAGGAATTTAAAGAATCTCAGCTCATTGTGGAAGTTGGTGTGTTTAATATTTCCCTCAATGAGAGCAATTTCTAAACTTCCCACCCTCAGAAGGAGAGCAGCCCGGCAGCTCAGTGCAGGGCTTTGTCTCAGTTGGGAGCCGTGTTAAAAACATTGGCAGTAAATTTTACCAGTGGACAGAAATAACTGATATTACTTCATCTCCTGTCTGTCAGCCTGCAAAGACATGGGAGAGAAAGAAAAATGCACAGACAGCTCCAGGCAGGGCTCTTCAGGCTGAGATATGGGCACAGGAGAAGGAAAGCTTTGTTGATGTATTTGGCTGGTTTGGAGGGGTATAAAATGTCAGTGTGTGTGGGTTCTTTATTTCCCTGTGTTGTTCCCTGGGGCTTTGGGCACTCCTGCCTGCTCTGTAAACACAGATTATGGAGGGCAGTGAATCGTGGTGCCCTTTGCTGCTCGTGTCCCTGCAGCTGCCTGGAATGAGAGCAGCTCACACAGGCAGAAAGGTGCCAGTCCCAGGGGATCCCTGGAGAGCCTGTTGTGGCTGCAGGGATGTATTACCTGATCTCTGCCGTGGAACTTCGTTGCTGAGACATTCCTGTGGCAAGCAGAGAGCCCCTGGTTCCTCTGGGATAAAGCCATTCCGAGAAAGGCAGCTCAGGAATCTGTGTGATCTGCAAGGCAACGAGCAGAGAAGGTTTTATTTGCAGCAAGCAAGGTCAAGGGTACAAAGCTGATCAGTAAAGCTGTTTACAGAACCACAATCAAACCAGGATCACTGAGGCTGGAAAAGCCCTCCCAGCCCATGGAATCCCACTTGTGCCCAATGCCCACTTTGTCCCCAGGCCAGGGCACTGAGTGCCACATCCAAGAATTCCTTGGGCACTCCAAACCTCCCTGGGCAGCCCCTGTCACTGTCTAACAACCTCTTCCATGGGGAAATTCTCGTGCCATGCAACCCAAACCTCCCCTGGCCCAGCCTGAGGCCATTCCCTCTGCTCCTGTCCCTGTTCCCTGGGAGCAGAGCCCAACCCCCCCCGGCTGTCCCCTCCTGTCAGGAGTTGTGCAGAGCCACAAGGGCCCCCCTGAGCCTCCTTTTCTCCAACTGAGCCCCTTTCCAGCTCTCTGAGCCTCTCCCTTTAGCCTCTAAACCACCCCTGAACACCTGAAGAACCACTGGCACATCTCTCGGTGGGTCTGGGAGCAACGCAGTGCTCTGTTCTCATTTGATGGGGCTGGATGGAGGGTACCAGCCCTCAGTGAGCATCCCCCAGGCACCTTGCTGTTACCCACTAAGAGTGCCTGTGCCCTCCTGTGCCCAGCCTGTGACCAGCTGGCCCTGGGCGTGGCCGCGCTGTTCGGGCCGGCGCACAGCTCGTCAGTCAGCGCCGTGCAGTCCATCTGCAACGCCCTGGAGGTGCCGCACATCCAGACCCGCTGGAAGCACCCCACCGTGGACAACAGGGACGCCTTCTACATCAACCTGTACCCCGACTACGCCGCCATCAGCAGGGCTGTCCTGGACCTCGTGCTCTACTTCAACTGGAAAATTGTCACCGTGGTGTACGAGGACAGCACGGGTGAGTGCTGCTGGCTGCTCCTGCCAGACCTGGGGCAGCTCACTCTGCCATGCCCTCAGCAGCTTTCCTGGTCATGGGGAAAAACCCCTGTCCTGCTGCTGACATGGCTTTTGGAAAGCTGCTCACTTCACCAGACTGTGGGAAGGAGCTCCTGGGGTTTGAATAGTCAATCCCATTTTGCTTCCTGGTTGTGGATTTCATAATTGCTTCAAACTGATTCCAGAATCCCAAAATCTGGAGATCACCCAGTCCAATCCCCTACCAAGGCAGGGTCACCTGCAGCAGGTGACACAGGAATTTGGGATTTTTGGGATGTCTCCAGAGATGGAGACTGCAGGGCCTCCCTGGGCAGCTGTTGCAGGGCTCTGCCCCCTCCATGGACAGAGGCTCTTCCTCAGGCTGAGGTGGAACTTGCTGTGTTTCAGTTCATGGCCACTGCTCCTCATCCTGTCACTGGCACCACTGAGCAGAGTGTGGCCCCATCCTGTGACAGCCCTTGGGGATATCTGTGTGGCCTGGTGGTCTATCTGTGTGGGTTGATGGGGTATTTTTGTGGATTGATCGATCCCCTCCCAGCCTTCCCTTCCCCACACTGACCAGGCCCAGCTCCCACAGCCTCTCCTCACAAGAGAGATGCTCCAGCCCCCTCATCCTCTCTGTGGACCCCACTGGACATTCTCCAGTAGCTCCTTAATAAGCCTTCTAGACAGAAGAGAAACAAGGAGAGGTCTTTTCCAGCCCACCCCATAACCAAATTGGCATTCCAAAACACCAAGTGCTACGTACCTGCTCAGCCACAAAAAAAGCCTGATATTAAAGAGATTTCATTTGCAGAGATATTTACAAAGTAAATTAATCATCAATCATCTTATTAACTCAGAGTCAAGAAAGTAAACATGTCAACTTTGATCAGTATAAATAGTCCTTGGATTTGGGGTTAGAGCCAGTGAACCCAAGCTCTTTTATTTCTCATCCCTAATGTTTGACGTCATTACACCAGAAGAAATAAAAACACCTTCGCCAGGTTGGACGGGGCTCAGAGCACCCTGGTCTCACAGGAGGTGTCCCTGCCCAGGGCAGGGGGTAGCACTGGGTGGGCTCAGGGGGTCCGGCTTTTGCCATGTCCTTCAGAAAAATAGCTGCAGTTCTTTCCACTGCTGCTTTGGCTTCTCCAGGACACCACACCTGGGCTCCATCTCACTTCGTGTGGCATCAGGAAGCGTTGGAGAGTGCAAGGTCCCAGTCTGATGGGACCAAAGGAGTTATGTTAAGGCACACAGTAATTTCTTCCCCCGAAAAGGAGAGGGAGGTGGCTTGGCAAATCCTTTCTTTGTTTTGCTTTTCACCACATTTGCACTCAAGTACTTTTTGTTGCTGGGAAGACAAACACCAGTTCTCAGTGCGAGGTGAGGATGAGATGAAGGCTTCCCAGACTCCTCCTCCCAAATCTCAGTTTCCCCCCTGGAGCTGCCATCCCAAGCACTGCACCCAGGCTGCACTTCCCCAGCCAGGTGACCCCAACCCCTTTGTCAGTGAGTGCTGGGAGCCCATTCCCATCAGAATCAGCTCCAGTGGTTTCCTGTTTCTCAGCTGGCTCCTGGCCAGGCCCAGCTCCCGGTGCCTGCAGCATTTCCAGCTGAATGCTCATCATGTTTCATTCTCTCTATTGATTGTTGGTACTAGAAGACCTGCAAGGAGCAGGCCTGGCCCTGCGGCAGGGGCAGAGCAGCTTTCCCCCGAGCATTGCCAGCACTTGAGTGAAAGCCACCAGCCCTCCAACCTCAGAGGGAAGAGGGAGCTTTGTCTTGCCTTAGATGTGCCACTCAACCAGGGGCACTCACACCCCACACAAATATTATCCCCACTCCCAGCAGGAGAGGCAGGAGCTCCTTCATTTTAATAATTTGTTTGAATTTTGTTCAAGAAGTGCTCCTTGTCTGTGTTCTCTCTCTCTCTATGCATATTTTTAAGGCAGCCTTTTATTTCCCCTCAGCAGGAGATCAGGAATTTTTTGTGGGTGAATTGCATTCGTGGATAATGCGAGGCTGTAATCACACACCTCAAAGAGCTCTTAACTATCTTCCCTCGGTTTTGGAGGCAGTGCAAATTACACAGGAGTGCTGAATTAGCCAGTGGAGCTGCAGTGTGTTTAAACACTTGGACAAGGCTCTGGCTGAGCTCCACGGACTTCAGCTGAGGCGTGTAAAGCTGTGCCAGCTGAACACTTAGTCTGAGAAATCACCCGTGTTTGAGGACGTAGAACTGCATCCCAAAAGATTCTGTAAGAGCTCACAGCTGCTGAGTGACACCAGGCAGGAAAGTTAGGAGAAGGTTTCCTCAATTTTATCTTCTTGCTGTTTGGTATTGGAATAATAATGAGCTGCACAGGAAGAAGCCTTATTTGCTTTTCATGTCTCAATTTAAACATATTACAGAATGTTTATATTGTATTACATCAATGCAAACATATCCTGTAGTGAACCAGTTACAAACACCCCTCAAAATATTTAGAAGCCAAGTATAGACATGGGAACAAAAAGCTTTAATAATATTAGCGAGGGAGCTGGCAAATATGGAACTAGCAATTCTCCTTAGGGAGTGTGGAGTGTGAGAGACCCTGTGTAACTGACAATGAATCCTCGTGGCACGGGATGGTGATTGTGTCATTGCCTGTCATTTCTCAGGTCTAATTCGCCTGCAGGAGCTCATCAAAGCCCCTTCCAGATACAACATCAAAATCAAAATCCGCCAGCTGCCCTCTGGGAACAAGGATGCCAGGCCTCTGCTGAAAGAGATGAAGAAGGGCAAGGAGTTCTATGTGATATTCGACTGCTCGCACGAGACGGCGGCAGAAATCCTCAAGCAGGTACCGGGGACGGGGAGGCAGAGCTCCCCAAAATCTGCCAGCCTCTCTGATCCCACTTCCAGTAAAACCAAAGGCTCTCCCCAGGCTGGCCCAGGGGCTTGTGGATGCAGGGACAGAAGGCACAACAAAAGGTGCAGCAGCCCAGGGCTGCACTGACATCCCCAGAGAGCCGCACGTGTATCCACAGGAGCAAACAGGCTTTTCTTTCTGACATGCCAGGTCCTGCCTCACTAGGGACATCACTCCATGTGTTTCAACTTGTCCTGGTTTAATCAGCAGTTTTTATTTCTTTCCCATCAAAAACAGAGGCAGAATCAGAAGGAAAATCTATCCTTTAAACCGATGGGAGAAGCTGTTGTGCGAGGGCTGGCCCAGCCTGAGTGTGAGATTTGGGCAGCCACAGCAGGCAAGAACAAACACAGCCTGGCATTAATGAGCTGGGACATTCCCAGGGGCACACTGGGAGTGGTGGGAACAGCAATTTACCGGTATCACTTGCTGTATATTCCTCGACAATCAAAGTCTAAAGCACTGTTTGTTGACCTGCAGGAAACAGCTCCATACATTTTGAGGGCAGTTCCGTTCTTGCTGCACCCCTAGGCATGAGGGACAAGTTGTTATTTCTCCTGCCAGGCAATGTGATGGGATACCCTGATCCCAGAAGAGCACCAGAGAGCTTCCACTGACTAAATGCCCATAAAGGTCCCTTTCTGTTCCCATCCCAGAATGTTTTACTGAAATATCTAAATTCTGCAGAGCAGCTTTTTGTGCCCAGGTTGGTAAGGGAAGTTACTGCATTTGTGTGTGGAGCCTGGAATGTTCTTCTCCAGGCTGGAGGAACTTGGGGCTTGCAGAATCCTAGATGAGCTGCAGCACACAATTCCTGTGAGCCTGTAGGGTGAGATTTCCTGATCCCAGGAATGCTGTCCTGCAGTAAATGTTAGGATTTCCTCAGTGTGGATGATCTGAGGTACAGGGGTGGGGAGGGCACTGTAGCAGCACTGTTTGGGCAGGGGGAGTGGTCTGTTCCCCCACTCTGCTCCCTGCAGGGCAGCCCAAAAGCATCCCTACTTTTGGCTGCTCCAAAAGGAGATTTGTGGGGGAAGAGTTAAGTTGACAACACAGATTTTGAAGGACCAGCAAGATGAAGGTGCAGATGTCTGGCACCCTGCAGGAGGCACAAAGCTTCCAATGTGCCAAGCTGAGTATGCAAAAAAACCCAAAAAGCAAAACCTGGGTGTCAAAAGAAGAGGAGGGAGTGCTGAAAGATGCACTAAAGCAGGGCAAAGCAGCAAAAAAGTTTGTGTGGGATATGGATCAGCCAGACAAGTGACAGGCTGCAGATACAGATAATGCTCTCCAGTGCCTGAAGAACTGAGGGGAGGAGGGGGGATGACAGTGTGGGAGAAAACAGGAAAATTGAGAGAGGTACACCTGTGGGTCAGCGCTGTGGGAGAGGGAACAACATAAATATAGGCTAGAAAGAAAGGGGAAATGGCTTTTCTGTGAGCTACTTCTGTGGCTGAGTGTAGGTGCTGGCAGCAATAACTCAGGGGCTGAGTTCCTCCCTGCCAGAGGCAGCTGTGAAATGTGGAGGGCTCTGAATTCCCCTGGCACTCCTCTGATGGCAGGTTACAGGAAGAGCCCTGCTCATCTCCCCATCCCTGCACTCACAAACCTCTCTGTCATTGTACTCTGGATGGAAGAAAGACATCAAACCCTGGAGAAATCATTTCAAGAAAACTCTGTGATGTCAGTAGAGAATATTTTTGACTTTGCAAACAATCCAGTAACCGTCGCAGTAAAAACAGGTGGTGTTGTTAAATTAGATAACATTTCTAACAGGATCAGGACTCAGGATCACCTAAAGCTGTCCCCAAAGCAGCTCCTTCTTGTCTGTTCACTGTATTTAGGTAAGGTAGTAGGTGTTTAGTAGCCCATGGAGCAGGGAAGGGCATTGCTTGTTTCCCAGGGAGGGAGGTGCCCAAAAGCTCCTCTGGGAGCAGAGGGATCAGCCCAGAACTCTGCTGGAGCTGTGCTGGCAGTGTGTGCACCAGGAACCTCTTCACTCGCCTTCTCCAGCCTCTGCTTTAAAAAACACCACAAAAGACAGATTTCTTCTCTAAGTTCTGCTTATTTATGGCTTCCACTAAAACGCCGTCAAGCCACGCTTGTTGTGTGCACAAGAACAGGTGAATCAATAACCTGATTCAACCCAGATACAGAGCCTGCACTCAGCTGAACAAGCTGTTCCCCTTCTCTCTGACATGCTCAGAGAACCTGGATCCCTCAGCCCCTGCCCAGCCCCACCAGGCCTGGCCCTGCTTTGCTGGTTATGGCATTTCCCTGGAATATTTGGTGGACAGAGGGTCAGTGCTCTGTCTGCATTAGACAAGCACTTCCCGAGTAAATTAAATGTGGCTCTTGCAAATTGCAATCTGGTTTATGCACAAAGCCTGCAATTTATCCTGAACACTATTCAGTCTGATATTGCCTTTTGTGTGAGGAACTTGCCTGAAGAGGTCGAGTTGTTGTGCTTAACCTTCAGTTTGTGCTAACACACCAGGAACAGTAATCAGAACACAGATTGTACTGCTAGGCAAACTCACCTCTCGGAAAGTACATCCCTACTAACCTTAAATTACCTACTCCTTTCTTCACACCCCCAAAATATATTTGAGGAAGTGCACTGTATATTTAATCAGGTTTAAGGCTCCCACAGAGCATCCTGTAAAGAAGATGTGATAGACAACGAAAAGAATCATTAATTCAGTTCCTCCAGAAGGCAGAAAAACCAGGTGTCAACGTGGAGTACATTCCTGGTACAGTAATAGACGTGAGAATAGAAAACTTCATCTCCTGACTCTGCTCCTTCCAGGAACCTGGCAGGTAGGCTGGAGCCCACTCCCTGCTAAGAAAAGGCTGGATTAGCTCTGTTCCCACTTCCACAGGAGAAACGCCAGTGGCACATCCCCCAGGTGCCCCTCTGTGGGTGAGAAGCAGGGATGGACTGGCCTTAGAAAACAGCAGGGTAATTAATTGGAAAATGAAGTGCATTTAATGGTCGTGAAATTAAATAACAGCTCAAGTGAGGGAAATGCAGAGTGAAAGCAAGCACAGGATTTGGTGCAGTTCCCACTAATGCACTTGCCCATCATTCCAGTTCCAGCCTCGAAGGCAGACTGACAATGGATCTAAATGAGGCAGGGAGTTTTTTACAAGATGAACAAATGCAAGTTAGAGCTGGGATGTGATTCAAGCCAAGAACAGGGCACCCAAAAGAGATTTTCAGACATAAGAGAGAGTATTTTTATCCAGTCTCTGTCAGCTCGCCATATATAATTTGACCACTGATACTTTCTTGGATTCACTTCGTGGTTCATGACCCACAGCTGAAAGTGCACAGCTGCAAAGGACAAGGCTCAGGCTCCTGATCTGGAATGGATAATTAGAGATGGAAGTGTCTTTATCTCCCATTGTCCAACCATATCTGAGTTTGGCTGAAGAACAAATGTTATACAGGGAAGGCTGGGCAGGAGATGTACAAGGAGAATATCTGAGGCCGATTTCCCTAGTTTACATTCATCTGAGTTCCACTGTAAGTAAAAGCTATTATTATTTAAATAGAACATTTGTATCAGGTGCATAATTATTTACATAATTACATGCAAAGTTATTTAAATAGCAATGTGCAATGTGCAATCCCAGTTTCCTGTGGGCAGGCACACAGACAGAGATGTTGCCTTCCTCTCTCTCTCCTGGGCTGATTCTCTCTCTCAGGTCACCTGCTCTGTGGGAAGCTTTGCCAGGTGCTTCAAGGGTGTCCCAGCCTGAAATCCATCCTTGCTCCAAGCAGGGTCTCACTGTCCTGCTCCTGGGAGCTGCTGAGTGGAGCTGCTTTCCTGTGTCTGCTGTGCTGCAAACACTCAGCAGAAGAGCCCTGGAAACTCCTATTTACACTGGCAGGAGCACCCAGGCAATGAAGACTTGGGAGTTATTGATGCTTTGGGATGCCCAGCATGATTGTCAGCATTCCTCCTGCTTTTGCTTTGACTTGATTCCATCTCCCATTTCCCTGCATTAAATCATCCTTCAGTGCAAATTTCGCTTAGCAGCCATATTACCCTTAAACATCAATTATTATTGCAAACTCTGTTTGATCCTCGAATAAAAAGCTCCTATTTAGTATCTAATGCACATGTCACAGGCATGCCAACGTGCTCAATAGCTTTTAGCTAATTCTCATCCTTAATGACTGAGAGAGGGGAGGACAACCACTGCAGGCTGTTCTCCTCAGGGGCTTTGTTTCTGTTTGTCCTGGCATTTGGAGGCTTTGCTCGTTTGTTTGGGCGTTTTTTGTGCCTTGGTTTGGGGTGGTTTTGCTTTAAAGAACAAACCTGTAGCATGACTTCTGCAATGGCTTCCCACTGGGCTCTTTCAGTGCAGTTCCAGCTCAAAGGAGATCTGCATCATAAAAATTCCATCAATTTGGCACCTCCTTTGCAAAGCCACAGAAATCCAGTGGCTCCAGGGAGGGGGACTGAGTCCAGCCAGGTCAGCTGGGAAACACAGCTCACAAAAGTTCCCCTGGATGCAGCCCTGCATTGTTATCTGTGCATAAACAGGGCAGGAGCAGCAGCCTCCAGCTTATTCTACAGGTAATAAAAGAGCTCCAAGAAACAGAATAGACGAGGATTAATAAAATCAGAAATAAAAAAGGCAATTTTGATGTGTAAATCCAGTGGAGCATTTCAATGAAATAGTTGCCTTCTGGCTTGACTTTTAGTGGCTGGAAACGGATCAGTTGTTTGCGATTAACACTGAGCTGGTTTTATTATCTGCTGCAGCTCAGAAAGTTCAGAGTTTTCTTTCTCTCTTTTTCTTTCTTTCTTTTTTTTTTTTTTTTTTTTTAAACGTGAGGAATTGCCATAGACAATCACTCCACTGATGTTCAGAGGCTTCTGCCAGCAAAGGGAATTTTGGCCAGTCAAATCCCTCTGTTTTCCCCCTGCCTTTCAAACAGCTCTTCAGGCACTCCAAAACTGTCCTAAAAGGGTATTAGTAACAGATCCTTACATTGCTGTGATCAGGACTGAGCAGCAGTTAACCCTGGTCTGTGTTGCTGTCGTGGCAATGAGTTCCTCAGCACTTTCCCTGTTTATAATTCCTCCTCCCCCTCCTCCTCCTCCTCCTCACAAGATCCCAGAGAGGGCAGAATTCTCCCGGATGAGTGGAGGAAGGCTGCAGGGAGGCTGTTTCTTCCAAAGTTTCTTCCATCCCAGCTGTTTTGTCACCCTCCTGCTGACCCACATTCCCCAGTGGAACAAAAGGCACTTAGAGAAACTTCCTTCTGTCTGTTTTCCTCCTTTACTCCTCAGCCCTCAGCAGCATCCTGTTCTCACCTGGCAGCAGAATACAAAAACCTGCCCCTAGGCACTTCTCCCTACCAACTGTGTTGTCTGCTAATAAATTCCTTTTTAGCGTTCTCAGATTGCAGACTAAAGGATTTTTAAAATCAGCATCTCGTTATGTCTAGTAATTTTTCTTGTCCTGGAAGTTTTGCAATCTTTAATCTCTTTCCTGAGCAGAGGTGATAAAAACATCATTTCAATACAACAGGATAATTTTGGCTTCTGAAGAAAAATATGGGGTTTAATGCAATCAAGCTCTCATGACCTGTGATGTGCTTAACCCTTGCTTTTTAAAGGCACTGCAGTGCACTAGGAGCTTTCAGATTAAAGCACCTTCACCTTTCCATCTCTTTCACAGATTCTCTCCATGGGAATGATGACAGAATACTACCACTACTTTTTTACAACACTGGTAAGGAACACTATAAACACCTGGGGGGGGAATGTCCTCTGTTTCAGAACAGACAGCTAAATTTTCCCCTTTTTCTAGGAGATCTTTGTTGCCATTAGTCAAGGAAACCCCTGGAGAATGGGAGTGTTAGGAATATCAGGACCCACCATTTCTTAAGAAAGCTGTTTGGCCCCATTTCTGGGGCTGGCTAACACTTTAATGCAGTGAAAATTAATTGCAGTATGCTGATTAATGAGAAACCATCAGTGCAGATGGACCAGAGTGAAACAAAATAAAGAATGAATGCTTTGCACTGTGGGCACTGCTGGTTCATCACTGTTTAATTGTTTCATTTACTTGTAAAACCACAGAATCACAAACGGATAAAAGCGTTTTTTTAACGTTAACGTTTCAGGAAATTTTATAATAAAAGTTTTCTTTGATGGCACAAACACAGCTGGGGAGGCTGCCACATGGTTCAGTCACCCCAGCTGCCCTGTAAATGGCATGTGGAGCACATGGAGCCTGCATGCACCGACCTATCCATGCCACAGCCTGGCAGAGGTGCCTGGGGAGGCACGGCAGGGGAAATTGGGATTCCTAAGCAGCCAAAGCGCAGCGCTCGCCGTGTCTCTCAGAATTTTCCTCCCCTCGGCTTAGAAAGAAGCTTGACACTGGCCAGCTAATTCCTCATGTTGGCCTGTCAGAGCTGCAGCACTGCTATAAATTCAAATGTGCAGGTTGCTTGCAAAGCAGTTCTGCTGTGGGGAACTGATCTTTTCATTCCCAAAAGCAGCTGTGTGGTATGTCACCCATCTTTGTCACACAGCTTTGGCTAAGTCAGGTTTCACACGGGAGCCAGGGTGGGCACAGGGGGAAAGCCCCACAATTTCCTTTAGAAGTGGTTTTGTTTGTGTTCCTGCTGGCGCTTTAGGACCTGTTTGCACTGGACCTGGAGCCCTACAGGTACAGCGGGGTGAATATGACGGGCTTTCGGCTGCTCAACGTCGAGAACCCGCACGTGTCGGCCGTGGTGGACAAGTGGTCCATGGAGCGCCTGCAGGCACCGCCCAAGCCCGAGTCAGGGCTCCGCGATGGCACCATGACCGTGAGTGAGAGCCACAGGGGGGCACAGGGACAGCGAGGGAGCAGTCACACTGCCAGGGGGCACAGGGACAGCAAGGGGACAGCCACACTGCCAGGGGGCACAGGAACAGCAAGGGGACAGCCACACTGCCAGGAGTGGCACAGAGACAGCAAGGGGACAGCCACACTGCCAGGGGGGGCACAGGGACAGCGAGGGAGCAGTCACGCTGCCAGGGGGACACAGGGACAGCAAGGGGACAGCCACACTGCCAGGGGTGGCATGGTGGCTCTAAGTGAGCAGCCACACTGCCAGGGGGCACAGGGACAGCGAGTAAGCAGCCACTCTGCCAATGCTGACATGGGGGGCGGCACAGGGACAATGCTCCAGCGCAGTGCCATTGCTATCTCACTGCTGCTGAAAACTGAAATGCTGTCCTGCTCTCCCATCACCTTCTGCACTGTGCAGCAGGAAACGCAGCAGAAAATGGGGCTTCCCCAGCAGGTGCAGGATTTGTAACCTGCAGGGGCAGATCCCACACGTGTGGGCAGGGAGTAGCATTTTTGAATGGGTGAAGTGCCCTTTCTCTTCATTTCCATCTCTACAGAAGCTCTAGCTTTTGAGACGTAATTTAAAGATGGATGAGAGGTATCATCAAGGCAGGGAATCAGGATTCCTCCCAGCACTCCCCCAAGGAGGAAAGGAAAGAATAGGAACAATTACAGAGACAACATGACTCCATTCAGTTTGGCAGGGTGAAGGGTTGCCATCTCTTTGCAGTATGAGATAATGTGTCTCACGGACTGAGTGGAGCTGGAAGCCATAAGAAATAGACTTTATTGCAGATGATTGCAGGGAAAATTTGGAAATGTCTGAACATTCTGAGGAGAAATGCATTAAGTGTGCTGTCCCTGGCATTGCACACACTGCTGCTGCTTTGGGCTGTGTCACCGTTGCTCACTCGTACCCAAAGCAGGGAGAAAGTTGTCTGTGGGAATTCCTGAGGGGAATCCACACAGAAATCCCCCAAATACAACACTGGGAAAAGCAAAGTTCTCACCACTCGTCTGCTCTCCTTGCTGACCCTGACTCTTGTGCTCTCCTTTGCATCTTCATAATCTCAGAGTCCTTGATGGCCTGGCACAGCACTGAGGGGAGGCTTTCCCTCCTTGCTGGGATCATTTTAATATTCCCAGCAGGTTCCATTATTGCCCAGTTTGATGGAGAGCTGCACCTCTGCTGCATTTCATTTGACAATAAGGTTGTGACAGGCGGCAGAGAGCACAGGGATCAGGACTGTACATCCTGTTATTAACTCAGGATTTATCCCTTCTGGTTCATGCTCTGCTGAAAGCAGCTTGTGAGAAGTCAGCAGGGCACAAGCAAGACAGTTCTGAGCTCACGTCCTGCTGGATGCCCAAACTGCACCCAGAGGCACAGCTGGTCTAATAAGATCTTTGCAGTGGCTTAAGCAGCACACACAAATGAGAAAAACAAGTTCTAGGACTGACTCCGAGTCTCTTTCTCCTGACATAAAAGCAGAGAAGTCAGGGTGAGGTGCTTGACTTTGGAAAGTGAGGTGAACTGTTGCACTCTACAGCCCTAAATAGAGCCACAGTGAGGGGAGAAGTGACAAGCCAAGGGAGGTGGCACAGCTCCCCACTGCCACACAAAGGAGGGATGAGTGACAAGTGGCACAAGGACAGGGCTGAGCAGCCAGGCCTGGCAGTGCTGCAGACACGGTGTGCTCAGGGCAAAGCATCAGCACTGCCAGACAGAACAGAGCGAGGACAGAGGAGCTTTCTCACCAGGCATCTCCTCCCAGGGTCTCTGGGCCTGGGACACAGGCAGAGCCAGTAAAATCCAATCCTGAGGACCCAGTCCAGTGCAAAAACTGAGGTCTGCTGACACTGATGGGAATATTTCCATGGGTTTTGAGGGATTTGGGGTCAGCCCTTGATGCCCTGAGTGTGCTTGGAACAACTGTCTGTTGTGAGACACTTCGCAGTGAGAACAGCTGGTACTGTCTCCTCCTGCTTGACTCATCACTCACAATGTTTTCTGATTTCACAGTTTGCTCCCATTGTGGAGCATTATTTTGGGCAGACTCTGACAAGCACATCAAGACCAGTTCCTCCTCTGCACTATCTTAACATTAGTCCTTAAATTCAGATACATTTGAGCAAAACCCTCCAGTACCGGGACCACTGATGCTGCTGTAATTTAGTCAAGTAAATGGCACAAACAAAGAAGCAAATGTATTAATTTCCCAGAGGAATTGCATGGAAAATAAACAGAAAACTGATCAGCTCTGTAGTTCCTATAAAGGAGTCCAGTTTCTCATCTGCAGAATTGCTGCCTTTTTTCCTTCTGGCCCTGGCTTAATTATTCATTAGGTTTACCTGGAAAGCAATTTGTGCAGCATCATTAAGGGAGGCACAGCCATTCCCACCTCACTGGGAGAGCACTAAAGCCCAGTGCAGGTGAGGTTGAGAGTTTTTTGAGGTGACAAAGTGGGACAGAGTGTGTGATCTCACTATGAAGCCATGCCTTTAAACCCACAAACCCGCTCTCAGAATAAACAAATATGTACAAAGAGCACCCAGTAATTTTGGTATCTGAATATATGGGGTAATATTCAAGGATCCAAGGGCTGCAGTGGGAAGTTAGATGTGTGAGTCCAACTTAATCCCCCCAAAACACACCTCCAAAGGACATTTCCCCTCTCTCTGGGACACCATGGCACACGTTTGTGCCAAAAGCCAGGATCCTGGAGGGCAGCGGCCCTTGGAGGGGGATGTGTTCCAGGTGATCAGTGGGACTGACTTCCTTGGAAAGCAGGGCCAGCCTGTCTTGTTGGGAAGGAAGCAATCCCACAAGTGCCATGAGAAGAGTGGCTCATACACCTGGGACTTCTTAAAACCCCCCTCCAGCCTGCCTGGGACCCCTGACCTCCATCTCTCTGTAGCTACCTGGTGTGGTTTCCCTCCCAGTGCTGAAAACACCCCAAAATAACACAAAGACCTGGATTTGGCTGCTCCTCAGGGCTCCAAGGCGAGCCCAGGAGAGGCTTTTCCCGGTGAGGAGCCCCGGGCAGGGCTGGCAGCAGCGGGGGAGGTAACTCAGGGCTGTGTTTGTGCAGAGCAGCGGGCAGTAACTCACTCAGGGCTGTGTTTGTGCAGACGGAAGCAGCGCTGATGTACGACGCCGTGTACATGGTGGCCGTGGCCTCCCAGCGAGCGGCCCAGATGACCGTCAGCTCCCTGCAGTGCCACCGCCACAAGCCCTGGCGCTTCGGGCCCAGGTTCATGAACCTCATCAAAGAGGCAAGTGCAGAACCTCCTTCCTTCCTTCCTTCCTTCCTTCCTTCCTTCCTTCCTTCCTTGCTCCCTCCCCCCTCCCTCCCAGGTTTTTTATTTGGTTAATGTTTGTTGTGGATGTTGATGATTTCTAAAAATGTGAGGTAACCACAACAGTTGTACTGGAAATGGAAAGAAAAGTGAGTCTGTAGCTCTGTCCTTGCTTCGCTGTGTAATTCCAATTGTTTTGCAGATTGTTTGATCAGGGGTCAATATCCAGAAAACATTGCAGCCAGTATTTCTAAAGAAGAAAATTGCTTCCTGAAGCAATGCTCTATCTTACAGGAATCCATGACTGAGCTTGATCCAGAGATGTCCTAAAAATACGCATTTTAGTTGAAATGCCTTCACCCTTTCAAAAGTTTTATTTTGATTTTCAGATGGAAACATTTCCTTTAGGGAAGCATGGAAATGAAAATTGGAAATTAGGTGGAGCGTCCCACATATGTTTTACCTTTTCCTCACCTCAGTCCCTGCATTTGAAGAATAATCGTAATGAAAGTTAACAAAAGACTTTGTATCAGTGAATGCCCCTGCAGTGATGCCCTCCTTATTTTGGGAGGTGCTGAGTATAAAACTAAGGGTTCCTGAAGCCTAAACCAGAATACTTAGCCCAAGAGTAGCAGATGTACCCCAGCAGATCAGTTCAAAGCCTGAACAGTGACACAGCTCTCATTTATCATGGACAAGCAGCTTCTCTTGCATGAAGTGAGATATGGGAGCTGATGGTGATGGCCTTGCAAACAGAGTCTCTCGTGGTCAGTTAAACACTGATTTAAATACTCTGAGAGTCTTATTTTCCTGTCTGATGTAGCCAAAAAAGGTGGTTGTTAAAAGCAGAGGATAAGGTTTACTAAGACCATATTGACCTGTAAAGCTTAAAACACGAGTTGGAAAAAAATAGCAAATACTTTTGGACCCCAGATGATGTTAGGGTCTGGTTTGTTCAACAGGGATAGAGGAACTTTATAATTAGGAATCAGTGAGCAGGTATGGAGAAAACAAAGTCAAGTAGGCAGAGCAATAGTTTGGGCCCACATAGGCGGAATTTAATTGTCCTGTTTTTTATGTGGTACTGACATTCTGTGAAGGCATTTTCCAGACTGATCTAAAGACAAATATTCAGCACTCCAGTCTAAATAAACCATTTCAGACAAAGAATTTGCCTGCAGTGATTCCTGCAGATGCTGGAGTTAACAAGTGCTTCAGTGGCTCCCTGGTGAGTTTTTGCATTTTATTTTGGTGGTGAAAAGAACTGAGGTCACCTCATTTGCTTTGTGGGCCAGCACTATGAAATGTCTGAGATCAAGGCTCTGCAGCAGCCCATTAAGGAGTTTTTAATGAGAGGTAAATCCTTGTCAGAAGCTGTGTCTCTCAGTGACCCAGTGCCATTCACAGCTGAAGGATGTTCTAATCTTTGAGCCCTTCTGGAGGCATTTGCAGGGAGTGCCCCTTACCCCTGCTCAGAAGCAAAGGGAGGTTGTTGTCTGTCTGCCGAAGGGGACCAGGGACAGAAAGGATGATCCCACTTTTTCTGAAGGAAAAATGGGGGTGAACATGAAACATGTTTATAATTGAATGATCCAGTTCTGCTCTAAAGCATAAGGCCCCAGATTATGATTGTTTTTCAATTATCATCAAAACCAGTGTGAGCTCCCCTTGTTCAAGTCCAGCCACAATGAACAGAACAACTGCAGAGAGAAGGATAGGGATGCAGATTGGATTCTGAGTGACTGTTAAACGCCCTCGGGCAGAATCACAGAGAAAGATCTCAGAGATTGAAAAAGATCTGAAGAGATTTCAGTTCCTGCTGTGTTTCTAAGGAGATCCATGCCAAGCACTGAGACCAGGAGGGAGAGCCATCCACATGCATTCAGTACTGGAAGAAGAAGGGACAGGAGGTTTCTTATTACAGTAAAAGTAGAAATTTAAGTTATGGCAGAAGGGAAAGCAATCCATCTGAGAGGTATCCATCCAGTTGTTGTGTTTCTGACTGAGAGCAGCTCCTAACACAGGAGCACAAATAATCTTGTAAGAGAACAGAGCATTTCTGTTGTTTAATGGTCTTTGATTACTCCCAGAGTCAGCATGTCAGAGTGGTTTTTTAATGGGACTCCAGCCCTGCAGAGTGGAACAAATAAGAAGGAGAGAGCAGTACAAGAGCCTGATGCCAGAAGAGCCAGGAAATCTCCCCTGCTCTCTGAGACAGGGGCTGTGGGGCAGCACTGAAATCTTTGTGCAATGACTGGGAAAAGATGACAACATTTTGCTCCAAACCGTGAAACAAAATCTCTTCTGCTGCATCTTTTCCATTGCATTTTAGCACTGAGCCAGTGACAGGGTCTGTGGGTGCTGGCTGGATTTATTCTCTGGGCTCTGGTGCTGCAATATTCAGTTACATCAAATTGAAACAGCTGTTTACTTTGGTAGGGTTTCTCTCACCAGATAATTTAATAGTAACACTTGACTCACTCTCACTAAAACAATCTTTTTTTCTTTGTTTCACTTTTCATAAACTTTACTTCTAGTCCATGAAGTGCATTTCTGCTATGAGCCTATTACTGGCTGTTACTTTGACCTGAAAACTCTTAATTAGGAGAGCAAACAAAACAACTGCCCGACCTGCATCCCATAGTGCTTTATTAGGAAATAGAGCTCAGCTTCCTGAGAAGACAATGAGGCTGAGGGCAATGTCAATAGGCATTCTTACTCTGAAATCAAATTTCAAGTGGAAAAACACTTATTTATGGAATTATCTATGCCCAGATTGCAAAGTAATTGCAGGATTGCATGCTGGGAATAAATACATAGTGAATTGATGAAAATTGATAAAAAATTATCTGCCAAGGTACCGGCACTGTGATATCCAAAATCAAAACAAGCTGTTTGACAAAAACATTACATATGTTTTCTTCCATTCTGTTTTCAGCTCATTAAATGTTTCCTGGGCAGTAGATTTGTTTATAAAAAACAAGCAAGAACCATTATAAAATGACTTTATCTGAATACATGGAGGATGTTTTGATATTTGCTACACAGAACATTTTTTCAGGACATATTGAATATGTCCAGGCTTACTCAAACACAATGCACAATTTTCCATGTTCACAGTCCAATATAATCCCACCCCCCCAGCCGTGGAAAATGCACCTTTCTGCCTCTCACTGCATTTCCATTCCAGTGCTGCTTAGGGAAAGGCCAGGAGTTTTCCTGGACCTCTTCCAAGTAAAGAGGCTGTGGAGCATCATAATTCTCAGTTTATCTCCACAGATAAAGCCCTGTGCTGGCGAGTGCTGAAATTCTCTTTATTCCATCAGTTATGCCAGATTTGGAGGAGGATAATGGCCAAGTCATACCCTAACTCACTGAATTCCATAATCCTGGGGGATCTCTGGTAATAAGAGGATTAATTGTGAGAGCTGGCAAGTTGATGTGTGGCTCATCACACATGATTTCCACTCCAAGGAGAAGCAATATCACTGTCACTTCAATCTGGCAGCTCTCTCTGCAGTTCCAATAAAGCAGGGGCTTTCTCTTCCCAAAGGAAAGAAGGCAAAAGGAAAATTAAGCTGGTCTTGGTCATTGGCATTTTGGTTGTTATTTATTTATTTATTATTCATTATTATAGTGGTATTGTTATTTATGGCCTTGGGAGGTTTTGTTGCACAATAGAGACCTGAGGTGTTCCGAGCATTGTAGGCTTAAGTGCTCCTAGGTTTTTGAATTTTTCATTCAAGCGTCAGGTACCATCAAAGCCCTCATCAGAAATTTGGGAATATCGGCTCCTTCACCCCTGTGGTTAATGAGGAATGTACATTAAATCAATAACTGATATTCATTTTGGCTAGGAACTTCTGATAATCAATAAACAGATTATAACCCCAAGAATTAAATATATATACCAGGGTCAAAATAGCCCCAGGACAAAACAGAGCAGGCAGGAAAATATTCTTATCTCCAACAGGACTTCACTCCAGCTTCCGAGAGTACTCCTCCCACAAGGAACAGTCCAGTGACTGATTTCTGACCAAACTCCCCTTAAAGTCAGGGAAAAACTCAGCTGATTGCTTGCCTTTAGGGAAGAGTTTCCAAATTTTCAAGTTTCACTTAAACAGCAAGAGAAGGGAAAAAGAGAGAGAGAATAAAAAATACAGGTCTGTTCTACAAAATAGGTCATTGAATCTGGTCTGTTTGGGGAATTTCTTGAGTCAGTTTGGACACTGCTCCCAGGGATGCACAGGGAGGGATTGTTTGGTGTCTGTGCAGGGCAGGGGCTGGGCTGGGTGATCCTTGGGGGTCCCTTCCCACTCAGGATATTCCATGAGTCTCTGAAAAGTTTGGAAGCAGCTGAACTGATTGATCCTGGGGTTGAACTGTTGATTGGCTCTGGCTGGAATGAAGGCTGCTGCATTGATCCAAGATGGTGAAGTGGAAATTGATACAGAGCCTGTGATGGGTGGGAATTGATAAAACTCCTCTGGAGTGTTTGACCTTGGAGGCTGAGTTAGCTCCGTTCTCCCGTTGCTGTAATTTCCCATCAATCTATTGATAGGAATTGTAATTGGAATATTTAACCCCAGAGTTCAGCTTGTGCTTTCCCCACAACCCTCATCCTTTCCAGCAGTGGAGGCAGGGTTTTTCACAGTGAAAGCAGGGAGTTCCACAGTGCAAGCAGGGGGTTTCCCAGCTCTCACTAGGTTGTTTTGTGTATTTTGGCCATGGCAGGTGCCTGCCAGCCTCTGAAGGTGGCTGAAGTTGTGTCTGTAACCTGTTCTGTCCACTCCCTTCTCGAGGCTTAGTAAGAATGGGTGTGAGCAGCTGCTCACTGTGATGCTCTTTGATCAATTACCTGATCAGGCTCCAATTCAGCTTTTATTATGTCCTGTAACACTCAATGTGTCACCAGAAACATAAAAATTGCTATAAATCCTGTGTGTGAAAGCATGAAATCCCATCCCTGTGATACACACAGATGCAGCTCCTGGCTTTTCAGGAAGTTCTGCTTCATTTCAGTTTGTTAATTAGCTAGAACTCTGCAAGTGCTGCTTTCTTTGTTTTGGTTTAGAAGCAATAAAATAAAACTCAGAAATTAAATTCAGGATTCAGATGGTATCTGAAGCGTGTTCCTCACCATTAGGATTTTTAAATCAGCATTTAACCTTTCTGAGAAACACTCCCTGAAACTCCCGAGAAACTGATCTCTAAAGAGCAGATTGTATAAAATGTTCTAACTATATGAAAAAGAGATGGGGGCACATAAGAGGAATAAAAAGACAGGCTGGAAAAAGGGATGTTAGAGATTGAAATTCATCCATATGTGTCCATATGCATGCATATGCTATCTTGATTATATCATTATAATAAAGAAGTAATAAATAACCTTGCAAGTGTTTCACTGTTTACAGCAGAGACTTTTGTATACTCCCAAGTCATTAAGATGGAAAATCTCACAGCAAATTTGTTGCACTAATGCTTTTCCATTCTTGTGTTACTTAAGTGTGTTTCAAAGTCTTGCTGTTTCACAAATTCCAAATGCACCAGATCTGTCTGAGACATGTGGTGAGAACTCCCCAGCATCTGAGATTAAATCCTGCAGATTCAGGGCTGGAATTCAGATTAAACAGGGAAGGGGGACACCAGCCTGTAAGTGTGATTTTTAAGGCAGCTTTGCTTCTGTCCTCTGTCTCCAATAAATTAAATGAGGCAAGGAACGATGTGTGGTGGAAAAGCTTGTAATTTAAAATTATATGGCTGACACACACGAAGGAACAATGCCATCATTTATCGTCAGCTCTCCTTGTATCTCTGACAAATTTAATCTAATGGGGGGCCTCCCAAAAATAGATTATCAAGATTGTCTGCACTTTTAAACCCATCACTTTGTTTTATGGATAAGCACCAGCTCTGGAGACAAAATGGGGAGGGAGGGAGGGAGGGAGGGAGGGAGATCTCATTTCAAGGCAAACGGGCTGGGTGGGAGGCTCACTAGATACAGGAGACTGAAACTGTAGTGAAATCTTCTGCAGTGCACAACTGCCCTGGCTTTGGGCACATGCAATTCTCCTTTTCTCTTTGGTCAGTCTGTATTTTTTTATCAATGCCAGACATACGTAAATCAATCTATGTAAACTCTCACAGACTTGTTCCTGGTTGCAAAATGCAAAACATATCAGAAAGAAACTAAACAACAAAAAAAAAAGGGGGGTTTTGTCAGAGTAGCAAAGCCACATATGCTTAAAAGCCCCCAGATTTGGAAGTGATCCGACACTGTGGTGTATTTAAATTACAGTTATCATTAACAGTTCTCGTTATGGGTTCAGAGCAGCTCCTGCTGGGTGCCACAGGCAGGGTGTGTTTGTGTCTCCAGGCACGGTGGGAGGGCCTGACCGGGCGCATCACCTTCAACAAAACCGATGGGCTCAGGAAGGACTTTGACCTGGACATCATCAGCCTCAAGGAGGAAGGCACGGAAAAGGTAGGCAGGTCTTTGGTAAAAAAACACAGCCAAAAGTTCATTTGACCAGGGCATGGTTCCTCAGCTTGAGTCTCCTGTGACTGGGGTAAAAAAACCCACCATTCTCAAGTGGTTTGAGTCAGAGTTAAAGCACAGCTGCTAAGATTGGGTTTTTATTGTACAGTGCATTTCGAGGTACGGGAGAGGAATGTGGGGCAGGCAGTATTATCTAATGGAAAGAATCATCCTAAGTGCACCTCGTTTTCAATTCTTGCCACTGCAACTGTGGATGGTAAATTCATACATAGAGATAGATAAATTTATATAGCAGTGCACAGATAAATGTGACATGAGGGAGAGAGGAAAGAAGGTATTGAGTAATAACCTCCACAAAGTGGAGTTCCTGAGAACTGTCCAGGTTTCTGGGATTGGATTTGTTCTCTTTCCCTTTCCTCAGCCCTCAGCCAGTGATATGGGCTGTCCCAAACCCCAGCACAGGTGACAGCAGCTCCCGAGGCTGCTGGCCCTCGCTCTGTGTGCTGGCTCAGCTCTGGGTGGTAATTGCTGATGGGTTAATGGAGAATTTAACTGTAATTGCTCCCACACAGCTCTCCAGACAGCTTCTCTTTTCATTTTTAATGAAGCACTCTGTTTATTTTTCCCTGTACCAAGGCTGCTGGCGAGGGTTCTAATCATTTGTATAAAGTGTGGAAGAAGGTTTGTACACAGACAGGTGATGCCAAAACCCTCTGGGCTGGGTCTTCTCACTCAGCCTTTGGGTTTTAATGGTGACTCTCCTATTGCAGTTTAGAGACAACAGTTTCTCTGAAAGCAGGAATTTTCCTGGTAGGATAAGTTTTTCTCCACTTGAGACACTCTAATTGCAAAGACTAAAAAGATCTTGGCAGGATTCAGCTTTTTCACCAAAATCAGGGGGGTTTAATTATTATTTTACTTCTTGGGAGCTGTGCTTTTCCCATCTTTGAGTAAAGACCCTGCTGCAGCAAAACCAGTCTTTTTCTCCTGTGCCATCCTTCCTGATTCACCTAAAATTTACAGGATAAAATTACAGTATTTTGGATGTGTATTGGCATCAGCTCCAAAGTCTGGTTTAATGTGCAGGGTTGGGGGCGTTTTTCCCCACACAAACCTCTCAGTGCTGGCAACGTTCAAGCATTATTGCCTCAAAATTTGGATGAGTGTGTTATTAGCTCCTTACAAAAAAGAATAGAGATGATTAAGTGGGTGCTGTCATTCACTAACATATGGAAATTGGGACTAAGCTTGTTTATAAAAGATGTAAATTACCCCAGGAATCTCATCCCTCTTTGAACATAAGGTACTTAAAACACAAAAGTGGGATTTGGAGACCAGCTCCACGCACTGCTCCCCACAGGACTTACAGCCCCTGGTTGCTGTTCTATGAGGAGAAGATAAAAACTGCATCCACTAAGTCTGAAGGGTTTTGCAGTCATGAGACAGAAACTTTTTATAGTGCTTAGAATTGTATTTTGCCCATGGTTCACACAGATCTCATTATTCCACACTTCTCCCTCTTGCACAGTGTAGAAAGGTTTTGGGTTTGTGCTGTTTTTGTGAGAATAGACCAGTGTAAAACACCCCCTAGAACCCTTCCTGTGTTCTCATGGAGTACATGCATCCTTAATAACCCAGTTTAATCTCCAGGCTGAGGTACAAAGGCCCTCTCCCCTCTTTCCTGGGGAGCAGATCATCCCCTGACCCGCAGAAGCAATCTCCCTTTGGACTGCAGGCACCTCGCATTCTGCTGAGCTGATTTAAACCAAAGTACAGCTGGTTCAGAGCAGGGACTCGCTGGGGAGGGCACATGGCACCTCTCACGCTTGTCACTAAACTGCAAAACATCCCCTGAACTCCCGCAGTGATGTCCTACCTCGGTCTGATCCTCCCTCGTGCCCCTCCAGCAGGGCTGTACTGCAGTGCTGTCCCTTTGCCCAGACGTGCAGTGCTCTCCTGATGTATTCTGTGTGCTCTGTGACTGTGCTGCTCCCTGGCCTCATGGCTGTCCTCCTCTTTCCCTGCTGCCAGCCAACAAACACATTCCAAGTCAGTAACAGTGAGCAGAAGGGCTCGTCCACCCTGGTGCAAATCCAAGGACACTGGCTATTTACTGTATTCCTGGCTCAGGCTGCCATAATAGCCAACATTTTATCTCCTTTGTAAATCTGTGCACTTTCCAGATCAGCTTCCCAAACTGATCTAGTTTTATAAACAAAGGGAATGACTGACAAATGCTTGGCATAAACATTTTTTTAATGGCATGGGTGTCCCTAGTAAGAATTGGAAAGAAAAGTTTGTGAGGGGCCAAAGCAGTGGCACCTGGGGACACAAACCCCGAGTTTGCTTGAAATGGTTGTGCTCTCCACAATGCCCGGCATAAATCAAACTGCCTGAGCCAGCTCCTGCCCTGGAGCTCCTCACATCAGCCCTCAGCCAGGCTGAGCACAAAAACCCAAGTGCAAAAACACTGAAGATGCTTCCAGACTGCATTTAAGCTGGGTAAATATTGATGTGAAGAAATAACATGGTTATAATTTCTGCCCCTACAGCATAGATCGAAATCCACTGAAACGACAAATATCTTCCCTGGAGGCTTTGGATTGGGCAGTAAATACTGGGAGTTTTCACTGTCTCCAGAGCTGGAAAGGAATTTGTCTTTGGCCACTGATGTTTGCTGAGCAAATACTGCTCGGGGTGTGAAATGTACCACCTTGATAGCTCTGGCACATCCAGGAGTCCAGGAATGACAGAATAATCTTTGCTAAACCTGCTGAAGGCACAGGGCAAGCAAAAGGCCAGTGCATCCATCAGTCAGTTCCAATGTAGCTATTCAGGCTTTTAACCTGTTCTATCAGAACAGAGAGGTCTTGCCACATGTCTCAACTCCATCAACAAAATTTTTTTAAAAAAACATAAAAATAGACATTTTACTTTTTTTTTTTTTTTAAAGCAGGGAACAAGGCCAGCATGTTCCACATTAGTAGCCAGCTGGCCACCCCAGCACTGCACTGCCAAGCCTCATGCTCTCAGTGCTCCTGGGTTTGCATTTATGCATTTTGCAGTCATTGCCTGGGGTTTATGGATCAGCCCATGGTGCTGCTGCGTTTCTCCGAGCTGCTGCCCTCTTCTAGCACTAGGTCCCTTCCCGAGTGATCCCTGAGGCCAGTGCTCTGGGGGTTTAGGGGATTAGGGCAGCCTCTCATCCGCTCTCCTGCGTTTCTCCGAGCTGCTGCCCTCTTCTAGCACTAGGTCCCTTCCCGAGTGATCCCTGAGGCCAGTGCTCTGGGGGTTTAGGGGATTAGGGCAGCCTCTCATCCGCTCTCCTCTGTGCAGATTGGGGTGTGGAACTCCTACAGTGGCCTTAACATGACGGACAGCAACAAGGACCGGTCCACCAACATCACGGACTCCTTGGCCAACCGCACACTCATCGTCACCACCATTCTGGTAAGGCTGCCCGAGCTCCAGATTCAGGCTCAGGATCCACACACACACACATGAGATTGACTCCAAAACACCACACTGCCACTGGAAGACTCCCAGGAACCCATGCTTCCTTAATTGTTTCCCATTCTCCAGCGATTCAGATGAGCCCTGCACACTTTTCCTCCCAGAAGAAGGAACACACTCAAGCACTCAGCTTTGCAGTCACTGCTCATACATCCATTGTTTTACTAGAAATGAGACAAAGAGGACTGAAGGAAAGTGGTAAACAGCAGAGAGACAGATTAAGTCATTGTGCTTACTGTGAGGAATGGAAAAGTTTTAACTGGGTATTCGGGAGCTGCTCTGCCCTGTGCTCTCTACGTGCCCAGTAATGCCACTTGTTTTTCAATTGCTCTGCCTAGTTTCTCAGGAGGAGGAAAAGAGCTCAAAGGCTCCTTCCACACTATGTGTCTATTGCCAGAGGTGTTTTGCCACATTAAACTGCTTGCCCAGATCTTCTCTTATCCAAAAATCCTGTAAAAGGGAAAACAAAAATGTACTTTGCAATCTGCCTTTGCTGTTCTCCTTTCCCTCTTTGCTCCATTTGAAGATTTTTCTCTGTAAAGACTTATTTTTCACAGAATACAAAATGCTAGTTTCCCCATATGGGTTTTTTTCTTTTATTTAAGATCCTCTGTCCTTCAGTATCCCTTCCTGTCCCTTGGAGGGGGACAATGTGGGATGCAGACCCTGGGTCTGAGTTTGGAGCTGGTGTACACAACTGGAATTAAAGCTCCTGGGAACCACAAATGGTCCATTCCATTGAAAATTAGGGCCCTTATGCTCATCACTAATTCATTCAGTGAGTTTGCTAACACACCTAGAACAGCTTTTCATGCACACAGTAAATTGCTGGTTTCCATGTACTTGCAGTCCCTGTGGAAAATATTAGCATCATGTAGAGAAAGTGATCTAATCCGAGCCAAGGCTCACATCTCTCACTGCCTGTCTGCTGTGTTTCCCTGCAGGAAGATCCCTATGTGATGTACAAGAAGTCTGACAAGCCCTTGTATGGCAATGACAGGTTCGAGGGGTACTGCCTGGACCTGCTAAAGGAGCTGTCAAACATTTTAGGCTTCATTTATGAGGTCAAACTCGTTTCTGACGGCAAATACGGAGCCCAGAATGACAAGGGGGAGTGGAATGGCATGGTCAAGGAACTCATAGATCATGTAAGACTGAACCCTTCTTCTCTCTCTGTTCTCCTTTTGCCTGGGGTATTCTGTATTGGAAATCATTGCTGTGGTTTTCACCTCCTAGAGCCGCTGCTGTGTATGTTTTGCCACCCGTTAGAGTAGGAACGTCTGAATGAGCAGTTCGCAGGTTTTGGGGGAAATGTCTCTCAGTGGCTATGTCCCAAATGTCCCCCAGCCTTGTAAAAAGAGGAAATGGAATGTCACACCCCCCCCCCAAATACCCTAGGAATGTTAGATTTTGTTGAATTTGAGCCAAAATTGGGTTTGTGTTTTGTTTTTGTTTTTTTTTTTTTTAATGCTCAGGAAAGAAATGGAGGGCATTGCAGTGGGTTTGCTGAACATGAAGGAGATGAGTGTTTTCCCTTTTGTGTTTCCAGAAAGCTGACCTGGCTGTTGCTCCTCTCACCATTACCTATGTCAGAGAGAAAGTGATTGACTTCTCCAAGCCCTTCATGACACTGGGAATCAGCATCTTGTACCGGAAGCCCAACGGGACCAACCCCGGCGTTTTCTCCTTTCTAAACCCTCTCTCTCCAGATATTTGGATGTATGTCCTCCTGGCCTGCCTTGGAGTCAGCTGTGTCCTCTTTGTCATTGCCAGGTAAGGCCAGGACAGAGTTTTGGATGCACCCACAGCCTCTCCCCTCACAGGTGTTGGATGGGCTCTGGAGTACCATCCTAAGGGGGTTATCCAGTCCTAAAACCTTTCTGCAAAGTCTTGGTATTTTCTCACCAACACTGCTTTTCTGTATTGCACTGAGGTTTTGCTTTCTTAAAGGGCTGTTCCAAGCGAAATATCCCATGGGATGCATCAGGAGGCACCACCCCAGCAGACATGTGCTGAAAAGTAGTTTGTTACTTGCATGTAGGCATTTCCCTTTTGCACTCAGGGTGCACACAGTTCACAGGTAAAAGACCCAAAAGGTGAACCTAGTTTGGCTGGAGGTCCAACCTCAGAGGTCTCTTCCACCCGAAATGGTTCAGTGCATTAGAGGAGGAGAGGCCATGGGTTAACCTCCCAAGGGTGGCCTGAGGTGAGAGAGGAGTTTTTCCCTCCCCAGCATCTGTGGGGCTGTGTGCAGTTACTCACCACTTCCCACAGGCTCCTGCAGTGCCTCATTGCACCATAAATAATAACTCCACTGTATACAACCCATGATCTCAGTCATGACTAATCTTAAATCTGCTGCTCTCTGGCAGATTGACTTTTCTGCACTTGTGTGCCAAGACTGAAAACATCCCCCAGCCCTCTGCACCTCAGAACAGTGGAAGGGAACACAAACGCTTTCCTTTAGCTGATGCCTGAAAGCAGTGCCTAGCTAGATTCAGCTGTGTGGACTGAAGAAGTGAAATTGTGCTCATGTTAATTTAGATTTATACATTTTAAGCTAAGCTGCTCTTGAAACCCACATTGAGACCTGTCCATGTCTCCAAATTCACCAAGATTTCTGTAAGATTTGCAAAGTGTTTCAGCAAATATTGGTTGCTTTTAATAACCCCAGAAACCATCCACTTCTTAGCACTGTCACAGTAAATTACATGGCTACCCACATTTTGACATCTGTTCCTGGAAAACAAATACTTGGGAATAATTTGCACAGACTGGTATAATCCTCCTGTCATTTCTTTCAACTTTTCAGCAGCTGAATAATTTCTCATTTGTCTCTGAGCCTTACGCAGCCCTGTCATCGTTACATTAATTTTTAAACTCAAACACTGAAGTTTTTATTGCTGTGAAGGGTTGCAGACTGGCAAAGCTCTGTTCCAAGTACACTGCCAGTGGATGAACAAGGTGTTTTCTGCCAAAATTTCCCCTTCTGCTAGTGCCATCTCAGCTGTGCTGTTGCGTCAGTGAAGGTAGAGCCAAGTAGCTGAGTCAATAATGTCACACCGACCCTGTGGAAAAAGGTGCTTGGGTGACCTTGAGCATCTCACCTTTATCAGAAACCAGAGCACAGCTGCTGCTGAAGAGGGACAAAACCAGGGAGAAAAAGGCCAGGAAAGCAGAAGGTCTGAGCAGTGAATTCTGCTGAACTGTAAACCAGAGCTCAGCGCAACAATAAAAACAAGAAGAAAATCAGCTTTTCTTTTGAGGTGTAAAAGAGGCATGCACCCTACTAACACATTGAAATGTGTAGCCAGGGCTAGAAAAACCTTCCCAGTCTGGAAGACAAGGCTTTGCTGTCAGAATTTTGTGATTCTTTTGCTCTTTCTGTGATGGAGACATCTGTTTCCAACTCACTGAATGTGGTGGTTTTCTGAAACCCTACAAAATTCCAGCCTTGGGCTTCCCAGGCAGGTCAGGCAGAGGGATTTATTCCTCTTTCTGCACTGTGTGAACAGTGTGGGGGGAACTCTTCACTCCTAGAGCTGTTGGAAACCTACTGGTCCTATTTGGGGGTTTCTTGTGCAGGATGTGTTTCCCTCTATGTGCATGAACTGAGTCTGGTCACCCCACAGCACCTGCTTCCATTATTACAGCAGAAATCTGGAACAGCTAACTTGGGAATTGCTTTTCTTTTGATGGTGCATGCAGAGCTGTTGTAACTTGAACCTGAAAACTTTGTCTTTTGTCATGATTTTTTATACTCTCGTTCTGGGTATTGTGCAGCTGATGGCATCCTAAGCTACATCCTCTCCCAATTAAGGTTTCATTATTACCAGCCTTCATTACTTCAGCCAAGCAAGGCACTCTGCTCTCAACCGTGCATAAATTGAACGCTTAATTATATTGTTGCAACAGTAATTAGAATGTGTTGGGTGAGGTTGTCAATTAAAACTGCATCCACACGTTCCATGAGGAAGCCACGCGGCACTGGGGAGCCCGAGCGGGCACCCTGAGGAGGAGCAGTCCTTGGGGTGCTCCTGCTGGGTGTGTGCTTAGCCCAGAGTTCTTCCAGGGATCCCTGTGCAGCTCCCTCCCCACACTTGCCCATCCCATGTCCCTGTGGCTTGGGGAGCAGCCTCCCAAATCTGGGGAGAGGAGGGTGCTCCAAACGCCCAGCCTGTGGGGCTGGTCCTGAATAGGCACCTGCTCCAGAGGGGGACTCCATGGTCGTGGTGGGTCTCTGCCAGCTCAGAACATCCTGTGATTCTGGGAATGCTGGGCAGCTGCTGCTGCAGGGAGAGCACGTCCAGCACACACTGACAGTGAGCAGCGCTGCCCTGACAGGGCTGCTGCTCCTTACTTATTCCTAAAGTGCACCCCAGGAGCAGCCCCGTGGCTCCCAGCAGTGCCCTGTGAGTGGGGCAGGGAGCCATGGGGCCATGGCAGGGAGGAGAGGAGAGGAGCAGCAGCCCTGTGCCAGGCCCAGCAGCGTGCCATCCATTGCTCCGCAGCTGATCCACAGCTGGCACAGGGCAGTGCCGATGTCCCGGGACACCGTCCATGCCAAGCTCTCCTTTGGCACGGAGCAGTGCCCATGTCCTGGGACACCCTCCATGCCAAGCTCTCCTTTGGCACGGGGCAGTGCCCATGTCCTGGGACACCCTCCATGCCAAGCTCTCCTTTGGCACGGAGCAGTGCCCATGTCTGGGGACACCGTCCATGCCAAGCTCTCCCTTGGCACGGGTCAGCCCTCCATGCAGGGCTCTTCCGTGCCCATTCCCTGCGTGGTGCCGTGCCGGGCGCGCTGCTCAGCAGGTTTGCTGTGTGTCCTCTGCTCGATGTTTACAGACTGTTTCTGTTGACTGCCACAGGTTTACACCATACGAGTGGTATAACCCCCACCCGTGCAACCCAGACTCAGATGTGGTGGAAAACAATTTTACTTTACTAAATAGTTTCTGGTTTGGAGTTGGAGCTCTCATGCAGCAAGGTACACCGGTTACACTTCGTTCTCGCACACGTCCCACAGTCTGCTCAAGGGCTTCTGTGCTGGTAAACTCCACCCTCTGTAAACGCAGCATGTACTGTAAAACCTGATCTCACACACGCAGAGTAGCCCAGGGGAGGGAAGCCAAGTGCCACTGCCACTGGGGAACTGTGCAGCCCAGGCCAGGAGGAAGGAAGGCAAGCATCTGAGAGAAAGGGGAGCACGCAGGGTCACACGGGGGTTCTGCAGCTGAAATGGAATTTAATTGCAAGAGGGATATGAAGTGCCTCGTGCTGAAGTTGAGTGATCGGTATTAGAGGTTTGAAAACAGGAAAATGCTGGGCTCCATCCCAACACAAACAGCCTTAGCTGCCCTAGAAGAATTGTTCCAGCTGCCAAGCAAGGAAAGATGCTCTTTCTCCAGAAGGGTTGTTGAGTTTGTAGGCACTTGTCAAACACGTTGTTGAAAACCAACACCAAACCCTGGTTTTCTATGGCTTTTCTGCAGGTATGAGTCCCATCCTTCTGTAAATGCATCCAACCCTAGAAGCCTTAACTTAACCCGGTCACAAGTCCCTGTTACTGATGATTTTGGAAACACCTAACATTTTATTCAGATGCCAAGGAGGGGCAGTGAAGCTTACTCCATGTGAGAAGTCAAACAGATCTATGTACTAAACACATTTGTTTATGGCATTTATATTCCAAGGTTCCCAATTAAATCACTTTTCACCAAAACTGGGGTCCACTGAAAAGAGAGAAAATGTTTTCTGACAAACATTTCAAGTTGAATCAAAGCTGTACAAAAATGACCCCACCCCACGACAACCAAAAAGGCAAAGCCCAGCAGTACCTTGGTATTAAATTCCTAAACATTTAAGTGAGGAATGTAAAACCATCTCTGCATTCATACAGGTACAGTCTATTCTTTCCTCTTTAACAGACATGAGTAAAAAAATTAAAAATAAAGAGGATTTTTTTCCTAGATGTGGAAGAGAATAAAGTTTGTATTGACCTAAGATGCACTTGCTTTTAGTGGTGCATTATTGTATTGAGAGGATACAGGGCGTCCCCACAGAAGTTGCTTTGAAGGAGGTTGGATGAAAGAAGAGCACTTCTGCTTTGTTTTGGAGCTTTTTTGTTTTGTTTTCCTTCCAATTTGTCAGTAAAACACAGGCTGAGGTTTTACAGTATCAGGCAGGTGTGTGTATCTAACTGTGGTTGCCCTGTGTGTGAAAGTGCCCCAGGATTTTGTGTTTCCTGTCCTGCCTTTTTTGGAGTTTACCATCATCCACAGCAAACTGTGGGATGCAGTGTCTGCTCGTTACCACTACCTTGGGTACATGACAGTCAGCCCCAACCAGACTCTGCTTGTCTTTTAAGGAGATTCAAAACAGAACAAAAGAAAGAGAGAAAAAGAAAGAAAGGGAAAAGAAAACATTTGTAAGGCAACACAAATGTTTCCATGTGCAAACTTGTGGTGTGATTGTCTGTGCATCATGGTCACGTGAAGAGTTTGGACATGATGGGAGCGGTGGTGGAAGTCTGGGTCTAGCGTTGCACTCCTCCTCCTTGGCAGCAGCTGCTCGTTATGCTTGACTGGAAGCCACTTGTGATTAAATTTTAAAATGTGATGATCAGACTTTCTCTTTTCTACAGAGCGTGAGCAAAGTCTGGATCAGGATTGGCTGTCATGTCTGCCATAAAAAGGCACTAGAGAGACTTCAGCAAGTATTGTCTCTGCCCCCGAGTCTTGCTGGCAACATTTTGATTTAGATGCTCCTTCCCCTCTTTTTCCCCTGGAAGTCTCAGATGTGTTTGCATCCTCCAAAAGCATCCAAACAGGGCACATTTCATCCAATCCATCCAGGGAAGCTGCCACTGTCAGAAAGGAGAGCTGTCCTTAAGAGCTCAGCTCAGCCAGGAATGGGGCAGGCAGGAGCAGGCAGTGCCCAGGTGGAGCGGGGTGGGGATGGAGCAGATCCCAGGCTGATCCCCCAGCCTGGGCAGCAGGAAGGGGGGATTCTGTCCCTGAGCTCAGGTGAGATCCCACCTGCAGAGCTGCCCCAGCCCTGGAGACATAGCAGCAGCACCTGGAACTGCTGGAGAGAGCCCAGAGGAGGCCCCAGAGCTGCTCCAGGGCTGGAGCCAGGCTGGCAGAGCTGGGGGTTCTCACCTGGAGAGGAGAAGGTTCCAGGGAGAGCTCAGAGCCCTTGCAGGGCCTGAAGGGGCTCCAGGAGAGCTGGAGAGGGACTGGGGACAAGGCATGGAGGGACAGGATAAGGGGAATGGACTCAGACTGACAGAGTAGGTTTAGATTTGGTATTAGGAAAGAATTCCTCCCAATGAGGGTGGGCAGGCCCTGGCACAGGGTGCCCAGAGCAGCTGGGGCTGCCCCTGGATCCCTGGCAGTGCCCAAGGCGAGGCTGGACAGGTCTTGGAGCAGCCTGGGATGGTGGAAGGTGGCCCTGCCATGGCACGGTGTGATCCTCAAGGTCCCTTCCAGCCCAGGCCACTCTATTATTCTAGGATAAATCAATGCTTTTTGCTGGAACCGAGGCACTCCGAAAGGTGAACACTGGAATAACCATGGGAAAAAGAGATGCTGCCCCACTCAGCTCAGCCAGGAGTAGGGTTTGCTCTCACCTCACCAGAGCAATCACTCAGGTCAGGATTACCAGGCTGGGAACTGAGCGTGTTCTTTATCACAAACCATGTTTTGCTGCAGGAAATCACAGGAGGTTTGGCATCTCACCCCACAAGTCCAGCTCACAGGGATTTTCCAGCCTCCTGAGCAATGCTGGCACATTCCACATGTGTGGCACAGCATCAGGGGCCAAGTGCAGGAATTCTATTTGTATGGCTACCTAAGCTTAAAAGCAAGAACCCCTTCTTGATGACCTGAATGAGCACAGCTTTTGCAGTTTGAATCCAGCTTACAAATAGAGAGCTATCAGGAAATATTTCATTGTATTGAAAAAAAATCTAATCAGGAAAGCAAGAAAGTACAGCAGAAGCCCAAACACAAACCCAGGCAGAGCTACAGCTCTGGAAACAACTCCACTTGGCCTGGAAAATTTCAAGTGAGAGTTTTTGCCTTCAGACTGCTCTCGCTGTTTGGCAGTTCTGTCAACACACTCCAACCCTTGGGCTAAGCTTAGCTCTGACCTTTAAGAGACACAGCTCTGTGTTTACAAATACAGCTCCAATCTGTTTTCTGGTTGGTGGGGCAGGTTTTACCCTTTTGGTCTCTGCCCCAAAAGTCACATTCAGAGTTTTTGCAAAGTCTGAAAATGTTCTCTGCAATGTTGAAACTTCTTGCAGAACTCACTGAATAGCTGAGAAGACATAATATGTCAACATGTTTTTCCAGTAATAGAAAAACATTTGTCAAATCAAAAGCTTTAGCCCTGAGCACTCTGTTCACAGGCTCTTAACTATTTTCTTAAGTCCATCCCTCATCAGAAAAATAATGATGCTAAAACTTAACTTTGAAGTCAAATGACTTAGGTGGCTACCCAAGAGCTTTGCTGAACCAGCTTCTCGAATCCCACATTATGCACAGAATTCAGTGGGAATGCCCCCCAATTAAAGAGCAGAAAATTTGCCTCAGAATGCTTAGAAACACGAGTATCTCTGTGGCTGAAATAGAGGTTATCTGAGCTGCCTGGAAACCATTGCAATGCAGGTAATACATGCTGCTCTGTGGGGATTTATGGCAATGGCAGAGAGCTGCTCAAACCTGTCCAAAATAATGTGTTAAATACACTTTACATTAAATACACTGTCCAAAACTTTGCATCGCCCTGAGGATCCAAGGGATGTGTCCACGGACCCTCTGGTTTTTCAAATGTGAAGCCCACGTTGCTAGTAAGAGGTTTTGTAGGGGCTGAGCTGAGGTTCACTGGAGGTCACTGGAGCTGCATTGATCTCCCTGTTGGTGCTGAGATGTGTCAATAGGAAGCACGGGGCAGGCTCCTCCTGTGAGGTATTTCTGTCAGGCAGCTGTGAGCAGAAGAGCGTTTGCTAAAGAGTTCTGGTTACAAAATTGATTGCAGTGTGTGGGCACAAAGGGTCTCCAGAAGCAGACAGAAATACCAGAGTAGCTTGCTGGGGATGTGCAAGATTAATATCACAAGGCTGGTTAGCTCAGAGAGGTAAGGGGCTTAGACCCAAGGATAATTCCATTTGTCATGTATCATGGCACACATCCCCTTCCCAGTGTGTTACCATTATAAATGTCAGCTGTGCATCTGTGAGATTATTGTTGAAATCATTTTATCATGCTACAGCTCATAAAAGCATTCTGTGCCTAAAACCAGGCTGTGGTATCAGGAAAGCCTCATTTTAATATGATTGTTTCGATGGTGTTGTAACAGGATCAGAGCTGATGCCCAAAGCTCTTTCCACCAGAATAGTTGGAGGAATATGGTGGTTTTTCACCTTAATCATAATCTCATCCTATACTGCCAACCTGGCTGCCTTCCTGACCGTGGAGAGGATGGAATCTCCCATCGACTCGGCAGATGACCTGGCCAAGCAAACCAAGATAGAGTACGGGGCTGTCAGGGACGGATCCACCATGACCTTCTTCAAGGTAAGGCAGCCCGGGGCAGCCGCGGGGCCGAAGCCGCTCCCGGCGCTCCAGCGGGGCCGGGAGGTGGAGCCACAGCATCCCCAGGGATTGCAGGGGCAGGGAAATGCAGCATTCACCCAAAAACAGAGCCACAGCATCCCCAGGGATAGCAGGGGCAGGGAAATGCAGCATTCACCCAAAAACAGAGCCACAGCATCCCCAGGGATAGCAGGGGCAGGGAAATGCAGCATTCACCCAAAAACAGAGCCACAGCATCCCCAGGGATCGCAGGGGCAGGGAAATGCAGCATTCCCCTAAAACCAGGGCCACAGCATCCCCAGGGATTAGAGGACAAGATAAATACACCAGTACCCACAGCCAGAGCCACAGCATCCTGAGGGACTGGAGGAGAAGGTAAATACACCATGTACCCAGCCTCAGTGGATCCTTCAGCACCAGGAGTGTTAAACCCAGCAGGTTTCCCCCAGGACACATGGAAAACCTGCCTGGCAGTGAAGTGCAGCGAGGGGTAAACTCATCTGCCTCTGGTGGGAGCCAGGGCATGGACATGGGGATATTCTCTCCAGCTGGGATGCTATTTCCTCCCAGCCACTTCACTAAAAAGCAGCTGGAAAAGTCTGGTTCCCCTTCTGAAAGCCACATTTGCACCGTGGTGATTCCACAGGAAAACACAAGTTTGTTTGTCCCTTTTTTTAATGCTCCATGGTCATATTACCCAGCCTATCAATACAGGGGCCACACACACGCACCTGAACACATCTGCAAGTGAAGAGTTTTCTGTGGCTAATTGTTTGGTAGACAACTGTGATAATTATGTCTTTTTCCTTTTTCTTAATTATTAGTATTAATTACAGACAAAATGGATCATCTCATAAAATGTCAGTGTAAAAGCCAACAAGCTATAAATACAGAAAACGTGCACAGAGATCCTGTGACAGTCAGAATTCCTTAGCAGCTCCCTCAGCAGTGTCAGCAGGAAGTCAAGCTTGGGATGAGCCCGGATCAGGCTTTTCCTTATGGTGTCTGAGGATGGTGTTCATGGGGTCACTCACACAGAGCCTCAGGAGGGGATGAGACTCTAGGGCAAGCAGTGGGGCAGAGCAACATCTGTGACAAGAGATCTCTCCCTGTCTGAGGACATCCCAAAAAGGCAAAAATCAAAAATTTCTGTGTCACCTGCTTCAGGTGACCCTGCCTTGGCGGGGGTTGGACTGAGTGATCTCCAGAGGTCACTTCCAACCCCAGCCATCCACAAATTCTGGGATTCTGGGCAGTCTGTCCCTACTGGTGCTGCCAAGGGTGAACTGCCTCTGTCAAGGCTCTCCTGTGGCTGAACAGAGATGTTTCCTTGCTGAAAGAAAAACATCAACAACAGCATTTTGCTATAGTGAGCTGCTGAAATGATGAGCTGACATTTCCACCGAGATGGAAACCCACCTGGAGATGTTCCAGTAAAGCAAGCTCTGGATTCTCCTCTGGCTCTTTCATGCCCAAAGAAGCTCATTTCCATTGATATTCTGAAGTCAAATTTAGCTTCAGAGACAAAACTTCAAATCCTGTTGCATCCCAGCGTTTTTAGAGGAAATAGGTTCCGAAGCTGTACATGAGAAGCTCAGAACAAATTTCCTAGAGCTGTTTTTAGTTTTACACTGATTTCTTTTTGCACCATTAATCCTGCAGGCAGAAATATGTTGGCTTTAAAGCATGTGAGCTTCTAAAAGAAAACCTTCAGACAAGGTGGTTAAATATTTATGCAGTACATGTGCCAGCTTACTTGTGCCTGAAATACATGTGCACAGAAGCACAGGGGAAGGACAGTACAGAAACTGGGGATGGATTCCCTGGCAGAGGGATGGTGACACAGTGAAAATGCATGAGAAATGCAGTGTATCACACTTGTAAACACTCTGTGTTTTTTTATTACGGAAGCACCTCCAGATCCTCACAAGATTAGGAGTTCATTGTCCTGCCCAAAACTCGAAAGAAAAAATCCTGGAGTAGCTCTCTCTACAGAACCAGCTACTTCTGTCTGCAGAGGAAGGCTCTGGCTTGGCCTTCCTCGGACTGTGAAATGCTGCATCTGCTCCTTGAGCTAAACAAACACACACATCCCAGGGAGGGACCTGGGAGAAGGCAGCAGGAGGGAGTTCAGGCAGCAGGAGGGAGTTCAGGCAGCACTCATTCCACTCCCGCGCTCCTCCCAGGGTACAGCACAGTTATAGCACCCTGCCGCGGCATTCCAGCCTCTGCCTCTTTCCTGGGAGCTGTCCAGTCCCCGGGAGTGCTGAAGCGCTGGGAGCAGGGAGAGGGAAAGGAGGGATCGTGCGGCAGCAGCAAAAACACCCTGAGGAGTGAGGCACTGGGCTGGGTGCCCTGGGAAGGGTCATTGCCTCGAGTGCTTTCTCTGCTGCAAGATGTGATTTGTCAAATCAAACAGTACGGCCAAGGAATGCCAAGGGGAGCAGATTGTTTTCAGACCAACATTTTTCAAAGCAAACCATGACGTGCTGGGCATTCCTCGCTGTGGAGGGGACAGGAACAAGGGAGTGACACGAGAGGCTAAGCCCAGATCCCTCTGGTTTCCAGGACTGTATGGAACACACACGGGAAAAAAAGGGTTCCTGGAGACATCAGGCACAGGAAAACACAAAGCAGACTCTAAAGAGCTTTGATTTAGGACTTTGTGCTCCAAGCAGCAGCAGGAAGCCCCTGGAAGATGAGATTACACAGTGTAACTGCTGGATGGGATGGAGGTCAGGAAGCATATTAGAAAAGCAAGGTACTCCCACTGCTTTTCCAAAGCTCCACTTGCATTTATTCAAGCTGACATCACTTGTAGTTAGTGGTGTCTATTAGGCCCGTGCTAACAGTAGTGACTGCCCACTGCTTCGGAATGCCTAGCACCAGTGTCCTTGTTGCTACAGTTTTCCCCAAAAAAAAAAATTATTCTGAAAATGAGATATTTTTCAAGGAAGTCACTTTTCTGCAGTTACTTTTAGCCAGGCAGTGGGGGGAATGAAAACAAAAGCAATTGGAATTATTTGTGAGCAGAAAATGGAGTTCTGACCTTGAAAGGAACCTCAGAATCTGCCTCTTCCCTGTGTAGAGATGCCAGATCTGGCCAAAGCAGATGAAAATACCCCAAAAACAGGGCCTGGGCAGCTCAGGACAGTTAAGCCTTGTAGGAGGGCAAGCCAGCAGCACCCCAGGCAGCATTGCCCATTTGTGGGAATGGCCAAATCTGGGAGAAGTCCAGCTGAAGGCAACATGTTCCCCATCCACAGGCAGTGACACACATTTAGTTCTCCAGACTGTCCTGCTCTGTTTCCAGCATGGTCATAAATCTTCTACTGCTTCCTTGCCCCTCCATCATAACATATCTTAGTCCTGTGTTGCAGCTTGTGCCAGCACCTGCCTTCTCAAGTGCAGATGCGTTTCCACTGAAATTAATGAAAATTCAAGGGGCAAAATTTGGCACAGGATACATCCTGAGGAAAAAAAAATGGGAGCTGGCAAGTCCAGAAGCCAAGATCTTTCTTACAAACTCTTCTGTATAAGGAATACATTCTTCCACTAAATTCACTGTCAGACTCAGTCTAGTGCATAAACATAGCATCAATTTCAAAAATATTCCAAACTGAGCTATAAAAATGGTAACTTCTTGTGGAGAGCCACTTAACCACCTTCAGAATTTAGTGGTATCCTGTGGCTCACCAAACTGAGGTGGAATTCAGGTGACATTCACAGATACTGAATTTATAGATAAGGCATATCAACATTTAAAGCTCAAAGAACCAGAAAATCAGCTTCTCACAGGAATCCCCCCAAAGCTGGTGCTTAAAACTGAGCCTGGAATCAGCTGAGATGGCTGTAAACCAGAGACAGGGCTTGAGGGAGTGAGGAGACACTGCCCTTAACCCCTGTTGCAGAAGGATCACGTCCTCAAGTCTGCTTGCAATGGGAAGCACAAAGCAGGAGTGTATGTGGTCTGATCCTCAAACTTTATCCCTGAAGCACATGACTTCAGGCAGGTGATATGAACCGACAGGGGCAGATGAATGCTTTGTTCATCACCAGGCTCTTGGGGCACTGGGTGTGCCCCAATGGGCGGGAGGAGTGTCCCAGGGACAGCAGCGTCCCAGTGCAGCAGTGTCCCAGGGCAACAGTGTCCCAGGGCAGCACTGTCCCAGGGCAATAGCGTCCCAGGATAGCAGTGTCCCAGGGCAGAAGTGTCCCAGCACAGCAGTGTCCAGGGACAGCAGTGTCCCAGGGCAGCAGTGCCCCAGGATAGCAGTGTCCCAGTGCAGCACTGTCCCAGAGCAGCAGTGTCCCAGGGCAGCAGTGTCCCAGGATAGCAGTGTCCCAGAATAGCACTGTCCCAGGGCAGCAGTGTCCCAGGGCAGCAGTGTCCCATGGCAGCAGTGCCCAGCTGCACTGGGTCACATGCCTGTGTGCTGCAATCCATGGAGCAGCATGGGCCCAGAAAACTCCAGAGCACTTCACAGCCAGGCCAGTAATTACATTCCTGGCACTGCAAAGAAAGTGGGGAACAAGAAGAGGTTCCTCAGCATAAAGCCCATTAAGAGGGAAGTGCTGCTGGAAAAGGAATCCCTGCCACCAGTTCCCTGTCACTCCAGATGTGGTACCGCCACTGAGGCTGGCAAGGCTGAGGAACACCTGGCAAGGGCACTTGGGGTGCTAGTGTGACTCTGTGCCTCCTTTTCCCTCGGCAGAAATCCAAAATCTCGACGTACGAGAAGATGTGGGCGTTCATGAGCAGCAGGCAGCAGACAGCACTGGTGAAGAACAACGACGAGGGCATCCAGCGCGTGCTCACCACCGACTACGCCCTGCTCATGGAGTCCACCAGCATCGAGTACGTGACCCAGAGGAACTGCAACCTCACCCAGATCGGGGGGCTCATCGACTCCAAGGGCTACGGCGTGGGCACCCCCATCGGTAAGAGTGTCCCCTGAGGCAAACCATTCACTCCTGGGATCTCAGAAACAGGATGAGGGAGAATGGATTCATGCTGACAAAACCAGGGCTAGATGGGATATGGGGAAGGAATTCCTCCCTGGGAGGGTGCTGAGGCCCTGGCCCAGGGTGCCCAGAGAAGCTGTGGCTGCCCCATCACTGGAAGTGTCCAAGGCCAGGCTGGATGGGGCTTGGAGCAACCTGGGACAGTGGAAGGTGTCCCTGCCCACCTAACTGGAAGGGCTTTAAGGTTCCTTCCCACCTGAACCATTCTGGGATTCTGTATGTGCACCAAGGAAAACTCTTTACTCAAAACCCTGCATCTCCCTGATGCAGAACCTTGCAGTTGATCCTCACTGTTCTTCAGTGTTGCTCTGAGGTCATGAAATAAATCAGAAATTCATCTCCTTTAATGCAGAGCTTAAAGACTCCCAATTTCTCCAAACGCTCTCTGGCAGACCTTTTCCAGCATGCCCAGTACCCTTTCTAAGGTCTTCCAATTGTACAGCATTAAAAAATGTGTCAGATTTTTGTGCTGTGCACTTGTGAACAATTGGCACTGGAGAGCCAGGCTTTGCCCTGTGTTCATAGAATTATGGAGCCACAGAAGGGTTTGGCTTGGAAAGAATCTCAGAGCCCATCCAATGCCACCCCCTGCCATGGCAGGGACACCTCCCACTATCCCAGGTTGCTCCAAGCCCTGTCCAGCTGGGGATTGGCTCATCCATTGCTTGACAGGACAGATATAAATAAGGGAGAAACACCTCTGCACTTGGAACTGTCATTCTTTGTGGTGCTGAGCCCCGCAGACAGATTGTCACAGACATGACATCCCAAGTATATTTTTCCACTGGCTGTGTGAGAACAGCCTTGGCACCCTGAGAAAAGTGATACAAAAGCTAAAATCCCCAAGAATGACAAACTCATGGCAAGAGTTTCCTTGTGGTTATAAAACTGCCACACTTTAAACCAAGAACAATGAAGGAATAATTGGAACAGATGGCAATCCTCAGAGACAGTGCAGTCATTGGAAATGCAGCTGTGAAATATATTTATAAGATGTTTCTTGTATGAGAAATGCACCTTTATTTTTTTGTCAAGAAAAACCTGCAAAATTCAGAGGAATAGATATCCCCAAGCACTGTGGAATAATCCAGCATCATTAAGCATCTCATAAACAACTGATTTCATAAACAAGATAAACCTGCCACTATTCAGAGGGACCCCCAAGGCTCTGTTATTTCTCTCAGAGCATTCAAGAGTATTGATTGCAGAGGCTGTATGGAAAAAAAATTAAAAAGGGTTGTCTGTGACCCTTAACACCAGATCTTCAGCAGGACTTTACTGCAGGGGAATGTAAAACCACAGGGCCTGTGAGTCCAGAATTTCCAGTGAGGGAGCTGGACAGCACTTCATGGCTCCTGAAGAAACAGAGAATTATTGAATCTGGGAAATATATTATCAGAGCATCTTCTGCAAGTAAAATACAGCAATTATAGGCATCAGGAGGAATTTCTCCATGGAAAGGGTGGCCAGGCCCTGGCAGGGGCTGTCCAGAGAGGTTTGGAGTGCCCATCCCTGGAGGTGTCAGATGGGCCTGGGTGTGGCACTCAGTGCTCTGGGCTGCGGACAAGGTGGGCATTGGGCACAGGCTGGACTCGGTGCTCTCAGTTCTTTTCCACCCTCAGTGATTCTGGGATTCTGTGATGTGTCAGGGCAGGTTTAACTCCAGGATCAGTGGCAGGCTGATGCAGGTAATTCTAGCACTAAAGCTCTTCCCAGTTACTTGGGAGGCTGCTGAGAAAGCAGATGAATGCATTTCTTGGCCTAAGAGGTTTGTTAATAGATCAGAGGCCATAAGTAATGTGCTGAATATTGAAAGAGGTGTGGAGATGGATTTGTGCGTGGTGGTAGAGCTCACCAATAAACCACCACCAGTGCAGCTCTCCAGGCACTCTTGACAAACTCTAAAAGCCCGTGCAGAAGTCTGGAGGTGCCTGTTACCCTCCAGATGAATTGTGGTAATCCTGATGGCAACATAAACACCACAAGAAAGAATGAAGAACCCCACAAATCCTGTGCTGTGACTCTGGCTGCTCCACTTTACCTCCCAGCTGAGTCCTTCCAGATGGGGGAAATGGATGAGTCCTGCAGCCTTACACATTGCAGGGGACAAGGCACAAACAATTCTGCTCTCTCTTCCATGAGGCACTGCTGTTTTCAGGGGTAATAATTCACTCCTCTGTGCAAAGCCAGTTTTTGGAAGTGTTTCTGGCCTGTTTCCTGTGCTGTTATTTTTGGGTCCTTAACAGCAAGCACACAAATCATCCATTCTTACAGCAGGCACGTTTTCCTCTCAGAGCTGGCTGCCTCCAGCAGTGATGGTCTCTGGCTTCCCAGATGGATTTGGGATAGTGTGACACATGTCTCCTGGCAGCTGTGGTCACAGCATGGCCCAGTGCTGGCAGTGCTCTGGCCCAGCAGCAGTGGTGGCACAACAAATGAGGAGCTGCAATGTTCCTCACACTGTTCTCCTCAGACAGGGCTGGGGGATGAAGGAAATGGGAGTAGCAAGGGGGACATGCATCCACGGGACAAGGGTTTTAACAATGTCCTGCACAGCAAAATAAGGAGCAAAACTGAAGCTGTGAGGCCAAATTTCCAAGGCTATTTTGGTGCATAAGGACTCAGGAGCAGTGCCTCAGTGAGATTTTTCTGAAATCCCACGTGATCCCTGCAATTCTGGCACACAATCGGCCTTAAATCTTGGTTTGCCTTGATGGAGTTTGCAACACTTTTAATGTGCAGCAAAATGAGACTTTGGTGAAATAGTGGTTGAAGAAAATCTGAGAATCACAGAATGGCCTGGACTGGGAGGGACTGGATTGAAGCCCATCCAGTGACACCCTGCCGTGGGCAGGGACACCTTCCACTGTCCTAGGCTGCTGCAAGCCCAGTGTTCAGCCTGGCCTTGGACACTGCCAGGGATCCAAGGGCAGCCACAGCTGCTCTGGGCACCTTGTACCAGGGCCTGCCCCACGCACACAGGAAAGAACTTCTTTCCAATATCCCACCTAATCCTGCCCTCTGGCATTGGGAAGCCATTCCCCCGTGCCCTGTCCCTCCATGTCTCATTAATGTGCTACTAAAGGAGGGGAAAGGGGAAAGAAGTAGCTGCAGGGCTTTCAGCTCTGCATTTCAGCCCAGACTCGGAATGTTTCCAGCTGTAGGGAGTCCAGCGTGGCAGGATTTGGGAGCACACATGTGCCTTTGGAGCCAAACAGCATCTCACAGAATCACAGAACCATTCCTGCAATCCCCTCCTTACAATCACAAAATCCTGGTCCCACAAAGTCTCTCTCACAAACACAGGCTGCAGGAGTTTGGAAGATGGAGAGGCTGAGCAGAGTGTGTGAGAGCAAATCTAAGTGGACTGAGCCACCCAGTGTGACCCCAATCCTCGCCAGACACTCCCAGGCCCATAAAGCTGCAGAGCCTGCACACACATCGTTTAGCAAATGGTGGCCTGCAAACCAAAAGCATGAAATTGTTGCTATTTTCAGCTTGCAGGGCCGCTATTGTTGCAAATCACAATAGAAAGGACTTGTCCACACGGTGTTCTTACAAGCTGTAGGTAGCTGGGGTGGAGCTGTGGGTGTAAATGAGAAGATAAAGTGTCTGAGTGACTGTGGACTCCTCTGAGGCAGGCCTCATTTACAGGCAGCAGGAAAAACCAACAGATGCTGAAGTCAATAGAAAGGATGCAAAGTGGAAATTCTCAACGAGTGCTCACAGCAATATTCAAATATGATGTGGAGGAATGCCTAAGCAAGAAAACCCAGTGCCAAGGCTTAAATAAACCTCACTAGGAGACCTTAAAATTATAATGAATTCTCAAATAACTGCACCAGTGGAGCCTTCTGCTTCCCAGTCCCCAGGGCAGACACCAACAGAGGTTCCCCTTCCCACCTCCAGCCTTTCCAGCTGGAATAATCCCCCCTGTGACAAGGGAAGGGATGGTGGCAGCTGCTTCCTGCAGCACTGCCAGGCCTCGCTGTCCCCTCGCAGGGTCCCCATACAGGGACAAGATCACCATCGCCATCCTGCAGCTGCAGGAGGAGGGCAAGCTGCACATGATGAAGGAGAAGTGGTGGCGAGGCAACGGCTGCCCCGAGGAGGACAGCAAGGAAGCCAGCGCCCTCGGCGTGGAGAACATCGGGGGCATCTTCATCGTGCTGGCGGCGGGGCTGGTGCTCTCCGTGTTCGTGGCCATCGGCGAGTTCATCTACAAGTCGCGCAAGAACAGCGACATCGAGCAGGTGAGTGACCCCGTCCTGCTCCTGCCGGGGTGAGCCCCGGGCACGGCAGGGCTCTGCAGCACACGCCTCCAGGATGGAGCGTGCATTTCCTGCTGCTGAGATCTCACCAGGCACTCCTGGCTCCAATGACAAATAATTTATTAATAACGACAGGGAAGTCCCTCACCCATGGCCCAGTTAGTGCTGCTTAGCAGGGCAGTGCAGAACAAGGGCAATTAATTTCTCAAACAGTTTCTGCTTGAACTTCAGGACTTTCAGCATAAATTACACTGGAAAGGAATAAAACACAACTGGGCTGTTGCGTTTTTATATGGCATTATCACAAGCCGCTTGAGTAACACAGGAGAGCACATCCAAATCCCAAGAGTCATTTTCCTCTTGCTTTAGAAAGCATCTTTTTTCAGAGCCAGGGGCTTATCAGTTGTGCTGAAGGACGCACTTCAAAGCAGGGAGATGTACTGAGAGGTGATGGATGCCACCGTAAAGTAAGATTGTGGAGCCAAAGAAGTTCTAGTAATAGCTCCGCTGAAGTGTAATGAGCAATTTAAAAGGGTAGAGGAAAATGAAGGAAATGCTGTGTGTAAATCACACCTTGAGCGTTAGGGCTTTTTGTGAGAAGGGATCAATCCTTAAAACCGACTGTTAACACCCCTTTAGAGAGCCACCAGCCCTGTGAAAGAGGCAGGGCTGAGCGGGAACTGGGAGAGTGTTCCTCCGCTGTCAGCCAGCCCCTCCTGCCCCGGGGCAGTTTGTCCTGGCTCTCTCCTGGACCCTGCTCTGGCCCTTTGGGTTCCTCTTCTCTCCAGCAGGACTTTCCCGAGGGACAAGAGGACCCCACCCTGCAGGACCAGGGGGTGATCCTGAATCCCCAAAGGTTCCCATTTCCTCACTGCAGGCTCCCAGACGTGAGGCACCCACCTCGAAGCGGGTTAAGTTCCCTTTGCACTTTGAGGTGGGGGATTTTCCAAGGGGGATTCCCCCTCCCCATCCAGGGTGTTATACTACAAGGGTGGTGACATGAATGGCAGGAGTGGCTGTTGAGGCAAAGACCTTCCCCGAGGGCAGCAGGGACGAGTGGGAGGAGAAAGGAGCATTTTGAATTCGATCTGGGAGGTGCAGTTTGCATCAAAAGCAGTATCACTGTCCGCAAAAACAGATGCAGTTCATGGAGCAACACCAGGACATGCCAGTCAAAGGGTCCCTGGTTTGGGATAAGGCAGAGATAAAGGATTAATGTATTTGCACATATTGCAGCTTTCTAATTAGTACTTTAGCCTGTTTTAGCACAAAATGCATAAAAAATGTATCAGTATCTTTGTTTTGTATATGTCTCGGGAGATCGTTTATTCAAATACGTTTTGGAGAACAGTTGCAGCTAATTAAAATATTTAGTATAATTAAAATGTTTAGTTTAAGTGCTAACATGGTGCAGCATATCCTGAAAACTTTGCAGGAGTCTGTGCAAGGTACTGCCTCCCTGAAGCCAGGACTAAAACAGGCCTAAAGCTTTAGGCCAGGGGTGTTAATTTACTGAGCAATGAGTGGGGTGAATAACAGAATTCGGGGTTGCACACACGTGTGCACACCCCCATTTCTGCACCTGCACTGCTGCTGCTCAGCACGATGTTCCTTAATAATTAGAATCATCATGTGAGTTAATGTGGCACGTCCTGCCTCTTTTCCAGAAGCAATTTCACCGAGAGCACAATACCAGCGATTCCAGTGTTTCTCTCCGGTTTCTCTGGGATTGTTTTCTCTTTTCCCTGGTGAGATAAGCAGCTTAGATGGGAAACGCTGTGCAGGGTGTGTTATCACTAAGCTAATCCAAAGCATTGTTGAATACAATCTGTGACTTTTCTGTTGCCATGAGTGGAGTCTCTTTTGATTTAAATGGCTTTTGAATCATTCTCATGCTTGTTTTCAGTTTTGCTTCGTTCATTTATTTACTTTCTCCATTTCTCTTCTCTTGCATGCAAGGCCTTTTGTTTCTTTTACGGACTGCAGTGTAAGCAACCCCACCCGTCCAACTCCACCTCTGGCACCACCTTATCCACGGAGTTAGACTGTGGCAAGTTAATCCGGGAGGAGCGGGGGATCCGAGCCCAGCCCTCGATCCACACGGTGTAGTCAGGAGAGGAGCAAGGTGTGTCCGGGAGAGCATCACGGCCAGGCAGGGCTCAGCCCTGCCAAGGGTTAACGCAGGGGGTGAGCTGATCTAGAGTAAATTGCGAAAGCCCCGAAATCCGGGCAGTTTCAATGCGTGTCACGGGAAATAATTACACCCCCAGCAAGGAGCTCAGCAGAGCGGTGTAGCCTTTCAAAATTATTGCAGCCTCTCATGTGCAATTGTCACCTTGTCATTTCCTGGGGTAATTCACCTGCTTCAGGTAAGAAAAATGATTTACCTCCTTTTCATCTTCTCCCCAGCCCGAGCTGAACAACGGCAGCCTCGTTAATGAAAGCAGGGGGAACATCAAGCTTGGTCTCTGCTGCAAGTGGGCCAGGCAGCTCTGAATTCAGGAACCTCCCAAACACCCTGCAGGGCTCCATTAACTTCCTGAACCCTTGTTACAAGCTGCCAGAGATGTTGAGCTGGCATCTCTTATTCCCTCTGTCAATATTTAATGAATTCTAATTCCTCCATTTAAAATGCATTACTCAAAGCCTGCAAGTAACTATCATAGCACAAAATCAGACCCATCAGTTAAATTTTATGCCATGTAACCATTAAGGACATATTCAACAGGAGCACCCTCAGGCAACACCCACACAGACCATTAATAGAGCAACTCCATTGTCTTGTTTGAGCAATTCACGAGGTTCATTTGTAACAGAGAAAGTCCTTTGTGGGAAAGCCTGGCATCAGTTTATCCCAGACAGCAAAGCCCTGGCATTGCTTTGCATATTGCACCCTGATGGCATGTTTTGTGTAGGAGGCTGGCACTAGGTGTGTTCTACACCCTGGGAGGACAACACTTGGATTTCCTCCAGCCCTTGGCCAGTCAGGGACTGACAGGGCAGGGGACAATGACTGGATGTGGTTTTGCCACAAAAAAACATATGTCAACAATTTGAGATGCATGAAGTGCACAGAAATGCCAGCTCGAGGGATGTCATCAACTGTGGCAAGCCCTAGTGTTCCCAAACCCTTTTACCTGTATTCCATCGTATCCCAAATTCCCACCAGTCTCAGCAGCTCATCTCCCTCCCCTCAGCCCTATTTTATGTTTTCCTGCCCAGTGGAGCTCCTGCTCATCAGGCAAGTTACTGCTCTGTTTTCCTGGGGGCATTTCTGCTCCCTGTGCAGTCAGGGGCCTTGCTGGAGTGGATTCCTTCTCACCCAAAGTGCTCCCCCTTGAATGGTGTCTGTGTGCCTGTTTCCTGAGGACAGGCAGAGCAAGCAGTGCCCTGTGATCTCCTCTCAGCCCTGTCCCAGTGTTGATGCTGCTGGCAGCAGGCTGGAGTGCTTGGTGACAAAGCTGTGCTGCTCGCAGCTCAGCTGCTCCAATTCTCCCCTGCCCATCCGGGGCTGGGAGTTTATGCTGCACTCCAGATGCTGCAAGAAATTGTCTTGCTCAGAATAGTCTCTTAACTTCTTTGAATGGTGCCTTGAAAGCTTTGGCTCTCCATAAAATGCTGCTTCTCGCCAGCAAAGACCTGAATTGGGTCCCCTGAATACCTGATTTGAGAAACCACTTTTTATTTGCAGCTTCCCAGTAGACGAGACTTAAAACTAATTAAATTCAGCTGCTCTCAACTCTCAGAGGAGAAGGAAGATGCCTAATGTGTTTATCCCCATCATTGCTCCGCGTAAGAAATCCTCTGGGTTGCAGCTTGGACTGGTTTGTAATTGTTCCTTCGATTAGTACTGGATCCAGAGTGTTTCTGTCACTTGCTGGGTAAGCATTGTCCCAGCTGTCAGTCCCACAGCCCCGCTGGCAGTGACAGCTTCGTTCCCCATGTTTAGCTGCCCCACAGACAGCCCCACAGGCTGGCAGCAATTCCCTGGGGGAATGCCAAAGCAGCTCCTGCTATCCCCGACAGAGCCTCATCCCTAGCTACAAAAACAGTTATCAAAAACCATCGCTGGTGCTCAGGTGATGTGGGACACCAGCAAGCAGCTTTTCTGATTTTTCTTGTGAACAGAGCACAAAGGAACAGCTTCTGTAAGTGAGGAAGAGCTAAATTAATCCCTGGGTTACTGTCACACTGTTTTGACAGTCACTGCTCAATAGACTCTGGCAGGTTAAAGGAGTTAACCTGGGGATCTCCTCATGCCATCAGAATATGCCTTTCCTCATGCCATCTGTGTGACAGAATACTCACACAGATTCTCAGTGTGCCCCAGCAGCAGTGTGCTCACTAAAAGAAACTATTTCAGATATTTTTCCTTCTGTGCAAAAATAAATCCATTTTCTTTCAGCACAAGACACAGGTCAGTGTCCCAGCTATGGGTGCAGGAGAAAAACCCTGACTTCTGCACTTCCTCCTCTGTCCCTGAGCTGCTCAGGAGTTCTTCCAGAATGAAATCTACCCCACATCCTTTGATTTTCACAGTTCTCAGCACTTCCACAACACATTGGGTTTTGGGTGGCTTCTTTATTGTTACTTGGTTGGTTCTGCAAGGTATTAATAAAATGCCTTGTCCTCAGTGGTAGCCCAGCAGCAGAAGCAACAGATTGATAAATCCTGACTACAACTTTTTTTTTTTTTCATTGTTTCTACTTTATTTTATGTTATTTATTTATTTGTTTGTTTGTTTTTTCATTCTGAGTCTGTAATTCTCCTAAAGCTTAGCACAGACCTCTGCATGGGAGTGTAAGGAAGGATTTGGGAGCTTCATGACTAAGCTTTAGCAGCTGCTGAAATGACCAAAGGGCACAGAGAAAGAGTCCCACATCACACAGAGAGCAGAACCTAGTCTGTTTTTAAAGGATGACATTTCCTTTTACATGCCATGGCCAGCAGCATTTTGACACTGCCAGCATGAGAAAGTTAAGCTGGCTGAAAGCAAAATGTTAAATTCATCATGCAGTTGTAAAAGGGATTGATCTGTGCCCACTCTGCTCTTGTTCTGGGCAGACCTCAGCAGTGGACTGACCAGCATGGGAAAAAAAGGGGGTTTTAAAGCAACCCTTTCAGTCTGGCCACCTGAATGTGAGACAAAAGAACAGTGTATTTCCCTTTTTAATCAAATTTTAATGTCAACGTCCCCTTTTTGAAGGCTGCTTTGCAGGTGCTGCTCAGAGGACTTGGGCTTGGGCTCAGAGGTGTGTTCCTTGAGGTGTGTTCCTTGTCCATGGCTTTCCTATATACCCCACACCATTCTGGCTGAGGCTGTGCTTGCTCTGCACCACTTTTCCTAAGAATAACTTGGAGTCTCATAATAATTATTTTAAAATTCAAAGCAGTTGGAAGTAGAGCCATTGGGCACTCCACAGATCAGATATTAAAAACCTCCCAGCAATATGTTCTGCGTATCTGTCTGCAGATGCAAAAGGAGCTTCACGGGGGTGTTTTGTGGAGATGAATGTGAAAGGCGTCGTGGCTATTGCACAGTCTGAGTAATAGGAATCCCGTTGGAAAATTAAAGTACCAGCCTATTACCAAGGCAGTAAAATGCACACTTTCACCTGCAGAAATCATCCCTGCCTGCACTCTGCAGAGAATAATGGCTGGGATTAAATACAATACATTAGGAGGTTAGTGAGAAACACAGGGAAAGAAAATAATATAATACAAAGGGTTAATAGGACCCTAGTTACCACGGAGCTCTGGATGCACTTTGTAATCCAGATTTTAAAAACAGTTAAAGCTGAGACTACAGAGAGCAGTAATCCACTCATTAGTTTGGGGATGAGCGCCGCTGCTCTCCGGAAAAGCTTGGAGCATACAGAAAGGGTGTCGAGAGGATACCTGCTCCTCCTGCTGCTCCCGGGGGACGGAGCGCCGGGATCCCTGGTTCACATCAACAAAAGGAGGGTATTTAAATGACAATTGCAGCAGCGGAGGCCTGCCCACCACGGCTGCCATTTGGAAGGACAGCATGCACTGCCCTGCCCGTTGACTCTGGGCAGTGGCACCAATTAACAGGAGTTTAATTGACCTAGATTTAATTGACCTAGAGTCGTAGATGAACAAAAATGAAGCAGCTCAGGGAAGGAGAATGTTGGGCTGTGAATCTGGCACGGTCTGGGATCTCAGCTGTGTGCAGCCCAGCCCACACAGGACACATAATTCACACCCATACTGAGCACAGGAGCTTGCTGCAGAACCAGTCACACACATTATTCAGCTTGGTGAAGGTAAGGGGCTTTAAGCTTTGTTTCCCCCTGCTGCCATCACTCGATCTTATATATAAATAATCTATTCATGTATATTTGCACAGAACAATTGTTGTGGGGTGTTTTGCAAAGCCAGATACTTCCATTTAAAGGCTACTTGTGTTTCTTTGTGTTATACATAATTATTCCAGCTGTGGATTTTAAAATATGTTTCCACTTACCCCAGATGTCTTTGTTAATGTTGTGATGGTGGGAAGAACGAAGATCTCTTCTTTCTTTCCAAGCCATTCAGCTCCCTTATTCTTGTGGTAATTATCTTCTTTCTTCACCACACATATTTGAAAAGATTCCTTCCAAAGAAAAGAAGAAGATTGAGGCCTGCGCTATATTTGAGAAATGTCTGTTCATGAGGGAAAACTAACTAAACCACAAAGAAATCTTAAAAAAACTCTTGTTTCCTCCAGCACGCTCATGGTTCTTTTGTGACTAAAGTATATGGTGTTTAAAACAAGATCTTTTCTTTTGTAAGGTCAGGGACAACTGAGAAAGGGTAAGTTTTGTGACGTGAGGCCACCAAAACATGGCAAAGGCTCCTGTGGGGAATTTTGGAAACATTCATCAATGTCTTTAATTGAGCCAAAGTTAAATGAAAGTCAGTGCAAGATGAGTTAGGGAAAAACCCCTGCAGTCACCTGTTGTGTCCAGTGATTTTTTTCCCAGCTGGAACTTCTGAGGCTGAGCTTCGCCCTCACCTGAGGGCTCCGTGAGGGCCAGGCCGAGCTTTGGCCTCATCTGAGGGTTCCATGAGGGCCCAGGTTGAGCTTTGCCCTCACCTGTGGAGCTCTGTGAGGGCCCTGGTTGAGCTTTGGCCTCACCTGAGGGCTCCGTGAGGGCCAGGCCGAGCTTTGGCCTCACCTGAGGTGCTCCATGGGGGCTCAGGCTGAGCTTTGCCCTCACCTGAGGAGCTCCGTGACGTCCCAGGCCAAGCTCTGGCCTCACCTGAGGACTCCGTGAGGGCCAGGCTGAGCTTTGGCCTCACCTGAGGACTCCGTGAGGGCCAGGCTGAGCTTTGGCCTCACCTGAGGGTTCAGTGAAGGCCCAGGCTGAGCTTTGGCCTCACCTGAGGGCTCCGTGAGGGCCAGGCCCAGCTCCGGCTGGGCTCTCCCTGTGGGAAGTGTTTAATGCCATCCCCTCTCTCCACAGTGTCTTTCTTTCAACGCCATCATGGAGGAGCTGGGCATTTCCCTCAAGCACCAGAAGAAGCTGAAGAAGAGGTCGAGGACGAAGGGGAAATCGTCCTTCCCGAGCATCCTGACGTGCCAGCAGCGGCGCACGCTGAGGAAGGAAACCATGGCGTGAGCGGGCAGGGGCAGCAGGGCAGAGCCAGCCTGCCCGAGGGGATGCAAACTCCCGCTCCTCAGAGGCTCCCTGTGGTTCCTTTTTTTAATCTAGAGGTACAGCAGCTGAAGTGCTCACCTAGACTGATGTGCTACTGATCCTCCGGGAGGTGTCTGGCTCTTCCTCTGGGCTGGATTTCTCTGCTCACCTGGTCTGCATCTCTGTCCCCTCCCTGTGCATTGCTGTATGTGCTTTCTAAATAAATAAATAAACAACTGACAGGGTTCTTTTTTCCAAGAATCTGGGAGTGAAATGTTTCTTTTCCCCGACAGCAGTGACCTTCTCCCTGTACCCCAACAAGTCCCATTCCCCTGCCTTTTTCCCTACATGGCTGCAGGGAAGCCTGGTTAGAGATTGGGAAAGCCAAAGTCCTCACTGGGCTGATAGGACAAGGGGGAATGAACTTCCCACTGCCAGAGGACAGGGATGGATGGGATATTGGGAAGGAGTTCCACCCTGTGAGGGTGGGGCACAGGGTCCCTGGAAGTGTCCAGGGCTTGGAAGTGCCTGGTCTTTTTCCTTCCAACAAAGCAGCATCTTCTGAGAAGGCAACGCCTTAAATGTCCAGAGGAAGGAAAGTGGGCTGCCTAACAAGAAAACAGGCAGAAATACTGCTACCAAGGTTCTCCTAAAGCACAAGCCCCTGGGCGGGTCAGCGGGTTCGTGCTCTCCTAATTGCCAGAGCAGTCGTTTTTAACGGGCTACCAGCTCCAAATGAAAAGGGAGGCTTGGCCCCCGAAGGAGTGATGTGTTCAGCAGTTAATCTCTCTAATCACAAGGGCTCCTAACTGCTAATCCAGCATTCTGCTGGGCAGCAGGGATTGCCTGGAGATGAATGCCCCGCTCAGAGGCAACAGCCCGGGCTCTGCTTGGGGCACAGGGATGGCCCAGCAGCTGCATCCCGCAAACCCTGCCCAGGATCCTGCACCCGGAGGGGCTGGGGCTGCCCCTCATCTCCCACAAACACCACACACACCCCTCACCCTGCCCCTCTGCAAGAATGACAGAACACAGAGGCTCTGCTGCTTCAGAAGCACAAGGAGCAAGTTCACACCTGTTTGACAGAGAAGCACCTCATGGATGTCATGGATGTCACCACAGGAAGTCCCCAGCAAGGACAGCTTTCTGTCAGACACACTTGTTTCCTGCTCCCCTTTCAAAATGAGCAGAAAATTACTTCTCTTTAAAAAATTCAACCCCAGGTTCATGATTGATTAAATAATCTTTCCCTGCTGATTAAATCACTCTGAACATCCCTAGGGGATGCTCTGAGGCTTGAGGAAATCTTTTCCAGCATGCTATCCCCACTTTTCCCAAATGATCACCTCCCTTTCTCCAGACAGAAATGCCATCCCAGCCAGAGACTGAGCCCTGCAAGGGGATCTTTGCTCTCCTCTAGACCCCAAAATTATCTCCTCATTTCAGTGCACACCTGGAGCTCAAGAGCTGCAATCCTTTCAGCAGGCTCAGTGGTATAAAGCCAAGAATAAAGTTTATCTGGCTATAGAATTAAAGACAGTGAACTTGCCCAGCTATGGATGGCTAAATTCCCCTTTTCAGTTTCTGCTCTTACCATGCAAAGGGCCCACACTTCCAGGCCCCTGCCCAGAGCTGCACTGTGCACCCAGAGCTGGTATTTCAAGGGTCAAGGCTTGTTTAGGTAGGAAGAAAAATTAACTGGGAGACCATCCCTGTCAGCAGCACTTGGTGACAGCTGACATTATCAAAATAAAATTGCTTTAAATAAATTCCTAAGCAGCGTGACCTATTTGCCACTTCATTATCTACAGGCTAAACTCAGTAAATACACGGCCTTTTGTTCTGGGCTCCTTCTATTGATTTTAATGAGACCCAGTGCTAGGGAAGAGGCATTCAACAGGAGGGCTGCATTAAATATTTATTTGGCCTTCAGCTTTATCTCTGCACATTTCTGCAATAATTCCAATCAGAGTTTTGTCCAGCCTAATTCAGCCAAAGCAAGTGCAGGAAGTGACCTAAAGTGTTACCTGCATTTAGCTGAGGTGAACAATTCCCCGGAGTTTCCAGGAGAATCTGCATCCCATTTGCAATTGATTAAATATTATTTGGCAGGCTATTTGGGCAGTGAATTGCTGACATTTTGAAAAGAGCTATTTGATGATCTAACACAGACTTAAAACGGGGCCTTTGATTTATGCAAAATGCATAGAAAGTGGGTAAAATGAGGGGCTGAACTTCCTCCATCCATCTTGGCTGATTTTTTTTCTGCTTTCCTCACCTCCCAAATTCTCTGTGGGGAGATCTGGGGAGATTTTTTAGGTACAAGTTTGAGCATCATCCATTCTGCAGAGCTATTTCAAAATGTTAATAAATGATGATGCTGATCCAGAGCCAAAGCAGCAGCAAGACGTACCAGCCTCAATATTAATAGATGATCAATGTTTATTCAACTCAGGTAGTGCTGGGGTTTGCTTTTTGTTTAGGAAATCCAACAGCACCTTGGGAGTTAAGGGTTGTAAAGAGGATTTCCCCTTCAAATCTGACCTTCCAGTGCTATTGGAAATAACATAATAGCTTTTTATATATGTGTGTATATATATATATATATATATGTATATTTACAGGACCTCTTCTGCTCTTTCTAGACATATTCAAATGGAATATGGGAAGGAAGAAGGGAAGCCAGAAAATTTGAACTGGAAGGAGTCCTAAGAGGTCCCTCATTTCCCCCCACACAAAACCAGAGATGTAGATATATCCCTGTAAGGGTTTTTCTTAACATATTAAGGTAATAAAGAAATTGTAACTATTTTTTTTTGTTGCTGTTGCTTAGGTCAATAGCAGATGAAGGGAAGAAATAGGATGCTTGGGTCAGAAATCTAATCCCATAAACAGATGGAACCAAATTTGGTTTTGCACCTCAACCAGTGGCCCAAGAAAGCCCTGAAAGAGCTGGATGGTCCTGGATTTGTACACTTAGATAAAGTCCCAGAGGCAATAATTATTGATAGGAGTGTGACTTCCCACCAATGCTCCGGGGCTGAAAAACTGCTCTGTGAATTTCATGGCAAAGAGATTCCTCCCCAGGTTTTCTGTCTTAGTTTGGCTAAGTCAGAAAGACTGTGATTGATAACAGCCTCTTAGAAATTCAGCACTTTGAACCTGCAGGCTGCTCCACCTCTGAGACAAGCATGAATTTACAGCTTTTCATTAGGAGAGCTATGCATTAAAAACCCCCAGGTTGCTCACAGAGAATGAAAAGCTGCTTGTCTCTCCTATCAGCTTCTCAAGCACTCATCATTTATTCCAGCCTTTAAACTGAACTGCTCAGCCTGCAGCCTCGGTGGCAGGGAAAGCCTGCCCAGGCTGAGCTCAGGTCAGGTCCCATTAAACCAAGCCCTGCTCAGGAGTGAATGCAGAGCCAAGCAAGCAGCTGACACTTCCCATCCCCTTCAGGCAGAAAGGGCAAGTGCCAGCAGAGGGAAACCATTCCCAGGAATTTCCAGAGGTGGAAATTGCACAGTGACCCATTCCAGAGGTGTTCAGCACCCAAGGTCATCCCAGGCATCGCTGGCAGAGCCAAGAGCCAAACTTGGCAATGGCTAAGTCTCAGAGGAATTTCTGAACTAATTTGTCTTCTCCTTATTTAACTCCCTAAACAATAAGGACAGAATCATGGCCAGCACCCCCCAAGGTGCCAGATGTGTGTGACAGGCTGTGGGCTTTGCCTCCCACAGACCTGGCTGGAACTGAGCAGCACCTGGAGAACACTCCAGCACCAGGTGGAGTCACCTGGTGGCACAAAGACACTAGGAAAAGGCAGATTTAAAGGCATTGCCCAGTGACTGGAGCTCTGCAAGGCCCATCAGTCAGCATTATCCACCAACACTCCCCACCCTTCTGAATCCCTTTGGTGGGACACTCCCTGGGAGAGCCCAACCACCCAAAATGTACTGAGGGCTCACATAAACTTTTCCCTAACTGTGGGAAAGGTGATGAAGGGAATTTGAAAAAAAATAAAGGCATTTAGACACCTTCCCAATTAGTTTTTTCTTTGTTTTTAAAGTGATTTAAGCATGGCAGCTGCACTGACTTTTGTAAAGGGCCATGAAATCTTTTTCTCCATACGTAGGAAAGGGCAAAGCAAGGTAAAATCTTCCATGGCAAAGCTGATGTAAAATGCCTGTGTTCAACCACAAAGCCCCATGCAAAAAACCAAAAAAAAAAACCCAAAACCAAACCAAAACAAAGCAAAAAACCCACCACAACCAGATTTGCCATGCAGTGGAAAAACTGGATGTTCCTGGCTCTGACTGGAGCCCAAACTCTGCCTGCTGAAGGCTACAGGACAGCCCAGAGGCCCTGAGGAGAGGCTGCTGCTTGAGCTGGCTTTGAAAAAGGTGCTCTTCACAACCAATAAAAATAAATGTGTCCACAGGCAATAGCTTCTACAGATTCTCTACTGCTGTAAATCACAAGTGCACTTTTCCTCTCCAGGTTCAAAACATGCAGACTGCCAGCAAGTAGCCATAACAAACAAACAAGGATTATTAAAAAAAAAAGAAAAGAAAAACCAAACCAAAAAGAAGGCTATTGTAAAAAGCACAATTTGAACTGCACAGTCCCTTTAAATTAATAATGAAAATATTTTTAAATCATCAGAAAAGGAGATTTTAAAACAATTTTTCTTTTTTACAGATGCAGTAGTGGTTAAAAGGACCTGAGTATTCCCAGCTAAAAGACTTCCCACCAGAGCATATTCTTGACATTTATCAGGCTATAAACAAACACCCACTGAAGAGCAGCACGCTATCCTTAATTAAACAACAACAGTTGGATGGGGGAGGGAGTAGGAGAAGGAAATAATAGTAATTTAGTTTAACTGGGAAAACATGAACAGCCTTTTAATGCAGCCACAAATGCAACCAGTGACTCAGAACCACAACCTCTGCAATTAATGCTCCAGGCACTAAAGCATTGGGAAGGATTGGGCACAGGGGCACCTGTTGGTGGCACCACACAGAGTTGCTGTATCTGTATTTTTAACAGCAGATAAATGAATTTATCATCATCAGACAATCATGGAATGGTTTGGCTTGGAAGAGATCCTGGAAGGGATCACCTAGTGCCACCCCTGCCATGGCAGGGACACCTTCCACTGTCCCAGGCTGCTCCAAGCCCAACCTGGCCTTGGACACTTCCAGGGGTCCAGGGGCAGCCACAGTTTCTCTGGGAAATCAACCAATTTTGCTTTTTTCTTACGAAAACGAAATTATTCTTTAAGTTTTGCTCCTGCAAGCGAATCTGGCCCACAGTCTGCCAAAGAAAGAACAATGTTCGATAAGCAGGACTTTCAATTGATGCTGGTATTTTTTGGTCTCTGGCACATAGTGGACTGTAATAATAAAGCAGAGAGCAATAGCAGCGTGGTGGGAGCTGTGTTCAGAATGCAGATATAGGGTGGGTTTGGGAAAGGATTAATGGGGCTGAGGGCCTGCTGCACTGGGGAGAACCAGCTCAGGGCTGGAGCTGCTGGGCGGCCATTCCAGTAACTCCAGAGGATGGAAAGCTTCACTCTCATATAGCTTTTAAGAGTAAAAAATACACTGGTAATAACTACACTAACTAACCATTAATATCTATTAATAACAACTACACTAAATAACCACTAATAGTAACTGCACTTGTAAAGGAGGATAATAAAATCCAATAAAGAACAAAAGTTCCAATTTTCCTTTAAAAGTAAAAAAGAACTCTCCATAATTTAACATTTAAATTTGATATTCTGGATAAGACATTCTGCACAGGGGTGTGGGGAAGTTAAAAAGCGGGTTCAAAAAGCTTGGAATTGTGTGCTTGACTCTTACAAAAAGTTCTAAGGCTTGAGATGCAAATTTGGAAATGGCTCACTTGGCACAGTGTCTTACAAGGGTGAGTAACTTCAAGTGAAAGCTTTAATTAGCGCAGCATTTAGCAACGTTATTAAGTTATCTTTTGTGAGAAAAGCCCTGGAAAGCACAATCCTAATGTAGCTGGGCCATGCCAATTCCATAAATAAAAAATGGGAAGGACATGATTTATTACCCTGAAAAGCAGGGGAACATTTCATTTAATGCATTACAGCAGGAGCTTTAAATGACAACTGTAGCAGCTTGCAGGATGTGTTTTCAGAGCAGCTCTTTGCTTTAGCTGATCCCTGCATGGAACCCTGGATAGAGCCTGGATAGAACTGGCTCCAGAAAGGTGTGAACATCAATTCTGGACTTTCAGGGCTCATTTTCAGGTACCTGGAGGTGAAGAACCACAGTGGCGTCATCCCACTCTGGTGTCTCCCTCTTTCCCAGGTCTTTGGGATCTGTCTGGCCAGAGGCGAGAAGGAAGGGGGATGTATTTATTTATTTATTCCTTGGGATGTGTTCATTCCTTGGGATGTATTTATTTGTTTATTCCTTGGGAGGTGTTTATTCCTTGAGATATATTTAATTTTTGGGAGGTGTTTATTCCTTTAGTTGATGCTGCGGGTGCCTAAGAGCATTTTCTAGGGTCTGATACACTCGGTGAGAGTGCATCAAGCAGGGCAGCACAAAGGAGGCTCACCGCGGGCCCCAGGCTGACTGGGGCAGGGCTGGAATCCCAGGAAAGCCCCCGGGGGAATCCAGGTGGGCTGAGCTCTGCAGACAAGACAATAGCTGGGTTTATGGGAGCACAGAGCTGCAGCGGGGAATAAATCGCATTGTCGAGGGAAGGACATCAAATCAGGATAGGGAAGCTTTGCACTAATCCTGTGTTGTAATGACAGCTTAGAAATTTGGAACTTTGATGAGTTCAGAGATTGACTAAAAGCTCTTTAATTTGGCTTCCTGGTATTTAATCTCTTAACTTTGCGTTCTTAATCAGAACTCAGGGCAGATCTTTAATCTTTTGTGCACAGACTGAGAGATTAGAGGCCCTGAGCTGCCTCTGGCACACAGCTGGAACTCCCCTTTGCCTTCTCCTGCCCCCAGAGGCACTCCAGACCTGGGGAAAGGTCTGGGGAGAGACAGGAAAGCCCATAAACATCCTCTGGCAGAGAACAACTGGAACTCTCTTCAGCCACGAGTTAGGATCCATCACAGCCCCCAGGTGTGTTTCTTTTAAAACATTCCACAATTCATTTCAAATTCCCTCCACTTTCCATGGTAGTCCTGGAAACACTTTATTTACCTCATTGCTACTGCTGGTTATCCTCGTTTATCTGTTCCTGAAATATTCATATTACTTAAATAGAGGCAGAGTCTATGGAAAAGTGATTTCCCGAAGTTCAGTAGGAGTTTTGAACTGTTTTCAACTTAGTTTGCTGCCAGTGAGCCAGAATTAAACTTTTCTTAATCTGGATTGTTTCCTTACAGAGCACATACAGCTGGACAGAGCAGCAAAAGTTATCTGGGGGTTTATTTAGATGAGCAGGGAAAGGTCAGAAGGAAAAAGACATTTGCTACACAAACCAGAAAATAAACACAGGAAAATACTGCTCAGTGAATAAAATGAATGCTTCCAGTGTGGCTTCTGACACCCTGATTTTTGTGCAGTGCCTTTGCAACACAAATGTTACTCACAGAATACAAGGATTAAGATGAGATCTTCCTCCCTCCCTTGAGGAAGATTAGGAAACTTTTAAGAAACATCCCTGAAGCCTGAAATGATTAAATCATTGTTTTAAAACCTGTGTGAAGTAATTTTAAATTCTTTGGGGAGTAATGATCAATGTTACACCCCTTCTCCGTGATTTTCATATTGTCTGAATAGCACAAAATAAACTTTTTAAGGGATGAAAACCAGCAGCAGGATATCACAAAAGGGCAAGACTTCTCTTGAGTCTTGCACAACATATTTCTCATATATATATATATAAATATATATCTATATAAACCACAAATTATGTTCTGGTGAACAGGAGAGTCCTGAATCCTCCTACACAGTCCTGCTGCACTTTGGTTTCTGGTGTGAGAACCGGACCCAAGGCTTGTTTTTTTTGGGGCAGGATCTTAGACAGGCTCTCCAGCTCCCACCAGGGCCACCTCACAAGGTGGCTGTGAATCACCAGTTTGGGTCCAGAAGATCCCATTTCTCCCCAAGGTATTTTCCCTGGAAGTTGCAACACCCAAATACCTCAAATTGTTGTTCTCCCTTGGGAGGACAAACCCAAACTGCCACAGATGCTCTGGTCTCTGGCACAGAAGGGTTTTGATTGAGAGGCATCCGAATTTGTGAACCTGCAAGCAAAACCCCAGCCATGGGAATGGAGTCCTGGAATCCCAGAATCCCAGAGGCTGGAAAAGACCCCTGAGCCCCAGCTGTGCCCCATGCCCACCTCGTCCCCAGCCCAGAGCACTGAGTGCCACCTCCAGGAACAAATATTTTTCCCCAAGAAGAGCTCCACAGGATAATCCAGCGAGCAAAGAGCATTTCTGGGATCACAAACCTGATCCTCAGGGCAGGAGAAAAGCAGGATGAATGTGCTGCTGCCTTGTTTCATGCCTTGGTTCCACCAGGTTTCAGGCTGTATCCTCCCAGTTTTACAGCCCGGTGTAAAATGCACTCCCTGCGTTGAAGCAGAACTGTTTGGTTGTAAGACGGGGCGGAAATAATTTTTTGATGGCTTAAATAAAGGATTTTCCAAAGCTGTTTTTGTGATTGGAGTCATGCACAGGTCATTTTCCATTACTAAGAAAAAGCATGTGAAGTACCGGAAATTTCTCACAACTGTAAAGCAATAATCACCTTTGAGATAATGATTTTCTTTTCATGACACCAGTACTCTCTTGCTTTTAACATTTGCATTTTAATACCTCAAGAACAAAGACTTTCCCACATATTGTTCCAACAAAAGCTGCTTTCCAGTCTAGCTTGTAATTTTTCAATCAAATTAATAACCCTCAAAGCACTTTTATTGCTGAGGGTATTTGAAGAGTTTTGTAAAAAGATAACTGTATTTTCTGTAACGTTATGGGAAAAAATGCCACATAGATGTGAACTAACAAGTTTGGGGGTTTTTAAACTGATGGATGACAGATAGAGGATAAGTTCCTGCCAGCACCTGTGTGTTGCTGAGTTGACAAGTATTTTATCCGTGTAAGCAGATAAATATGAGCTTGGAACGTCTTCATTCTTCCTTAAATACTCTCAGGCAATCTGGCACAGCATTAGTGTCACAGATCCCACTTTGCAGCTTCTCAGCAAAATAATGAGACGATTCAACATCTACGTTATAATAATAATTCTATGATTTATTTATATTTATATTTATATTTATATTTATATTTATATTTATATTTATATTTATATTTATATTTATATTTATATTTATATTTATATTTATATTTAATGTCCACTAACTCTTTGTAGGCAGCATTTCATGGCACCAGCTCAGAGCTGGAAGTGATGCTGTGTAAAAGGGGTAACAGCAAATCTTTTCTTCAGAACTTTAAAACCTCTTCTCCTTTAGAATAAGCAATAGAAGCTCCTTGAAATAATAGTATATTAAATATTAAAAAGTGCTTAAACGCCTTTAGGCATCCGCATGCAGGACGCGGCACTTGGCCTTTTGTTCTGCCCTGTTTGTCTACAAATAGTTTAAATTGGCTTTCCCGCTGGGTTTCTCGGGGGTTTTTAAGGCAAGGCGTTTGGATGGCGTCGCTCTCCCGTAGGAGCAGCGAGGCAGCAATTCCAGGGTCGTGCTGCCATCTGCGGTTCCGAACTGGAAAGGAACGGGCAGGGACACCTTCCATGGCCTGGAACACTTCCAGGAATGGGGCAGCCACTTTTGCATTTAAAAAAAAAAAAAATAGTCATTAAAATAACCCAGAAATATTTTTTTTCTTGTTAAGAAAATAATGGAAAAGTCTCTTCTTGCTGTGGAAATCCTGTGATTTCCCAATTCCTGTTTCCCAGAATCTGACCCATCCTGGTCTTATTTCTTTTGGTGGTGGTTTGGGATTTTTCACTGAGCAGAGAGGACAAATTATTCCCTTTGGTTCTGATTAAAATCCCAAAAGCAGATGACCCTTTCCTGTTGTCTCTGCAGGCATTACAAATACAAACATCAAAAGGCAGGATCCAAGCAGGGATTCAGAAGGCAGCCCCAGAATTCATAGAGGCAAGGCAGCTGATTACCACCGCCCCAGTTTAAATCCCAGCTCTGCAAACAATTTCTGTGCAATTCCAAACATTTGCATCCCAGCTTTTGGCTGGCCCTCTGTGAGGCAACAGCAGAGCCCACATGTGAAATCCCAGCCCTAACCCAGCTGGTTTTTCCAGCCCCACAGGCAGAAAAGGATCAGCCCCAGCCCCCCAAGTGGCCACAGGTCCCATTTCCTATGCAGGACACTGAGGTGCTCTTTTCCAATCCTAGCTGAAGTCTTGAGCCAAGAGCAGAATTGGAATAAGCAGCAGAACCTGGGCAGTTATGGGATCCCTAATTTTCCAGGCCGAAAGCCTGGATTTCTTCATCTGTGCACATCCCTAATGTCAGATGTGAGATTTTGCAACCTCTTTGCACCAGTAGGTGCTGCTATCATTTCCTGGGAACCGCTCCCGAGTGTTCCAAGGAATACTCCTCCCTGCACAAACTCCAGAGCACTCAGCCCCCCTCACCTGACCCAGCACTTCTGTGCCCACTCAGGCTTTGGTGCTTGCTTTTAATGGGAATCACCCTTTGGGGAGGCACTCGGGGGCTGCACACCCCAATATTTGGAGGCCAAAGCCTCGCATGACCTGAAAGATGAAGGAGCAGCGGGAAATCTCTTGGCCAGAAAGCGGCAGCAGCAGGCAGGACACGGCTCCAGAGGCACCAGGACAAGCACTGCCCTGCTCTGGACACTCCCTGGGCTTCTTAGGATTGGGCTGGGCTGAGGGGTTTTACAGTTCCGCCTCCCTGTCACGGGCAGGGACGCTTCCACTGTGCCAGGTGCCTCCAAGCCCTGTCCAGCCTGGCCGTGGGATGGATGAGCATCCCTTGGGAGCATCCCACGGGGATGTCCCGGAGCTGGGACATGGAGCAGCAGAGGGACAAGGTGCTCTGGGCACCCCCTGGCCGTGGGATGGAGCGGCAGCTGGCGCTGCTGCAGAGCTCCGAGCAGCTCGGAACGAGAGCTGAGGAGGAGTCATTAGATGGTGCTCTTCTTCCATAGAATATCGCAGCGGGACATTCCTGCCTCTCCGTTCCGGGGTATCCCCCTTCCCTGCCGCTCTCCGGGCGTGTCGGGGCTCTTTGGGGTGTGTGCCTCATGCTGCCCTGCAGCTGTACACTCTCCTCTTCCCCTGGGTTCTGCCCCGCCAGTCCCAAATCCACCCGTTCTGGGTGTCCTGGGGGATGCTCAGTGCACAGGGAGGAGGTGTGCAGCTGTAAAATATTAATAGTATTTGTTTCCATCTATTAATGGCTTCCTGCGGCCCTGCAGAGCCGGTGGAGCTGATGAGGTTTCTTCCCTGTGCAGTGGCAGCCCAGCTCGGGGTCACTTGGGTGCAGAGTGCTCTGGGACACGCTGGTGTGGCTGTCTCCTGCTCAGCCAAACGTTCCTGTGCTGCCAGAGCTAATAAAGGGGCTGTTTAATTACTGTGTAATGAGCTGGTGCAGAGGAAGCAGATGATCTTCCCTCGGGAAACATCAAATCCCTCTGCCCAGCGTGTCCTGTGGGCTGTCCCATCCTCAGAGCCCAAGAAATGCCAGGAGAGAACAGTCTGTGCCTTTCTCTGCCTCACCACCACCCTGGGAGGGGAAATATCCCCCTCGCAGCTGGGATAGCCAGGAGCTTCTTGTGGCTGCAACTTTATGGAATCCAAGTGTGAATTTGCCCTGGCAAAGCTCGCCTGTGTTTGTGCACCTGTTTGCTGGCAGAGCTGGGGCTGCTCACCTGGAGAGGAGAAGGCTCCAGGGAGAGCTCAGAGCTCCTTCCAGGGCCTGAAGGGGCTCCAGGAGAGCTGGAGAGGGACTGGGGACAAGGAGTGGAGGGACAGGACACAGGGAATGGCTCCCACTGCCAGAGGGCAGGGATGGATAGTGCTGCCTGTTTGTTCTCCTCTGGAAAAGCCTCACTGCTCAGTGCAAGAGAGTACTGGGGAGACCTTGAAAATAAATAGTCCAGGGTTAGACAAACAAAGTTTCCCTTTCCCAAATCCCAGGATTACACCACGGCTTCAAAACTTACAGGAAAAAAAAAAACCTACAGATGAAACAAATTGAAGGAGAAAATGAACCCAAGGAAACTGCCCTGGAGGAACGGGACCCTTGCATGGAGGGGAGAGGGGACTGGAGCCAGGGGATGGAGGGAAAGCCAAGCCCAGTTTGGACTGGGGCTGGGTAAGCAGCTGGCAAAGCCCTGGCTCAACAAACCGCACACCGTCACTCTGGGATTGCAGCTTCAGGAAAAGAAACACACAGAAAGAAAAGAAACCCTATTGCAAAAGTTGAATACGCTCCGGCTTTTAAAAGTGCAGGCGAAGCCCCACCTCCACACAGCCATCCCCACCTCCAGCCGGGCAGGAAAAGCAGCGAATGGCCCCAGCTCCGGTGGCAGAGGGAAAGTCTGGCTGCCGGCGGCCGCGGGGTGAGGATCGGGAGAGCCCCGGGAGGAAGGGTGAGTGTGGATGGCTCCGCTGCCCGCCCCGGCTCTGCCCGAGGTGAACTTTCTCCCTGTGCAAGGCTCCCGCTGGGGCTGGGAGCAGCTTCACGGGGCAGAAAGAGGAGTGACTGCACCCCTGCTCCGTGCCAGCCTGTGCACGTGTGCTTTGTCGCTCCCTCTCTGCTTGTGCTTATTTATTTGAGGTTTGTTTTTTTTTTTTTTTTATCCCCAGTGAGGCAGCCCCACTTATTTCTCCTGCTGCAGGGAATGTTCCCATTTTCCCAGTGCTGCCCCGGTGGCTTTCTCCCATGGTTTCACTTCTCCTATAAGGGCAAAGGCTCTTTGCAGCCCGGATCTTGGGGAGATGCCAGGCAGCGTGGATCTGACCTGTGCCTGGCTGCCACAGGGAACCTGGCCGGGCCAAACCTTTCCAGAAGGGAGGAGAACTGATCCTGCGGCCCCAGAGGCATGGAAGGCTCTTGAGTCAGTGCTGAGCTGCTCCTGCCGAGCTGCTCCTTGGCTGCAGGGCTCTGGGAGCAGCAGGCTGCTGGGTTTCTGCTGGCTCCTGCAAACGGGGAGCTGCTGTGCTGCACCAAGCCTTTGGGATGGGCACATCCCTGGGAGCCAGCCGTGGGAACAGCCTGTCCTCCCCGGAGCACAGATTTTAGGTTTGGGTGAGGCTGGCCACACCTGCTGCCTCTGTCAGGTGGCAGCTGGGGTGCCCCTGCTGGGCATGGGGACAAGGTGAATGGTCTGCAGGGGTGGGGTGGGCTTGTCTCCCCTCCTGTGTGGGGGCTGCTGCTCTGATTCCACCTCTGGAGATGGGTACCCAAGGGCAAGGATACCCCTGGAGGGGCAGCTCCTGTGTCAGGAGGGAATGGCGCTGCTTGTCCCAAAAAATACTGGCTGCTCCTGGACCCCTGGCAGTGTTCCACGCCAAGTTGGACATTGAGGCTTGGAGCAGCATGGGACAGTGGAAGGTGTCCCTGCCATGGCAGGGGGTGGCACTGGATGGGCTTTAATGTCCCTGCAACCCAAACCCTTGTGTGACCGTTGAGCTGTGCAGCCTGAGCAAGCTTCTCCCCCCAGCTTGGAAGCACAGACACATCCAGAGCTCTCCCTGCTTTGGGCAATTCCCTCAGAAAGCTCCTGGCCCAAGGTGGCTGTGCCTGCCAGCCCTCTGCTTGTTATTCTTGTGTGCTTGTTGTACAACACACTCTCCTTCCTCCTCGTGTCCCCTCCTGCTTTCCCAACTTGCAAGTGTTTCCCTGCCATCCTGCTGGGCACAGGTGGCATTTCCAGGCTCTGCAACGCTTCACCCCAACCCCCGAGCCCTGCAGGGCTGCTGGGCCTCCTGCCTTCCCTGCAGCAGCCCAGGGCTCTCTGGGGACCTTGGTCTGGTCATAGCTAGACACCAGCCCCGGTTCCTCTGTGGTTCCTGGCTCCCAGTCTGCTCCCAGTGCTTTCCTGGGGCTGCTGCTCTGCATCCTGCTCTGCCCTGGACCTGCCACATGTGCCCTGGCTGGAGGTAGACGAAATATTGGGCGTCTTGAGCCGTGATGTGGCTGAGTGTGGGTTTGATGATGGGATGGCTTGGGAGCTTCATTTCCCCCCCCCCCCCCATCAGCACCTGCCATTGGCCCGCCAGGCTTTGGAAAGGTGATTTTCCAAGGAAGTGGAGGCAGTGTGGGAGGCAGAGCAGGCAGTGAGGGGAATTCCTGGCTTGAGACATGATTCAAACACCACAAGGCTCTGAGGCGCCATCCAGGGAAAGCTGGGGGTGAGTGCATGGCTGGAGAAACCTCAGGACATGATCACGCCCAGGGATGCAGGAAAGGGCTTGTTGCTGTCAGGCAGCTCGGCTGTGGCCAGCTGTGCCTCCAGCTGCAGGTCTGGGCACTTCCAGAAGATAATCTCCACTTTCACTGAACTTTCTTGGTCCCTCCGAGCGTACAGATGACAGTGCAGTCCATCAATATTAAATAATGGAAGAAGGACATTGGGTAGTTCTCCCTGCTGCCAAAAATACCAGTGTTTCCTCCTTTTCCTGTGCCAGCTCCAGCCCCCACCAGCTGCTCCGGGCTGGGGCTTCACTCCAGCGCTTGCTCCTTGTCCATCAGCACCCAGAAATGTCACCAGGTCTGTCCCACCCGCAGTGTTTCCTCTGCTGTTCACAGCCAGCTCCTCTCTTGCTGGCTAAGGAATTTTCTCACTTCTCCTAAGCTCTACTCAGTTCCCTTTCCTGGCAGCAGCATTTCCCTGCTCATCCATCCATCCATCCATCCATCCATCCATCCATCCATCCATCCATCCATCCATCCATCATCCCTGTTGCTTGCAGGTGGCCAGCATCATTTCCAGCTCCTGGTGAAGCAAGTCTTACAGGCCACCTCCAAAATTTGGGGATGCTCTGGTTCGAAATCCCTGGGTTAGTGTGGAGGGGGTAAAGAGCGGCCGTGGAATGTCCCTTGGAAATAAATGTTCAGGATTGGACTGCAGCTGCTCCTCATGGAATACTGAGCGTGAGGAGCAGGTCTGTGGTCCTGGGCAGACCATGAGTGCAGATGGAGGATCTGGGCTTGTTGGGACTTTTTTTGTCAGAAGTTACAGAAAATAGATAGCAAACAAGCTCAGGTTTGCTCCAGGAGGTCTCAGCTCCAGGGAGCTGCTGAGGTTTCCACTCAGGATGTGTGTTCGAGGCACGGGGCCATTGCAAGGGCTCTGGCTCCTTGTTTTGCAATAGCTTCCCCTTCAAAAAGTTCATTTTTCTCACCAGAGGTGTCTGTGTCCCTGGAGCCACTCTGGCTCTGCCCGTTTCCTCCAGCTGCTCCTTGCACTGCAAAATCTCACAGCTTTCAGGGGAACTCAGCAAAAAAACCCTGTGTTTTTCTCAGTTTTCACTCCTGTCCAAACAGCAGTGAAGTACAGAGGGGAAAAAACACCAGGAAGGTATTTCTGGTGTACAAAACCCCAAATGGGGGAAGCTGTGGTTTGGGATCACTTCCCTTCAGGCTTCTCTTGGCAGGTGTTTGTCCATAGGGCCGAGCACTGCCTGCAGCCTGTGGAAAGGCAGATTCCTGCTGGAAGCGGGCTCTTCATCCTCCCTTCAGCACTTTAACTCCCATCTAGGGGCTGGAGCGGCTTGAGGCCGGAAGAGTTTCCCTGCCAGACACGGAGGAGGTGGTGCTAAAATATAAAGTCCCACCGAGGACACAGGACTTTCCTGCAGCACAGCCACATCTGTCCCTCCCAGGCCAGGGGGTGGCTGTTCAGCACCTGGCTCCAAACAGAGCACAGGGGTGACTTTTGTACTCAAAATACTGCATTAAACCGTGGAGGGAAGGTGCAAAGCTGGGAGATCCAGACCTCACAAACCCTTGAGCCACACACAAACCCACAGGGGACGGGGAGGAACGGGGCAGGAGCAGTTTAAGGGGTGCTGCTGGGGCACGGGGGGATGCACCCCACGACAGCCTGGGAAGCAGCAAGGGCAGAGGGTGAGGAGGGGGTCTTGGGGGGCTGCAGACCCAAACAGCTTCACAGCCCTGAGCAGCCTTTGGAAGCAAAGCCAAGCGAGTGATTCATGGAATTATGCAATTCCAGCCTGGCTGCTTATGTAAGTCCAGAGCCATCTCCCCCAGCCAGAGGCTCTGGAGTCCCCTCCCTCCCCTCTCAGAGCCACCGCTGCTCCAGGGTGCTCCCCCTTGGGAGGAAAGGTCACCCCAGGTGGGATGGATGGATGGATGGATGGATGGATGGATGGATGGATGGATGGATGGATGATAGATGGATGGATGGATGGATGGATGGATGGATGGATGGATGGATGGATGGAGAGCAGCCCTAGGAGGAGGATTTGGGGCTGCTGGTGGCTGAGAGGCTGGACATGAACCAGCCCAGAAACTCTCAACTCTGGGCTGATCCCCCAGCCTAGGCAGCAGGAAGGGGGGACTCTGTCCCTGTGCCCAGGTGAGACCCCACCTGCAGAGCTGCCCCAGCCCTGGGGACACAGCAGCAGCACCTGGAGCTGCTGGAGAGAGCCCAGAGGAGGCACCAGAGCTGCTCCAGGGCTGGAGGCAGGCTGGCAGAGCTGGGGGTGCTCACCTGGAGAGGAGAAGGCTCCAGGGAGAGCTCAGAGCCCTTGCAGGGCCTGAAGGGGTTCCAGGAGAACTGGAGAGGGACTGGGGACAAGGCCTGGAGGGACAGGACACAGGGAATGGCTGCAGATTGACACAATAGGTTTAGATTTGGTACTAGGAAGGAATTGCTCCCTGTGAGGGCGGCAGGCCCTGGCACGGGCAGGCCCTGGCACAGGGTGCCCATAGCAGCTATGGCTGCCCCATCCACAGGCAGTGACACAAGAGCCCCCATCTGTGTTTTGGTGCTGCCAGGTGAGCTCCAGCTTCCTCCCCACATCCTGCAGTGCTGGAGCAGGTGAGGATTCCCCCAGGAGGGGCTCCAGCCCTGGCAGGGGTGCCAGGGAGAGGCTGGAGCACTGGGAGGCCTCAGCACACCCTTGGGGAGCAGGGTTTCATCACTCCCGAAGCACAGGGGTACCAGGGCAGGGCTGCCGCCTCTCCCTCATTGCCTGTGCTTGCAGGCCATGTGTTTCAGCCCCAGTTTTCCTTTTTCCTCTAATTTTTAACCTCCAGTAATGTTTTCCTTATAAGATTTCTGGGACATGTCATCTGCGGCCCATTTCTCATTACACAGAGTCACTGAGCTGGGCCCATCTCATTTTCACTTTCTTTTTGCCACATGGTGCAAGACAGAAACAGCTTTTGGGCACATCTCTGCATCCCTTTTTATTCCCTGTCTTTTTCCATGCCGTGTATCCACTGCCTTTCCCTTCTCTTGTGTTATAAAGCATCTTATAAAGCATCTTTGCACCCAGGTTTTCCGAGACAGCTTCCCCTTCACCCCAGGCACATAAACACACATTTCCCCCCTCATAAACACACACCCTGACACCCTTCCAGCCTCGCTGCCACGGAGGCAAAATTATTCAGCAGAAGGAAGACAGATTCCAGAATATTTGCTGGCATTTCCAGTCCCCTTCTGGGGTTTAATTTGCTGTGTTACATTGGCTGTTATTTACTCACGCTCTGCTGAGCCCAGCGTGTGCCTCTCCTTGCTCAGCCGAGGGGAGCAGCTGGTGATGAAGGCTTTGGGTGGAGAAACAGGCTGGGGAATGGCACAGGGTGCTGAGCAGCCAGCCCAGACCCTGCTGGCACAGCCAGGACCGTGGGGCAGCTCCCAGACGGGGTTTGGGGCACTTCTGCTGCCCTGGTGTCATAGGAAAGGCAGCCTGCGGACAAGTGGAGCATCTTAATCAGTGCTGCAAACGGTTTGGGAGATTGTCTCAGATATAGGCAGTGACACGACGTGGGAAAGGCTTCCCCACTGCCAGAGGGCAGGGTTAGGTGGGATTTGGGGAAGGAATTCCTCCCTGTGACTGCCCCTGGATCCCTGGCAGTGTCCAAGGCCAGGATGGACAGGGCTGGGAGCAGCCTGGGACAGTGGAAGGTGTCCCTGCTATGGCAGGGGTGGGTGGCACTGGGTGAGTTTTAAGGTCCCTCCCAACCCAAGGGATTCTCTGCCCACATGGGGGTTATTCCCCAACCTGCAGCTCCCTGCAGTCCCTGTCCCCTGGGAGCAGGGACAGGGTGCCAGGCAGGTGAGGCTGGGATTCCTGGCACAATTTTAGTGGCATCACTTGGTGTGAGACTGAGCTCAGCTCCCCGTGCCCGCTGCACCCAGGGATTGCCATGCCAGGTCTTTCTGAGGGATGCAGTGATCCAGGACAGAAGTGGGAAGAAAACTGGGCTCTGAGGACAAATCCTGCACCTGTAGCTGAAGGAACAGCAGCAGCTGATGGATCTGCAACACTCTGAACAACCATCCATCCATCCATCCATCCATCCATCCATCCATCCATCCATCCATCCTTTTTTTTTCTTTTTTTTTCTTTTTTTTTTTTTTTTTTTAATCAGTTAAGTCTTATCTCCCTCTTTATTTGGTGTTCTCTCAGCAGGATCAAAGTACTTTTCTGTTTAGTTTCGTTCCTGAGGGAGCAGAATGAGTGACCTGGGTGAGATGGGTGGGATCTGAGGGCAGGGGTTTATCCTCAGTTTGATCTGCTGGCAAACCCTGTGTGTTTGAGATCTCTGCTGAGCACTGCCCCGGGGGTCAGCCACCCTCCCTCCTCCGCACTTTTAAAGGAGAGTGTGGAAAGGATGACAGAGTGCTGCTGCACACAGCTGGATTTGTGGTTTGCAGGTATCTAATGAGGGACAAAGACATTAGAGGACATGGAGCCTGTTTCCAGCTCCATCAGCATTCCCATCCCTGGAAATCCAGGCTCCTTTGAGTTTCCTGCCTTTGGTGTTCCACCCTTTTTCTGCCCCCTGAGCATCCCAGGGGCTGCAGCAGCAAGCCCAGGGCTGTCAATAATTCATCAGGGCTGGAGCCAGGCAGGTGCCTCTGCCCCAGCACTGCTGAAGCCTCCCGGGGCCGGGGAATTTTTCCTGCCTGCTTTCATTGCCGATCAAACCCATGGTATTGATCCCATCCTGGATTTGTTACAGCAATATCTCTCAGAATGGGCTGAGGGCAGCAACTGCATGTTGCAGAGGCTGCTGTGGCGCTGGGAACTCGTGCAGGTCCCCTCTGGAATTCACCTCTCAGGGTTTATAAGCACCACGGCGAAGGCAAGCTCCTCCTGCTAGAAGCTACATCAACCCCTGCATTTTGTTAATTTGTCTGAGGCTGCGGGTCCTCGCTCCTTTGCTTCTCATCATGGGGGAAATAGAATTACACACGACAGTAATGGGAAGCCTTTCACCCCATTTGCTGCGGAGATGAAAACATCTATTAGAATGTGCTGAACAACAAGTTAAAGCCTAATGGCTCTAACGTGCCTCCAAACAATGCAGCTTCCTGAGCAGGAAGCCTGGCCACTGAAACCCAACAAAGACATCACCGGTCCCTGGGGAGGAGAGCCGGAGAGGAGGGAAGGAGATGTGGAAGGCTGCTGGCTTCCCACGGGCTGGAATTTGTGTGCATGGTCGCGTTTAGGTGGTGGCTGGGGGCCCGAAAGCGTGACCGGAGGGGAGATGCAGGAACGCCACGGGTGACAATGGGATGCACAGAGAAGCAGGGCTTTAATCCATCAGAGCCCAGCACAGGGAGGGATGGGAAGGGCTTACTGAGCAAGGAGCTGCTGCCCCCAAGCCTGGACAGATCCCTCCGGAGGGATGCGGAGGCTGGGTCCTGGTCAGGGCAGGGCCAGGACTTTGCATCCCCTTGAACTTCTGGGGTTCTGCAGCCTGCTGAGATCCCTCTCAGAGCCCATTTCTGCATCCCTCTGGAAACCCATTTCTGCAGCTCACTGCTACCCTTGGATTCCCATTTCTCCAGGCAGATGAGGTGCCTCTGGATGGCAGCACAGCCATCGGCTTTGCCAGCTGCCCTGCCAGCGTTTGCTGCTGCCAGCTGGCTGAGGGTGCCCCATCACCCAGGCCATTGGTAAGGACGTCACACCGACCCCAGCAATGTTGCACAATGTTGTCTTTGCCTCTGCTGAGCAGCGTTTCACCTCCCAGACCTCCGGGGTCTAACATTTTGCAGGCTGCTTTGTTGCTTTGCAGAATTAAAGCGCTCCGAGCGAAGGAAAGCCAGGAACAATTTGTGATTGCTTGGGAGACCTGTGTGCCCGCTGTGGGGGTGTTTGCAGAGCCTGGCAGGATTTTGCCTGCTGAGCAGGGGGGGAGTTGAGGCCCAGGCATGAGCATTGTGCTGAATGATTTATCTCTGACAGGCTGACAGAATGACAAGGAGCAGCCAGCCGGAGATGGCCCGGAACACGCTCTGCAGGAGCCCCTTTCTCAGTGTCAAGGTAAACACCCCCTGCTTTCTCCAGCACCCCCTTGGCTCCCTGGCCTGGGAAACAGCAGCTCAGCTTCCTGCAGAAGCCACTGGGAGGATTTATGGGCACCAGGTGTGCTTGGGAAATGCTGCTTGTGTTCCCCAGGGTACAAGTGCCTTTGGTGTGGAGTTGTCTCCATTCCAAAGCCAGTGGGGCAGTGAGTGATGTTTCAGTGCAGGTTTAACTCACAGCTCCTCCAGAGAATCACAGGATGGGATGGCTTGGAGGGACCTTAAAGCCCATCCATTCCCACCTCCCTGCCATGGCAGGGCCACCTTCCACTGTCCCAGGCTGCTCCCAGCCCCACTGTCCAGCCTGGCCTTGGGCACTGCCAGGGATCCAGGGGCAGCCCCAGCTGCTCTGGGCACCCCGTGCCAGGGAACAGTTCCTTCCCAAGAGCCCATCCAGCCCTGGCTTTGTCAGTGGGAAGCCTTTCTTCCAAGTCTTGGGTCCTCCTGGATTCATGCAAACCCAGGCCCACCAGGTGAGGGTTTGAGGAGCTCTGCAGAACCACAGGCTGCAGAACCACCTGGAATGGTTCCCTGTGTCTTGCAACATCTGCTTCATTCCCTTCTGGCTCGATGATAATTCCTTGTTATCAGTAGTGGCAGCCCTAACACCAGTGCATTACAACATTCAGGGTAGTAGGAAGCCAATTACCTGGCTCATTAGAGGATCTCACCAGGCCAGAGAGCAAAAGATGACTGTCGGTCTCAAAGGCTCAAGACTTCTCTGTCCCTTTTGCGGGGAAGATTTGGGGTTTTGAGGGTTTTTCCACAAATGCTGGTGCATTTAATCTCCCTCCTCCCGTGTGGCAGGAGGAAAGTGAGTCACTGAGGCAGAGGCTGGCAGAGCCTGCACAGAGGCTGGAGACACAGAGCCGTGGTCTGAGGCTCTTCCCCAATCCTCTTTCAGCCCATTCAGCTGGTTTTTATCTGGTGGGTTTTGTTTGTTTCTTCTCTACTCCCCAGCAAGGTTATCTTTACAAATATGACCCCGCTGATTTTCCCATGAGGAGATATTTTAAAGGGGTTCAGAGACTGATCCATTGAGGGGCAAAGCCAGCTCAGGCCTGTGAGCAGAATCAAGCTGTACTTTGCTGCATCTGTGAAGGTAGAGCCTAAAATCCCAGACTGGTTTGGGTTGGGGGTGACCTTAAAGACCCTTAAAGACCCTCTTTGTTGCAACCCCTGCCACGGGCAGAAGTGGAGGAAGCTCTTGTCACCAAGAACACAATTATCCTCAGCACAGGATGTTCTCCCCTTATCTCCTGGGTTTTTTTTTTCAAGAAGTTAGGCCACCCTGTCCGGTTTCTAAATGACTTCCTCAGAAAACAAAACTTGCAGGCTAGGGTTTGAATGGCTCTTGCAGAGACACAGAACCATTGCACAATGTGGTTGGATGTGTTTGAAGTGGCTGAAGGACCAAAAATCACAGCACTGCAGTTTTTGTGGGTATTTATATCTCCAGAGAGCGCGTCACAAAAACCATGGACCACATGTCACAATACATCTGAGGGACATAACTAAAACCTGCCCTGCTTGGCTTCAAGGAGCATTATGATTTAGATGGGAAGGAATTGTTCCCTGTGAGGGAGCTGAGCCCCTGGCACAGGGTGCCCAGTGCAGCTGGGGCTGCCCCTGGATCCCTGGCAGTGTCCAGGGCCAGAATGGATGGGACTTGCAGCCACCTGGGCCAGTGGAAGGTGTCCCTGCCCGTGGCAGGGGTGGCACTGGGTGGGCTTTAAGCCCCCTCCCAGATACAGGCCCAGCCAAACTGCTTCCAGCTGTTTCCTCCCAGACCCTTTTGCCATTTGCACAGCCCAGTGTGCCTCTGTCACGTGCTGAGGCACAAAACCCTCTCTGAAAATAGCCTCCAGAATCCCCCAGCCACGTGGAGAGAGCGTGGTGGGGATGTGCTGGTGTCAGCTGGGCAGGGCGGCGTGGGGAGCCCTCACGGGGAGAGTTTGCTGCCAAGCTGCACCATCCACACTGCCAACACAGGCAGCCCTTGGAAAAGGGCTTTTTCCAGACCACCAGGAGAGGAAATACTGGTGTTTAATTCCCAGGTCTGTGATTTACTGCCTGTGTAGGATGTGTTTCTCTGTTCCCTTGCACATGTGGGATGGGAGCAGCAGTACCTCGCCAGTGTTTGGGTTCTCTGAGTTGTTTAATTCCATGGGGGTAGAGGGAAGGATTTACAAGCACAGCTCAGCCCTGGTGTCCATGGTCTGTCCTGCTGCCAGGGAAAAGGTCTTGGGAAGAGCCTGGTGTCTGCCAATCCAGGTCACCTGCTGGGGCAGCACATGGGTCCCAGCAGTCCAGCAGAGCAAAGGCCAGGAAAAGCCTGCTCTTTCTTTTCCTGACAAAAAACTGAGAGCAAAGAGCCCCTAGAGGCAGGACTGGGGTCCTTGCCCAAGCCACAGCAGGTCCTCTGCAGGGCCATGTCTCCTAAAATACCAGATTGCCAATGCATTTTGAGCTGCAGAGGATGTGGGGCAGTGCTGGGCAGCTGCTGAAAACCCCTGAAGTTCCAGGATTTGGATGCTCAGGGGACTGTGTGCTATGGATGCCTGCAATAAACAGATCCGGTTTCAGCCTTCCCTGTGAAGTGATATGTTCAGGAAGCAGAGCCTGGACACAGCCAGCAACTTGGAGGAACGCAGGAGTTTTAGCAAAGCTGCCTCTGGGGACGCTTTCCTTTGGCTGGGTGACATTTCCCCAGTCCAGACACGTTGCACCCGTCAGAGGTGACATGAGGCTGGAAGGGGGAAGGTGCTGGGTGGTTCCTGGTGTGCACCATGCCAGGCCATCGTTTGGGAGGCAGTGACCTCAGCCCAGCCCCACAGTTCCCAGGGACCCGGGGGTTTGACCTTCCCCCTTTCTGTGCTGGGGATGTTGCCTTCGCTGACAGAGCAGGCCAGCTTGGCAGTGACCTCACTTGATGTCTGGATCAGAACGAGATGTAGCAGAAATCCAGGCCAGGCTCAGCAGTTCATCTGTGGTTGGAGCTGCTGCAAAACACACGGAGCAGGGTTTGGGCACCATCCCAGGCTGAGGGCAGCAGCTCTGGAAGGAGCCAGGGCATTCAGCCTGTCCCGCAGGGAGATGGGTGGGCCGTGTCCTGAGAGTGTGTGACTGTTTAGGCTGGTGATCTGAGCTCTTTTGGGGGCTGGAGGGGTGCCTGGGAGAGCCACAAGGCAGCAGGAGGGAGGCGGCTCAGATGGAGGAGGGAGGATGGAGATGAGGGCAGATTGTTTTTCTGGGAGATGGTGAACTTTGACCAAGTTTGCTTCTGGAAGTGGAAGAGAACCATCACATTTTCCAAAGGAGATGTGTTTTACATCTAGGGCTTTGTGAGAAGGAAAGGAAAGCAGCCTGCATTCTTCTCCCTGACCTGCTGATTTTCTCTAGAGGAGTTGTTTGTTGGTGTGTTAGAAAGGGCTCATTCCAGTCCCAGAAGAGCTCCCAGCACTGGGGATGGCTGTCTGCCTCTGGCTGAATAGGAACAGGAATGTTGTGCAACCTCCCTTCTGCTGCCGCATCCGAGGGACAGGGCCAACACAAACAGGGATCATCCCAACTGAAGGCATGTGTTTGTCCAAAGCCACTTCTCAGCTGAAGAAATTGCAGCCTCCTCGCTGATACTGACCCTGCTGTGACTTTTGGCAGGGGCCAATTCCATGCTTCTGACCTAATCTCAGGAGATTTCACTGGTGGCAGAGCAGGGGTGATATTTCCAAGGTCAGAGGTTTAAGTTGGATAATGGTGCCTTTCTGAGGGGGATGCACTTTGTTGTGCTGCAGATCTGGGTGGTCCTGCAGCTCTCAGTGATCCTGCTGGGTGCTCCATTTCTGTCTTGGCAGTTCTTTGTGTTCTGCCACGGGCTGCTGCAGCTCTCCCAGCTCCTGGTCTCTGGCTACCTGAAGAGCTCCATCTCCACCATCGAGAGACGCTACGGCCTCTCCAGCCAGACCTCGGGGCTGCTGGCCTCCTTCAACGAGGTGAGCAGCCTCCCGAGCCGTGTCCCTGTCCCCCTGAGCGCCGTCCCCGTGCTGCCCTGCCCTGGGGACGCACTGCTGTCTGTCCCTGCAGGTTGGGAACACGCTGCTGATCGTCTTCGTCAGCTACCTGGGCAGCCGCGTGCACCGGCCACGCCTCATCGGCTGCGGGGCCCTGCTGGTGTCCCTGGCTGGCTTCCTCATGGCTCTGCCCCACTTCCTCACGGGGCCCTATGAGTATGACCGCTCCGTGGCCAGTGAGTGCTCACAAACCACCTTTGGGCCCCGTGGGATGGAAGGAAATAACAGAAGGACAGGATGGTTTGGATGGAAGAGACCGTAAAAATCATCTCATTCCACCCCTGCCATGGGAGGGACACCTTCCACCATGCCAGGGTGGCATTGGACACTTCCAGGGATCCAGAGGCAGCCACAGCTTCCCTGGCAGCCTGTGCTCACCACCCTCACAGGGAATAATTCCTTCCCAACATCCCACCTATCCCTGCCCCCTGGTAGTGGGAAGCTGTTGTGAAATGACCTTCCCTCCAGGCACTGGGAGCTGCAAGCTGTTGGCTTCTCCTCAGGAAATTTTATTTTTTTGAGAATGAAATCATCTCAGCCCTGAGAGGCAACAGCCACTGGTGGAAAGCAGAGCCAGGGGGATGTGGGAGCCATGGAAGCACGGAAAAGGGCAGGAAAGCAATCAAAACGCTGTTTGTGCCTCTGATTCCCCTTGTTTGCTGCACATCCAACTTCACCTGCCTTCCCTGGTCTAGTTGGGCTGTCTTTGAGGTTTTAGACCCCACTGGAATATCAGCCTCCCTTGAGATACGTGCCAGTCTAAATCTCTCATGTAGGGAACAGGACAGGGTGGGTTTGGGATTATATCCCTAAAGGAAAATGAAGGGATGGGAACAGAAAGAAAGGAGAAAACAAGTTACTTGCAACCTTCCCAATTCCTGCCATGAAGCTCCAGCAAACCTTCTAGAAACTTCCACTGAACAGCTTTTGTTTGGCTCACCAGAGGGAGAGCAGCTGGTTCAGGCAACTGCAGACACCAAAGGAAAGCTGAATAGGTGAATCATTGCTGGCTGCAAGCAGGGGCCAGCTGCAGCCCCAGCTTGGAAACACTGAGCTGGTGTTTCAGCAGTGCTGCTGCAGGTAGGCCTGGGTCCGAGCACTTGGAGTTGCACAGGATCTGGGGCATAACCATGGAAATCCTGCTATCAGCACCAGCACCCCCTTGCCCAGGCTTCTAAGGAAGATGGGGGTGCTAGAATCAGCCCTTTCACTTAGACAGCTTTTCTGAGGAACATGAGCTCTCCTTTCCTGGGTAGCTGCCCGCAAAATCTGCAGGTTTGCCCATTTACCTGTATAGGGCGGCCTGTCAAAGGTCCTGGGAGTGACCCTTGATGGAGGAAAAGCCTTGAAGGCTTTCCAGGCTCATGAACCTGTCTCTGTGAACACCAGTGCAGTGACCTTTGCACCTTCTTTGTGTTTTCTTTCACTTGCCATCTAAGGATAAGGTAAGATAAGGATGTGGAGCTGCTGGAGCAAATCCAGAGCTGGGGGTATTCTCCTGAAGAAGGCTCCAGGGAGACCTCAGAGCCCTTCCAGTGCCTAAAGGAAGCAGTCCTTTCTGCAGACCGAGCTCCTCAGAGCTGTCCCCTTGTCACCACAGGCACCTTCAGCAACACCACGGACCTGTGCCAGCCTGGGGCACCGGGGGCCTGGGCCAACCTGAGCGATGCCAGCTGCACACCCCATGCTTCCAGGGAGAACCACGAGGTTCTCCTGGTGATGTTCGTGGCCCAGGCTCTGCTGGGCATCGGCGGCGTGCCCATCCAGCCCTTCGGCATCTCCTACATCGATGACTTTGCCAGCGAGAGGAACTCCCCCCTCTACCTGGGTGAGGCTGGTCCTGGGCAGGGGACAAGCCAGGCTGCAGCTGGCAACCAGGCCAGACTGGGCTGATTGGCATTATTGAGAGCAGGGTTCGTTACAGCCCTTCTGCTCTGCACACAGCCAGCAGGGTTTCTGCAGAAAGAGTTCATGTGCTTTAGGCTTGGGTGGGCAGCAGGAGAGCTGGGGAACACCATTTGGGGCAGAAACTGGGGGTTTTGGCCTGAGAGTGACAAAAACTGGAGTTAATTACCATATCCTCCTCCAGAGAAGCTTCAGGAAGGCCTAGAGGGACAGTCTGATCTCTGTGTTCACAAGTGGCAGCCGTGGGTTTAAGGGGCAGCAGTGGGGACTCTGTTTAGCTGTCAGCAAAGCCAAACAAACCAAAGAAATCAGTTTCAGCCACCTGGGAGATGGGAGGGCGCTCTTCAGCAGAGAGGTGCTGGAGAACAGCTTGGGCACAGGCCCACAGGGGTGTCCCAGGTGGTGGGATGGACAAGGTGGTCCTTGCAGCTCCTTCCAGTCCTTTCCCAGCTGTTACCTGTCACAGCCTTGAACTGAATGAATGGAGCAGCAAAGGTAGGTCAAAACCAGGTCATTACTGCTGAAAAAAGGAAGCACAGCATCAAATTTTGCTCTGGTAGATGATACAAACCTCTCACATGTCAGGTAGGAGTTGAATCTTACATGTGTGGATTTCTTTTATCAGTAATTCACAGAGAAGAGTTCACTGATAACTTTTATCTCCTTCACCTGTAAAACTCGGTGTTCCCTGGATTACTGATGCCAAGGGACACCTCTTGTTCCTGGGAGTACTGCAGTCCTTCTAGGAGGCTGAAGACAAGTGTCAGGAAAGGTCTGAGCCAAAGGGAATTCCATGTGGGAAAGGAAGATGGAGAGCAAGGGGCTGTTGCTCTTGGAGACAAGAAAGCTGCCGGGGAAATGGGCTGTGCTGGAGGCAGGTGCAGCAGAGCCTGGCCCCACCCTGAGCCTGGCACCTGTGTCCCCAAGGTCCCTTCCCCAGGCTGAGCCCTCCCTGCTCTCGTGCCCCACAGGAATCCTGTTCTCCCTCACGGTTGTTGGGCCGGGGGTGGCCTTCATGGTGGGCTCTGCCATGCTGAGGTTCTACGTGGACATCGACAAAGTCAGCTCAGGTGAGGCAGCGTGTCCTGGCAGGGCTTCTGGAGCAGGGGGGCTTCCAGCCTCAGGGGGGTTCTCTGTCCTGTGGGGCAGAGTGGGCATCCAGCACATCCCTGTGCTAGCTGTCTCCATCCAGAGGAGCCCTTTGGATGCCCTGAGGACAGCAATGACATGGGGAAGAGACCATGAAATGTGATTTAGTGGTGGGCTGATCAGGGCAAACGCTGCTCAGGCCCCAGGACTGATGGTTCGTGGGTTGGGAGCCCCCACCTTGGGGTGATTGATTGCTGGGGGTGGCTGGGGCTACCCTTTGGTGCACTGGGGTACCTCCCTCATCCCAGCATTGGTCTGATGCCCTCTCCTCACGTGTTGCAGCTGAGGTGCAGCTCACCAACAAGGACCCGCGCTGGGTCGGGGCCTGGTGGCTCGGCTTCCTGGTGGCCGCCAGCCTGGTGGCCCTGTGTGCCCTGCCATACTTCTTCTTCCCACGGGAAATGCCAAAAGAGGTAGGAGATGTTCTGCACACACATACACACCTCAGTGGGGCTGAAATGCCAGCCTCAGGAGCCTGAACCACTGAGGGTTCTGTGCCTTGGGGAGGGGAGGAGGCAGTCCCAGATTCTCATGTTTACCAGAGGTTTGCCAGGGGAGGCAAAGGGCAGCCAGCTTTGTGTGTCCTGGCAGCTCTTGTCTGGGAGCAACCCTCAGTTTTAGAGGGGGAGTAGAAATTCCATCAGTGGGCTCCTGGCAGGCGAGGACAGCTCTTCTCCAGCAGAGCTGAGGAGGAGGGTAGGGAGTGTCTGAGGAGTCCAGAGCTGCTCCCCAGGAGTGTCTGTGCAGAACTGTACACCAGGAGTGTCCGAGCAGTGCAGAGCTGCTCACCAGGAGTGTTTGAGCAGTGCAGAGCTGTTCCCCAGGAGTGTCTGGGCTGTGCAGAGCTGCTCCCCAGGGCCTGACACAGCTCGTGAGCTCCCCGAGTGTCTTGGCTGCGCGTGCCAGCACCTTGGGAGCAGCACAGCAAAACAAGCTGTGCTGCCACAGGAGGTGTTTCTGAGGGCTGGGATGTGGCTGGAGCTGCTGGGACATGCACAGGAGGTGAAGCTGTGCTGCTCTCAGTGTCTTGGCCGTGCTGGAAGTGGTGTCACTGCCCTCCACATGTGCTGTACCTCAAGGCAGCATTGAAACCTTCCTGTCTGAACAAGTCTCTGCACCCGTGCAGGGTAATCCTTCATTTCTCCTGACACTGCCTGAATTTCCACAGGAATCAGTGGAGACTGGGGGTTCCCCGACCTGTTTTGCCAGCTCAGCTTGGGGAAGCAGTGATTTACTGCTGGCTGACCTGAGCTGTGAGGTGATGGGGTGCTCTGTGCATGGCAGGATGGGGGTGACCCCAAATGCAGCGTGCCTGATTTCTCCTCCTCTGCAGCCTTAGGGAAGGCCTGTGCTAGCAGGCTCTAGGCTCATCTGAGGGAAAAGTTCTTAAATAGGGCTGATGGGAATATTAATTTCATAAACGCCTCTTGAGAGAAGATAATGCACTTCCAGCTAAAACAGCTGCACTTCCTGGCAAGTGCTGCACTCTGAGCAGTTTGGAAGGGTTTGAGGGGGAGCGGACTATTGATTTTAAAAGGAGCAGGAAGATCTCACCCTGCTCTGCTGGCTGGGATCTGTAGGATACACTTCCACATGGCTGAGCACCCACGTGTCCCTCTGCAGCATGTGAATTTGTTGAATTCTTGGATTTCTCCCCATTTCTAGATCTCCCTCAGAAAGCTCTTAGAATCTGATGATGGTTGAAAAGAATAGTAGGAAAATACAGTGAATATCCAACTTCTGCCCTCCTTGCAGAATGGGAGGCACTGGGGCCAGCCATGCCTGCCCCGTGGGGGTATCAGCACCAGCAAGGGGCCCTGCCTAACAAAATTCAAATAAAAGTCTCTGTAGAAAGTTTGCCACGTGCTGTTCTGTGCACACATGTGAGCTGTAGGAGCACTCCAAGATGTGCTGGAAATGGATGTTTTCCTCTGTGTGTGTACTGTCCTGCCCACGGCACATCCCTTCAGGCACAGCATGGAAAAGCACAGCTCTGCTGTGCCCAGCTGAGGTGCTGCTGCAGCACCAGCTGGGATTCTACTTGTGGCCACCCTCCTCAGTGGGCATCATGCAGCAAACACTGGGTGTCACCCAGCCCTCTGTGTCTCTGGAGACTCCTCTGCCTCCTCCCACCAGCCAAGACACATCTGCATTTTTTATTCCACAGCCACGTGTCAGCTTCACCTTTTCCTGATGAATTCTTTCTTTGAAGTTCCTGGAATGGCTCGTGTTAACATTAATGATAGTGTGGGGCTGCTCTTTTGATCTTTTTCTCGTAAATTAGTCGCTGCAAACCCTGAACATTTTTATTTCTCTGCTTTGCTGCTTGCCAGTAGGTTTCTAGCACCAAAGTATCCTGAATAATCCTGTTGAGGGCTGATCATGGCAAAGCCATGAGGTTGTCATGAAATCAGGAAGGGGATGAGAGCATGAGGCTCCTATACAGGAAAAACTGTTTTCAGTCAAGAACAGCTCTTTCCCCCAGTAATTCCTGTTTAATCCTGCCTCCACAGGCCCAAACCATTCCTTGGAGTTGTGTCCTGGATTGTGAGGACTTTCCAGCACTCTCCAGTGGCTGTGTGGCCATAGTTTTTGCTCATGCTTTGCCATCTGCTGGGGTTGCTGTATCCATTGTGTCACAATATTCCAATATTCCTGGCACACAGGCTCTGTCTGTCCTGCAGCTCTGAGGGTGACACAAAAAGGGTCTGAAAGGGGCAAAGCTGCTCTCAGAGACAAAAGCAGACACTTACAGGGATCCAGGGGCAGCCACAGCTGCTCTGGGCACCCTGTGCGACAGCCTCAGCACCCTCACAGGGAACAGTTCCTTCCCAAAATCCCACCTAACCCAAAACAGTTCCTTCCCAAAATCCCACCTAACCTAACCTCCTTCCTCTGAAAGTCATTCCCCCTTGTCCTGTCCCTCCCTGTCCTTGCAAAAAGTCCCTGTCCAGCTCTCCCAGGTCCCCCATGAGGTGCTGGAAATGGAGGTCCTTCTCTGGAAAAAGCTACTGTGCTGCCCTGGGTGCCTCCTTAAAGCTCCAAAAGCAGCACCAAAGGCAGCCCGGGAGCACAGGGCATGGTCTGAGGAACAAAGAGGGCCAAGAGGCAGGACAGGCTACAGGAATCCTGCTCTCTACAGCTGGATTTTCCCCAGGGAGCTTTAAAGGCAGGCACAAACAGCAGCTAAAAATAATCCTCCCTTTTGGTGGGAGCAAGGTGCCCCTCAGCTGGTTATTTTAACACTCCTGGAAATAGGGTCCCTGAGGGACCCACACCTGCTGGAAGAGGCATAATGAAGTGTTTGTAGGGAGCCTGACCTTGTCAAAAGGAAAATCATTCTTTCCCAAGCCATGAGGCTTTACACTTTGTTTGTCTAATATGAAAATAACTTCTCTGACCTTACTTTTCAGCGAGCTGGGAGTGCCAGGTTCTGTTCACAGCCAGAGGGAAACTCTGCAGAAACCTCAAAATAAACAAAGAAAACCTCTCTGTCACAGAGCAGGTCATTTATCCCTGTTTCCAGGGGTGTATTTGGATCAAGCCAGCCTGCTGGCACCTCTGGCTGCCCTTCTCACAGGTGCAGTAGCAGGTGGGGAGAGCAGGAGCTGCCAGGGAAAGCTGCTTTCATTTCCCTTTCCTGCAGAGCCCTGCTTAGCCATGCCCAGATTTATTCACGTCTATGTAGGGAAAAGGGGGATTTCCCCAGGCCAAGGTCAGGTTGGGGATGCTCTTCCTGATGCAGAGTGTGGGGGAGCTTCATTCTCCTTCCCCAAAAGCCTCCTCCAGCCCCCCGAGGGTGAGAGTGATGCCAGTGAATTCATGGAAGCACAGCACGGGTTGGGTTACAGGGACCCCAAAGCCACCTCTGCCATGGACAGGGACACCTCCCACTGTCCTAGGGTGCCCCAAGCCCCAGTGTCCAAGCTGGACACTTCCAAGGATCCCCAGATAAAAATGCAGATAAAATCTCATTGCAAAACCATGAGATGCAACGAGTGGCACCAAGGAGCTAAGTCCTTTAAGGATTCATCCAGGAAAATCCAAGTGTGGGGGCATTTTGCAAGCTGAGTTTGTTTCTCCTTGGCATGATGCTGGGGTAGGGCTGAGCAGCCAGCTCGTGTTAGTGCACCTTCCAACTCCAGCTTGACAAATTTCTGCTGTGAGAATGCCAAAATCCCCCGTGGCAGAGGCACAGCATCCTCCTCAGGGCTTGGGCATCTCTGATGGTGCAGCCAGCACCATTCCAGCATCATCCACAGCAAGCAGGCAGGATTCCTGCTTTTCCTTCTGCCCCTGCTTTCTTCCAGCCCACAGGAATGTATTTCCTGATCCTTTCAGGCAGCAAAGCACCATGCCAGGGCCAAGGCAGCGCAGAGATAGGAGCTTTCCCCCTCTGTGAGGGCTTTGCTCCATGTGCACGCAGCTGAGCCAGGGAAACATGCCCTGCCAGGGTCACACACAGGGACATCCCAGACTGGGGGATTTGGGGGGAGCTGGGGTTTTGTCTGGACGTGCAGGCTGTTGACTCTCAGAAGTACAAACAGCTGGAAGCTGAGGAAGCCACAGGCAGGAGCAGCTTGAATGTATTTTTGGAAAATGCTGCAGTTTCAGTGCAGAGAAGAGCCCCTGTAAGGCAATTGAAAAGTGAAAGGGGTTTTATCTTTGCATCTGAAAAATGTATGAAAGCCTGAGCTCCAGCAATTCAAAACAGGAAAGGAGTTTCACTGCTTCTGCCCTTAAAGAGGGCACATGGCACCCAGAGCACAGACACTGTGACCTCGCTGCTGTTTAATGAGCACTCTCATTTCAGAGCAGAGGAGGTGGTTTCAGCCCTAGAGCTGCGCGTTTCCTCCTGTCCATTACAGGTCTCTAATTGCTGCTGAATGAACTCATTTGTCCAGCTCAGGTCAGGGCTGCTGAGCTGATGGGGTGGCAGAGCTGCAAACACTCTGCGGCTTCCCCTGAAGACCACGCTGCCCTGAGCCCTGCCTGCCCCCCCACAGGCACAGCAGCACATCTCCAGTCAGTGCCCCCTGCTCCTGTGGCTCCCCTGCAGGCCTGCAGATCCTGCAGGGGGTGCAGAACACATCCCAGAAATGCTCCTCTGGCTTTCTGGTGCCCTGGGGTGTTGGACACCCCGAGGGAGGCTGCCATGGACCTTCCTTCTCCGAGCCCTCCAGGGCCGGGCACTCCACACTGCCCTGGGCAGCGTCTTGTCTTAGGAGGTGACAAACATTTTGCCTCCATCCCAGACCCCCTCCTTGCCTGGATGCATTTCCCTCTTACAATTGCTGCCTCTCTCCTGCCCGGCAGCTTGTGAGGGAGCACAGAGACTGTGCTCACCCTCCATCCAAAGCTGTGCTGGTGGGGAGCCAGGTGTGTCCCTCCTTGGGTGGCTGTGCCCACACACACGGGTGGAACAAGCTCTGGGACAGAACAGCATCCCCCCAAGGGTATCCAGCAAAGGTTGGCACCTCCTGAGCTTGGCACCTCCTTTCCCTGCAAAGGCTGGCCCCTCCTGAGTCTGTGTGAGCTGAGCACACGGTGTGCTGTGCCTGGGGAGTGGCACAGCTGGATATTAATGGAGTGTGCCCCACCACTGTCAGGAGAGGTGGGAAAGCTCCTCTGCAGCATGGGAATGTGTCTGGATGCTGCCAGCCCCACTGGAAACCCAGTGGTGTGGGCAGGGAGCGCAGCTGGACATGACAGGGATGGCCATGCTGTGTGTCAGGGTTTGGGAGGGAAAAGGCCAGGGCAGGGGGAGCTGTGGCATGACGTGTGCAGTGACAGCCTCTGGTGTGTCCCCAGGTGGTGACAGGGAAGGACAGAGGCAGCAAGAAGAGGGAGAACATGCTGAGCCAGCTCAGGCCAAGGTCCCAGCACACGGAGAACCTCTCCCTGATGGAGTTCATCAGACGTAAGTGTGCCAACACCCCTGCACAGACAGCAGCTCCCTGCTGGCACACACACACAGCCAAGCTGGGCCATGCCAGGCCTGCAGTGCTGCCAGGGAACAGGGATGCTCCCCCTGTGCTCAGCCCAGCTCCTGGATCAGCCCTTGAGATGCACCTTGGGCTCAGGCCTCTCTGCTCCCTGCCCACACCGCCCTGCTGCACCTCCTGCCAACCAGAGCACCTGGCCTTGGTCATTCTGAGTGTCACATGCCTTTCCTGGCAGTGCCCAAGGCCAGGCTGGACAGGACTTGGAGCAACCTGGCACAGTGGAAGGTGTCCCTGCCATGGCAGGGGGTGGAAAGGGATGGGCTTTAAGGTTCCTTCCAACCCAAAGCCTGTGACTCTGTGATCTATGGCTCATGTGGGCAGTAGGAATCAGAGGCCACAATCTCACCAGAGCCCAAATCCAGGCAGGAAGGAGGGGTGCTAGCTGTGGGGCTGGAGCAGAGCCATGGGAAGGAACTCCTTTGGTCAGAGGGGTTTGGGAGCTGCTCTTGCTCAGTCCTCAGGCCATGGAATCAGCAATCAGACTCACAGCAGCACTGGCAACTTCTCCTCCCCAAAAAACCTCATCAGACTTCCTCCTGCAAGGCTGGAGATGCTGTCCAAGGCAGGCTGACCTCCTGTCCCACTGAGAATGGCCAGCGCTGCCTGGGGCCAGGCTCTGGGCAGTCAAAACCCAGAGGGAGATCTGAATCCAGTGCAATTAAATTGTTTGGAAATGAGTGAGCTGCTTGTGCTGAAGGGGATCAGCTGGGCTTCAGTCTGTGGAGGCATCTGCTAGTGGTTGGGATGTTTGGGTTTTTAAGTACTCTGCACTTTGGCAACTACTTAAGTGACCCTCTGAAGTCACTCTGTGTCAGCTTCCTCCGTATTTCCCAAATATTATGCCGTTAATTTATTGCAAATTCTCCGTGTTCTGAAGGTCAGTGCAGGGCAGGCACAGCCCGGCAGGCGTGGGCAGACGTTTCTCCCGCTGGTGGCAGCGCTTGCTGTCAGCCTAATGCTCAATTAGAGGAGGCAGTCGGGGGTTTCTTCCCCCCCTGACCTTGTGGCACTGTCATTTAGAAACCTGTGTGATGGGAGCGGCTGCGTGGGAGCAGATTGATGGTGCTCAGATGGGATTTTCACACCGGCACTCTGCTCTGTGCCTCTGAAACACGAATCAAAATGAGCTCCCTGCTCCCGGCTGTGGAGAGCAGGAAATGTCCTACCCTGCTCCAGCTGCAGCTTTGGTGCGGGGCTGGAATCACTGCTGCTGTGTCAGGGCTGTGCTAATAAATCCATTATTTCTCAGAATTTATCCCCCAAAGCCCAGTTCTGAAATAAATGAAGTGTCTGGTTTATGTCAGGAGAGCAGTCTTGCTGAAATCACCGGGCTGTCTAATACAAAACTCTTTTTAGAGCCAGGAAGGGGGTGGCAGGTAGTGTGTGATAGTTACATGGGGCAACCTGGGTGAAGCCCAAAGACTTCAGGGTGGTTCATCTGCAGGTCACTGGAAAGAGAGTTTCCTTCCTGTTTCACCACTCTCCTGCTGGTTTTGTTTCCTCTCTCTGTTTCTCCTTTTACTATCATTTTCTGCATGATCATTTATGAAAGCAGCATTTGGAGATGAGATTCTCCAGCCTGAATCTCCTTGGAAGTGCCCCAGACCAGTTTGGATGGGGATGGGAGCACCCTGGGGCAGTGGAAGGTGTCCCTGCCATGGCAGGGGGTGGCACTGGGTGGGCTGTAAGGTCCCTCCCAACCCAAACCATTCCATGACTGTGGAGAAGGAAATTCTTTTTCTGTGTGTTCTGCTGCTTTGGGGACACCCAGAGAGCAAAATCACTCTTGTGGCAATTTCTGCCATGTCCTGCAAGCAGAGCAAGGTCAGCTTGGAGCCCATCCATCCCACGAGGTGCTCCTGGGAGCCCCCTGAGCTTCCCTGGATGTGAGGGGCAGGTGCAGAGCCCTGGAGGCTCTGTCTGGGCAGGGAGGGCTTTGCCAGCCCAGCAGCAGCACCAGGATGGGGCTGTGTGCAGGGTAAGGGTCAGGCCAGGCTCTGGGGACACTCCAGCACTGAGGTCACTCAGCCCAGCATGGAGCTGGCTCCTCTGTTTGGGCTCACTCAGAGCTGGGCGCTGATCTTGGCTCTGGCACAGGCACTCTGTGTGACACCAGCTTGCACCCTGCTCCTCACATTCACAAATTCCTCCCAAATTCCTCCTGCTGCAGGCATCAGGTCTTCCTGCAGTAATGGAAAAAGTAGGATTTAGCTTGCCTGAAGTAATTTCCATTGCTAATTTCCAGGCTTCTGTTGAAAACACCTGGGAGGATGTGCAGATTCTGCTGCACATACTGGGAATTAGCCCATTAAAGGTGATCTTCAAAGCAATTGGAGCGCTGCACTCGTGACTCGTTTGTTTCTCTTATGGTCCCCAAAGGCAGTTTCAAGGATATTTTTGTTTATTATTTTAAAGTTTCCACTTGCTTTTTCTTTCTGCCCAGCTGCTTCTCTGGAGCTGCAAGGAGGATCCAATTAGGGATTGCAGAGGATGGAAATCTTGCTCCCACCATGAAGTGGGGACCTGCTTAGCTTTCCACCTCTGATCTGGGGTGTGTGGTTTAATTAAAAAGACCAGAGACCTCCAGGGAAAAGGACTTTTTGGTGGAAGATCCCCACAAAAGGCTGGATTGACTCTCAGGAGATTTTTCAGCCTGCAAGCTGAGGTTTCCTCAGCTTGGCTGAGAAATTCCAGGAATACTCTTCAAAAATTAGGACCATCAGTGGTACTTGAGAGCAAAACCATCTCCCCCCTTGGGTTCACAGTGGTGTAGTGCACCTCCTTCCCTCCCTGCTGACTGCCAGCCTCCAGAGGGTCAGTATTCCAGGGTCCCTGGCCATGCTTTGTATGCCTGGACCCCTCTAAGGACCTGCTTTTACAGCTCCCTACCATTTTTGGCTGCTTGCCTGACCTGAGGGCAAGGTGCTGAGCTGGAAGGGCCATGCTGCCATGAAGGGGAGATGGGGACATGGGGGACCCACTGCACCCTCAGAGGGTCCTTTTGCTCTTTGCAGAAGATGTAGGACAGCCAAAATCCATCCCCATCTGGGGCCAGCTGCCAGACAAGCCCCAGGGAGACGTCCCTGGCGCCGCTATGCTGGAGCAGATAGAAAGATTGTCCCACTTGTTTGTCAGCTGCTGAAAATTAACACCATTAATTTATGGCAGTCCTCTGCATTAATCCTCGCTTGTTAATTCCTTATCTCTGCTCCAGCACATTGGCTGCCCTAGCCCTCATCTGGGAGACTCATCAGCAGTTTGTTTGGAAGTTGCCCTTTGCGTGCCAGCCCAAGCAGGGGAAGGCGGTGGGGGAGCAGCAGCAGGAGCAGAAGGTGGCTTTGGGGTGTGCAGGAAGGGGACATCACTCCAGGAGGGACAGTGGCAGCTCCCAGCTGACCCCGAGCCCCCTGTGCTGAGCAGGCTGCAGACCTCTCCTGCTCAAGGGTTCAGCCCTAGGGCAGCGTGCTGGAGTGTTCCCTGGCTGTAATCAAAAAATGTACTTTTCATTGTTTCATTTTTTCATTGAAACTAAAAGGACACTGAAATTGCAACCGCAGCAAACAAATAAATTAACTTTTAATGACTTCCCATCTACTTCTGTATTTGTTTTAGCAGCAGCCCTGCCAGAAAGCTGCAAGGAAAGGGGGTGGAACGAGATGAGCTTTGCAGTCCCTTCCAACCCCAGCTCTCCTGTGGTTCCCTGATGAATATTTTGCTGTGGCCCTGCTCCCATGCAACAGGTGGCCCCTTGTCCTTGCAGGTTTCCCCGTGGTGCTGCTGAGGAACCTGCGGCACCCCGTGTACCTGCTGGTGGTGCTGGCTCAGGTCAACATCTCTGCCATGGTGGCTGGGTTAGCAACCTTCATGGGCAAGTTCCTGGAGAGGCAGTTCTCCCTCACAGCCTCCCTGGCCAACATGATCATTGGTAAGTGCTGCTGAGCTTTTGACCCCTTAAAAAACCATCTAGAAATCAGGAAGAGTTCCTCTAGAGTAAAGCCTCCTTCTCACAGAGTTCAGAGATCCTGCCACAGAAGTGTTTAAAGCATGTTTTTGAGCAAACAGCACCTCAGGGAAAGAGGCTTCTGAGGTCTGGGACAGATAAATCAGAATAAAATGAGCAGAGCACCCTGGCAGAGCCAGGGCTGAATGCAGCTGGAAGGTTAAATGCTGAAGCAGAGCTGTCCTGCCCTGATGTGCCCAGCTGAGCTGTTCCCAGCCTTGATTTACCCTCTGCATTCAAGTCAGCACCGTGGTCCGTGGATGAATTTATCTGGCCTTTGTTCTCACCACTGAGTCTCGCTTGGCCTTTTTCTTTCAGATCAAAAAGCTTTCTGTAGCTGGAAATTCCTTCCTTGCGTGGGCATTTAGGGGCTGAAAGCAACCTCCCTGTTGATTCCTAGCTGAATTAAACACTTTGCTTGTCTCTAGCTGAACTTTGGTCTCCCCCCAAAAATGGGGGGTTTTATGTAAATGGGGTTTTATGTAAATGGGGTTTGACAAGGGTGACCACAGAAATGGGCACAGTCTTGCTCTGCACAGAAATTAAACATCCTCCCCAGGCTGACTTGGTGCTTCTTCCTGTCAACACTGAAAAATCACATTTTGCTGGGTGAGGCACAGCTTTCCACTGCTCCTGACATCTTCCACCCATGGATCCATGAGGCAGCCAGTTTGCTGTGGGGTCCTTTTGGAAAGCAGCTTTTTCTTAGCGTTATTCCACCAATCCCTGCAAAAACCTTGGTCCCTTCTGAACCACCTGTGCTGAAAAATAGCAACCCAGCAGCAAATCCTCTGGGCCTTTGCTGTGAGAAGGGACTGGCACAGACCAGAGATGGAAAACAAGGTACAGTGATAGGACAAAGGGGGATGCCTTTAGATTGGGTGTTAGGAGGGAACTGTTCCCTGGGACAGTGGGGAGGCCCTGGCACAGGGTGCCCAGAGAAGCTGTGGCTGCCTCTGCATCCCTAGAAGTGTCCAAGAACAGGCTGTCTGGGCTTGGAGCAGCCTGGGATGGTGGAAGGGGATGGAACTGGGTGAGTTTCAAGGTTCTCTGATTCCATGCCTGCCTTTCCTCAGGTGCTGTGAACATCCCTGGGGCCATGGTCGGGATCGTGGTGGGTGGTGCCATCCTGAAGCGGTTCCAGATGTCCCTGAGGCAGTGCAGTGCCCTGTGTGTGCTGGGCATGCTGCTCTGCCTGCTCACCGCCTTTCCCCTGCTCTTCCTGGGCTGCCCCACGCAGAAGGTGGCAGGTGTCACCCACTGGGACAGGTACCTCAGCTCCCGGGCTGGGCATGGGGGCATCCAGGGTGGGCACACCCCAGTCCCAGGCACATTCCTCGGGGTGGGAGCCAAGCAGAATCCCCAGGAATGGGTTTATTCCCTCAGGAGGGGCAGCTAGTGGAGGTAAACTAAGAAAATCTGAGCCCGCTGTGTCCTCAGGTTTAGGGCAGAAAATGTACTGCTCACCTTCATGACTTATCCCACACATGGTGGAGTCATTTCAGCTCTATCTCCGATGGCTTAAAACCTTTTTAACACAAGATTTTTAGGAGCAGGGTTATAAGAGTTCCACCAGTGAGATTTCCTACTGAGGAGCAAGCGTGGGACTCAAAGTAAACATGTTTTTGGCACAAACAGCACAAGTTTTCATCTTGGAAAGCGTGATGGGTGATTAATTCAGGCAGGGGCCAGCCCTGGGATCACACCATCCAAATGTGGGCAGGAGCTCCTCGTGTGCCCTCAAGGCTGGATCCAGGTCTCTGAATTCCCTGTTCAGTGTCCTGTGGTCCGGGCCCTCAGGGGGAACCTCCCTCCTTCACTCCCACAGTGTGGCAAGAACCCCAAAGGCCAGGTTTGGGACCAAGAATGAGAGCAGTGGGTGGCTCTGGTGCCCAGCTGTGGTTGGGATGCTGTGCCAGGCAGAGCAGAAGTTTGGGGTGAGGGTGGGATTCCCGTGAGAAAGGATTCCTTGTGCAATCAGGTGGGTTTTGCTGATCCCAGCACACACACAGTGGTTTTCTCTGTGGGATGCATGTGGGTGATGCTCCGTGCCTGCATTAACCCTTTCCTGGGCGCAGCTCTGGCCTTGGCCATCACGCCATGGCGTGCAACGCGCACTGCCGCTGCCCCGAGCGGGGCTTCAACCCCGTCTGCGGCTCCGACGGCGTGGAGTACACGTCCCCCTGCTCTGCTGGCTGCAGCAGCGTGGCCCTGCGCCCCGACAGCTCCGTCCTGGTGAGTCCCAGCTGGCCCCAGCTGGCCCTGCTGGCCCGCTGGGCTGCCCTGAGTGTCTGTGTGACAGGGGAAAGTTGAGTGCGGGGTCACAGTGCGGGGGTTTGCTCCTGCTTTCCTTTGCTGTGGGTTGTTCTGCTGCTCTCCTGGGCCTGCAGGCAGTGCAGCTCAGCAGACCCACCTGAGGAAACCTTTGCCACTCCAAGCCTGGCCCGCAGGTCATAGTTAGCAGCCCATGTAGGATGAGTGGCTTTCCTGCACTCTCGGCACAGGATGTGATGGCAGAGGGGAGCTGTCTGGGCAGTTTGCAGCAGCGTTTTGTTAATTAGCAGCGCTTCATTTTGATAACAATCACGCTTTCTGCCAGAGCTCAGTCCCAAATGTGCCTTCCTGCACCCCCACGCCTGCCTTTTGTACAGCAGATCCTTTCCAACTGCTTTTTTCCTCCTCGGACATGCCTCTCTCTTCCAGCCCTTGCTTTCATGGAAATTTTACACTTTTCTTCCCATTTTCAGCAGTACAGGGACCTCTGGCACTCATTGCCTCCTGCCTTCCCTGTCCCAGGGTTTCCAGGAACCCTCCCAGCCTGCAGGAAACCCTGCAGTTGTGTGCCCAGCTTTGCTGCAGCCCTTCCAGAGGGCACCATGTGAACTTGGATGTAGGAATGAGGTTTTGGGAGACCCTGAGCTGCCTCTGCCTCTGGGATCACTCTTCTGCAAACTGCCACCCCCTGACAACCAAAAGATCATGCTCATTTTATTTAAAGGTCTCTTTAAAACAAAACAAAACAGAACAAAACAAAACCAAAAAAAAAAAAAAAAAAAAACAAAAAAAAACAAAAACCAAAAACCAAAAAAACAAAAACCCAGGGGTTTCTTGTTTAAAACAGAAAAAAAAGGGAGAATTGTGACCAAAAAATAGAGAAATGGAAAAATTCCTCATCCGTCACCTCAAGGTATCTTTTCTTTGCTAGAGGGCTGTGCTAGTTATTTATGAGCCTCTCTCAAAGGTGAGGTTTTACATGTTTGATTTAACACTCCCTGAGCTGTGGCTGCAGCTCTGCCTGGGATGCAGGGGCTCACAGCAGGACAGCACCTGGCACAGGTGGCACAGCCACCCTCACAGCCAGGAATTCCTCCCGATGTCCCACCTATCCCTGCCCTCTGGAAAGCCACTCCCTGTGTCCTGTCCCTCATCCTCAGTCCCTCTCCAGCTCTCTTGGAGCACTGGATGTGTCTCCGAGCTCTCCCCGAAGTACCGAGTGCTAATTCCTGCTAATTATTCCCAGACAAATCCTATCTCCTCTCCTTCGCTCTGTCAGCTGGCAGCGTTCCCTTCCATCTGCCCATCCCTGGGCCCGTGAGCAGCCCCTGGATGCGGTCTCCTCTTTGCAGAACTACACCGGCTGCAGCTGCATCGGGGCACCGGGAGCGGCGGGCACCGCCAGGCCGGGCACCTGCGGCACCGGCTGCTCCCACCTCTTCGTGCCCTTCGTGGTGCTCTCCTGCCTGGCAGGCATCCTGGCCAGCACCTCCCACACGCCGTCCTTCATGCTCATCCTCAGGTGAGCACACCTGGGGCACCCTCCTGGGCAGCCACAGTGGGCTTCCAGAGGGCATCTGTGGGGCAGGGGGATGGATTTCTCCAGCTGCAGGACTGGGGGTTAAACCAGCCCTGCCTGGGGGTTAAACCAGCCCTGCCTGGGGGTGAAACCAGCCCTGGATTGCACCTTCTGCAGATTGGAGATTAAATCAGTTCCTGCCTGGGGGTTAAACCAGTCCTGACTGGGAGTTAAACCAGCCCTGGATTGCAGGTGGCAGCAGGATGGAGCCAGCCTAGATGGGAGCCCAGGCTGGTGGGGCTGGACCCCAGCACGGGTAAAGCTGAGGCAGAGGGGAAAGCCATGGGGGAATCTCTGTCTTGGTCTGTAAATGATATTTCCAAGCTCTTCTGGGCCTGGCAGGATTTTCAGGCCAAGAAAAGGCCATGGGCAGTGTTCAGCCCTAATGAATGAACCCTCATCAGCCTTGGTGATGTGAATGGGAACTCCCTGGGATGCTTGAAGGCTGGGTTGAAGGACAAGTGTGTGGGTGAGGTGCAGTGCCAGGGAGGGAAGCATCCATCCTGGAGGGATTGCTAGAGGGCATTTTGTTCTATTTTGTTTTTCAGGAGCATCCAGCCTGAAGACAAATCATTTGCTGTTGGCATACAGTTCATGCTGCTGAGAGTTTTAGGTAAATTGAAATGTGTTAAAATACCCTCCTGGAAAATAATGGCAGCTCTTGGAGAGGGCTTTCCCAGGGCAGGGAGAGATGCTGCCCTGCAGGGTCTGGGAGCACGTGGGGGGGATGAGACAAGGCAGCTCCAAGGACTCCATCCCCGGTCCCTGGGACCATGGTTTTTGGGTGTCTGTGGCACCTGGGGCTGTGGTTCAGGCTGTGGCCCACAGGTCCATGTTTTTGGGGTAGCTGTGGCCCCCAGGGTTGTGTTTTTTGGGGTGGCCATGGCCCCTGGGGCTTGTTTTCAGGGTGACCATGGCCCCTGGGGCTGTGTTTTTGGGATGTCTGAGGGCCCTGAGGCTGTGGTTTGGGCTGTGGGCCCTAAGGCCTGTTTTTGGGGTGGCTGTGCTCCCGGGGCCTGTTTTTGGGGTGGCTGGGGCCCCTGGGTCCGTGGTTTGGGGTGTGGGTCCCAGGGCCATGGTTTTGGGGTGGCTGTGGCCCCTGAAGCCTGTTTTTGGGATGGCTGTGCCCCTGGGGCCTGTATTCGGGGTGTCTGTGGGCCCTGAGGCTGTGGGTTTTGGGCTGTGGCCTCTGGGGCCTGGTTTTGGGGTGGCTGTGGCCCCCAGGGCCTGGTTTTCGGGGTGGCTGTGCCCCTGGGGCCTGTTTTCAGGGTGGCTGTGTCCCTGTGGTTCAGGTTGTGGCCCCAGGTCCGTGGTTTTGGGGTGGCTGTGGCCCCCGGGGCCTGTTTTCAGGGTACCTGTGGGCCCTGAGGCTGTGGTTTTCGGGCTGTGGTCTCCGTGGCCTGTTTCCAGGGTGGCTGTGGCCCCGTGGTTCAGATTGTGGCCCCAGGTCCGTGGTTTTGGGGTGTCTGTGCCCCCGAGGCCTGTTCTGGGGTGTCTGTGGGCAGGACAGGCCAGACTGACGCCGTGCTGTTGCAGCGTGGATGCCGGGCCCGGTGCTGTACGGCAGCGCCATCGACACCAGCTGCGTGCTGTGGGAGAGGAGGTGCGAGCGCAGGGCAGCCTGCAGATACTATGACAATACCCTCTTCAGGCACAGGTAGGGACGGACACAGGGTCAGGGACGCCGGGATGAACCCCTGTGCCGAGCACTGGGAATGCCCAGGGATGCTCCTCACCCCCAGACCGTGCAGCCTGGGGGCCACGGAGGGTCACTCCAGGCCAGCTCCCTGCTCTGGGGCAGAGGCCGTGCCTGGAACAGCCTCGCCAGAGTCCCAGGGGTGCTGCTTGGAGCTCTCAGGAACATCCCTGCCACCCTGACCCACGGTGTCTGTGCCCCACAGGTATCTGGGGCTGCAGTTCTTCTTTGAGGTGGGTGCCTTCCTGTGCTTCGTGGCCGTGTATCTGATCCTCAGGAAGCAGGAGAGGGAAGCCAGCCAGGCGGAGGAGGCAAAGGCAGAGCCAGAGAAGGAGAAACTGGCAGGAAAGTCCACAAAGAGCCCGGAATCCAAAGTGTGACAGCGAAATGTGGGTTGTGATCTGTGCCGGGGAGGTGAATCAGCCCACAGCCGAGCTGTGCGGGGTGGATGGTTGGAGTGACGGACCCGGGGCTGCTTCCTGCTCTCCCGGCTGGGATGGACCCTTCCTGCACTGCATGGATCCATCCACATGCTGTTCTCCTCCTCAGGGTGCAGCTTGTTCCTTCACATGGATTAGTCCTCACTCTTTAACCCATGGACTCTGCAGCCTCCTGGGTTTGTGTCCTGCAAAGCAGTTTTTCCTGCTGACCATCTCGGTGATGCCAGCACTGAGCAGGAACCATAAATCTGAAAGGTTTTACGGAGTGTTTTTTTTTTTTAAATAAATCATTTTTAAGAAACAGTTTTGTACTGAACCTGCAGATCTCTGTGACTGATGTTTATAATTCTTATTTTCTGTGTTATCAGCACTTACTTTCTGATGGTCAGTGCTTGAAGCACATGAGAGTTCAGGTGCATTCCTGGTTTGCAGTTTGAGAAGGGCAGAACTTTTCCCAGGATCAGAGGACGAGGTTGGAGCCCTCTCTAGACTGGGTAGAGCTTGTGGCTAAACCATCTGAGCCCAGCACCAGCCAGCCCAGGGCTCCCTGAAGGGGGTTCTGTCTGTAATTATGGGGTGGAAGTCCAGCCTGGTGCTATTTTGGTTCAGCCCCCTCTATTTCCTGCATTCTTCCCATCCTGGGGCTCCTTCCCACCCAGGAGTGAATTGTGTTACCCAGCCACAGCCACTGGGTAACTCTGTCATTTTTGGCTCCGGGATGGAATTTAGTAGAGAAAACAAAACTTGTAAGTTCAAATATGCATAAAAGAAATACACAGAGGGGAAAATTCATTCCCTCCTCCCACCCTGGCAGATATCCTCTGGGAAGGGCTGGGTGTGCAGAGAAGTGAAGGGAGCAGGCCTGTGGTGAAGTGACTGAATTTAGCAATTTCCCCAAAATATTTGCCCGGCCGTTCTGAGGGACCCAGTTACCTCAGTGCAGACTGGGAGGGTGATTGGAATTTTTTAGGGGTTTGGGTTGGGGTTTTTTTTCCTATTTTTGTGCAGTGCCTTGTGTTCACTGAGCTGAGAGTTTACAGCCCTGTTCAAGAAGGGATGTCTGGCTTCAGAGAAGGTTCTGGAAGGCAGAGGAGTGCATGGATGTTGCAGGGGTGTAGGTGCAGCCATCCAGGGAAGGACAAGTAGCATTTGCTGACCACAACCTTTAGAAAGCCAAAACCAGGAGAGTTTTGCTCTATCCTCTTTTCCAAGGCACAACCAGGCAGCATCTGTTGCTAAAGCAGCAGGATGAGGTTCTTTGGGCTGGAGCAGGGAGGAGATGGGTCCTTCCAGCTCCTTGCAGCCCAGGAATCTGTGGCATCCTTGGAGAAGAAGGTTCTTTCCTGGCTGAGCACAAGCCTTGGCTCTCAGGCGCTGTCCTGCGTTGCTCAGCTGAATCCCCAGTACTCCAAGGTACTTTCCACACCACAACAAACAAACAGCAGCACAATTTGCTCCAATGGTGTGGGAAGTGGGGAGCTGCAGTGTGCTTTGCCAGGAATCTGCCACGGATTCCATTCTTTGCCCGTGGAAGTGTGCAAGCCCAGGCTGGATTGGGCTTGGGGCAGCCTGAAGTGGTGGGAGGTGTCCTTGCCCATGGCAGGGGGTGGAATGGGATGAGCTTTAAGGCCTTTCCAACCAAAACCATTCCATGGTTCTCTCCCACATCCCACTGGAGCCCCTCAGGGCTGTGCAGCCTTTCTGAGAGCCCCTCAAGCCACTGAAAGCAGTGGTTCCATTTACAGAAAGGAGGGGGAAGGGGATAACTGGACCCTTTCCCAAAATAAACAGGGAGTTCAATTGCCTGTGGTGCTGCTGCAGGTGGCAGGCAAGGCTGCACATCCCTCTGCTAACGGTTGGGATCCTGATGGATGCACAAGGGGCCTGCAGGATGGCCTGACCAGCTCACTGCCAGCCCCTTCTCACTGCTGGGCTAAGGGCTGCACGTTCATTTTCCCCTTGGAAAACTCCCATCACACCACAGAAAGCTCTGGCTCAGGCAGAGCACGGGCTGGCACAGCCTGAATTCTTCCTTCCCTCGTTACCCCTCCAGAAGAGGACGGATCCCAGGGGATAACCATCCAAGGCACCTGCAAGCTGTGTCTAAGCTCTAGGCTTGTTCCTTTGCTTTTGCTCTGGTAATTTCCATCCATTTGGGCTGGAGTTTCTAAAAAGAGAAATAAACCCCCATTTCCCCCTCCCCTCCCCTGTGCTCTTTAAGAACGCGGTTGAAAGGGACTGACTTGCAGGGAAGATGAAAGAGAGGCAGTTTGGAAAGGCTGCTCCCATAAAGCCCAGGGAATATGAAAGGGCTGGCAGCAGCGAGGGAGCAGCCGGAGCAGCACTTGATGCAGAGCAAGGGGCAGGCAGGTAGGAGGGCTGCAGAGAAAGGAAGCAAAGGAAGGGGCAGCAGCAGCAAAATCCATCCTGTGCCGTTTGCCAGGTTCTCCCCAGAGGAGATCTCCCCTGCAGACAGCCTGAAACAGAATTTACAGAGCTCTGAAGGGTACAGCTTGGGCACCAGCCAGGAATTGCATTGAGGGGGTCATCAGGAGCTAATCCAGCTGGGCCAGAATGCCATGGACTTCCTGGAACTGGAGCACTGGATGTTTCCATGCAGCACTTTGTGGTACCAGGGGTCAAAGACCTGAAGGCAGAACGGTGCCTTTAGGGCTGGTGAGAATTGCACAGGGTCAAGAGGAGGAACTAGAACTGGAGGGAAGGACCCAGAGCACTTAGGGAGCCAAGAGCTGCTTTAGAGCTGAGCACAACTGCCATTCCTCTGGAAAAAGAGCAAAGCTGGAGCTTTTCAATCACCCTCGGTGTGTTCAGCTCAGCCAGATCTCCTCCTGAAGTGCTCCTAGCCACTGCTGCAGCCGGACCCAAAGGGTTTCTCCTGCTTTGCTGCCGGTTTTCCACGGGATAGGGTTGGTCCCAGGTGGATTCTGTGGCTGTTTGCAGGGGGCCAGCAAGACATGACTCAAAACCTACTGGATGTTTCTCTTAAAACTCACTGTAGCTGCCTCTGGCAACCTAAAATCTGCTCCCAGGAAATGCTCAGACACAGTTTGCAGCCCCAAGACAAAGAGTTGCTGTGGCTGGGACTGAGGCAGAGCTGTGGGTGGAATGCAGCCCCCAGGATGGGGAAGAGGAAGGCAAACAACCCGTACATGTTGCACTGAATTCAGGAAAACCTGGGAAGTTCCCAGAGGAACACTGAAAAGACGAGCCAAGGAATCACTGAAACGCTACCAATTAAAACCACAATTCCCAGAAATTGGAGGTTTCCAGGGATCTCAGAGGGGGAAACCAGAGCAATCAGGCAGATCCAGACCCAGCTCAGTGCTGGCCCCTGGAAAGATGCTGAAGAGGTGACTCACCCACGTGCAGACACTTGGATGGGGTTATCATGGATTGTCTCACACAGATCACATCAAATGTTACATTTCTCCTTGGGGCAGGCATCTGTGCCACCTGGGCAAGCTTCCTTCCTGACTGAAGGAAGGATTTTGACCCTGTCCCACCTTGTTCCCATAAACCAATTACCAGCCAGATGGAATTATGCAGAGAGGAGAAAAAGAGGAGAAAAAACAGGCTTAATTGGAAAGCTTCAGCTGCAGGAGCTGGAGGTAGTTTGCTGCCAGCCCAAAAGGATTTATCTACAAGAATCTCACCAGGGTCTGTCCTGTCTCTAGGACTAATCAATATTTTAATTAATTACTTGGACGATGAGAGAAGCAGGAGCTAATAAAATTTCTGCTTACGGTCGCGAGTGCTTTGGACTGGAATCCAAATCATTCAGAGCAGATTGGAGAAATGGTGTGAAATGGATAATACTGGGATTTACAAGAGCAAAACAGTGGTGCAGGGGAAGGAGGGCTGGGGTGCAAAGTTTGCCCTGTGAGAAAGGGGATGTGGCACCAGCTCATAACAGAGCAGAAGTTTTTTGGGCTCATGTTGTCCCTTTAAATTAAATTGGCATTCACCACAATTCTCTGGCTTTCCTGTGAGGGGAAGATACGACCCCTTGCACTTGGAGGCATAAAATTATCTCCCCATGTTGCTGAATTGAGTAAGTTTCCCTGCTTATTGCCAAGTGCATCTCCTCCAGTTGTGCCCTCTCGAAGGTCCAAGCGAACAGAGCAGAGTAAATCAGGAATTATCTCCTGTGCTTAGAGACAGGTTGAGTAATGATTACTCCTGAAATATGGAGTTCATCTTTGAGGCTCAATGGACTTGCAGTGGAGCTGCAGGAGCTGGGTGCTGAGGGTTCTGAAGTGCTTGTGGCCAGAGAAGAGCATCCTTTATCCTGCAGAGGTGATGAAAGCTGGCACTGCTCCCCAGCCCCAGCCCAGCCTCTTCTAGTGCTTCCAGGGTGCTGAAGGACAGAAGTGCTTTCACACGGGGCTGATAAAGGGTTCTAATCCCTCTCCCCTCACTTTTCAAGTGAGAATGGCATTTGCTGAAGAGACCAGAACCTGAGGTAGTTCCAAGCTGTGCACACTGGTGCAACTTTCCGAGCAAACCCAGGAAAAAATAAGTTTCCCTGGATAAACTTGCTGTTGAATTCTTCTTGCTCTCACACCTGCTGTCAGAAAAGGCTTCCCTTTCCACCCTCCCCATCTCCTGTTTGTCCCAGTGCCATGACCTAATCACACACTGGGCACTGAAAATGTCCCAGTTGCACTGAATGCGTCCATTCCAAATGAAGCTTTGGGTCTTTGTGCTCATGTTTCTTTCCCCCCCACAGTTTCTGGTTTCTTGGGACTGCAGGAGTGCTCTGGAGCATGGGCTGGGCACAAACTATGAGATATCCCAAAACCTGGGGTCTGGGAGATGGGAATTGCCTGTGTGTGAAAGCAGTGCAGGAACAGCAAATCCAGGAGGATGGGGATGGCTTGCTGAGAAACGGAGACACTGCTGATGGTAATCAACCTGGCAACACTGGGGAGACTCAATTCCCAGCATGCCTGATGGGGTACAGCCCCCACAGCCCTGGGACAGGACAAGTCCATGAGGATCAGCCCCTGAGGAAGGAGATAAAAGCAGCTGTGCCTGACTCACAAAAGCCCAAATAAGATTTTAAGGCAAAAGGCGCCAGCTACACACTCCTTTCCAAAAACTATTTGTTATTGCAAACGAAGAAAGATGGAAAGGCCTGGATATTTTGGAGGTCTGGCATCATTCCTGGGATGGTCCTGAGCAGGCTGAGGCACACTGACCTTGGCACTGGCAGAACTGTGGGCGGCAGACGGGGACTGGGGGAAATCCAGGAGCAAGAGCCTGGAATTCAGCTGGACTAAAGGAAGTGTCCCTTCCCTATCCCAAGGGTCTCACACTGAATCTTGCTGAGCTGCTCTCCTACACCTGGAACAGAAGGGGCACAGCCCACTGTCCCCTCCAGCAGGGAGGTGACACCTCTGGCTGTCCCAGGGCTGGGCTCACCTGGCCTGAGGATGTTCAGGCACACAAGGCTTTCTCTGGGCCCTGCTGGTATGACAGGCAAGCCCAAAGGAAGTCACAGCTTTGCAGTTTCCAGGAAACTGGGGTGAAAAAAAAAGGCTGTGGTTAACAGCTGGAATGTCGATCCCTGAAGCCCCAGCTGCAAAGTTTCCTGCATTTCTCATTCCTCAGGGGAGCCATTGCAGAAGATGCTGTGGGAACAGAGGATGCAGGAGTGAGCAGTGCCTAAAAAACAGCTGGGAGTCTGAGGCAGCTCAAGCACGGTGTCTGTGCAGGGAACAACATCCCAAAGGGGTGACCCTGATCCCCTGGGCAGCCTCCACCACCCCACTGCCAGCCCTGGCCGTGCCCCTGGGGTGCTGCTGGCACCCAGCCCTCCTCCTGAGGCCAGGAGACATTCCAGGTGCGTGGAGCAAAATAAAGATCAAAATAAAGCACCTGCTGGTGCTGGTCCCAGTCCTGTGAGGTGCTGGAAGCTTTCACACACACCTCCAATCTCCTCTGGCCCCCAAAAACCTGTAGCTTTAACTTAGAGGCAGCTCCTGTGCCAGAGGGCACCACTCGTGCTCTGGGTGCAGTTAAATAATGGGAAAGGAGGCAGAAATTGGGCAGCAAACATGCACATTAATAATGAATAGGGCAGGAGAAGGAATTGAACACAAACAAACAAACAGAGGGAATGTGAAGGGGGAGCATCCACCCCCAAACACCAGGAACAGCCAAGAGCTGCTGGAACAGGCCCTGCAGACAGGATCAGGCACAGCAGCCCTCCCAGGGCATGGACTTGGCTCTCTGCACTTAAAATAAAAATACACCGGTTTGGTGGGCTGGCAGAGAGATAATCCCCATCACCGGGGGATCATCCCCATCCCCATCACATGGGTGAGAACAAGGCTGTGCCCCTGCTGGAGGGCAGGGTTAGCTGGGATATGGGGAAGGAATCCCTCCCTGAGTGGGTGGGGAGGCTGCACAGGGTGCTCAGAGAAGCTGTGCCTGCCCCTGGATCCCTGGAGGTGTCCCAGGCCTTGGCAGGGGTGGATATTTAAGGAAGGTGATATTTAAGACCCCTTCCAGCCCATGAACCCCAGAATCTGTGATTCTGTTCTATGATTCTCCAGTCAGGGCGCCTGGAGCAGATGGAGAATCACAGAATCACAGGATCACAGAATCACAGGGTCACAGAGTCACAGAGTCACAGGATCACAGAATCACAGGATCACAGGGTCACAGGGTCACAGAGCCACAGGTCTCAGGGTCACAGAGTCACAGGATCACAGGGTCACAGTGGCACAGGTCTCAGGGTCACAGGGTCACAGAGTCACAGGATCACAGGGTCACAGTGGCACAGCATCACAGGATCACAGGATCACAGAGTCACAGGATCACAGGGTCACAGTGTCACAGCATCACAGGATCACAGGATGACAGGATCACAGGTCTCAGGGTCACAGGGTCACAGAGTCACAGGATCACAGGGTCACAGTGTCACAGCATCACAGGATCACAGAGTCACAGAATCTCAGGGTCACAGTATCACAGAATCACAGGGTCTCAGGGTCACAGAATCACAGGGTCACAGGGTCACAGAGTCACAGAATCACGGGGTAACAGGATCACAGGATACCACCTCTCTGGACAGCCTGTTCCAGTGCTCCCCCATGCTCATCACAGAAATTCTGCCTTGCTCCTACTGGGAATCCCCCCTCCTTCAGTTCGAAGCCACTACCCCTTGTCCTGTCACTCCTACAAAGCCTGTCCCCTCTTCCCTTTGTGGCTGACTGCAGGAGTGAGAGCCCCTCACCAGGGCACTGCTTTTGATCTCGCACTGTCCCAGGATGTTTCCCTGCTCCCTGCAGGGCGCTTGGAGCTCTGGCCCGTGCTGCTGATCCCAGCAGGCTCCAGCAGGGGCCGTGGGGACAGGAAGGAGCGCTGCAGGTTGTGTGGCTGTCACAGCCAGGATGGATGGGGCGAGCACCACTGATCCTCTGCAGTGTTTAAATCAAGCCAAGGAGAAATGGGAACCTTCAAGGGGAGGCCAGGCAAATCAGAGGAGGGTGGGAAATAGCACCAATGTCACCGAGGAGCTCAGGGGGCACAGACTGGACGGAGGGCAGGGACCCTCCTCCTCTCCAGAGCCCAGCTCCTGCTCACCAGGACCATGCCAGCTTTGGGGAAAGCTGCCAAACGAGCTTGAGAAGGGCTTTTTGACTGTGCCTCCTCCCTGCTCTTCAGCCAGGCTCCTGGGAGCTTTGTCACACAGCCCTCAGCAAGTGGCCTCCGTGCCCTCACATTCTTCTGGCTGCTGTGGTTTAGTGCAGAGAGAGCTCTGGGGCTTTAATTCTGAGATTAATAAATGATAATTCCACTTCCACGCTTCACCTCCACAAAGGGAAGAAGCGAGGTGTAGGATTCCTACTCTCTGAGGGGGAAAAATTTTTTTTAAATATTTAAAAAGAAGAAGAAATGAGATGCTTCTGTTGTGGCTGCTAGTGCTGGCTCCTCTGGGAATCAGCCCTTTCCCAGTCACACAGAGAGATCTCAGTAAGGATTTGGGGCTGTTGCTCCTGGGGGCAGCTGCTCTCTGCCATCCAGTTCCCTGCTCTTCGTTCCCCTCAGACTCCTCCAGACACAGCAATAATAAGTGAACTCAAAGTCCCGAAGCCAGGAATAAATCATGACACGGGTGACACTTGTAATTGAGAGTTTCTTAATTGCTGTGTTTGATTAAAGGGAGCTGCCGGCTTTGTGCATAAAAGGCAGAGACTCCAGAAACCCAGGGTAGGAAGAAAAGAGGATAAGAAGATGATGGGAACAGAAAAACGCGAGATCAAGGAGAAGAAAGGCTCAGGAGAAATCTTGTTGGAGTGCCAGAGATAAGGGAGACAAAAATAGAATGAGTGGTTTCACTTGTGACTACATCCATGTTTATTTCTGCCCTTTTGGGGCAGAAATTCAGGGATTTGTGCTCTCCTGGTGTGAAATGCAGCAGCTATTTAGCACCACAAAGCACCAAAGATAAAGGCAGCGTATCAAAAAGAACTAAAACCAGCTGGGAAATTGCTTTTTGTTGTTGTTGTTGTTGAAATAAGCCCAGGGAAACAGGAAAACCTTTCATTAGAACTTTGGTGGAGGGCCATGCTCCAAAAAGCCAGGAGCTGCACCCTGTGAGTGCCAGCGGTGGCTCTCCTGCTCCAGGCTGTCCTCCAGGGATATTCCTGACCTCTGCAAGTGGCTCAGGGGGAAATCCAAAATATTGATCTCAGGGAGACAACAAGCAGGGAGGAGATAACAAGAGGAATGGGGAAAGATTCCCTTCTTGGAGGGGAAATTCCTTCCTGGGGCGTTATTCCTTCCTGTGAGGCTTTTTGCCAGCGCAGGTGGGCAAAGCTCAGGAGCAGAGAGAGTCCAGCTCCAGGCAGAGCACAGCCAGCCCAGGACATGTGCACTCTTCTCAGCCTTTACTTTCCTCTGCTCCATCATCTTCCTCATTTCCAAAGGAGTTACACAGAGTAGCAGCCTGGCTCTGTCCTGGCTGGAATTGTGCGGAGAGGAATGGATGCTTAAAGGCTGCAAGGGTGAGCCTGGCTTAGCTAAATCCTCCATCCTGTACAGGTTTTTCCCAACTCAGGTGACTTTTTTGTCTTTGTATGAACTCCTTAGCAGCGACCTTATTGCTCCCCAGGTGGAAGCTGGAGGTTTGGTGACACTGCAGGAATAAAAATACTCCATTTCCTCCCGCTTCCATTGCTGTCCTGGCTCCAGCCAGCCCTGAGCAGGTCTGCTCTGAATGAAAATAATATCTCTGCTGTGGGTCAGTGGAAAGAGAGGAGAAGGAGAAATCCTGGTGCAGCAGAGGCTTGCAGGGAGCTGGTGCCTGGGCCACACTGGGGCAGGCCAGCTCTGACACTGGGGATTTCCACAAATAAATGCACAAACAGTTCCAGCTGCAGTCAAAATCTTCTGGAGCCCCCTGAGAGGCTGCCTTGCACTGACTGATGCAGGAGCTTTCAATGTACTCTCGGTGCACTACAAAGCTTCACCTGGGTGGAAATTTGACCCTAAGAAATCTTTGCCTTGAGCTAAAACAGCCTGAAGAGTGTAAAATTTTGGGTACTCTGTAAATAGCTTTTTTTTCCTTCCCTTTAAAAACCCTTCAAATACATGATGTGGTTTTAATGAAAAACAGCTCCCCAATAATCTGCAGCACAGGCTCATGAAATTCCCAGACTCATTAATTTAGAGAATCATCACCAAAAAAAGCTGGGGTGTGGTGATTCCAGAAGATTTCCTTTCAGAGTCAAACTGAGCTGCTTCATTCCTACAGCTCCCAATTGCTTCCCACTGATGGGATTTTTCCCCGCATCACTTGTGTCTGTCTCTCTTTAAGCTTTGACAAATGTGAGGGCTGCTGGCACAGACAAATGGTGCATCACATCTTTGGAAAGCTTGAGAGCATCTTCATTTTGTTCCTCCTGTCACAGGTCCTCAGCCCCCCTTCCTGTGGCAGCAGTGTCCCTGGGAGTTTCAGGGCTGGGTTTGGAGGCCCACTCATCCATGATCCTTCTGGGAAACAGTACAATGCCCAGAAGCAGCATCCTCCTGGCCTTCCCACACCTCAAGGGGCTCAAGAAAGATGGGGACAGACATTTCAGTAGGTCCTGTAGTGAGAGGAAAAGGGGGGAAGGCTTTAAACTAAAAGAGGGATGATTCGGACCAGACAGGAGGATTTTTATGCTGAGGGTGGGGAGGCACAAGGTGCCCAGAGAGGTGGTGGCTGCCCCTGGATCCCTGGAAAACATTCTAGGAGAGGCTGGACAGCCTCTGAGCAGCCTGATCAGGGGAAGGTGTCCCTGCCCATGGCTGAGCTTTCCCAGGTCCCAGAGCAGGCTGTGACTGCAGGATTCCTCCGAGCTGCAGTGCAGCAGCTGTGCCATCCACCAGGCGTTATTTGCCCTCTCCAGGCGTGCCCAGACCTCTGGTGATCTCTGCAGGGCTGGAACCGAGAGGAGGGGACAGAACAGTGGCACTTCTCCCCTTACAGCCAGGGCTGCGCTGCTGGCTCCAGTTTCAGCATCTCGCCCCAAGGGCAGCCCAAAGGGAGTTCAGGTGACAGCAGTGAGAGTGATCAGGGGCCGGGAAAACAGGAGCTACCGGGAAGCAATCGGTGTCATTCGAGAGGAGACAACGGCAGTGTTCAATTATGCAAAAGGTCATTGCCAAGGGGGAGCACGGAGCATCCAGGCATGGCCTGAAATTACAGCAAGGGCAGCCAGGCTGGGACAGCGTTTCCAGCTCCCAGCACACAGCCCGGGGCTGAGCGGGGAGGGAGAGAGGCAGGGGCTCAGCCAGCCATCAGCCAGGAGAGGTTTCATGGCACTGACCCTTTTTTTGGGACGCTCTGCTGTGAATGAGCAGCTCAGGGGCCCTGAAGGAACCCCCATCAAAGGTATTGGCAAAAGTGGGTTTGATATAAACCTAGAAAAACGCAGCTGAACAAAGCTCAGTGTCAAGGGTCACTGTCACTGCCCACAGGGGTGGCACACACCGAAGGAAATCAAGTTGGGATCGATTTAGAGGGATTTGCACAGAGGCTGAAGGCACAGAAGGGTAAGGAACACCCCCCTGCTGAGTGGAGCCCCTCACTGCCCAAACTCCTGATGGAGCTGAGCTGGGGCCAGCTCCAGTCTTGGTCTCAGACTTGGACAGGGATTTCTGCCTAAATGAATTAACTGTGGGGATTAATTAGTGCTAATTCAGAGCCTCAGCAAGGATCTGTCAAGCAAGGATCTCTCCCCTGGGCAAAGAAGGATCTCTTGGTCCTAGGTTAGAAATCCCAAGCCCTGGGAGATGTCCCTGCCCCAGGGGAGATCCACTGCTGAGCAGGGAGAAGCTCCAGGAAGGCTCCCCAGGCCCTCTCATCTATGGGATGAAGCAGAATTGTAGACAAATTGCATCCCATGGGAAAAGCCAGCATGAGTCTCCTGGTACCCACAGCTCTCTTTATTCCTGGTTAAAGGAAAGGTAAAGGTTGATTATTGGTGAAGGAGTCCTGGAAAAGCCCTCAGATTCGCGTGTTATTCACCTGATCCGTGTCCCAAGCTCTCACACCCCATTTCCCCCGGGCCACTCTCCTGCTTTGGGGGATTCCTGGAGGAATTCTTGGCTCAGACCCAGCTGAAGCCTCCACGTCCTTTAGAGCCAAACTGCTGCTGGTTGGAGGGGTGCAGTGCAGAGCTCAGACACTGAGGTCTCCCGCTGCTCCCCAGCCTTGCTTTTGGCTGCTCTGGTCCCCCAGACCCCCAAACTGGGCTGCCCTGTGCTGGCTGTGAGCAGCCAGGAGCTGAGACACCCCACACATCGGGGGGACCCTCGCTGGTGGAAGTGCTAAGGGGAAAAAGCTGCCCAGGAGCCAGGAGGTTCTGTCAGCTGCACTCCTTGGAAAGTAATTCTGCAGTGATGGATCTGCTCCTGGTCCAGGCTCTGAAAGAGCAGGGAGATAAATGGGAGAGGCTGAGGGGAAGAGTTATGGGAATGATCCAGGAGCTGGAAAAGCTGGAGAAGCGTGAGAGATGGAGGCAGCCCTGCCATGGAGATTACGGCAGCAAAGAGTAGGAGGCTGCTGAGCTGCTCCCTGTGCTTGCCAGTGAGCGAGGACAGAGAATTCCTGAGGGGAAGGGAACTCAAATGCTCCTTGAGCGGGAGTTCAGGAGCTCGCACAGCCTTTGGACAGCGCTCCCAGGCCCAGGGTGGCACTGTTGGGGTGTCCTGTGCAGGGCCAGAACATTCCATGGTGATTTAGAGAGGACCTGGCTGAGGAGAGCCAGCAATTAAGCAGCGTGGCTAATTGCAGGCTGCCCTCCCGGGAAGTGTGTGAGCACTCAATAACCCCGAAGGAATTGCAGCCCTGAGACCTCTCCGTGTCCCTCCTGCTGCTCCAGAGATCCCTCTCGGGGTGCTTTGGGCCAGGAACAAAGCTGGAAGCTACAAAAAACAGAGATGCTCCCTGGAGGAGGGATTTCCATGAGGGAATCCAAGGGAATGGCACAGACAGCAGCATGATGTGGGGCAGCACCTCATGCCTGCTTCAGGAGCCTGGGGCACCCTGCTGTGGGGCAGGAGCTCAGGCAGAAGGCAGAGCTGGGGAAATTTCCTAACCAGCTTTTGACTGTGTCCATGGTCCATTAAAATGGAGATAAAAACCAAAAAAAAGTCATTAGCAGTTTAGCAGAGGGTCAGAAAGCAGGTTATTGACTTGCTTTATCACAGCTCCAAAATCCTCCTAAGAATAGAGCACTTTAGATTAATTGGGGGGAAAATGGATTGGAAAGTTGCAATTAAGTTGATGTCATAATTTTGGGGGGGAAAAAACAGGTGTTCTGCTACAGCTGTAGTTCTCTCCCTGGCTTTAATTGGCATCCCAGTCCCAATTGTCTGTATTGATAAAATGCTGTCCATTAAAAAAAAAAGTATCATTAGCATTGGTTCAAAAGGTACGCACATTTTGAAGGAAAAAAAAAAGATTAAAAACCAGAAAAACTTTGACACTTTTTTTCCTTTAACCTTTCAGAAGTTTGGGGTAATTGTCTCAGCTCTGACCAGGAATGAGGGAGATGCAGGATGCTTAATTGCACAGCCCCTGGAGGAGCTGGCAGTGCCCCTCAGCCACACCCAGTGACACCGGGGATGTCATTAGCAGGGTTTTCATTGACGGTTCAGCGGCACGGGGGGCACGGGTGAGGCAGCAAAGCCAGCATTGCTGGGAACAAGCATTTCTGCAGGGCACCAAACGTGGAAGGGATCAGTGGAAGGAAGCACAGCCCATCCCTAACTCCTTTGGATCTTCCCGTTAACAACCCTGCCTGAGAGGATTTTCATGGGATCACAAGCTTTTGAGAGCCAAAATCATTCCCACTGCTGCCATGGGCAGCAGGGACACCTTTCCCTGCCCCAGGCTGCTCCAAGCCCCAGTGTCCAGCCTGGCCTTGGGCACTGCCAGGGATCCAGGGGCAGCCACCAGCACCCTGAGAAACCCATGTCAGTGCCTCAGCACCCTCCCAGGGAGGGTTTTTTTCCAGCCTGGATAACTCCTGGCTTTCCTGCACCTCTCTGCAGAGGCAGCAGCTGGCCAGCACAAACAAATTGAAGTTTCTGACAGCACCATGGAGTGCTCCAGAGGAAAGCAGGTTTTGCTCTCTGTGCCTCTGCCTGGCATTCACCATCTGTGCTGGCACCAGGACAAGTCTCTGGGGTGCTGAGGGTCCCTGGGGCTCAGGGGATGCCACGGTGCTCAGCACAGAGGAACTGGGGGCACTGGGGGGGAAAGGAAGGAGAAACTGAGTTTCTGCCCTTCCGATAATGTCTCTGCTTGATCACAGCCAAAAATCCTTCACTGCATTTACATTAGAGGAGTGAATTTGGAAATGTGGACCCTGATAACTTCAGGCTGGCAAAGAGCAATTCCCTTTTCTTGCCCCGATCTTTCCTGAGGGCTTTTGCTGAAATTCCCCATCTCAGCAATGCCACCATTTCTTCTTGGGTGTTCATACCCTTCAAACCACCCTGCACAGGCTTCAGATTCTCCTTTGCCATCATTCACTTGAGCTTTTCATATTTAACTCCTTTAATCTCCCACCAATAAATCACTGCCTCCCAGCCCTTCATCATTCTCAGCGCTGTTCCCTTCGGGACTGACACCCATCAGGCACTGAGGTAATTAATAAATAGATGGCAGATCCCTGCCAGGGCTGAGCTGCACTCCTGGGAAACAGCCTGGGAAGTGCTAAGGAAAGGGAAGACCAGGTCTGGGTGCTGGATGGGGCAGCCACACCTGCATGCAGAGCAGAAGCTGGGCAGTGAGAGGAAGAGAAGGAAGGGCACGATCCCAGAGACTGCAGATGTGGATATGGGCTCTCCGGGCCCCATAAATCACACTCAGGCCTGCCAGGCTGAGGGAGCACAGAGATATTTTGGGGGCAGCAGCTGTAATACCACTCAGACTGGATCCCCGACCAGACTTCTTCCATCACCCATCCATGCAGGGATTCCCCTTCTCCAAGGCACATCCAACTCTTCCTCCCCCAGAAAGAGAGCAGGGAGCTCAAAGCAGGGCTGAGGAATAATGAGTGGGTGTCACCTCTCTCTGCAGGGTCAGGAAAGGGGTGAGGACACTGGAATGGACACTGCTGAGAGGAAGATTTATTAACCTCTTGTTCCCTTATTTTTTAGCACTCTCAAAGTCACCAAAGTGCTTCTGCACTGCTTCCAAAAGAGAAGAGTTGCAGCTGCTGATAGCATCTGACTTCTCTGATTTGCTGGAAGCTGCTGGGGAAAGGAAGCAGAGATAAAGGGAGCAGATTCATGCTGCTGTCCCATGGGGATGGGTCCTCTGGGGACACCACCAGACACAGAGCATTCCCACAGAACGTTTCCCAGAGAATCTGAGGCTGCCCCATCCCTGGAAGCATTCCAGGACAGGCTGGCTGTGGCTTGCAGCAGCCTGGGACAGTGGAAGGTATCCCTGTCCATGGCAGGGGTGGCACTGGGTGGGCTTTAACCTCCAACCCATGCCTTTCTACAGGGCTCAGTAAGGAGAATTTCCTGTACTTTGGGGGAGAGCAGCAGGCTCTTTCGTGGCTAACAAAATCACACGTGGTTGTGCAAACCTGCCAGGGGCTCCACACGTCCCTGTGAGACTCCCACTGCCCTCCCTAGCTGTGTGCCCTCTGAGGAGCAGGGGAGGAGGAGAGACACTGTAAACTCGAGAGACACTGTATGGAGCAGTTATACTGCTTTCTGGTAAAAGGGAGAGGGAAAATGTCCTCAGATAACAGCAGCCAAGAGAAAACTTCGTGGAGAGGTCAAGGACAGGGGTTTGTGGTGAGTGCAGGCATCCACAGGGGCTGAGGAGGTGTGAGCAAGGATGCAAGGCCAAGAACAGCCAGAAAACCACTTAGAGCGCACTGAAGAGGGCTGTGGCAGAGCTTTGGGGATTTCTGTTTCTTCTGAACACGGTGCAAAGACTTTGCATCCAATATTTAAGCAGAAAGCCAAGGATGTTTGGGAGGACCTCTTGTGCTTGGCTCTGCTTGCTCACCCCTTTCTGCAGCTCACTCTCAGGGCACCAAGTCCAGTGAAATAAAAGGATCCTGGCTAAGAGAAATCCAGCCTCAGCCACCTGATATTCAGCAGAAAAATAACCCTAAGGGGGTGTGACACCCTCAGATGTTCTCTGGGTGAGCAGTGGTGGGGTCAGGGCCAGGAGGGCTCTGCTGTAACCATCCTCGGACAAACCCTGCGTCCTCACCCCCACAGTGAGCAAAGAGAGGGGCTTGGCAAGGCAAGGGTGGCACATCAGCAGCACGCCTGCCCTCCCATCCATCTTTCCTGGCCTCAGGAAGTAAGCAGCAGAGCAAACATTGCCTCCCTGTCAGACCTGGCCGGGGCTGTGCTCCTGTTTGCTTTGTGCTTTTGCAGGAGTGATGTCCCGTGACACCAGGGACAGTGTGACACAGAACAGGACAGGCCTGGGGCAGCGGGAGGGGGTCCTGGCAGGGGATAAACAGGGCACCTCAGCTGCAGGCAGGCAAGCAAGGAATAGTGATCCATCCTGCAGAGGGCAGGTGCTTGGGGTGGACATGGCTCGAGGCAGCCCTTCCCAGAGATTCCCACTCAGCTCCAGATTTATGGGCCTGCTCTGTCTGCCCACTGGGAGCAGCTGCTCTGAGGGGAGCAAGGAGGCACGAGATGTGGCCTCACCTCCTGGGCCTGGTGAGGTCAAGCCCAGAAAGATCTCATTTCGCTGTTTCTTCTCCCCTCTTTCCCTCGTTTTCTCTGCGCTGCAAGAGCCCCGCGGCAGCTGGTGCCTTTTTCCTTTACTCCAGACTGGACATCGTGGAAAAATCCAAAGTAAAACCTGTTCACAGCTTTGGGGATGGGAGCTGCCAGCGTGGAGGAGGAGTCTGCATGAGTCCTTGCAGGAGTGGGTGGGCACCCAGCCCTGCCAGTGTGTGCTGCTCCAGGATGCAGGGCACCTCCACCCCACACGGGACGTGCACTGAATGCTTTACCACCACAGCCTTAACACTTGGCTCCCAAGACCCCTCCCAATTTCACAAGGGAGCACCATATTCCACAAAAAGTGCTTTCTTTTGCTGGTGTTTCCCAACCCTGAGCCAAACTTCTCCTTTTTCTGTGTGGAGAGCTGTCTGGGCAGCAGGATCTGCTATAGCAGCCCCACTGTCCTGGCAGGATCTGAGTCTCCAAGAGGAACTGGTGAGACTGACAGCTGTGCTGTCCTTGAGCCCGTTTTTGGACACCACACACCTAAGGAATGTGTCCAAGCCAGACACACACCCCCCTTCCCCCTGTCCCCACGGTGTTTGGCCAGGACAAACCTCCGTGGCTCCTGTCACCAGGACAAACCTCCCTGGCTCCTGTCACCCAGGGGAGCAGCAGCTCTGCTGTTTGTGTTTGACCAACACTTGCGAGTGGCTGTGTGACATCTCAGCTCCTTAACCCCCGAGCTGCTGCAGCCAGAGCTGTGTCTCGTGGTGCTTTGGGGGCAGGCTTGGCTCCTGCCTGAAGCAGAAGAGCCATGGGTTTGCAGGGATGCCTGTTCTCCCCAGGAAAAAGACGAGAGGAAGGATGAAGACAGAAATGGGGGTTGTGATACCTGAATAAATCTCTTCCCCCCAACTGAACACCCCCTGTGCTCCCCACGTCCTGGGGAAGCCCCTCTGCTCCTGGAGCATCTGCTGGGTGGGGGGCTGGATGCTCCAGAGCCCCTCAGCCAGCACCAGGGGCTGCTGCTCAGAGGAGGAGCTGGCAGGGTGAGGAGTGCCAGCGCTCAGCCCACGCTCACTTCGCGCAAAACAACCCCCTGACCTCTGCCAAGCCTTTCCCCGCCGGAGTCCAGCCTTGGCCTGCATTTCCTCCCCATTTCCCGTCCTCACCCCCGGCTGATGAAACACAGTGCTGTGCCTTGGAGAAGGTGGCTTAATCCTTATCAGCCGAGGAGAATTCCATCAAAGGAGCCGGCAGTGGGGAAATGGAAATGTGGAGATACATAATTCATGGCAGAGAGGACGCATTTAATAGGTGTGCTCAGCGGCAGCCCGGCTCAACACCTTGTTCTCCCTGCCGGGGAGGATGTCGGGGTCACTCGGGATTAGCTCTTTGTTCTCCAGGGCTCCAGCTGCCACCCCGAGCTCCGTGCAGGATGAGCTCCGTGCCCACAGCCACTCGCAGCCCTGCTCGGTGTCAGAGAGAAAAGGGCTTATTTACACATAAATGAGGAAGGAAATATCCACAGCGGATCCCGAGGTGCCAGGTCTTATTGGCAATTTCCTTCCCTACTTTGCAAAGGCCGAGATAACCCTCGGTGTCTCTTGCCAGGGCAGGAACCTGAGCCTACCTGATCCCATCACAGCTTTATTATAAATCAACAGCTTTATTATAAACAGCCTTACTATAAAACAGCTTTATTCAGGGTCTGGGATGTGCAGGCATCTCACAGAGCTGCCCGTGCCCTGGGTTGAAGGGGCAGAGAAGATTTCCTGGGCACAGCACAGGGCAAAGCCTGTACAGGAAAGTTCTAATTCCCACCAGAGCTTCCCAGTTCCCTCTCTGGGGTTCCTAAACAGCCGCTGACATTCCAGAAATGCAGAGGGCTCCTTGTGCTCAGTCCAGAGACGGGACACAAAGGTGGGACTGGGAGACAAGACCTGGGCAAGGTGAGGATCCCTAGGAAGTGGGTGACCCCGAGGAAATGCAGCTCCCAGGGCAGTGATCTCTCCCAGTGCCTGCACAGGAGACCCAGCACTGCTCCTTTGGGGCGTCTGTCCTGCATTAGGGAAGGCACATGTTCCCTATTTGGCAATGGGGAATATGGGACAGATGAAGAACCCAGTCTGGCATCCTCCTTCAACTCCCACTGGAAATTCCAAAATAACCTTCCAGGTTCTTCCCAAGCCGTCTGTGGGAGGGGGTTTTCTCCTTCCCCTGCTCAGATTCGAGCCAAAGGCAGACTGATGACAAATCCCTGGGGTGGGAAGGGGAGAAGCCAGCACTGCATCACCACAGCACTGCTCCCTGCAGGCACATTCTCTGCATGGGAAAAGAGAACTTTTCATTTCTATTTCTATTTCTATTTCTATTTCTATTTCCATTTTTCTATTTTTTTTATTTTTATTCTCTTTTTTCTTATTTCTATTTATCTTTCCTTTTTTCTTTATCCTTTTTTTTTCTTCATTTTTTCTTTCTTCCTTTTCCTTTTTCTTTATCCTTTTCTTTTTCTTCTCTTTCTTTATCTCTTCCTCTTTCTAATTCTCTTTTCTTTTTCTCTTTCTTTTGCCCTTTCTACTTTTCAACTTTCTTTTTCTCTTTCTCGCCCTCTTTGTCTCCAAACGATGTTTAATTCCTCGGGCAGGGCTCCGAGCATCCCCTGCTCTTGCCGAGGGCTCGAGAGCCCTCTGCTGTCCACCCAGCCCTGCCCACTCTGTCCCTACCTGAGTCACTCTCAGCCTCTCTGGGCCCTCAGAACCATCCTGGGCTCTAACCTCCGACCCACACCTTTCTAGTGTGGGAGAATTAAAGAGAATTTCCAGTGCTCTGGGGGAGCAGCAGGCAGCCACTGCCCTTGGGACATGGGGACAGCTCCCTCTGGAAGGGAGGAATGCTTCTCTACCCTCACCTTGCTCCATCCCCCAGCTCTTCCGTGGCTCAGATTCCACCTCCAATGTCAACACCCGGCTCAGGACTCTCCATTTTACCCTGTGAGGGACAACCTAAGAAGTTAAAAATGAATAATTAAGGCAGTGTTTATCTACGGCATAGTAAATGTGTAAAAAATGCTCCCGTCACATGGAGAGGTGCTGAATTGGATCAACATCCACACAATTCCCAGCACAAAGGTGGCAACATCCTTCCAGTTACCATATGGATCGCTTCAGCTCCGTTATGCACACACAGAAAGCCCCACAAGAGCCTTCCTGCTGGGGCCCTACCAGTGCTGCCACAATTCCTCAGCAACAGAGGCCATGGCTAGCTGGAATGCAGGGAAAATCTGGCTGGATTCAATAATTCATATCCATATAAAACAGGCCTGAGTGAGGAAAGGGAGGATTAAACACAAAGTGGTCCCCAGAGCCAAGATTACTCGCTGGTGCTGGCGGTGGTACCTCAGACAGGAGGAGGCTTTTCCTGTTTGCTTTATTAGTTGTGGATAAAAGCCTCGTTAGCCCATTCTGCTGGCATCCATTATTTATGTGTGCCATCTCCTTTGGACCTGCTGTGGCTCCTTTGGCTGCGGGGGTTTCTGTCCCTCTTGGGCTCAGGGTGCGTCCTGAAACGAACAGGACAGGACAGAAACCCTCCAGCTCCATGGCCAGGGTTCTCCCAGACCCACATGCCCCCAGCACCAGCAGAAGGGTGGCAGGAAGGATGCTGGGACAACCCCATGAGGGTCCCTGACACCTCCATTCCCCCACACCAGCTCCTGTCAGGCTGCAGCACGTGGGTTCCTACAGAGACACTCTGGAAAAGGAAATATTCACTTTCTGGGGTGAATAGCAGGGCTTCCTGTTCTTCCCAACTAGATATGAAGTAGTCCTTCATTTTTATTTGTTGAAGAGGAGCAAGGCAGACCCCATGGCTGGGGGGACTCCCCCAGATTTGCCAGCCTGTATTAGAGTGTTTCCAGAGGCAAAATCCTCCCTGGCTCATCCCTCAAGCCCAGGTGTCTCCATTTCAGCCTCAGTGACTGCTGGGGCAGTGATGGGGGCAGGAAGGGATCCCCCACGGCAGCAGGGACAGCTCTGATCCCTGGGGATCCATCTGCACCCCACCTAGGGTTGGAAGGCTCCTCCCTGTGCTGGGCCACCACTTCTGAGCCTGCAGAGCCAGCCGAGCTGGGCTGAATGGGGGGAATTCCGTCCCTCTTGCCTCTGCCCTGACCTTGATCACAGCCTGAGTGTCAGCCAGGTGCATCCCACTGCTCCCAGCTACAGCCAGTGCCTTCTCCAGCCTCGCACCACATCCAGGCTCCTGCAGGTGCTGCCTGGGGCACGACACCCCAGTGCTGTTGGAGGCCAGCTCCCACCTTCCTCCACCTCCTCCTCCTCCTGCTCAGCCTGCCTCTGCCCACCCCAAGGTGCATTTTGCATTGGTGATAAGTCTAGGAGCTGGAATGGCAAAGGATATTCCTCCTCCTCTGGGAGGTCCCGAATACTTTTCCTCAAGGAAAAACAGAGCGTTTTGAGATAATTTGGGCTCTGATATCTGGGGCTCTGCCCTGGTTCAGATGCCCCCAGGCCAGAAGCAGGAGCCCAGTGCTGGAGCCAGGCAGTGGAGAGCAGAGGAGGCAGAGGAAAAGGGGCGAGCAGTGTGTTTTACCTCCTCTGAACCTTGCTGCTGAGCATTCCCAATCTGACAGGAGCGAGGATGCTCCTGTTTGCTGCCATGGATCACCATGCCAAGGTGGCTGGACGCTGGATGTGGAAATGGAGGGCCCTGGTAATGTGACAAGAATTAATGAAACATAACCAGACTTTCATATAATTAAAACCAGTAATTGCTGGGAAGATGGTTCATGCAAAACGACGGGCTGGGGGTGGGCAGGGTTGATTAAAACTGGTGACTGGCTACAAATGATTAGATTAAAATCAATTAACTGTAGAATTGCTGTCTGGCATATGGAAGGATAATTCAGTTACGTAACCGACAGCGGGATTTGCACTTTGCAAATGTTGTTTCAGTACATCAGACCAAGCTTAGGCAACCTGGTTATTTAACAGTACACACTTGCGATTCCTGCTTCCGAGGGTGGGATTTGGCAAGAGGATGCAAGGCAGAGCCCGCATCCTGGGGCTGCTCTCTCCCCGGGTGAAGAGCAAGAAACGGCTGCGATCCCCTGCTCTGCCCTGGTTATTTGTAAACAGGAGCTCTTTTCATTACTCTTTTAAAGACTGGCTGGATTAAGGAAGCATTAGTGGAATTCAGCGCTCGGCATCCTCCCGAGAGCCCGCTGGTGGCGGTGCCCATTAGCGCTAATGCAGCCGCATTAGCACATTGAAAGGATTCCTGTGTTACAGCATCCCTGGCGGCTCCAGCTCCTCTTCCTTCCCTAAGCCCCGCGAAAAGCTGCGGTGAAACCCTGCGCAGGGACAGCAAAACGGGGTGGGGCTGGCCCGAGCGCTGCAGGTGACCCTGGAACACCCTCCTACTCTGGGCTGTGGGGTCAAATAAACCCTACAGCGTCTGTACCTCTCATCCTGTCCCACCTCTGAGGCTCCTCCCGGCGCTGAGGATGAGCAGCCAGCTCTGGGAGAAAGCCTGGAGGTATCAGGGCAGGGCTGGCAGGCCAGAGGCATCGCACTTGAATAGCCTGGAGGTCCTGCTGAGATCCTGGGTTGGCTCATCTCCGATACAGCTGCACTGAAGATTCACCCTCTTCTTACACAACTTGGCTTTCAGCAGACGTTTCGTCTGTTCCCAGCTCCTCTGTGGCCAGGGAAAAAACTCTCCCATCGTGACACCGCTGTCACCAACACCCTGACACGCAGGGGCAAAGCAGCTTCCTTTCAGGAATTGTTCCAGGCCAAGCTGGATGGGTCTTGGAGTACTCTGGGATAGTGAAGGTGTCCCTGCCCATGGCAGGGGTGGCACTGGACAGCTTTAAGGTCCCTTCTGTCCCAAACCATTCTGTGATTCTCCTTCTGGTAAGCTACACTCCAAGCCCATGTTGTTCCCGAGGCCTGAAGCTGCACCCCAGGAGTGGCTCCCAAAACTTTGGGGTGCTGCAGAAAGAGGTTCCAGTGGTGCAATGAATTTGGCCCAGCTGCACTTGTGTCCTCAAGAGGGGAGAGCTCGTGGTTCTGCTGACTGCAGAGAACCTGGCATGGTCTCTGGGATGGGTCATTGTCCTGCCAGGGGATGGCAGTGGGCTTTCCCCACTCCTTTCTCAGAAAACCTCTCCTGGAATTGCTCTGGAAATCTCCCACACCAGCCAAAATACGTGTGCTTTCTCTGGAAGAGGCAAAAGTAGATTTAGGTCAAAAATTACTATGTATAGAGCAGAGAAGCATCTCCTGAGCCATCTGCCATGCACCAAAGCCAAACTCCGCTTAGAGCCTGATGAGGCTTTAAAAAATATATAAAACCTGACTGGCTTCCATTCAGGGCTTTCAAACCACTTCTGCTCTTTATGGGGCTGTTCAGACATGGCTCCACTAAGCTGCTGTCCATCATAAATAAGCTCTTGGTTCTTATTGTCAAGGAGAACATTAACCCCACTTCTGCCTCTACTCCAGGAAAGAGCTCCTTGGAAGAGCCCTCTCGTCCAGCCCCAGCTCTGCCAGGCTGACAGAGCACATCTTCCATTTTCTGCTGCTTCCAATGGTCCTAGGAGGAACCTTCACACATTGTGAGAAAATATTTTATTCAATTAACCTGCCCTGGTAATCTCCATGGAGATCCTGCTTCTCTTCCCTTTCTCTGCTCCTGTGCTTGCTTATTCTGGATTGATGCAAAATCCCTCTTTTCCTTGCTCTCCACTTCCCATGCTTCACCCACAGCCCATCTATGATGTCCAGATCCTAGCCAGGATCTTTTTTCCTGCTTCTGTTTCTGCCCTCCATGGCCAGCAATAATGCAGAGGCCTCTGGATGCCTTTCTGCAGACATGGCACAGGGGCATCCCCATGCACGGCCGTGTTATTGCTGCATAAATCCCTTCCCCTTCCATGGCAGGGCTGCAAATCACCAACAAGCCAGGCTTCAGGATGAAGTCCCTTTCATCATGGAGAGATGAGTAATCATTTCCCTTCCTGAGTGAGATGCAGCAGATTTATTGTCCTGACTCAGCCCCCAAGTTTGTGTGAAGGAGAAAGGTCAGGACAGAGTTTACAAACTCCATCAATACTCCTGCCCTAGGAGGTTTTCTTCTCCCTGAAAAAGTAGTTCAGCAATGCTGGTTGCTTGTTTGATGCCTTTAATAAAGGCAGAATTATTTGCTGATAATTCCCTCATCTGCAGTGAATCAAGCAGCAATCCACACCACAGAAATCATGGTCGATGCTGGAAAATCACTCCATTCACTCCATCTCTTGGGTCACACTCAACCCCAGATGAGGACAAAAGATTCTCTGAATTCCTATTTCAAAATAACCTCAAAAAATCTGCCCAGAAGCCAAATAATCTGGATCTGGTTGTGATTTAAAGAGGGCTGGTCTGGTTTGGGAGTTTTTAAACTATTATCACATGCTTAAATTAAAACTCCAGGCAGAAGTCCCAAAAGGGGAAATGAACCTGCTCCATTCCAACTTTACAAGAACATTTCGCTCTGGGGATTTTTCAATGAGTTTTCAAAATTAAACATATCTGTAAAACACTGCTTGTTGAGTGAGCCCACGTCCCATTCCACGTCAACATCACATGTAGAACGAGCTCTGATGTCCAAACCATTCCCTGTGTCCTGTCCCTCCATGCCTTGTCCCCAGTCCCTCTCCAGCTCTCCTGGAGCCCCTTCAGGCCCTGCAAGGGCTCTGAGCTCTCCCTGGAGCCTTCTCCTCTCCAGGTGAGCACCCCCAGCTCTGCCAGCCTGCCTCCAGCCCTAGAGCAGCTCTGGTGCCTCCTCTGGGCTCTCTCCAGCAGCTCCAGGTGCTGCTGCTGTGTCCCCAGGGCTGGGGCAGCTCTGCAAGTGGGGTGTCACCTGGGCACAGGGACAGAATCCCCCCTTCCTGCTGCCCACACTGGGGAATCAGCCCAGGGCACGGGGCATGTACAGTTTTTCACCCACCAACACCCCCAAATCCTTCTTGGCAGGGCTGCTCTCAATCTGCTCATCCCCCAGCCTGGGTTGATCCCAATATTTAGCATCCCTTTGCTGTCAGGTCACTTTGGAGCACACTCTTTATTTATAGGCATCCCAGAGCAGCCTGTGGAAAAACAAACCAGTTTGTGACGTTTCCTCGTGCTCCTCCGGCAGCTCCACCTGCAAGGCTCAGCCCAGGAGAAGCACACCTCTCTCCAGATGGTGAGAGCTGCTGTCAGCCTGAGGAGGGGAATCACAGCTGAGATGAAGACACAAACTGGCATGTGGGAAGGTAGACAGCGGAAATCTTTGTGATGGCTGAGCTCTGTCACTCCCCGTGAGCAGCAGCCCTGCAGTGATTTCCTGTCAGAAACCAGCCCCTGCTGAACTGAGCTGCACACCTGATCCCACACGCTTTGAACAAGGATGCTGTGCTCTGCTCTGGATCCTCAGCACAGCAGGGACAGGAGCTCCTGGAGCTCAGCAAGGGCCTGGAGCAGCTCAGTCCCCAGGAAAGGCTGAGGGAGCTGGGGCTGCTCAGCCTGGAGAGGAGCCCCAGCTGAGAGGGGCCTCAGCCCTGTGTGTCCCTGGGTGTCCCTGACTGTCCCTGGGTGTCCCTGGGTGTCCCTGTGTGCAGGAGGTCAGAGCAGGGCCAGGCTCTGCTCCAGAGCAATGGCACCAGAGTCACAGACAGAGACTGAGCCCATCAAGTTCCCCCTGCACAGGAGGCAGAACTTCTGCCCTGGGCAGTGCCCAGCTCTGAGCACAGCCCAGAGAGGTGTGGATCTCCCTCCCTGGGGATATCCCAGACCACTCTGGACACGTTCCTGTGCCCTGAGCTCTGGGATGGCCCTGCTGGAGCAGAGAGGTGGCACCAGTGACCTACTGTGGTCCCTCCCAGCCTGTCCCAACCTGGAATTCTGTGATTCTGGAATTCTGCGATTCTGTAATTCTGTGATCCTGTGATTCCATGAAATGTGAGAGCCCCTCATTCCAGCTGTCTGGGAGCTTGCAGGATGGGAGGCACTAGTCTGAGAGGGGTCACAGTTCAGTGCCATCCAGCCCCAGCTCTCCTCTCTCAGGAGGGGACAGGTGCTTTTTTGGGGTGGAGAACAACTCCCCACCACAGTGACTCAGCCACCCTTATGTTCCACTTCTTATTTACACTCCCCAGTGGTAATGCTAAGGTACTTAATGGCTCGCAAGGCCCTATTTCATCTTCTAAATATACATCCCCATTGTGCTGCCTGAACTCCCTTCATTATATCACGAGCTGACTGCGGGCATCAGTCACGGCTGTGATAAACACAAACTGCCCTAATATCATTTCCCAGGCTGTGAAGAGCCTGATCTCAGCTGTGCTGGAGCCAGATGGAAGAGGGAGTTTGGAATAGAGACTTACACTCTGTTAAATGTATGTGACATTTAATTATGACTGCAAGAGCTTCTCTCTCATCCAGGGTAACATGAGGCTGAATTCTGCAAATAACAGGAAAAAACCCAGATAATTCCAGCTCTGCTGTTCTAGCCCCAGCCTGGGCACTCGCTGGTGCATTCTGCAGCACAGCCCTGTTCCCGGAGGATTTATTATCTCAAATGCTGCATCACACAAACACAAGGAGCTGCTCAGGTTCAGAAATAACCTGCCTGAATCCCTAATGAGTGCGCTGGGTTTTGCAGCCCTGGCAGGAGCTGGTGCACAGGTGTCCAGTTGGTCTCTGGTTATTTCTGCTGTTGCAGAGCTGAGGAGCAGCCCAGGAGACCCGACCCTGTCCTGTGCAAGTGCTGCAGGGACAATCAGGTAGGTCAGGGAGGTCCCAGGTGGGTGGAGAGGCACTTTCAGCCAGCTGGAGCTACCAGGAGGCAGTTTTGGTCATTGGTGGGTTACAGATCCTGGGAATCCAGCTGCTCCTGGGACTTCAGGATAGATCACAGCTCCAGACCGAAGAGAGGAGTGAGGACAGGACAAAGATGTGGCTGCGCTGATGTTCCTGCAGAAAAGTGAGGGAAAAATTGGGAGAAAACTCCGAGGATGTTCCCCAGAAATTCATCCATGCCTGCCACCTGCCAGGCCAAGCTGAGCCCGGCTTTCCATGGAATGGAGAGCAGGGATAGACAATAAAGGGGCTTAACCCAAGGAGGAACAGCTCGTGGTGCTTTGGCAGTAATGTGTGCTCAGGGAAAGGCTGGGTAACCAAAAGGAACACGCAGCTAAAAATCCTGTTGATGACTTCCTATTTTGTCCTGATATCCTTGGTGAAATCAAGGTCTTTTCTTCTTTTTTTTTTCTTTCTCCAGCAAGTGGAAAGTACAAATATCAGTAAACAGGAGCCCATTTAACACCAGACTTTTAGCAACGGCTAAGCCTCTATCCAGCTCTTAAATTCTGATAATGATCTGCTCCCCAAAAGCCTGCTTTCCAAAATAATAAAGCCCTTTCCTCCAATAAAGCATAGCCTTTAGGCAGCTTTAAGGGTGGTGGGGACAGAAATAGGACCCATTTGTTTCATGCCTGGAGGAATATTTCTTTTCTGGCAAATGAATGTCAGAAAGGCAGTGTGTGAAAATACAATTTTCCTTCATGTGGGCAGCTCTCCCTTGCGTGGCAACACCCCCACACTTCCCAGCCCAGTGCTGGGATGACAGTCTGGGGCACTTTTGGAGCAGGTACAACGTCATATTTATGCAGAACTGAGCAAGGATGGATTTCTCCACAGCTCAAGGCAGAGTTCCTGGAATCACAGAAGGGTTTTGGTTGAAAAAGACCTCAAAGCTAATTTCATTCCCACCCCCTGTGGCAGGGACACCTTCCACTATCCCAGGTTGCTCCAACAGCTCCACCTCCATCTGCTGCTGGCCCCAGGGCTGGAAAAGATGTCCTGGAGGAGTTTTTTCCCATATAGAAGGACATTAAAAGCCTCCTGTTCCTAAAAGTATCCCATGCCAGGCAAGTCCCCGAGTGCAGGATAAGATTTCTCTGACTGCAGGGGTTTGATTCCCCCCTGGAGGAAGAAGACTTCCCCATCCCCATCTGACTGGCATATGCTGGCAGATCAGAACAATACCCAAAGTCAGAAATAAATGGGTTGAATAATTCAGTGGGCTCTGGAACACAGGAATGGCAGAGAGCATTGTCAGGAATAGGAAAGCATAGCTAATAAAAGCAAGAGACGGAGGGAAATTTATTAAACATTTTTCAGACAAGAACATTTTGCCGCTCGCAGAAAAAAATATTAAGCTGGAAATGAGGGAAATTTTGTTCACAGATGGGCTTTTTGATAGGAACTATATAAAAAGCTGAAGAAACATTTGATTAAAGATTGGGAGAGAAAAGCTTTCCGAAAAATAAGCAAGCTTAATTTCAATTTTCTGATGGCCAGATCCATTCCTTTGGGTCCTACTTGTGGAAACAAGCCTGGGTCTGGTGAATTTTGGGGTGCAATGAATTCCTCCCTCCTGACCTTGGAGCCACAGTCCCATCTGGAACTGAAGTTTCAGCTCAGTCTCTCAGCAATTTTGGAGCCCTTCTGATGCTTTTTGGCACTTTGCCACTGCCCAGGGGCAAAGCACTGCTGTCCCCTGGGTGCAAACTTGTTGAGGACTGGTTAACAGGAAAATCCCTCATTAAGTGCAAGGAACATGAAGATCCTTCTTGAAGAGCCGGGGGTTTTACTGGCAGACACAGCTCAGTGTTGCAGGAAAGTTTCTCCATGTCTCTGTGAGATGCTACCCCCATTTCTCCTCTTTCTTGTCCTTTTCTCGCCCACAACCCTTTCTCTGAACCTGCAAGTCTCTAAATTTACTTCTAGTTCCTGCTCTAACATCAGAATGGGTCATTCCTATCACTCTTTCCCTCTCTGTTTGCAAACTCCACCACTTCTGACATTTAAAAACTAAACAAAGCAGGCTAAAAGCTTCTGGTCTTTGCAAGGATAATGATTGCAAGGGTGATCAAACTAATCGATGCTTGCAAGCAAATATTTGTGAATAATCCCAAGTGCTTGCTGGCAGCCTCGTAAAGGCAAACCAGAGCAGACCTGGGCTAGAAACAAAGAGGTGGTACAATTGGAACAGCTAAATGCCCGGCATAAAATCACCAAAACCCAGGAAAATGCCTCCCTTAGGAGCAACATCTTCGCCTGTGCAATGAGAGGGATGGAGAAGCTTCATCTCAGCTGGGGCCGCGAGCTTTCCAGGAGGCTGTGGTTTGTGGAGCAGGGATGAGTGGGAGGTTTAATTGGTTGCGGATTTATTATTTGGGCTGGCCTGAATGAAAATGAGAATTTCTGTCCCAGCAGCCTCTTTTCTTTTTTATTTTCTTGACTAAGTGCCTAGCTAGGAGGAAGGAAACAGGGCTCTAAATGAAACCAAGCCTTTTCCACCACAGGTACATATCAATGTAATCTTCCAAGCCATAAATCCAAATTTAATCCAACATGAGAGTACAACTCCAGTACTCATGAATTCACCTTCCATGGTTACACGTGTATATAGAGGGCTTCCTGATTTATCCAGCCAGGAGGAGCCACTCGGTGTTTCTTTTAACAGCTGAGGCTTTATCTACCAATTCCCACTCCCCTGTGTCCATTCCTGAGCAGCTGATTAGAATTTATTGAGATCTGTACTCCACCTCAAAGCAGATCCACTTCCCCTTACAGTTCTTTCCCTTTTACCAAGGGAAATGTGAATATTCATCAGCCCCGGATGTAGAGACATCAGAAAAAATAAGAAATTGCCACTCTGAGGCTTCATTTCATTGCTTTTATTTTTTTCAATGCCACTTTTTGCTAAACCAAGAGTAACATCTCTTTCACACAACTGTGCTGTTCTGCAAAGCAGAGGGAAGGACTGATCACACCCAAACCCGGAGCTTAATTCCCTGGATCCCACCAAGAGGGAGGGGAATTAGGGGAAAACCCTCCCTAGATGGGGATTTTAACTTCAAGGGGCCACTTTACAACATGGAAAGCAAATTAATCGTCTGTGTCAGTCTGCTGGCACAGAGTCGTCATTTGGGGCTGACCATAGGACCGAGGTGCAAAATTTGCACTCCCTCAGCCCAATTCCCTCACACCCTCAGCCCCGTTCCCCTCACACCTTCAGCCCCATTCCCCTCACACTCTGTCCCTCACACCCTCAGCCCCATTCCCCTCACACCTTCAGCCCCATTCCCTCACTCCCTCAGCCCCATTCCCCTCACACTCTCAGCCTCATTCCCCTCACACTCTCAGCTCCGTCCCCTCACACCCTCAGCTCCATTCCTGTCACTTTCAGCCCCATTCCCTCACTCCCTCAGCTCCATTCCCCTCACACTCTCACCCCCGTTCCCTCAGCCCCGTTCCCATCACAGTCTCGGCCTCATCCCCCTCACACCCTCAGCTCCGTCCCCTCACACCCCGACCTCCATTCCCCGACCTCCATTCCCCGACCTCCATTCCCCGACCTCCATTCCCCGACCTCCATTCCCCGACCTCCATTCCCCGACCTCCATTCCCCGACCTCCATTCCCCTCCCAGTCTCCGCCCCATTCCTATCACATTCTCCACCTCATTCCTGTCACACTTTCGGCCCCGTTCCCTCACTCCGTCAGCGCCATTCCCCTCAGCCCAATTCCCCTCACAGTCTCAGCCCTATTACCTGACACTGTCAGCCCAAATCCCTCACACTCTCAGCGCCATTCCCCTCACTCCCTCAGCCCCATTCCCCTCACACTCTCAGCCCCATTCCCTCACTCCCTCAGCCCCATTCCCTCAGCTCTATTCCCTCACACTCTCCCTCAGCCCCATTCCCTCACAGCTCCTCAGTTTGGGGCCTTAGCTCCAGCTCCCCTGTCGCTGTCGGGGCTGTAGCAGCAGCCCTTCCAAATATCAGCATCTTCTTCGCTTAGCCTTTTTAACTTTAGATTAAATATAGGAGCAAAGTAACATCAAAGTATCTCAAGTGTTAATTGCCTTTTGAGGGGGCAATGCTGTTTCTGTGGCCATCCATAATCTCAGCATGTCCTTTGATTTTTCCAGCGTGTCCTTTGATTTTTCCAGCTTGCATTTCCAGTCTCTGGCCACCTGCCTCATCTTTCCCTTTCCCCCCTTTCCTCCTTCCCCTCCTTTTCCATCAGCAGCACACAGCAAACATATTTAATTCCTGCGCCCAAGTGCTTGTCACACTGTGTAATACAGCCAATTGCCTTGGGATGTGGGATCCCAGGGATTTTAACTGCCAGATGGCAGGGTTAGGTGGGATATTGGGAAGGAATTGTTCTCTGTGAGGGTGGGCAGGCCCTGGCAAAGGGTGCCCAGAGCAGCTGTGGCTGCCCCTGGATCCCTGGAGGTGTCCCAGGCCAGGTTGGACAGGGCTTGGAGCCCTGTCCACTTGGGACAGTGGAAGTGTCCCTGCCCATGGCAGGGGTAGGAATGAATGGGCTGTAAGGTCCCTCCCAACCCAAACCAGTGTGGGATTCCCTGATTTCTTTCCCAGAAGGGCCACCCCAGTGCAGCTCTCAGGCAGAGCATAGTACATCATCCCCACTCCCGGACACTTTCCAGCAGGAGCCAGATCTCTGGGCACTTCCCAACAAGTCCCCTGCGCCCCATCCTGCATCCAGCCCCGCAGTGCTCACTGTTATTGCCGTTCCCCGGCACTTCAGTTCCTCGTTAAGATGTGTTAACTCATTTAATTCTCTCTCAGGACAGAAAGTGCTCATGTTTAATGAACTCTCTGCAGAGCCAGATCTGTCTGGGGAGATTTAAAACAAACCCTCCAGCAGCTGGTCAGGGTGTGATTAATGTTGCTGTGGACTCCAGAGGAGCCAAACTGAGGGGACAAGAACTCCAATACTCCCATGCAGGGTTACACGCTCTGCCCTGGTGAACAAAGCTCTTTCCTTCCCAAAATCCTGGACAGCTGGTGGTGAGGGATGCAGTCGGCAAGGACATCCATCATCTCTGCTGTTGTCAGAGGGTCAGGGTCAGGGTTAGGGTTTCCAAGCAGAAATGGTGACCTAGAATCTGCGGATGAACTCACCCAGGAACTGGCACACAAGGATTTTCAAGCCTCTGGAAAGGCAGGCTGGCTGCTGTGGCACTCCTGAACCACAAAAGGCTTTTTCTATGGAAAGGAGGATACTCAGGGGTGTACACCTGAGCCACAGTGCCATGGCATGGACAACGGGAGGGAATTCCTACCTAGACACTCTTATTTCTACTGCCCTAATTCCTGGAGGTATAAACACAACCCAAAGATGCCTTTTCTTTGTTCCCCTTTTCACATTTTCTGCCACATTTCCCAGCAGTTAAATCTTTGCATTCTCCAAAATGTCTCTAATCCAACTGTCATGAAGAAAGCAGTGGCCATGCCCCTCACTGGGGTCCACAGTAGCAAGCCCCTCTGCTGCGGGACTGTCACTGAGGCAAGGGGGAGCTGGGGTCACTGCAAGCAGCTCCACGCCTCTGATCCCCCACAAGGAAAGCTCTGACAGCCCCACAGCCATCAAGGAGCATGAAATAACTTGGCAATGATCCTATGTCACGAGCAAAGATAACGAAGTTGCAGTCAGATCCTGACAGATAATGCAGGGAAATTCATTTAACAAGTCATGGCTGCTAACGAATCTAACTTCCCCAGCACCTGGGGCACGCTCCATGCCTCTCCATGTGCACAGCAGACACTGAGCAGGTTTATTCCCTTTTTGTAATGCTGAAGCTTCTCCCCAGCTCTTCCTTTGTGCACTACAAATTCTGTACAGCAACAGATCACGACCGAGCTCTGCTGTTTGACATCCACAGTGTTGAGGGAATTGTAGCAGTCAGCTGGAAGCACTGGAATATTGCCTGGGACACAGTTGCTGTTCAGTATGTGGCAGTCAGAGTTTGGGCCTTTTGCTGCAGGGGGTGAGGCTCTCAAAGTCCTCCTCCAAGACTGTACAACTGCCCCTGAATTTCCAGAGAGGTCATCAGACTTTACCAGCAGTGGCATTTACCCAGTGCTCTGCCAGGGGAATGCTGAAGCTCCAGAATGTCACGCTGCGATGCTAAGGCTGTAAAAGCACAGCTTTCCCCCAGATAGATCATATTTCTATGTCACAAGCTAGCAAAGTTGTTTAACTCTGCAGTGCCTGGCAGCAGGGTCACCTTCCCACAACACCAGCAGCAAAGCCAAGTGCAGTCATCCCTCCATTTCCTCTCCTGACCCCAAAGGGGCTTTTCACCCATTCTTGTGCAGGAGCCATAAAATCTTTCAACCCACTTACCTGCTCCTTCTTCCCCCTCACTATCTCTGCCCGGGTGTCTGGCAGAGCTGGAGAGGAAAAGGCTCCAGGGAGAGCTCAGAGCCCTTGCAGGACCTGAAGAGGCTCCAGGAGAGCTGGAGAGGAACTGGGGACAAGGCATGGAGGGACAGGACACAGGGAAAGGCTCCCACTGCCAGAGGGCAGGGATGGATGGGATACTGAGATGGAATTCCTGGCTGTGAGGGCGGGGAGGCCCTGGCACAGGCTTGGAGCAACCTGGGATAGTGGAAGGTGATTTTTAGGGTTTCTTCCAACCCAAGCCCAGGAAGTTTTAGAGAGGCCAGCGTAGCACCTCCCACCCTGTGTGGAGCATCCTCTCCACACAGGGGGCTGCTCCCTCCATCCTGCCCAGAGAGGTGTTCTGCACCTGGCATTTCTGCATGCCCAGAGCTCTGGGGAGGGGGCTGTGCCCGGGGGAGCCCTGAGGGGCCATCGTTTGGGATGGAGGCACATTTCCCAGCAGGCACACAGATCAATCCCTCTGGCTGCTGCTGGGCTGTCAGGCTGATGCAGCACTTTCGTTCCCACTGTGAATTGCTCCCTTCCTCCTCATCCCTCTTTATAATATGCAGGCCTTTTTTTTTCCCCCCTCAGTTGCTTATTCATGCCTTAATGTCACTTGATTTCCAGTGGGCTCTCAGAGCCCTTTCTCTGCATGCTCTGCAACGCTACTGGGGCTTTAAAGCTGTGCTCCCTAAACAACCTCTGCCTGCCTTTCCTGCAGACACCTCACTGAGCCGGGGTTACACAGCTTCCCTTCGTGGATTTGCCATCCAGGTGAACGTGGCCACTGTCAAAGTGGAATGGGAATAGCAGCAAAGCCTTTGGAATACATAAACAGGCTGAGTGAGCCCCTCGTGGTTGCTGCTCAAAGGCAGGGACACCTCCCAGCAGACCAGCTTGAGCAAGGTCTTACCCAGGTCCACAGCCACCCTGAGCAACCTGCTCCAGTATTTCACCATCCTCACAGTAAAGATTTTCTTCCTAATATCCAGCCTGAGCTTCCACTCTCTCAGTTTGTACCCACTGACTGCGGCTCCTGCAGAGCTGGGAGAGTTTTTTTAAGCAGAGCTGGGTCCCAGGAGGTGGGGCTGGCAGAGTCCTCTCTGCCTGACCCAGCTGCAAACAAGGCACCCCTACCCCTGCCCGGCCTTTTGCATGTCTGCTCTGTACAAAGCCCTTTTCATCTCCCAGAGGTGTTCCTGAAAGGATCCTGCTCCTTAAACCTCCACATTTCCCTCCTCCTTTCCAGCAGCTGACTTCCTTTCCTGGATGAGAAGGAAGGAGGGATCACAAACCCTCCCGGGGATATTTATAGTGGTATTTGCTGTATTAAATGGTTAACAGACAGTCTTTCCTTGAGCCATTTGCTTTCCGAGGGATTTATCTAGCTGTTGGTGTGAGGTCTGGTGCACCTCCAGCTTTCACTTCACTAAAATTCCTCCTGTGGGAGCAAGGACTGAGCCTTTGCACATGCCCATGGGTGTTGTTCCTTTTCTGTGGGGCTGACCAGGGATGGATGAAGATAAAGCTCCTATAGAGGCAGCCAAAAGGCCTGTCTAGACTAATGTGATCTTCCAGCTTACTCAGTGAGGCTGTTTTTCCATGCCCAAAGCACAGATATTTTAACTTGCTCCTTAATTTGCTCCTTAAAGCAGTTAGCAGAATTCCAATCATCAATCAGTCCTGGCAGCCTATCCAAAAGGCATGGCCAGGAACTGCGCATTAATTGTGAATGCTTTGCTGAATTTACTGCATGGCAGCACCGAATTTTTCACTCTGAGATGAAGCATGAATATGCTGCTTGGCACAATCAATACTTTTCTGGGTTGCTAGGAAATTATCAGGGACTCAGTGCCCACGCGTGGGGTATTACCACCCTCCCTGGAAGGCACAGAAATGTGTCAGCTCCTTCCCTGCACTGGAGCATCTGTGGGTCAGCCTTGGGAAGAGGCTGGGCACAAAACGGGACCCCGTCAGCCAGGGCATCTCCAGCTGAGACAAAGGAGTCATTATCCCACTCAGCACTGGTCAGGCCACTCCTGGAATACTGTGCTCAGGTTTGGCCCATGCTGTACAGAAAAGCTGTGGGACAGGGCCCAGAGAAAGGCCCCAGAGATGACCCAAGGACTGGGAAAGCAGCCAGGTGAGGAAAGGCTGAGAGCCCTGGGTTTGTCCAGCCTTGAGAAAAGAAGAACATTATCACCATATTCTGGCGTGGCCGCTGAGAAGGTGGAGATTCCCTTGGAAAGAAAAGATAAGGGATGAGGGGTGCAGGTTTTTTTCCCCTGGGGATATTCCAGCTAGACACAAGAGGATAATTTTTCTCAGTGAGAAGAATCAGCCATTGGAATGATCTCCCCAAAGAAGCAGAGGATTTCTTCTGGACACTTTAAAGATTCATCTGTAAGGGTGCTGGGCTGTCTTGTCTCAGAAAGGCTGGACCAGAAGTTCCAGACATTTCTTGGTCAGAGTTGCAGGCATGTTGGTTTTGTAGGACAGACAACAAAAACCTCTCACGTCCCAGAGAATTTTTTTAAGGATCACAGGTGACACTGCTGTGTCCCAAACACATGGGCTTATGCTTTTTTATCCTCGGAGCAGCTGCCAATCCATGCTGCTCCACTGGGAGATGCTCACAGGAGATCCAGAGGCATCGCTCCCTTTTAATCAGCCGTAGCTGGTCAGCTTATTAAATTTTGTTTATCTTAACTGAGCTGCGTTCAGCTTCAATTAAAATTATCCCAAGACTTTGCTCAGCCCTGAACCACGTTGTGAGTCCCCATGGATGTCCAGAGCCTCCTGATGGTGTCACTATGTCCCAGAGGGAGCTGTGTGCTCCTCAGCAGCCCCATCACAGGTCTACTCTCACAGAAAAGCCTGGCCAAAGTCCACGACCTCTTGCTTTGCCCCAAAACTCCGGTCATCAGAGCCTGAGGATTTTGCTGGTCCCATTTCCAGCACTTCAACACTTTGCTGCTCAGCCTAACAGGACAGAGCAGGCATTTTTCATTCATTACAGTAAACAGAGCCTTAATCCAGGCCCTTAAATCTGTCTAGATTTTGAAATAATTATAAGCAGCCTCCTAACTTGTACGAAGTTTGATTTAAGCCTTAATTTAATGGTTTATCTGGAGAGCAGGAAGTAAGCTGCACTGCCAATTAGGAGCCATCTGTTTTCCCCTAATCTTTTGCAGGCCTCAGACCAGTAAACAAGAGCCACCACAGCTGGACCATCACTGGTGCCAGGCGGAAACAACCCACCAGGGCTGCCTCTGGGGACCATGTCCTAGGGTCCTCATGGATAAGCGACCCCTCCCAGCCCTGGGGAGAGCGATGAGTGTGGCAAGGTGGGAGGGGGATGCTCTGGAGAGAGGGTCAGGGACCAGCACAGGTCAGTGCTGGACAGCAGGGAGAGCTTCCTCAACAGAGAGGACAGAGAACATTGCTTTGAGCGGGACCTGACACTGGCACCTGGAAAAAAGCTTCTCTCCAGGGCAGAGGGGTGGGACAACCCTGGCCAACAGGGGCTGGGCAGATTGCTTGTGCAGAAACAGCTGCTTCCCACCCCCATCCTTACAGCAGCCCAAGGAGAAGGTGCCAGGGAGCATCTTCCAGCCTAGAGAGGTGATTGCAGCAGGGAGAGCAGCAGGGCTGCCCGAGGCTGGACAATTCCCTGCCTAGAACAAGACACCAGGGACAGTCATGTGTCCCCAACAGCCAGCACAGGGACATGGCTTTCCCTGCTGCCATTCCCTGCTTGCAGCAGCCTTTGGCTGAGGATGGAGCTGGCATCGGAGCTGGCTCTGCCCCTGGGCCAGCTGGTCCCACGGGGCATCACCAGAGCCAAGCACTTCCAGCAGCTCTGAAATTAATAACAGCTCTGGACAGGAGCACACCAGGTTGTTCACCCCTAAAGCCCTCTCCATGTAGTGGTTTTTCACAAAAACCTCTGTTCTAAGCCCAGCATTTGGGGAGCTCTCTGGGGCTGCTGAGAGGTACCTGCCCTCCCTGGTGCAGGTGCCCTGCACAGGTGATGTCTCCCTCAGCTCCCAGGGCAGCAGCAGCAGGGAGATCCCCAGGAAGGTGATCAGAAATTGCCTTTGAAACGTCAGAAGCTGGGGGCTCTCCCTGCCCCCCCTCCCACGCAGCAGCCCCAGAGCAGCCCTTTGCTTCTCCGAAGGTCTCACTGCAACCTTGATGAAGCTCATTGGGGTTTTATACACCAGCCATCAAACTACCATAAAACAGCAATTAGAGAAGGATCATTTACCAGATGTTATCACCTGCCTTGTCTGCATTTTCTCCTGCAAGACTTCTGGCTGCAGCATTTTGCTGAGGTGCCACCTGTGCCGTCCTTCCCAGGGTGGCAGAGGAAAGCCCCCTCTGCGTGAGGAGCAGCAGAGGGAGAGGACCCAAGGCTCTACCCCCGCCCAGCCTCAGGAAGCTTTGGAGCTCTTTTGCCTGTTTTGGGCTTTAGTTCATGAATCTCCTAAAGTGCACTTTGAGCCAGCAGATTGCTGTGGTTCGTAAAAGAAGATGGGATGAATTTTTCTGGCTGGGTTTTTGCTGCTGTCTCAGGCAGCAGTGCCCAGCCAAGCCCCGGTGCTTTACAGCCCTCACTAATGCACCGGTGCTTCCCAAAGCACACTATTTACGGCCGTGCCACAGCAGGGAAGCTGGAAGGTCCCCACGGCGAGTTATTTATAATCCTGCTGAGCACTGGCCTCTGCTTCTCCCTGTGAGCATCCCCTCTGCAGGCAGGACTTTGAAACATCCCAGTGGGCTCTGTCGTGACTCAGAAATCACCCCAAGGTGTGGGGGCTTTCAGTTCCTCAGGGATTCAGGAAGAATTCCCCATAAAGCTCCTTGCTGGGGCCAGGTTCCCTGCAGAGGAGCTGCTGGATGCTGCACACACACCCTCTCACCAAACCTCAGGTAGACCCAAACCTTGTGAAAGGGCTGTTGCCCGTGGGAGATGAGGAAAAAAGGCTGAGCTATATTGTAGGGTTTCTGGGGACTGTGGGACACTCACACCTCGTGCTCCTCCTTACACTGGGTTCTCCTTGTCTCCCAGGAGGCCACATTTGCTCAGAGCAGGACTGGGACTGGTGAGGGTCACCCCCAGTCACCTTCTGCAAAAAGGAGCCTTGGCAAGGCCATGCCTGCCCTTTTTTTCCCTCTACACTCAGGAGATTATTTATGTCACCTGAATAATGCAAAACCAGGTCCTATCACAGTGCTTCAGCAGCTGGAGGACAGAAATTCCCTGAGGAATTCTCCGTCCTGCCCTCACCATGCCCACAGGAGGAGCTCTGGGTTCAGCTCTGCCATCAAGTATCAAAACCAGGACTTCCCAGCTCCAAGCTCAGAGTGTCTGTGAGCGTTAATTTCATATTCTCCAGGTGCTGTGCACTATCCCAGGTGAGCGTGTAATCTGCCAGATCTCCATTATTAATTGTCAGCTCCAGCGTGAGTAATTGTGACCCTCCCCCACTTCCAAGCTAAGGGAAGTTTATATTTTTCCATTTGCTCAGTGTAGTAACGAGCTCAGCTGGCTGGCAGTGAAAAATACCCAGGGAAGCACATGCTGGAGCAGTGGAGGCAGCTCAGCAGCCTGTCAGCTCCCTGCTCTCTGACTGCATCACCCCCTTGGCTTCCACTTGGCTGGAGAATTTGGGATGCTCAAGCAGCTCTGCATCAGCCACCACCTGGGAATAAAGCTCAGCCCGAGTGGGCTCTGGGAGAAGGTCAGCTCCCCCATGGGCTCCACTGCCATCCTGCTCAGCCTCTTCTCAGCACCAGCGTGGCCCCCGACCCACACCTCCTACTCTGCAAGCGGATTTGAACCCTGAAAAGCAGGAAATAGCAGTTCTCCAAAGAAATGCAGGAAGATAAACAGGCCTGAAGGGCCCAGGGAGGAGGGTGGGAGAGGGGGATCAGTGATGGACAGAGGTGTCTGTTCCCTGCACTCCAGCAATCCAGTTTGTTATCCTTTTGGAATGTATCTTCATGGCCTAGGTTGTCTTATTAAACAGACACACTCTTGCCATTGCAGACTGGCCCTGATGTTGGAGATGACTGGGGGAGATCCAGGAAATACAACGCACATGGCATTTTATAGGCATGTTTTTCTTCTGCTTTTAGCAGCTCAAATACACAAATCACAGAATCCCAGAATGGTTTGGGTCAGAAGGGATCTTAAAGCACATCCATTCCTACCCCTGCAATGGGCAGGGACACTTTCCTCTATTCCAGAGTGCTCCCAGCCCCAATGTTCAGCCTGGCCTTGGACATTCCAGGGGTCCAGGGGCAGCCCCAGATGCTCTGGGCACCCTGTGCCAGGGCCTGCCCACCCTCACTCCCCTTATTAACTCTGTGGCCTCCTCTGGACTTGCTCCATGCCCTTATTCCTGTGCTGGGGCACCAGAACTGTGCACAGAACTCCGGGCACGGTCTCACAGGGGCAGAGTAGAGGGGGAGAATCCAGAGGAATCACAACAGGAGCACCTCCAGGTCAGCAGCCCCCAGCTTTTCCCTTGGAAAGGGGAAAACCCCAGCACTGCCCCATTCCCAGCCTGGCTGCAGGCTGCCCTGGGACACTCTGGCTGCCCAGGCTCGCAGCCAGAGCCCCTCGCTCAGGAAGGAGCCCAAGCAGACCGTGACATGCTACATTTGCCAGAGCCTGAGCCTGAGGCTGGCACAGCTGCCAGGCCCCATCTCCGTGGCTCCGTGTGAGGCTCCCGGGAAAGCTGGGCAGATGAAGGGCTCACTCCTTTGCTCTCTTCCAAAGCAGAGCCGCTCCTGAGCTGTTTGCAGCCAGGTGATGAATTAATGCCTACTCTGGCAGAGCGAGGCTGCAGGAGGAGAAGGGCTCAGAGCCAGCTGGTTTTCCAAGCCCTGTTCTCCTCTCCAGCAGGATGGTGGACCCTGGGATATATCATTAAGGCTGGTACCAGGAAGGTTTGCTTTCATTTGGCATTGTGAGGACCCTTTGGAAGCAGCACGGGAGTCCTCTGCTGTGCAAACCCTGCCTGACTCTTACCAGCCCCTCCTTCATCTCCCAGCACAAGTCTGCTCCACAGATGATCCCATGTCACATCCATAAATTCATTTAATCCCCTTGTCTCTCTGCGCATCAGGTGGGTGCCCATGCCACCCCTTGGGAACATCTGTGGACAACGGGGACAATCCCCCCCAGCTTGGGAATGGGGCCACCTTCAGCCACAGGGCAGTGACTTTTGGGGCCCATATCCAGCCAGCATGGCTCAACAGTTCAGCTGCATCCAAGAGGGATAATACCTCCCAGATCAGGGGCACTCCCAGGCTGTGCGCCAGGGAGAGGACTCTGACTCCTTGGGAGGGTCAGCCCATGCAGGCAGAGGAGCATCACAGGCAAAAACGCTGATGCAGGCAAATCCAGCACGCCATCGGGAGGAAGACTGTGCCCTCCGGACTATTTTTGGTTTGTTTTTGCCAACTCTGGAGCCACTGATCTATGATATTGTCACTGCTGTGACTAAGGGCTCTGCAGTTGGAGTAGCATCGAGCAGGACTTGAAGAGAGGGATGCGCGTGGCTCTCGGGGGACCGGTAATGGGAGAGAGCCCTTCACCTCCTGTTTACACTTTAATGCCCATCCAGGTTATCCATTATTTATTGCTAATGTATTTATAGAGCATTTCCAGCACACGCAGGGCTCTGCGGGCGGCGGGGGAGAGGGTGCCCTCTCCTTCGGATGCCGTGGTTTGAACAGAGCAGTCAAACACCCCCGGGCTCTGCACCCAGCCCTGACGCTCCCGAGGGATTTCTTGTTTCCATGCTGGGCTGGGGTGGCGTTTTCTCCCTTGGGCCCTGGGCACAGCAAAGCCAAACTGTGCCAAGCCTGGCGTTGAGCACCCAAAGCACTGTTCCCTCGGAAGGGAAGCCAGCACAGCCCAGCACTGCAGGGTTCCACTTATCTGGGGTGGAAAAACCACCCTGGTGACTCCAGCTCACCCAGGGGGTCCTGATTCAGGGAGTCCTGCCTTCCCTTGCTCCCTCCACCACTGCAGGAACCAGCTACTGGCTCCGTGGGGCTGTGACCACGAGGAGCAGCCCCCTGGCCCTGCCCACCTGCAGCTGCCCTTGCCAGTCTGCAATGTTTAAGTGCAAAGGCTCTGATACCATCTGAAAACATGCACCAAGCAGCTCAGCCGTGTCCAGTTCCAGCCGGCTCCCTGGATTAGCTCAGGGAATCCATTAGAGGGGCTGGAGCAGTGGCACTGACGGTGCCTGGGCCACCAAAAGGAGCCACCCCGTTCCCTAAGTGACAGATGGGACCTGGCTGGTGCCAGCTGGGACACACGGACAGGGAGCTGTGCAGAGGGAAGAGGAGGCAGTGTGGAGCACCGGCCAGCAGTGGGCCTCTGCCAATCCCAGGGATGAGCTCTTCCTGCAGGGAAAACCATGGCCAGCCACAACCCACAGGGACGTGCTGTCCCCATCTGCTTTTGTCAGCCCAGCCTGGCCTGGCTTTTATTTCCCACTTTTTATCTGCTGGTGCTGGGGAAGGCAATTTCTGCCAGGTCACAGGGAAACAGGTTGGCCATGGGACCAGGCAGGCCCAGCCTGACCTCCAGCCCCAGCACCATCCCTGGAGCAAATAAAAAAATCTGGGAGTTGGCCTCCATTACCCTGAGCCTGGGGATTCTCCCATCTTGGCTTAAAAGCAGATTTCTAAACCTTTTGTAATCCCAAGAGGGTGTGAGCAAGGGAAGGAAAGAAATCACCTAGGAGAAGGCAAAACCGGGACTTCAGTGCCAAACCTCTGCAAACACAGGTGGAAATTATTTTTTTTTTAGTAAAAGAAATGTCATTTCCAACAGTTTCATGGGAGAAACATTGAAAAAAATTATTCCTTATTTTCCAGCATTTTTCTAAGCATGCTCCTGCAGGGAAATGAGCAGTTCCAGTGTCACAGGTGTGGGTTTTAAAGGGATGCTGCTGCCAGCATTGGCTGAGCAAAGGTTAATAGCTGGGTTCAAATGGTGCAGTGTTGGCAGGGACATCTTCCACTGTCCCAGGGTACCCCCAGACCCAGTGTCCAACCTGGCCTTGGGCATTTCCAGCGACCCAGGGGCAGCCACAGCTGCTCTGGGCACCCTGTGCCAGGGCCTGCCTGCCCACCCTGCCAGGGAACGATTCCTTCCCAATATCAAATCTAAACCTATTCTGTCAATTTGAAGCCATTCCCTGGGTCCTGTCCCTGCATGCCTCGTCCCCAGTCCCTCTGCAGCTCTCCTAGAGCCCCTTCAGGCCCTGCAAGGGCTCTGAGCTCTCCCTGGAACCTTCTCCTCTCCAGGTGAGCACCCCCAGCTCTGCCAGCCTGGCTCCAGCCCGGGAGCAGCTCTGGGGCCTCCTCTGGGCTCTCTCCAGCAGCTCCAGGTGCTGCTGCTGTGTCTCCAGGGCTGGGGCAGCTCTGCAGGTGGGGTCTCACCTGGGCACAGGGGCAGAGTCCCCCCCTTCCTGCTGAAAACTGTCGAGTTTTTCTACCACCAACACCCCCGAGGTCCTTCTTCTCAGGGCTGCTCTCCATCTATTCTCTGCCCAGAGGAAGATGAGGAGAGCCTTCAGCCTCAGTTTGCAGCAGCAGGAAACAGAGAGGGATGGAGAGGGAAGGAACGATGCCCTCTACCACTAGAAGGAACCAGCGAAAGCATTCACTGTCTTTTTGCTCCAGCCTTCACTAAAAAGCCATCTGCAAACAAGAGCAGCACCACCAGCAAAAAGCAGCGTGGGACACGGTGGGAGAGGAACCAGAGCTGTGCTTGCACATCCCCAGGGTGCAAAACCCAAAATAACCCGGGCCACCACTGACGAGGGGGGGAAGAGAAGAGATGTCACAGAGCAGGTGTCCTGACAGCAGTTACCAAAGACATGGCACAAGCAATCAATTCTCCTTGGAAGCATCCAGAAGATAACGAGGCAATGAGTAACGGTCTGTATGGAATTGTAGGAACAAATCACATCAGCCTGACCTAATCTCATCCTGAGACATGGCAATGGCAGACGCAATCTCCCGGCCTTTAACCACAGGAAGTCTTCAATGCTGCCTCAAATGCAAAATTATGGTCAGGGGGGATGGTGGAGGAGGCTCTCAAATCGATCCAAGCCCGTCAGGGGTTTGAAGGTCTGTACACAGCGTGTTTGAGGGTCTCCAGGTTCCAGCATGACAGCCGGGAATGAGTAACACCAAGATGGGTGGGTGCTGGGTGCTGGGACCTCGGGAGCTGCGGCACACACTGGCACAGCCCTGGCTCCCCAAAGGCTCACAGCTCTGCTGAGCTGCATGCTGCAACTCCACCGCCCCCAGCCACCCCTGGAGAAGTTCAGGGTGTCTGCAGCAGGCAAGGAAGTCACCATGGTGCCACCAGGCAAGAGCCCCCACGTCCCCAAAGTCACCCAGCTGCAGTATGGTCCTGGAACACCTTCCTCTCCAAACCTTAGAGCATCTCCACCCTTCAAAGTCAGAAGGGTCAGCTGCAGAGAGCCTCATGCTCTCCCACAACCTCTAGCATCACTCAGCTGCCGTGTTTTATGGCTTTTGGATTGGGAGGGAAGGTGCCTGCCTTTTCTCGTGGCACCTCCTTGTCCTAGGAGCCTGAAGAAGGACTGAGAGGTGCCGGGATCTTCACAGCCTGGCTGGCGAGACTTGCCAGGACCTGGTTCACCTGGCCTGACCTCACCCACCCACTGCCTTGTCTTCCAGAGTGCTATCAATTCTTTATATATAGCAATTAAATGTGATAAATGGGCTGCAAAGTGCTATTTTGGGAGAGAGGAGGCTCCATCTGGGAGTGCTGCAGTGCTGGCTCAGCACGACCCACTGCACACCTGGCTCTCCCCACTCAGCCGCCGTGGATGCTGCCCCACACCTCAGTATGTGATGGCACACAGTTATCTGGCATGTTCCCAGGTCTACTTCTCTCCCCCACCCTTCCACAAGCTCCTCTGATTTCTCTGGCTGCTGTTAGACACCGCAACTTTAAATTCAGAGTTTGTCCAATTTCTGGAAGTGCAGCACAGGGTGGTCAGCAGCAGCTCAAGCCACCCAGCCATAGCAGCATTCACAATTCCCCTGGTCCCTGTAAAATTCAGGAGAGCTTCTGGAGAAAGGAACCCCAATAAGAGGGGAAAAGGTCAGGATGAGAGATAAGGACAGGGAGGAGGAGAAAAATCAAGATCCACGAGACCCCCATCCCTGGCAGTGCCCAAGGCCAGGCTGGACGGGGCTTGGAGCAGCCTGGGACAGTGGAAGGTGTCCCTGCCACGGCAGGGGGTGGCACTGGATGCGCTTCAAGATCCCTTCCAACCCAAACCATTCTGGGACTCTGTGTGCCCAGGATGGGGTTTATTTAATGTGACCCCAGCTCAGGTCCATAGAAGTATTTAGATACTGAAGGGGATCCAACTGCTGCTGCATGTGGCTCTGAACACAGCGCTCCCAGTCCCTGGCTGTGCAGCGCTCCATCATCCAAAAATTCTGTGCCCACCCAACACCACCCTCCGTGCCCTGGGGCTTATGATCCCCCCTGTGCCCGCAGCCCTGGGCAGCCCCGGGATGCTGGTGGGGACCAAGCAGGCTTGGAAGCAGGGGGAGATAACCCTGCAATGCTCAGGGATGCTGCGGGGTGTCTGGCTTGAGGGGAAGGTCGGGGAACGGGCACCGGGGCTGGAAGGGGAGTGGGACAACCCCTAGATTCTCCGCGGCTGGAGGTGAGCTGAGACAAGCCCCAGTTCCTTCCTGGAATGGAAGGGGTCTGAGGTAATACCCCGAATCCTCCCAGGGGTGGAAGGCCCCCGTGGCAGCCCCCATTCCCTCCCCAGGGCCGGGGGGGCACCCCGCAGCAGCCCCCCAACGCCCACCTTGCTGGGAAAGGACCGGGACAGCCTCCAAATCCTCCCCGGGCTTGGCGGGGACCGCGGCATCTCCTGATCCCTCCTCGGGTAGCAAGGGGGCTGCGGCAGCCCCGTGCAGTCCCCGGGACCCCGCAGCGGCGGGGGGCTCGGTGGGTTCGGTGCCGAGCCCGGCTCAGCCCGGCCCGGCTCAGCTCCCCCCGACGGCCGCCGCCCGCGGCGCTCCCCAGCCCATCGCGCAGCGCCGGGCAGCCCCAACCTGTCCCCTTCTCTTCCTCCTCCTCCTCCTTCTCCTCCTCCTCGCTCTCCTCCCCTTCCACCCCCCCGGCCCGATTTGGGCAGCGGCGCGGCGGGCGCTGCCGGCAGAGCCGCCGTGTGCGGGCGCGGCGCCGGAGGCAGCTCGGCCCCGGGGGGGCTGCGGCGAGGCAGCGGCGACCGCCCCGCAGCCCCCGGCCCGGCGCGGCGCTGCATGCCCGGGCGGGCAGCATGGCCCGCAGGCAGGCGCGGCCGGCGGGCGGCGGGCGCTGGCTGCCCTGGCTGGGGCTCGCCCTGCTGCCGCTGGCCGTGCCCCCCGCCGCCGCCCCCGCCGCCTGCCCGTCCGCCTGCTACTGCGTGGCCACCCCCGAGCTGGTGCAGTGCCGCTACGAGAGGCTGGAGGAGCCGCCGAGGGAGCTGCCGGCCGCCGTCCACAACCTCAGCATCGCCGGCAGCAACCTGAGCGTCCTGTCCCGCGCCGCCTTCGCCGCCCGCCCGCTGCGCGACCTCCGCCTGCTCCGCCTGCGCCACGACAACATCCACACCATCGAGGACATGGCCCTGCAGGGCCTGCCCGCCCTGCGCACCCTCGACCTGAGCCACAACCCGCTGCTCTCGGTGGCCGCCGGCGCCTTCGCCGGGGCGCCGCTGCTGCGCACGCTGCAGCTGAACCAGGCGCTGCTGGCGGCCCCGCTCGAGGAGCAGCTCGCCCTGGCCGTGCGCAACCTCAGCCTGCGGCGCCTGGAGCTGGCGGGCAACGCGCTGCAGGCGCTGCCGGCCGCCCTGCTGCCGCCCGGCCTGGAGGAGCTGGACCTGCGCAACAACTCGCTGCAGCGGCTGGCGGCCGCCGAGCTGCGCAGCCTGGACGCCCCGGAGCTGCGGGGGCTGCGCCTCAGCCTGGCCTCCAACCCGCTGAGCTGCGACTGCGGCCTGCGGCCCTTCCTGGCCTGGCTGCGCGCCGCCGCCGCCCGCGTGCTCGACGCGCGGAGCCTGCGCTGCGCGGGGCCGCCGGCGCTGCGCGGCACGGCGCTGCTCCGCCTGCGCCCCGAGGCGCTGGCCTGCGCCGGCGGCGAGCCCGCCGAGCTGGAGACCGCCTCCTACGTCTTCTTCGGCATCGTGCTGGCGCTCATCGGCGTCGTGTTCCTCATGGTGCTCTACCTGAACCGCCGCGGCATCAAGCGCTGGCTGCACAACCTGCGCGAGGCGTGCCGCGACCAGATGGAGGGCTACCACTACCGCTACGAGCAGGACGCCGACCCGCGCTGCGCCGGCACGCCCGGCCTCTGAGGGCACCCCCGGGTCTGAGGGCACGCCCGGCCTCTGAGGCCACCCCCTGAGGGCACCCCCGGCCTCTGAGGGCACCCCCGGCACGGCACCCGGCTCGCGGCACCGCCGACGATCGATGTGTGAGGGCGAGCCGGCCTCGGGGTGCGCCACAGCGGGGTGACCCTGCCCGGAGGGCTCGGACCGGCTCCCCCTTGCCGCTCCCTCTCCGGCCCGACGGGTTCCCGCAGGGCAGCAGGCTGGACCGTTCCCCCGTGGCTGTGCCCGCAGGCGGGGAGCACGCCCGGCTCGGCCCCGGAGCACCGGGGAGCTCCCACGCCCGGCTCGGCGCTCGCACCCGGGTGTTGGCTTGGCGCAGCCCGGGAAGCCGCGGGCAATACCTGAAACTGTCCTCCTGGACGTTCCTGGAGCCTCGACTTGACTTTGACCGTGTACAGCTCTCTTTCCTATTAGATTTCTATCTGACAGGCGCAAAGTTTAACTCGATTTCTTTTTGGTTTTTCCCTTTTCTTCTCGCTGCAAAGAGGAGAACGCGTCCAGCTGCTCCCCCCCGGGAAGCGGCGTGCTTTTCCGAGCCCGTTTATCCATTAGGTTTTGTTCAATGACATTTCCAGCTGGTTCTAGGCACAAGGCGATGCAGCTGTAGGAAACGCCTCCGCCGGCTGCGTGCATGTTCCCCGGGGCACGCGGGGGCAGCCCTTTGACTCTAGAATGTAGCGTAGACCTGGCTGTCTCGGCACTTTGTAATTTAAAACGAGCCAAGCAGAAGCTCCCGCCCTAATTCCCCCGCCCGTGTTTGCTTTAGTGCCTGTTACTATATCCTAGAGCAAATATATTGAAAGCTGCACCCACTCCATCGTCTATTTTCTATAAAGCTCCTTGCAAACGATTTCCGAATATCCCCGCGGCTCAGGCGAAGTTACTGTGGTCGGTTTGCCAGAGGAAGGGAGCTCTGGGCTCCTCTGCTTTCATCGGTGCTTAGGAACTTCTCTCGCTGAGCTGGTTTGGTGGCCAGGCATGCAGAGGGGTTTTGCGTGGCTTTTGCACAGATCTCAGCCTCTGCCAGTCCTGATCCTTCCCTGGCAGCAGCACAGGGGCTCGGGAAAATTATCCAGGTAACAGTTTTCTAAAGCAATTTTTCTCTCCCGGGTGCTTTGGTACCTAATTCACGAGGTGCCGGCGCGCTGAGCATCTCCGGCTGCGGGGCTTCCCCAAAGGAAGCTGCAGCTTTCGGAATGTGGCATCTTAAAAATTGCTGAGTTTCGGTGCTGGCAGGAAAAGCGGAGCGTTGCGTTTTGAGGCGGCTGCGTTTGCCTTTCCCCGCGGCGGGAGGCTGCTGCGGGCAGGGCGAGGAGCGCGGCTGCCTCCGGCCGTGCCGGGGCGTTTGCGGGGATGCTCAGGAGCAGCTGGTGCCCGCTGTGCAGGCTCCGAAGTGAGACTTCGGTGGGAGTTGCGTTCCTGGAGCCCGGCTGCGTGTGCAGGGTGGGGAGCACAGTTGTTTCCATGCCGGGCATGCCTGCAGGCTCCGGGAGGGACGCAGCCTGGTGCGGGATCCTTTGCATTTTCCCCCTTTGAAATCCCGGTATCGAGGTGGGTCAGCTGGGAAAGGAGAACAGGACAGAGCCTGCGGCTGGGCTGTGTTCGAGTGGGGATACAGTACTGGGAATCAAAATGATTTTCTGGATGTTCTGAGCTAGTCCTACTGAGCAGGGAGCTGGTTCCTCGTTCTGTCCTGGCTCCTGGGGAGCCCCACGGCTCAGCTCCTTGTGGAACTTGTTGCATTTTGAAGACCTTTTCCTGAGGCTTTCCCCCCATGGTAGGAGCTGGTGGGCTCCGGTGCCACCTTGTCACTCCATGCAGCCAGCTGCAAGGGGAGAGATCTCAGCCTGCCCTCACCTTCACCCACTTCCCCACCCCAGTGCAGCCAAACCGCAGCCCCCGAGCAAAGGATGGGGCCAGCAGGGTGGGCTTGCACATCTGGCAGAGCACACCCCAGCTATGACTGCAGCACCCGTTCATGGGGACGGAGAGGGGGAGCCCTGGTGAGGGTGAGCACGGTGTAGGGAGAAGCCTGGAAGGCTCGGCGGGCCGAAGGGGGGTGTTGGAGCAGGGAGAAGCCCGGAGGAAGCAGGGAGAAGCCTGGAGGGCTCTGCAGGCAGAAAGGGGATGTTGGAGAAGCCTGGAGGGTGCAGGGAGAAGGGGGATGTTGGAGCAGGGAGCACAGCACCAGCCTGGCAGCAGGCACCAGGCTCCGGGGTAGATAACAGGAAGGAAATCGCCCCCAGGCAAAATGAGAAGCGGCCAAACACTCCCTGACCCCAAAGCCCTCTCTCTGAAGGGATGGCTGGTCGGGGCAGCTGGTGGCTCCAGCTTTTCCTGAGGTCAGAGGGATGGAGGTGGTGGCTTTTGGTGCCCAGGGATGAGGACACGTCTCCTTTTGGCACCGAAAGGTTTGGACCATCCTGGCCCTCCAAACTGGGTGCAGTGAGACCCCTCCAGATATGCCAGCCCCCCCAGGGGATGTGCAGGGGCTAGGATGGGGGTGGATAAAGACAACACTGCGGGAGCACAGTTCCTGGGGCTTGTTAGCATCAATATTATTCTGTACAGCACATACCCACACATGACAAAGGAGCAGGAGTAGGGAACCTCTGGATTAGGGCATTGTCAATGAGCTGAGACTCAAAATGTGCTTTTTGGCTTCTCAAAGAAGGCGCTGTGTTTGGAGAACCCCAGCTGCCATCGCATTTACATGCTGTCCCTTTCCATGAAGGAATGTGCACCTCCCACTGTCCCAAGCTCATGGCAGGAGCTGCTGCCCGAGCAGAAAGCCACCCCAGCAGCTCCTGGAGCCGAGGGAAATGCAGGATGGAAACAGCACCCGTGATAGGAACCGAGCAGAGCGTGCTCAGAGCCCCCTGCAGTGGCTCATCACCGAAACGGGGAAAAATGTCAAAAAATGTCTATTTATATGCCCTGCACATGAAATGCCACCGGTGCTTTGCAGCCAGCACAGGCTCTGAGATCTGCTTTTCCTTCCTTATTTTCCAAAGCTCAGATGTTCCCTGGGCCCATCCAGCGGGCAGGCAGGAAGGTTTGGCTGGGGAGGGGGATGTGGGTGGGCAGCCCTGGCTGCACCCAGCCCCCAGAACATCCTGGGGCAGTTCAGGTGCTCGTGTCACCAAACCAGGGTAGCCCCTGGTGGCCCAGGTGCCCAGGGCTGCAGGAAAGAGGCTGAATGTGATTCTCCTTTAGTGCAGAAGAGGCCAAAACTCCCAGCGTGGTGATGGCAGCTGGAACATCACCCTTGTCCTCGCTGAGCACGGGCTGTGGTGCTCCTGCACTGGGGCAGGGAAGAAAATCAGCCACGAGCTGCTTTGTCCGTACAGAAACACAGAAATAATGATAATTAATTCTCCCCAAGTAACTTCACCCCTTACAGCCTACACACCAGGCTCCTTAGTCCTCACGTTCCTTCCTCATTATCACAAATTAACCCAAAGCTTCAGAGGGAGGAAAAAACCCCTCTGCTTCTCAACGATCCCTTTAGGAAAAGCAAGACAGGGACACTGCCTTCATACTTTGGGGAAACTGAGGCACAAAGCAAGCAGGGTGGAGCTCCTGATAGCAGGGAAGGGTTTGCCCAAGGGAAAAACATCACAGAAATGGATTTCAGTCCTCAGCAGGGTTCACTTGAAACACTGGTGGTTCAGGACCACCACGCCCAGCACAGTACTCCGTTTGTCCTTCCTCTGCTTCAAGGGTGGCTCCTGTGCCCTGCCAAAGAGCGTGGGATTGTCAGCAGGGGTTTCTCCTGCTTACCTATGGAGGTTTCTAATTAGCCAGGTTGGGATGTTGCTGGGAGATGGGCGTTCCTTGCTGAGCACAGACCTGTCCCCAGCAGCAAGGAGGGGCGGGAGATGACACCACCAGGGATCCAGGGACTCCTCCTGAAGGACAGGGGCTGGGGACACTCAGCTTGGCCAGGGGGCTCAGGGAGCAGGTTCAAGTCCCTGTGTGTTTTCCCCAAGCCTGGCTCCAGGCAGCCACTCAGGGAGCTGGCACAGCACTGCCCAGGCAGATGGGGAAGGATGTGTTTCCACTAATCTGCCCCAATCTGGATTATTTTTCCAAATAAACCTCTGTTCCCAGCTGTTTTAAGCAAGTTTTTGGCACGCTGGGGACAGGTGGGATTCTGGGGATGAGGGAGAAGCTGGCAGGGGTGGAGGAGATGGAGGGGATAACATCTGCTGGGTGTCCCTGCGCCAGCAGGCTCCCATCATCGGCACAGAGAGGGGAAGTGGATATCTGAGGTGGCTTTGGCAGCACAGCACCCAGATCCTGAGGCTGGGATCATCCACGGGGCCTCGGGCCTTCGCTGATGTTTGCTCCTATCAAAAGCCAGTGGAAAATAACTTGTGTTCAGGGCCTGGTCCCTGAACCCAAAGCAGAGCTGGGATCTGCTGCAGCTCCTGTCAGGATCACACAGCCCAGAAGATGCCTCTGGTGCTGGCTGTCCAGGCTGATCCACGTCAGCCAGTTCTGGGGGGTTTGGGGAGCTCCCAGGGAGGCAGGATCCCCCCAGGGCAGAGCAGAGCAGGCCTCTGTCCTGCCTAAGGACACACGGGCACAGGCAGCCAGCAGAGCTGCTCCTCCTCACGGCACGTGCCCCAGCCACTCGCCAGCCTGACATTTACAAATCCCTATTTTTAGATGATCTTCATCACTTCTAATTGTTCAGGCTGCCCAGCCTCAGAAATGCTGCTCTGCATGGGCAGGATGGATCCCTGAGGCCACTTCTCTCTTCCCTGTGCCTCAGTTTCCCTTTTGGCAAGCTGCGGTTGTGGGTCTCCCTGTGACTCCGGGGACCAGGTTTTGGGGCTGTTGGTTCCACTCCCACCCCAGGCCCTCAGGTGGGATTTCAGGTGCTCCAGCAGGCTCCATACACCCGGGCAGCACTGCTCAGCTTTCCCAGAACAGGACAGCAGGGAGCACCCAGCTCTCAGCCCTTCACCAGCCACGTCCTCCCCCAGCAAGAAGCAGCCGAGCAGGGTGAATCCAGGAGAGACTGGCTCCAGAGAGCCGAGCCCAGGGACAGCCCACACGGGCTGGGCTCAGCCCATTGGTAATTAATTTAGTTACTGAATTAACATTTAAATTGACAAGACCTGAATGGGAAGCCAGCACTGCTGCCTGCCAGGACTCATCAGCTTCCAGCGACCCTGGCTGCTCCCTGGTGGATGTCCCCGGGTCCTGGTGCTCTGCCAGCAGCACCGAGGGACCCTGGGGCCTCCAGGAGATGCTCTGCTCCCCCACGCTGCTCCCACGAGCCCCGAGGAGGCTGGACCAGCCCAGCCGTGCTGTCCTGGAAGAAATGTCTGTGTTCAGCAGGGACAAGGACAGCAGGTGCCAGCCCTGGGCTCCCCCTCTCCCTGCTGAAGTGCACCCCAGCCCTCAACTGCTGGGGTCCTGCCTGGGCCTGGCCCTTGGCTGTCCCCACACTCAGCTGGGAGGAGGAGAGGGGCCCAGGGAGAGCAGATAACACAACAACAGGTACACAGGATCCTCCAGGATGAAGGCTGCAGCCATCACTGAGGGGCCACTCCGGGTCCCCATCAGCCCCAGGGACACCCTCCACCATCAGGGAGATCTCAGTGCCATCAAGAGGAGGAGGCTCTGAACAGTCTCTTGTTCCCGGGCCTTATCCAAGTGGCACACGGATACCCCTCCAAGCCCAGCTCAGCTGCTGGGGCAGAAGTGTTTGGCTAAAGAAGACAAAGAAACCTGGCTTGAGACTACGAAGGGAATAGTTTATTACCTATAACACTTCATTCAGCTAAATCCACATAGCAGTACACAGAAAGTCTTCAGAAAGTGCAAATTCTCACTCTGTACTTGTAATACGCCCTAGTTTTACAGAACAGACATCAGGTAAACAGCAGTACAGATCAGAACTCCCCAAGGTTCCAGGCAAGGGGAATGATGCAACTTGAGATACTTCAGTCACCTGTACAAAGCCATTCTTGAGCAGAGGGAATCAAGCTGGACTCTAACCACCCAGGTGCCACCATGCAAGGAGCCCCCTCTTAGTAGGGGAGAGGACAAAAAGGGGGAGGGAAGACAAAACAAAGTGATACCAGCTTTAAAATCAGAGACCATCCAGGTGCTTCCTAAGGCAGCACACACATCCCACCCTGCCCAAGGGACAGACCCCATCGCTCCTCTCCTGGCTTCCACCAGTGTCACACGAACACTTCTGCAAGGAAATGGGAGCTGGAATCCCCAACACCCTCGGGAGCCTGGCACACAAAGGGAGGGTGCACAAAGTGCTACCTGAGCAACAGCAGGGATGTGGGCATGCAGGTAACCAACCACCAGAGCCCTGAACTCTGAGAGCCCCTGTTCCACAGACACACAGCTTCACCAGAGATGAAACCTGTCACAGCCAGGGGATAAATCCCAGCCCTCTGGATTTTATCACACACTCAACCCAACACACTGGCTGTATGACCACAGCTCCAGCCACTGCCCAGCCTCTGACAAGGTGTGTTTTACCTGGAAGCACCTCAGAAACAACATCCACAGTGTCTCCTTTGATCTGTGACCTGCTTTCTGCTCAAGTCAGAAAAGCCTTTGTTCTCATCTGAGAAGTGGGAAAGAACAGCTGACAACTCAAGGAAGGCTGTGCACAAACCAAGTGAGCTCTACCACGATGCATTACAAAGTTACAGGGCAAGGAAACGAGAATTCCAGTCCTTCACAGTAACAGGAGTAAGGGATGCGAGATCAGAGGGAGGAGATAAAGGAGTTCCACAAACGGAACAGTATAAATATATCAAACAGTTCCAGTACAGTAGGAAAACAACAGTAGCAGCAGTTTCAAAACAGCAAATAGTTATTATACCCTGAAAGTACATTCAACACGTTGTGCCTGCTGCTGTCCTCCCAAAAGCATCACTACAGCTACAGCTCCCTGTCAGACCTACCCATGGGGAAAACCCCAGACACAAACCACCCCACAGCTGGGTTTTCTTTAATTAAACATAGACTATGAACAGTTACCAGCTTCTAACAACGCTTCTTTGCAAACATTTTCTCCGTTTCTAGCACTTGCCTACTGACACAAAGCAGATCTCTGGGAAGCTGCAGATTTCTGCTCTTTGCAGGAGCACAGCCATCACTCACAAGGCGTGACTGCTACAGTAACACACAGCTGGGCTCAGCACACACACACACTATGCTTTTTACAGTGTTTGTTCACAATTATGTCCCAAGTCACTTGTTCTCTTCACTGCCTGGAGAAGAAAATCCTCAACGCCTCAGGGTTTACTCTGCTGCCAAAGGAAGGAATGGCAAAGCTCCTTCATGTTCAGTGCAGTGGGGATCCAGATCTGCACCTTTTTTGGGAGAGCTGAAGGCAAAGCAGCAGTCAGAAATGCCTTCCCAGCCCTACCCAGCAGAGACAACAACAAAAGCATCCTCTGAGTGTATCTGGGTTTGCTGTTTCCCCCACCACATCAGTCAAATGTACAATCAAGGTAAAAAAAAACCCAAGCTTTTGGCATTAGATACATTTCACTCACTGGCAGAACAATTTGGAGATACTTTCTCCTAAAATAAAAAAAAAAATAAATAAATAGCAGTGACAGGTCAGAAGTTGTGCAACACAGACCTTCTCTAGTACATGTACATTCATAGACACTGAAATACTTCTCCATGGATATAGTGCAAAGCTGCTGGCAGCAGGAAACCCCCAGACCTCAGGGCTCTCTGAAGCCATGGAGAGGCAACACACACAAACCTACCCTGCGCCATCCTGTGGCATCCAGCTGCGAGGCATCAGCAGAGGGAGGATGGATTTGGAGAGGCAACAATAGTGGCAAAACAACAGCTTGAACTCCAGGGCACCGTGGGGTCTTCTCCCATCATCTCCACGCAGATAAAACCCAGCACTGAATTGCTGCTGCTTCTCTTCACTTGCTGCCAGTGACAGCGGGGAGCTTTCAGAACCAGCTCCCCTGTGCCAGAACAGGGCCTTCATTGCCCAAAATCCAATATAACCACAAGGTGAACTTGAGTATTGGTTTGGGTTGTTTCTTTGGAAAATGTGATTACAAGTCCCACTTGCTACTTGAGCAAAGGGAGAAATCAAATGAGAGAAGATGTTAAAAATTTACCCTTAAAGAATAATAGTATTTTCCAAGTGCTATTCTAACGAATTACCTGACAGGACATCACAGAAAAAAAAACTGAAGAAAAAAAATCACAATTTAGTAACTGTGTTAGTCTCACCTTCACTTTCTTCCTTGGTTTGGTTTTCTTTTCAATGCACAGACAATATAAATACAGGCCAGCAAAAACTAAAAAGTCACTGACTAGCATTTAAATCAAGTCATGAATACAGAAAATCAAGAAAGCTCAAGACCCTTCAGAGATGTGGGACAAAAAGCAGCTACAGAGCCTTGGGCAGTCAGAAGGGGCAATTTTACCAAGGAATGACCAAGTTCCTGCTCCTTGGGAAGCCTTGGAAAGGCACCAGGCAATTCCAACCCCAAGCTGCAGCTGTTGCCACTATTGTTTCACTGCCAATTGTTTTAAGACACACACAGGACAGCTACAATGCCCAACAACACCTTTACCAACAGAAGAATTCTTAAGTAGCTGAAAAATTTGCCTAAACAAGAAATGCTGAGCTCTGCTTCGATGCTTTTGTTAGTGCAGACCTGTATGGAAGGTCTCTGGGCTGCAGGGAAGAAGCAGCCTTTGTTGTCAGTTTGGAGTGATCACTCCTTTAAAACTTCAAAACCTTTTCTCACACACACAAAAAAAAAGAGGCGTGTCAGGTACCTGAACTGAGTTTAAGACAAGATGTAGCAGCTAAGCTCAGCTGCCTCAAAGGTACTCGGGCAGTTCATTTCCATTGGTGTGGGTTAATTAAACTTTTGGTCAAAAGAACTGAAAACTGCAACAATAAATCCCACCCTTTCCTCTGACCTCCCCTCCTTGTCCCAATTTGGTGAAAAGCCTGACAAAAGAATGCTTCTTCTGTACAGAAAAAGAACGCAGCTGTTTCAAACACACACACACACAGATGAGACTGGTTCTGCTCCTGGGTCCTTGTTTGCACGCCGTGCCTGCTCCAGCCCGGGCTCTACGCAGAGCGCCAGGTCAGCCCGTTCTTGGCAGGCTCCAGGAAATTCTCAATCAGAGCCTCTATCAGCTTCTGCAGCTCTTCTTCCAGCACACTCCTGTCACTGCAGGAAAGAGCAGGCCCAGGTCAGAGGTCTGGGAAATGCCCCAATGCAAATAAATATCCAGCAAGACCTGATGGGGATGCACTTGCTCTGTGGTGTTTCCTACCCCTCCAGGTGTAGAGACTCCTGCTTTAACAAGCTCCTGTTCAGCAGGATTATCATGGAATAAGAATGGTTTGGGCTGGAAGGGACTTTAAAAGGTGGTACCCAGAGCCCTCTAGTGGCCATTTTCTCCTTTAATTAAATTAATTTGAATTAATGCTGCAATAATCATTGCCCAGAGCAGCCCCACCCCTGGGAGTGTCCAAGGCCAGGCTCCTGGAGCAACCTGGGATAGTGAAAGGTGTCCCTGCCCATGGCAGAGGGCTGGAACAAGGTGGTCTTTAAGGTCCCTTCCAACACAAACCATTCCATGATTCCATAATCATGAAGAAGAGGTTTCTGTGGTGCAAACACACCCTGGATTTCCCCCCACACACTTTTAAACTGGAAGTGGCTCAGCCCAGGTGAACAACACCTGGTTGCTCTCCTGCAGCTCAGGGCAACACACAGCAGATTCCCAAAGGCAGTGGGAATGCCCCTGGCTGCAAGCACACTCACCAGCAGCAGCACAGCCTCAGCAGGGAGAGAACAGCCTGGATGTGACACTCTGGACCCGCTGACAGGGTGAGGGTTTGGTCACAGGCTGGACTCTGACTTCAGAGAGCTCTCCAAGCCTAAACAATTCCGTGATTTTGTCACCTGAGCACTTTCTATAAGTAACTGGGGAACTGGGTTTGTTAGAGAAGCCTGCTGCAGCAGAGGCTGAGAGCCCCCTCTGGGTGTGCTGTGAGGGCAGCAGCAGGGCTGGGGACACTGACCTCTGTCCGGGCAGAGCACACATCTCGGCGTAGTACTTGATCTTGGGCTCGGTGCCACTCGTGCGCAGCGTGGCCACGCAGCCGTTCTGGAAGGTGAACGTGATCATCTGGCTGCTCTTGCTCACTGGCAGCACCTGCAGAACAGCAGCAGCCCCTTACTGCCCCTGCAGCAGCAGCTGGGAGCCCAGGAGCTGCAGCAGCACTGGGCTCAGCGAGTGAACAGAGGCCAGTGTGTCAGAGTAACCACCACTGTTCCACATCTGCCTCCTCCCCCGTGCACTTGGGTTCCTGCATCCCTCCCCTGCACTCAGGCACTCACCGACTTGTGGTTCAGCTGGCTGCTGTCATAGCCCGTGGTGATGTCTCTGACATGCAGGATGCTGTAAGCCCCACAGCACTTGGGGTACAGCTGGGGGCCGTCGAAGTTCCGCAGCCGCTCAAAAATCCTCTTGATGGTGGCAGGGTCATAGCACAGGAAATAGGAAGTCTTGGATATGTGGTACCCATACCTACGAGCAGATTGATGCTTTCATTGTAAGATTCAGAGGGTTTTGGCTCATTTGGTACCCAAAAGATCTCAGTACAGGGTTCAATTTAGACAAACACCACCCTTGTTTTATTGCTGGGATTGCATCCCTAGCCATTCCTTCCTGCTCTGTTACAGATCCCTTCTGGCAGTGGGAAGCCATTCCCTGTGTCCTGTCCCAAGTCCCTCTCCAGCCCTCCTGGAGCCCCTTGTGATATCTGCTGTGGTGGGCTGTAATCCATCCTACATCAAAAAACCCCACAACTTACAATGAGGAAGCATCTGAGGGACACAAACATTGATTTATATTTAAATAAATATTCCTTAGATGATTGCCAGCTCTAGAACAGCAGAGCAGAATATTGTAATGAAAAGCACCACTCACATTTCATAAATGTCAACGAGTTTCTGTGCCAGGGTCAGGCCCTGGCCCTGCAGGTAAGTTGCCATCTCAGCAATGACCACAGCTGCACTCACTCCATCCTTATCCAGCACTGATGTGCCACACATAAAGCCTAGGAAGAAAAAAGGGATGGTGGAGAAATAACCTGGCAGATTATCACACTGATTTACCTGACTGAAGCTCCAACCTTCGATCCTGGAAAGGAAAATGGGCCAGTACATGGAAGCTGCTTTATTGCTGCATATGCAGCAGAAATCTAATGATTTCTCAACTAATCTATTGATTTGGGGGGTTATAGGGCTGGAAAGATAAGCAAACACCAGAATCAGCAAGTCAGATACAATTTATCACGGGAGTTGGCAGGTCAATTTGATGAGAGCAAAATATCAGTGCCATTAACTACTAGGATAAAAATAATGTACTTTTTCTGTGTGTTTTATTTCATAGCTAAGATCAGTCCCTCCTAGTCACACTCCCCCCTCAGTCCTAAACAGTTTAAAGGGATACCAGCACTCATACCAATAGACTCCTCAAATGCAAAGAGAACTTCTTTTCCGTTGTCTAGGAGATTTTTTACTCTGCTTCCAATCCATTTAAAACCAGGGAGTGTTTCCTAAAAAAGGGGGAAGAAAAAAGGAGTGCTTAAAATACGTATTTTCAATTTAGAGTCAAAGAAAAGAAGTATAGGCCACTGGTCACTTCAGACTGAAAAAAAAACCAAACAAAAAAACCAAAACACCAAGGAGAAAATATAATGATATAATCTGAATTTTAGTGTCAGTGGGAAAGACTGCTGCAGAGTCAAAACTCTAAAGCTAAAGGATGTTTTTCTGTTTTTTTTTTTTTTGAAGTGATTTCCTTAAATTTAAATCAAATTAATTGACAAGCAGAATAGGGATAGTAAAGAAGCATCAGACAAGTAATATCCTCTGTTTTATGAGGAGTTCAAGGCAAAAAGCCACTGGAAAGGATTTTCCTAGTGGATACTCAACTAGGACACGAGTACCAAACCAAGGAAAAAGTGTGTCAGGGACTGTGGTGCTCAGATCCCATCAGATCATCTGTGCTGCTCATCAGATGAGGCACGGTTATTCAGGAGGAAAAGCTACAGAAATATAAAATAACACTTTTAGCTGCTGGGAGGGGAGAGCGCTGTTCTGCGGGTTTTACATAAATCATGCAAAAGCAGTCAAAAGCTTGGAAACAGCTTTTCTTGGAGAGAAGGAAGTTACAAATAACAAGGAGGGGGAGCTTTTAGAGAAGGCCGAGAGGTTGTGTAAATTCCCAGCTTCTCTTTTTCTTTCAGTCAAGTATGTCCTTTTTCAATTAAGAAAAAACAAAAACCAAAACAAGCAGTATTTAGAGAGAACCAAATCCACTACAGGGAACTGACATCACCCTGATTATCTGGCCAGTCACTCAAAATGGTTTTCAGAGTTCCTTTCAATTTTAAATTCCTCATTTTTTGGCAAAACATTTATTCCTATTGCACATGGTTTTAATTAAGGCATGTATAAACGAGGCCTGGCCCTTTGTATGTTTGTTGTATGATTTCAGGCATTTACCTCTCTTCTGGCTAACATCCAACAGAAATCAGATTTAATTTGGATGCAGGAGCTAAGCTGTCAGTCTGGGGGGAACACCCCCCGTTTCTTTTCTAGAAAGTTCTTCACAAAGCTACATATTAAAGATCTGAACACAGGCGTTCCTCTGCCTGAAGTAAATCCAAAATCAAAACCCACTGGCACGGGGCACCTGAAGGGCCATCGTGTAACCTCCAAGTACTTCTTAAAAACCTACCAACACTCAGAGTAAGCAGGGCAGGCTGCACAAACCTCCCTTCTCTCACACAGAAGGACTCCAGATAACCACAGCTAAGGTATTCCCATTATCTGCAATTCAGGTGTTCATTCATGTCCCTGGGAGTGAGCTTTGCCCAGCTGATTCCCCAGTCCCAGAACACTGAGGAGATTGAAATCAGGCTTTGTGTGGGTGAAAGACCATCCTCTTTGAGCTGAATCCCTCAGAACTCCCAGCCAGAAGCCTGGAAGTCCCCTGCCCACTTTTCACCCCGTGAGGCCACCAGCAGAGGTTCAGATGGAGACAGCCCCAAAACCACACTCACCTCAAAGTGAAATCCCTCTTTAAGTGCAATTGCCCTCAAGATCTTGGAGGAGACTGTGGTTGCCAGCATGTAAACATTCCTCACATCAGCATCCTGGGAGCAGTTCTCCTTCCAGCAGGAAAACATCCACCAGCCAAACAAGGCTGCCAGCTCATTGCCTGTGAACACCTTCCAGCAGCCACTGTGGGGAGAGGCAAGGTGAGGATTTCTCAAGTCACTGAATACTAAAAGAGGCAAGGTGACGATTTCTGCCAGCTCTGAACACCCAGAGGGGCAAGGTGAGGAGCTCTGCAGACACTGAACACCCAGAGAGGCAAGGTCAGGGCTGGGGGAGAGGAATTCTGCAGTCATTGGACAGGGGATGTGAGCACAGCACTGACAAGCTGCTCTAGGCAAAGCCACCCTACTGACAGACTCCACAGCTATCACACCTGAAGGATTTACAAGCCCAGAGCCCAAGGACAACCCCAGGGTCTCCTCTCTGGCTCAGCTTGGATGACCCAGCAGCAGGAGAGCAGTCTAGAATTGATCCACACAGAGCAGCCTAGGCAACCTGAACATTGCAGTCAGGCAGGGCCTGCTCAGCTTTTACTTACACAACCATCAGAACTGGGCCTGTCAGTGGGAGAAAAACAACTTCTGTTCAATATGAGCAAGCAGGGGAAAACAAAGGATTAAAACTACAAACAACAAAACAAAAAAACCCCACTCCACCAAAGAAGCCCATGACAACCACCAAGGAAGGTTTGCCTGATATAAATGAAAACACAGCAAACAAAATTATTTCACCGTCTTCAGTAACCACTCAGTTTTCAGCTCAGCTTTATTTGGCCATTTACTATTACACCAGTAAGTATTTAATCTACTCTTTGATGGGTGAATTGATTTAAAATGCATTTGGAGCAGTACCAAAGGATAAAACTAGAAGGAAAAAGGAAAAGAGTGGATTGAAGGCCTGTGCCTGGCAACTATTTAGTAATGTTCTGTGACTGTCACCACCTTTTCTGCAGGAAGACATAAGAAAGGGTCCCACCACTTACTTTTCCTGCTGTTCTGCCACTGCCAGTCGATCTGCATCTGGATCAGTGGCCACCACTACTTTGGCACCTTCCTTCTCTGCAAGCCTCAGTGACAGCTCCTGGTGGGAGAAGGAGGGGACAAAAAACACCAAAACATAAGAGTAAATAAACCCACAGCCTTCCTAGTTACACCTAACATCCAGTGAAAGAAAAACCCCCCATGGATTTCCCATTGTGTCAACACAGCTAAAAGCAGGTTCCCCCTGTTCTCTCTCTGTTTGTTTTTCCCCTACAGAAATCAATTAATTAAAAACCAAAATACCAGCACAGATTCTCCCTCTTCAGGATTGGGGCACTTGACAGTAGAGAAGTCAGGGTCTGGGTCTTTTTGCTCTGGAACTGGAATGGGGGGCTGGAAGCCAAAGGCTTTGAAAGCCAACTGCACGTAGTCATGGCCAACGCCGTGGAAAGAGGTGTGCACAAACTTCAAAGTGCTCTGCACGTTCAGCTCCCTGGGGAGGAAACACAGCTTCAGCAGGAGCTCAGCTCTCCAACAAGACTGTTCTCATCAGGGAAAGCAAAGTAAGCTGCAATTCCTCTGTGTACTGCTCTGCTGATTCCTGCATTAATTTCAAAGGAATCAGTCAAAGTGCTTATTTTGCACTAGAAATCGCTGGGTTGAAGCTGCTTCTCCTGGAAAATGAAGTATTTACCTTCTGCTGAAACAGATCAAAGTCTCCCAAGAATAAACTGTTGATTTCTACATCAAACTCAAGCTCTTCCACCACCTTAAAATATTATTCCAGCTCTGCTTCATGCCATCCATCCATCCTCCTCTCATTCACATCCTCTGCCCCACCTAACCTTTAGACTCAATCTATTTTATGCACGTGCACTTTGCTTTTACTCTGCATTTCTGCATTTTACTCAGAACTCTCAGAGCACATTCACTTGCATTAAATGGTTTCCACTGGGATGTTTCACAGTACCTTAATCCCAAAGGCAGCTGCTTTATTCTCAACCTAATGGTTTCACCCTAAGGATGGTGACCCTTGAATTTGATGACACCCCAGAGAACACAGGGAAGCGTGTCTGCAGTCAGTTTTTCCCACATGCACCCACAGCTTACTTAAAAACATACCTCAGGTACCTTTTGCTGTATACAATACCTATGATAGCAGATCTTTGTCAGATCCTCCATGTAGCTGTCACAAATTTTCTTCAGAGGATCCTGTCTGAGGGGACTGGTGTCCACCAGATTTTCATTCCAAGAGCCGCTCCATGGTTCAACACACTCTTCTATGCATTTTATAATTTCCTTATCGTGAGGAGAGGTGATCTGTGCTCCATTTTCCCAATAAACCTGGGGTAAGAGGAAGGAAAACAAGACACAGTTTATTTGCAAAGGTTATGAACCTGATAAATTCTTTTAGCTAAAGGATCCCACCTACTTTGTGCCTGAGCCATACAGAGAAGCCAGCATCTGACTGGCTTGATTCTCAAGACATTTGGAGTCATCCAGCATGAACCTCTGAGCTCACAACTGATAAATGGAGCTAACACAGCAACACAACTGTTTTCATAAAAGCTGGTGTTGAAATATCAGGATGTGAGAAACCAAAACCGGGCACTTGTATCTGGGAGTGCTGTGCAAACTGTAACAGTGGGAAAACATCACCTTCCCCAAGGCTGGCATTCCTCCGGAAAAAGGAACACAGCTTGGGTTTGAACCCAAAGCAAAGCAGATAAGCAGTGTGCCAAGGTCTGTGTTTTTCCACAGCTGAACAACCCTAATCTCTCAGCTGGAAACACCCTCCAGAGTGGAAACTCCGTATCTAACCTCAGCTATAATAAAGCCTTTGTTAAAGATTTAGAGGCCAGTTTTCCCACACTCTGCTGCCAACAGCAAGGCTGAGCTCACAGTGCAGCCTCTGCTCAGATCATCTGCCTCTGGGTTTGTCACCTCCAGTTCACATTGCCCAAAACCTTCAGAAGCTGCTGAAATCCACAGGGGAAATTGTGAAAGATTAAACAGCTCTCGGGAAAGACTAGGAAACACACCAGGATCCTGGCAAAAGTAAACCAGGAAACACACCAGGGTCCTGGCAAAAGTAAAATGCCATTCACTTCTTTGTAAACTGACTATATGTTTGTAAACTTCTGGTATGTTTGTATCAGAAGACACAAACACAAAACTGCTTCTTGACAAATGAAGCACCTGGGAAATTCCTGTGGCTTCTCTCCCCACTCATTGCTCCAGCTCAGCAGAAACAAAGGCTGGTGAAGAACTTCACGACGTGTTCCAGGGAAGGCAAGAACAGTTCAATCACTCCCAAGAGCTCTCTCTGCCTTTCCTCACACTGCCATCGCTCACTGACCTGCCACAGGGCTTCTAGAATGCTCAGCTAAAGTTGAGAGTTTAGTTCAGTTCTTATAGAGCTGAGGAGGGAAATGCTCAGTTAAAACACTGCACTTGCTATTGTGGATGGTTTTATCGTCCCAAGCTTTCCAAGGGAAGCCACCCACCCCCCTCTTCAGTGCCCAGAAAACCAGGGCAAAAATCTAATAAAACCAATGCTACTGTGTTTTATTAATCCACTCTTCAATCATTCCCACCTTCAGCACAGTCCCCTGCTGTGTGCATGAATCCACCTCAGTTCTGGCTTAGTTTTAAAGTGAGTTTTAAGCCTCAGCAGCCTCACACAAATTGCAGGGGCACTTCTTCAGCTGCTGATTAAACTCTACGGAATGTCACTGCAGATTCAGGCTCAAGACACACAAACTGTGTGCTCTTATGCCCTCATCACAGATGAGTGTGTCAGGCTGTAGAAGGATTAATTATTTCACACAACTTATCCTTCTAATGGACACACACACATAAAGGGGAGCCCTGGCACGGGCTGCCCCATCCCAGAGGGTTCCAGGGCCAGGCTGGACAGGCTGGGAGCAGCCTGGGCTGCGGAAAGTGCCTCTGGCTGGGTGTCAGGGCTCACCTTGTAGCCGTTGTCCTCCTTGCGGTTGTGCGAGGCAGTGATCATCACCCCAGCCACGGCCCCCAGCTGCTGCACGGCGTAGGGCTGCAAGGGAACCAGAGACAGCTCAGCCCAGCTCTGCCACACACCCTGCACCAGCACCCAGGGGTGCCCTCAACCCTGCAACAGCCCAGCTGGAAACCACCAGCACAGCGCTGGTGCTAACGCTGGTCCATAAAAAGCATTCTTTACATCAATTACAAAAATGCAATCCTCAAGTGGCCAACTGAAAGCCTACACTCAGATTACAGGAGCCCTTGGAAACAGGACAAAGGGATTCACAGAAAGGCTGGTTGGAAAACAAATCGCAAGTTTCTCCAGGCATTCCAGTCCTCCCCTCAAACCAAGATCCACAGAACACAGAGCACCCTGGAGCAGCTCATGGAATACAAGCAAGCATTTAAAGCCATGCAAGGAAAAGCTGCTGTGACTAGAAGAGCCTGTTTTTGAGATAGCAAAAGCAGAGGCACTGAGAAATTTGGTGACATCCTTGTTACAGCCTCCTTGAGGAGCCAAGTGTACCAAGCAGCCTCTATTTTTCTGTTAAATAACAGAATTTAAGGAAACTGCTAGCTCTCTCTTTCAGTAAATTCAAATACTCCCATAACTGTGTGGTGCAACAACAGGACAAGAAGGTGACTCACCACAAAGGGGGTAGGGACATAGGTGGAGAAGAAGTACACAAGCACATCTTTTGCCAGCAGGACTGCTGCAGTGAGCTTTGCAAGCCTACCAACAGGAAAAAGAAAATATTCAGTCACCCCAGCCCCCCAGGGCAGCCCAACAGCCAGATGGAATTCCTGCCACCTCCAGGCACTTGTTTCCTGAGGCATTCCACTGCTTTTTGGCTTAGAGTGGTGTCCTACAAATTGCACAGTCAGGGTCAGAGCTCTCAGGCTGCAGAATCTGAGCCAGCACAAGGCACTGCAGCCCCTCCTTGAAACCAAGCAGATACCCCACACACAGAACAGAACACCCATCCTCTGCTCAAGGACAGAACCAGCCTCCCAGAGAGTTTGAAGGGCCAGATGTGTGCAGCAGCAGGTTTGGGAAGGGATTGGGTATCCTACACAGAGCTCGTCTTCCAGCCCTGCTCAGCAGCTGCACACAATGTCCAGGAAGCAGAGCTACTCCTAAAATACATTTCTGCAGAGCAGCACCCCTCATTCCAGACTGTTCAGGAACAGGAACAGTGCCCATAGTTCTAAGCCTCACTCTATTATAAACATGCCCTTTCAAGCACCAGGGAGGCTCATTCTCTTCCAGGTAACTGATACCAAACTTCTTTTGCACAGCTCAGGAGATAAAGGGAAGCCTCAGAGGCAAAAGAGAGGAGATATTAAATGGTGTAAGCTCACCTTGCTCTCATAGACAAGCACTAGTACTGACTTCCCTCTCTTCATCAGCAGCAACCCAAGTCTCACTGACTCAGAACTCCCCTCCAGCACCTGCCAAAAGGCACCTGAAACCACCTGGAAGGGTCTGAGAGCTCAGCTGGGAGCTGAAGCCACTGAGATTCTGCTTGGTTCACACCAACTCAGTTTCAGGACACAGCTGGGTGACCTGCCATCCCCTGGCTCTGCTGCCCACACAGAGCTGGGAAAGCACCCTGCTCCCACTGGGAACACTCTTTTGGGAGAGCTCAGCTGGATTCCAGCTCTGCAAGATCCCAGGGACAGGAGAAACACACAGTCAGGAACTGAGGTGCTGCTGAATCACCTCTGTGACCATCCAGGCTCAATCCCGGGCTCTGGGGGCTGAAAAGGAGCATAACTCTTACAGCTCCCCATTTTCAGACTGTGCCTAACCCCCACAGTCTGGGGAAAAATGGGCCACACATCCCAGGGGAGAGGAGAGACTCACTGCATTCTGTGCTCTACCACACCAGGGACTTCTTCATCCCCAAAACATTAAATACTACTGAATTTAAAAAGGAAAAGAACTGTTAGTTACAACAATAGCTACAGTAATTAACTCCTCCTTACCAAAATACTAATTAGCTGCTGGGTTGGCTTTTTTGCACAGCCAACCAGGTGTTTTTTGCCATCACCACGCGGGTTTTTCTCCCCAGTGACAAGGATTAAGACTCCTTAGAGAATTCAGGAAGCAGTTGCCTCCCCTTTCCTTGCAAAGAGCACAGTGTGCCATTGCTGGAAGCCCACATTTTAAGCACTGCAGGTAAAATCCCCTCAAAGTGAGAATACACAGGGTTACAGCAGACTGCAGGAGGAATTACCCTCCCGCAGGCAAGCTTAAACCAGGTGTGAAACACCAGAGAATGACAGTGTAACAAGTGCATTAATAACGGGTTTCCAGCTGGATGTTGATACTCTGAATTTACCTTCATGTTCAAATTTCCCTCCAGGCACATTAAGCCTAATGTTCTTGTGCATTTAATCTGTAAATTCTCTGGTGGACAGTAAGCAGCCTTACACTCCTCCTTTGCTGGCAAACTGGCAGCACAAAGGATTTAGTCCCAGCCTCTCCTCACTGCTGTTCCAATGGAGTAAGGGAGAGGAAGGAGTGTGCCCAGCTCATCCCAAGCAAAAAGAGAAAGTGCTGAGAGGACAGAACGCATTTAAAGCCACAATTTCATTTCTAGTCTTGCAAATGTAATCAATACTCATACTTCTTACTGCTGCAGTTGCTGGTGACCTGACCTCGTGTGTCATATCCAACAACAAAGCCTCTCTGCTTAAAGTCTGCAAAGTTCCTCTCCAGGTATTTGTAGATCCCCTGGAGAAAACAAAACAAAAAGGAAAAGGAGAATTAGCTGGACTGCAGCACACACAAACACTGAAGGGGATCTTGCACAAAGGATGGATAATGTCAGTAGGCAAAACACAGCTCAAACATATCAATAACAATAGTCACAAAAGCAGCTTTTCCCCCCAGTGTTCACTGAAAGAAAGCAAGTACCCAGAGAAAGTGTTGTGAGAAATAAAAATGAGTAGGACCACAACAAACCCTCAAGAAGAAGACACTCATTTTCAATCCATACTGTGTTTCATTTATTCAAATCATCTTCAAGACTGAACTGAGAAAAATCCGTATTTTAGAAGCCCATCCCCTCAGGCAATGTAAGATGTGCCAGCCTTGTCTTTATCTCCCTGCCCGCAGCACAAGGCAGACATTTTCAACATTGTTTCCAAAGTGTTGGTCCTACATTTGCCTTAAAACCAGCGAATGCTTTGGGTGGGAAGATCAGCTCTTACTCCAGCCCCACGTCCCCCGCAGCCTTCACATCCATTCATTTCCCAGCCAGAATCTCTCTATAGATCCACCAGGGATCAGATAGGAGGGAAGCAGTATTGTCAGTGGAAGTTTCCAGAGGCTGCAGCTCCCCACAGTGACCGTCACAGAGCCACCACACTGATCCCACAAATACTGCCTCTCTCAGAGGGACAAGCTGCCTCTTGATGGGAGTGTGGGAGCTCTGTACCAGAACTAAACAGATTTTCCCCCCAGCCAGTACTTGGTGCAATCCTTCAGGATGTTTTTATCTGGGTATCTGGAAAGGCAGCCTGCCTCCTGCCCTGAATTCAGCCAGGATCCATGTTCTTAAGTGGCTTTGGCCCTTCAGAATCCTAGATTGCCAAGGCTGGGATAGGCCCTGGAGATCAGGTCCAAGCACGCACTCCAAGGATGTGCTCCAAAGCATGACCTGGTTTGCACAGAGAGAAGGATATATTTACTCTTGAAAATAAAGAGAGTTCTTTGGAAAGTGGCAGGTCTGGAGGCCGGGATCACCTGCCGCAGTCACCTTCACGCTGAACCCAAAACACACGAAGTGCTCACTCTGCCAAGAACTGCCCCTCACAGCTGCAAGGAGAGGAGAGAAGAATGGGGAAAAACCCTTCAAGCTGACTTGAACAACATCTGAAGACACGAACAGCAGATTTCTCATAGCAGACCCCTAATTTAGGCTAAGATCCTGTATGAAGGAAAACAGGAATGTCCTCACTTTCTGCTATGGAGCAGTTTGCTAAAAATCAGCCCCTCAAGCTCAGCCGGACTCCACAGCTGAGGTTAACTCAGTCCTTTGGGACTTGATATTCAAACATGGTTATGAAAGCTGCAGGAAATAAAAGTAAATCAATAAATGCCAGTGAGGAAGTGAATGCAGAGCCTCTCCACTGTCCAAACCCTCTGCCTGAGGTCACAGCAATCCTCTTCCAGGTGCCCCAAGGGCAGTCAGGAATTCCAGCACCTCTGGGGTTAACTCCTCTCTTGGAAAAGTTCCTCAATTTAAAGAATTTCTATTTCCCCTTAACAAGACTCAGGTTTTGATAGTGTCCCTAATTACTTCTGCTATTAAACCTCCACCACTTCTAAAGGAGGCACAAGTGCATCTCCTGGTGATAATTAATGGCTCATTAGCAGGTGTCAGCACTCAGATCTAAGCCAAAATACTCCTCAGGTGACTGAAGCATGACAATTGCCTCTCCCACTGCGTGGTTCAGGTGATTTCCTGATGCAAAATCCATGGAACAGAACAAGTCCACATCTACAGCATGTCCAGTCCCTTATGCTCAAGCTCAAAAGAGAAGTGAGGGGACAGTGATGGTATCAAGAATAAAACAAAGATTTTTGGTTGATGAAATCCAGAGAGGTAGGAACAGCTTTATAAAGCCCAGCACTTACATTTTTCATCTTTTAGCTTTGCTTTTTAAGCAGCAGGAAACCCCTTGATGCAAGGCTGGCTGGTTTTGTCACTGTGGAGATCAGTGACAGGTTCCTCTCCCACAAATAAAAGCACCTGGACATGCACCAAAGCAGGAAAAAACCCAGGGAATCAGAGCTTCACACGGAGTTTATGTACCCGCAGTTTTCAGCAGAGTTCACAGCAGCTGCTGAATATTCTGTACCTTCCTGGACCTGATTCCTTTTCATAATATCAATATAATCAAATCAGGTGAAGGTCAAATGAAAGAAAAATCAGCTCAAATGAAGGACACAGAACACACATGCAACTTCACTACAGCTTATTTTAACTGAAGGAAGTATTAATTACACCCGAGTCTGATATTTGACTGGCCATTTATTCCTGTCCCAGGAAAGGGCAAACCCAGGGAGCCAGGGCTGCCCATGCTCACAGCAGGACTGCTGCTGCCCTCAGCTTCTGAGAGTGCTCAAACAAAGCTGAAACCTGCTGCAGCTCACTTCAGAAACTGCAGGAAGTTCCAATCCACTTCCCAGAGGCCGCTTGCCCCAGCCTGATACGCAGCTCTAATAAACAACTAAAAATAGCAGCCGTGCAGAGGGAGCAGAGGCACACACCCTGGGCTGGAACTCCCAAAAACCAGCAATGCCCACGAAACTGAGCCTGCCAGCACATTCCCTGCCCAGCCAAAGGGAAGCTCTCCCTCTGTGCCAGCAGCCCCACAAAGGGAGCAGGCAGCAGCCAGCACCCCCAAACCCAGCAGCAGGGAAATCACTCGCAAAAACCTCTTCTGCTGCCAGGGAAACAGGGCTTTTCAGGGCAGCTCAGCTGCTTTCAACAATCCCACCACTGGCAACAAAATACTGACTCTTAAACCCCTTTTATCCCACTGCATCCAGAGTCCAGCTGGACCAGCCTTTGTGGCAGAGGAGGCTGGCACACCTGGAGCAGGAAGGGCAGAAGGGAAGGAAGCATCATGCCAGGATGTGTCCAGCTTGCAGGTCAGGCACCTAAAGGAAGCTTTTTGTTAGGGCCAAGGAGATACTGCAGAGCAAAACTGCCAGAGAGAAGGCTGGGTTTCAGCACAAAGCCTCCATAAACAGCACTGGAATTTGGCCTCTGCACAAGAGTGTGGGCTCCAGTTGTACAGTTCAGACAATAATGTCAAACAACTTTGGGGAGTCCCAGATGTTCCAAGTCCATCCCTCCACCCTGAGCCAACAGAAAGCGTAATTTTAGTCACATGTCCTGAGGGAGGTTGGAGCATCAGTCTGCAAAGAGAAACCAGCTGAAAAGTTTAGGTGCTCAGTATTAAATGAGAGGTTTTACCAACCCTTGCTAAACCATGTCAGAAAACACCTTTGATGATACTTTTTATAGAGATTGAGTGTATCTGTCAAAATAGGTAAAATTCAGAAGTTTTGTCATAACAAACATCTTATTGATTTCCCAAGCACAAAGGTCCCAAATATACCAAATATATCATTCTATTTTCAACAGTCAAGGTTACAGGTGGACACAAATAAACTGCTTAAGTATATTTAATATACTCAGTCCATATATGCCCACAGCTTGTGCTGAAAACAAAAGAAAAGGCTTGTTTGGTTGGGACTTGCTTCTTTCCTTTGGGTTATTTTTGCTTTTGAAATACTACAAGTATTTATATATCATACTACAAGTATTTATGGCAGCTCATAAGACTTCCAGCTTCAGGGCTGTGTAGCAGGCTGAGCACCGGCCAAATTCCAGCCCAGCCAAAGCTCTCCAAGCCACCTCATCTCTGAGCACAGAGCCCTTCCATGCCTGCCCTGGCTGCTGCATCCCAACTCAGGGCTTTCAGTAGGACCCCAGCTGATCCCAGCAGGATCCCAGCAGGATGCCCATGGGGCAGGGGCTCCCCCAGAGCCATGGCCAGCTCACCTGGGTGGACTGGATGACGGTGAGGTCGTTGATGTAGCAGAAGCCCGCGCCCATGGCCGAGCGCAGCCCGGCCGTGCCAAAGCTCAGGCGGCAGCACAGGCGCTCGCGCAGCTCCCGGTGCTTCCCGTCCTGCAGCAGGGTCTCAATCTGCTCCTTCGTCTTCTGGTTCTGCAAAAGAGATCGAGGCCTTCCTTCAGGGATGGAAATCAGGAGCTGAACTGGGTATGCTCATCAGTTTTAGGGAATTCCTAGGGCAAATCCCTCCTATCCTATAAAATGTGCGTGCACCGGCCTCCACTGTAACTAATTTCTCACATTCTTCACATATTATCATTATTAACAAAGGATTTGAGAGCTCTCTGCTGTGCTGATATGACTGTCTGCCCACTAGGACACCTCCCAGCCCCTCTGCATGAGGAGCAGAGACTTTGGAACAGGTTTTCCCAAGGCTGATAACACAATTCCATTCCCAATGTCTGCCCCTGGAGAACACACAGAAATCCAGACCTCGAAGCAGCATTTCCTTCCTCCCCCACCCACAGGAAACAGGCACAGTAAAACCCTGGAAATCACAGGATGGCTTGGGCTGGAAGGGACCTTGGAGCCCATTCCACAAGCAGGGACAGCTTGCACTGGAGCAGGCTCCTAAGCCCCCTCCAGAGTGGACAGGCTGGGTTCTCACCCACACTGATCCCCCTGCTCAGGCAGGATTTCCCCAAATCCACAGCACCACCTCAGCTTTGCACATCTCTGTTCCTCCTCATCCTGAATTAGTCTGGCCACCAAGCCACTCAGCCTGCCTGGCGGCAGCCATTGGGGACAGGACACTTCCCAGATCCCACCCGCCCACGGCACGGACAGAGGGAGAGGCAGTGCTCACACAGCTGGCAAAACAGCGGCTGCAGAGGGGCAAAGCACTGCTCTGGAGGCACCAGGGCTCCTGCACAGCGGTGCTGCCTCAAGCAGGGTCGCAAGGAAAGGTTAGAAAAGGCAGATGGAATCTGCAGGGCAGGGGTGAACTCCCCTGACATTTAAAGCAGAGGTCAGGCAGCTCCAGCAGCGCTGGGAATCACGCTCCAGACGGGCAGGAGGAGGCTCTGCAGGAGGACTGGCAAAGTGCTGGGAAAAGCACAAAGGCGGAAGCTGTGCACACTCACTGGGAGGAAAAATAATCCACAAAACTCACTGAGAAATCTGAAATTATCTCTGCAGCTTGACAGCAGACCCTGAACACCGGACACATGAATTTTAAATAACTTTTTATTACTTATTTTTCTCTGTGTGCTCTGAAATAAAAGGCAAGGCATTGTTGCCCAGGCTCCTGGATGGCCTGGCAACCAAAGCAAGGCATTGCTCACTACACAGCTCAACACAGGCCTCAAAGGAAACCACAACAATGGGGCACAAAAGACATCAAACTGCAAAAGTGAAAGTCTCTCTTTCAGCTGTTCACAGGCAGCCAACCAGAAAACAATTGACTGATGTGAAAAGAGTCTAAGGCAGGAGTATTGCAAACCTCATTTCACACTGGGACAGTGCATGGCTTGGCCTTAAACCACAGTTATTAAATTACACAGCATCCTCTGCAGCTTTTTAAGACACGCTGCACTGCTCCCCTGCAAAAACAGAACAGAAATCACACATTCCATGGTTCATGGAGCTCTGCAAAACTGAGGCAGCACTCCAGCAACAGCACAAACATTTCCTTTAAAAATAGATTTACTACAATTTTGGTCTGAAGCTAGTTAATGAATTTCCTAAGGATTAAAAATCCCAGCCTGGCATCACCTTTACTCCTTCCCAGACTCCCTTATCCCAGCCTAGCATCATGTTTACTACTTTCCCAGCTGCTTTATCCCAGCCTGGCATCACCTTTACTCCTTTCCCAGCCTCCCAGCCTGCCCTTTTCCCCTGAGCTGGAGTCTCACACCCCATGGCCCAGCTTCAGCTTCTTGCAACACCCAGCCTGGCCCTGAGCACCATCTGCCACCCTGACCTGGGAATTCCACAATGCTGCTGACACTTAACCCCACTGCAAACGCCCCCAAAAACCCCCAAGCCAGGGGTTCTGCTGGTTTGCTTGGCGGTTATGGAATCAGGTCACACAGCTGAAGGGCTCACGGGGCTTTTGTGGTGGTTCCTCTTCCCAAGAGCAAAAAAAGAAAATTTCCTTAGAGATTTTAGACCAAAATCACACCTTCAAACCACACCATCAGCACCACAATTTCTGTAAAAAATACAGACATTTGTTTATTTGACCAGCCTCCTCCAACACTTAGGAACACTTCAACTCCATGATACATGCATGAATAAATAGATGACACCTCTCTAACAGATATATATATGTTCACAATAAATCTGGGATACCTAATATAAATGTGTATCTAATAAATAGATGATACCAACCCAATATAAATGTGTATCTAATAAATAGATGATACCAACCCAATATAAATGTGTATCTAATAAATAGATGATACCAACCCAATATAAATGTGTATCTAATAAATAGATGATACCAACCCAATATAAATGTGTATCTAATAAATAGATGATACCAACCCAATATAAATGTGTAGATGATATCCAAATTATACTGACGCACTAAAAATGTATATGTAATAAATAAATGACACCAAGCCAATATAAATTGGTATATAGTAACTAATGATATTGACACAATAAAAATGTATATATAATAAATATTACATATAATAGCAAAATTATATCATATATAAGATATGATATATATTATTATATATGATAAATTACACTGACCCAATATAAATGTGTATTTAATAACTAATGATACTGACTGAATAAAAATGTATATGCAATGACTAAATAGTATATATAATGAAATTATATATGATATATAATATGTAATATATATTATGATATATAATAACTATATGATACTGACCCCATATAAATGTGTATCTAATAAATAAATGATACTGACCCAATATAAATGTGTATTTAATAACTAAATAGTAAATATAATAACAAAATTTTATATAATATATATGATGTATAATATTATGACATATAATAACTAAATTATACTGACCCAATAGAACTGTGTATCTAATAAATTAATGATACTGACCCAATATAAATGTGTAGATAATAAATAAGTGACACTGACCCAATACAAATGTGTATTTAATAACTAAATGACACTGACCCAATAGAACTGTGTATATAATAAATAAGTGACACTGACCCAGCCTACATAATGACACCTCCCTAACCCATCTGCACGTTCCCCTGGGTGTCTGCAGAGCACACACCTGTAAAGGTTCAGCACAGCCCACAGGGGCCAGACCCAGGGCACAATCAAGAGCCACCAGCTCCCTCTGGAATAGGCCAGCTGCACCAGGAGGCGGCAGATAAGGGGACAGTGGCCCTGGGAGAGGCTGGTGCTGCCTGAACACACCCTGCTGGGGCAGGAAAGGGACAGGAGGTCAGGGCTCTGGCTGGTCTTTGGGGTTTTGGGTGTTTGGGCTAGGGATGGGTGAGCTGGCCCAGCCACAGGGAATCCCTGCTCCTCCTCCCTGCAGGTCCCCCAGAAGCCCTGGCCTGGGTTGTTTACATTATTTAAATAATTTAAATTATTACATTATGTATATAAAAAACAACTATTTATAGGAAGTCGCTGCCAGAATCAGAGCTCTGGGGTCACAACCTGCAGGAGACCCTGCAGCACATTTCAGAAAGCTTTGAAGTATTACTAAGCAAAAAGAAAAAAAAAAGTATCCTCTCTGCCAAACTTTCAGCTTGCCATGCACTGCACAGTCACCTGCTGAGGCAGAACCACACTTTCTGTGGCTCACCAGGGTTCAACATGTGGAACAAGGGGAAAAGCAAACACAGGGGCATTAATGAGTATTTCTTATGGCTCTTTCACACCCAGTCATGTTAATCACCTGTACTTACCACCAGAGCTGGGTTTCAAAGCTAATACCCTGTCAAAATAATTTACTACTCACAGCAATTTAGTTTTTTGTTTTGCACACTCTATGCACGTACAACTGAAGGAAGGGGGAAAGCCTCAAGCTGGCTCGAGCTTCAATGAATTTTTCTGTGGCCTTCATTTTCCCCATGTTATTCTTAAAAATTCACTTAAAAGTCTTAATGAGCAAAAATACTGCAAATACTGCTCAGCAAAATTGCTGAGCTTGCCAAATGGCTGGAGCAAGTTACTGGTCTCAAACTATCCAGTCCATTTCCTCTTGGAAAGCATCTCCAAAGCCACAAAAATCAGAAGAACACCCCAAAAGCCCAAAAATCAGAAGAACACCCCAAGGAGGAACCCTCCATGCTGCAGCTGAGAGGATGACACCCAGCCCATGAATTAGCTAAATCCAGGGAGGATGCAGTGAGGGGGGGCTGCACAAACACCTCCTGGGCCATTAATTCCAGCTTTTTCTCCCACGAGCAGCTCCAGCAGTGCCTTCAGGAGCCAAAGCCCCTGCAGGCAGCCCAGGCAGGAGCAGTGGTGTGCTCTGAGCTTGCCACACCAGCCAGAGCCCCCCGGGAAACCCCAGGCACAGGTGGAAGTGCAACAGGAAAATCAGGATGTGGATGAAAGGGAATTGAAGGGAGAAAGTGGGGAACAACAACCACTTGTTGGCATACTCCACCAAGGAGGGCTGCACAAGGGCTCTGCCTCGCCAGCACCAACACCCAAACCTCAAAGGACACAGAGCACTGCTCTGGTAATTAATTACAGCCAGCAGTTTTCAATTAAGCTGGAGGACGGGAGCCTCCCACAGCTGGGAACGGAGGGCATGGATTTTTCCTTTGCCACAAGCACCAAAAATCCCTGCAGCTCAGGAAGCTGGGGCTGGGAAAGGGGGGCGAGTCTGATAAGCAGCAAAGGTTTCCTCAGCTTGTGGTGGGCACTGGAGCAGCAATCCCTGCTCCTGCCACATTCCCTGGCTTCACCTGGCTTGTTAACACCTTTCCTGAGCAGCCCCCAGTGCTCCTGCTCCTCCTCCAGGTGATTTTGAGCTGCCAGGTTTCCCAGCAGCTCTCCCGGAAGCCTCCCCAAGCAGTCCTGAATGCTCCAAGCTGGAGCAGCCTCACGGCAAAGGTCACGTTTGTCACCTAGGCAAGCAAGGGCAAACAGGGACACTCACACCGAGCCTGCATTTGCGTTTTGCTGGTTAATTACAGCCCCACAAGGAGCTCTAGAATCGGGGGCATTTCACTTTAACCTGCATGGTTTCCCCCCTGGTGGAAGTTCACAGATTTTTAAGGAAGACAAAACAAGCTGTTAAAAACAACAGAAGTCTTTCACTGAACTCACAAGGCGCTATAAAAATAAAATATTGACTGGGGTTCAGCCTGGGTTATCAAATGTGCTAGCAGGAATGCTGTTTCCTTTCTGCCCTCCCTCCCTCCCCCGGATATTCTCACAGCAGCAGCAGCAGCTCCGGGGGCAGGAGGTGCAGATGGCACCTGTTAATTCCTGCAAAGCTGGGAGGAGACACCACATTTCCAGGCAGGAGAAAGCTCCTCTCAGAGCCGTCAGGTGGCACCTGCCTGCAGCTCTCCTGCTTTGATCCTGGCAGGATGAAACTGGAGAGGAAACAGAACCCACACACTGGCTGTCGTGGTTGATAAAAATAAAGGCAAAAGAGGTTCAGGAGAGAGAAACCTAAAAAAAATGAAGGAAAAGCAGAAGCCCAGACCTCTGGTGCACCGGTAGCTCACCCTCCCCCACCATCAAGGTATTTCTTTAAAGACAGGCCATGATGGTTGGACAAACCAGCTGCAAAAATAAAACATCAAAAAACCCAAAGTAATCCTTTCAACGACAGGATGAGCAAAACACTCTCCAACACCACGCTGTCATCATGGGTTTGGGTGGTTTAATCTGAATTAACTGAGCCTGCAGCGCTCCTGACACCGTGCTGGTGCTGAAAAGGAAAAGGGAATGCTGGGACCTGGCTGTGCCTTGCCTGGGGAACGTTAAATTCAGGCAGTAGAGGAAAAAACACACTCACACGGCATTTTAACGAGCTGCTGACCCAGCCCGAGGAGGGGCGGGTGGGGCAGGCACGGTGCTACAGGTGTGGGGATGGCTCCATCCATCCACCCCCAGCCCATCCCTGCCCAGGTGAACACCAGGATGCCACCATCCATCCATGTCCATCCCTGCCCAGGTGAGCACCAGGATGGCTCCATCCATTCATCCCCAGCCCCATCCCTGCCCAGGCAGTGCTCCAGGAGGGCACCATCCATGCCCTTCTCTGCCCAGCTGAGCACCAGAACAGCACCATCCATCCATCCATGCCCATCCCTACCCAGGTGAGCACCAGAACAGCACCATCCATTCATCCATGCCCTTCCCTGCTCAGGTGAGCACCAGGATGGCACTATCCCCATCCCCATCCCCGCCCAGGTGAGCACCAGGATAGCACCATCCACCCCTGCCCAGGTGAGTGCCAGACAGTGCTCCAGAATGGCTCCATCCATTCCCATCCCTGTCCCTGCCCAGGTGAGCACCAGGACAGCCCCATCCATGCCCATCCCTTCCCAGGTGAGCACCATGCAGTGCTCCAGGATGGCTCCATCCATCCATATCCGTGCCCAGGTGAGCACCAGGCGGTGCCCCAGGTACCAGGCCAGCCCCATCCCTGCCCAGGTGAGCACCAGGATGACACCAATCATCCCCATCCGTGCCCAGGGGGGCACCAGGCGGTGCCCAGGTGCCAGGCCAGCCCCATCCGTGCCCAGGTGGGCGCCAGGCGGTGCCCAGGTGCCAGGCCAGCCCCATCCGTGCCCGAGCCGGAGCCGGGCGCGCAGGGCGGCTCGGGGGCAGCCCCGCGGTGCCGCTCGCCCACCTTGTCCCAGCTGAGCCACTGCCACACCGCCTTGTCCAGCTGCGCGTCCCCGGTGCTGCGGGCCACCAGCACGTTCGAGTTCACGTCCCCGGGCGCTCCGCAGTCGCCCATGGTGGCGGGGAGGGCGAGGAAGAGGAGGATGAGGCGCCGCTGCTTCACTTCGCCACAGCCGCCGCACCGCGCATCGCCCGGGGCGGGGGGGAGAAAAGGCAGTGGAGGCCGAGGGGCGGCCAGGGGGTGCCGCGGGCCCCCGCCGCGGTTTTTATCGGTTTTTAGCGGCGGCCGGCGCTGCCAGCGGCGATTAACGGGCAGCGACCGCCCCCGCCGCCTCCTCCTCCGCCTCAGAGCCGCCCGCCTCAGCCACCGCCCCGCCGCGCGGCATCACGGGAAATGCAGTCCCCGCGGCGCGGCGGGGAGGGGCGGGCCCGCGGGGGGAACTACAACTCCCGGCGGCCTCCGGGAGCGGCGAGGGGCGCGGGGGCCGCGGGTTCGCGTCCCGCCGCCGCCGCGATGCGAAAACAATGTCCCCAAAATGCGCCGTGTGTCCCCTTCCTCCTGCCACCGGCACCGCCCGGCCCGGGGGACAGGTACAAACCCCCCCGGAACGGCCCGGCAGCGCCCCTCGGGCTGCCCGCAGCGTCCCGGGTTCCCTCGGGAGGGTAGCGGATGGGGCGCCGCCCTGGGGGTGAGCCGCTGGCTGGGAAGCGTTTCCAGACGGCAATTCCAAAGCCACGAGGAGGGGGATCACAGCCTTCCCTGGCTGCTGCAGCTCCGATTGGATTGCCTGGCCCTGAGCAGGCTCGGAGTGACCGCATCCTGCTGGGCATCCTCATCCTGCAGACCATTCTCATCCTCCTCAGCATCCTCATCCCCCCGAGCATCCTAATCGCGCAGAGCACCCTCATCCTCCTGGGCATCCTCATCCTCCTGGGCATCCTCATCCTCCTGAGCATCCTCATTCTGCTGAGCATCCTCATTCTGCTGAGCATCCTCATCCCCTTGAGCATCCTCATCCTCCTGAGCATCCTCATCCTGCTGGGCATCCTCATCCAACAGGACATCACACCCCACAGGGCATCCCAATCCCACACAGCATCCCACCCTACAGAGCATCCCAATCCCTCACAGCTTGTCCTGGCAGAGGTTGCCATAGTGACAGCAGGCACTGCGGAGGGATGGAATCATGGAATCACAGATGGTTTTGGTTGAAAAAGACCTCAAAGCTTATTTCGTTCCCAACCCCCGCCATGGTAGGGAGACCTTCCACTGTCCCAGGCTGCTCCAAGCCCTGGCCTTGGGCACTGCCAGGGATCCAGGGGCAGCCACAGCTGCTCTGGGCACCCTGTGCCAGGGCCTGCCCACCCCCCCAGCCAGGAATTCCTAATTCCCAATCTCCCATCCAGCCCTGCCCTCTGGCAGTGGGAGCCATTCCCTGTGTCCTATCCCTGCATGCCTTGTCCCCAGTCCCTCTCCAGCTCTTCTGGAGCCCCTTTAGGTCCTGCAAGGGCTCTGAGCTCTCCCTGGAGCCTCCTCCTCTCCAGGTGAGCACCCCCAGCTCTGCCAGCCTGCCTCCAGCCCTGGAGCAGCTCCATGTCCCTCCTGTGCTGTGTCCCCAGGGCTGGGGCAGCTCTGCAGGTGGGGATGGCAGGCTTTGGGAAGATGTGGGGCTGCTTCCCAGCAGGTGTTTGGGGCACCCAAGAGGACAGCAAGGTGTTGAAAAGTGTACATAGGGAGGGAAAAATCCATCCTAAGAGAAAGTGTGGCTCTCACACAAACAAATCCTCTGATGCAGAGGTCTGGCTGGGCGTGGGGAGATAAACCTTTTGATTGGTCTGTTACAGGGAATTACTGGGTGAAGTCAACAGAAGAAAAAGATAAGGAGGTAGAAGGTCACCAGGAGAGAGGATGCTCCTAAATCCTCCCCCTGCTCCTGGTACAGAGAGGAGCCTGGACACTGGGAAAGAGAGGAAACGGGATGCAGTCGTTCCTGCTGGTACATCTGGCAGCACCTGCAGCAGCTCTGGTGCCATCCCGAGCCCACGGGATGAGGAGCACCACATCCCTGCACATTCTGCACAGCTCAGTGCTTTGCATGCTCTTGCTGCTCTTATCTCCTCCCCTGTGTTTTGTTTTCAAGGAGAGAAGGCCAGAGCCCAGGATAACAGCCCACAAAACCCTGGGTTTCCCCCAAAACTGGATGGAAGGTGGAAAATTACCCTTCTCTCTCATGTAAGCGTTCCTGCATGATAATTCCTGTGGAGGACAAAATGGTCTGGTGGAGGACAGGAGTGATTTCCTTCCCAGGAATAGCTGCAGCACAGAGGGTTTGATACTCCCCAGGATCCCACCGGCACTCCCTACATTGGGAAGTGATGATTAGCTCCCAAATGTGAGAAGGCTTTGGGGGTCTGGCTCCAAGGCAGCCCGTGGAGGATGCTCTGAGCAGCTCCAGAGCAGGGCAAGCATGGAAAAAGATTATGCTGCTACAGCTCAGATCCATCTCCCTCGTGGAGATGACAGCTAAGCCCAGTGTGTTCGAGGCTTAATCAGGCTCCAGAAGGATTTTTAAAGCTGATTGCCTTGCTCCAGGGAGGTGGAACCCGTTCCCATGTGGAAGGAGAACTGAGGGAGCAGCAGCACAGCCCAGGGGCAGCAGGCCGGGCTGCCAGGCATGGGAGGGAGCCAGGCTGCCAGGAGAAGGGCTGCCAGGCATGGGAGGGAGCCAGGCTGCCAGGAGAAGGGCTGCCAGGCATGGGAGGGAGCCAGGCTGCTGGCAGCCTCCAGCTCGTGTGCTGGGAGCCGCCAGGGCTGGCGGGGAGCGTGGCAGGGCTCAGCTGGAGGGCACAGCAGCTCCAAGGGCAGCAGGAGTGTCACACGGGGCTGTGGCATTGTCCTGCAGCCAGGGAAACCCCTGCTCTCATTGTCCTGCCAGGGCAAGCACAGGGGCACATTGGGACCTGACCAATGCTAGTCCCAGCCCTAACCTCCCACTGTCCCAGGCTGCTCCAAGCCCCATCCAGCCTGGCCTTGGGCACTGCCAGGGATGGGGCAGCTTCTCTGGGCAAAGGGTTCCTGCTAATCTCTCATCTAAATCAGTTCTCTGTCGGTTTGAGGCAGACTTGTCCTGAACCCTTGTAAAAAGTCTCTCTGACTTTGGTGTAGGTTCCCTTCAGGTGCTGGAAGGCCACAATCGGGTCACCCAGGAGCTTCTCTAGTCTGGGCTGAACCACCTCCATCCTCAGCCTTTCCTCCCAGCAGAAGGGCTCCATCCCCCTGACCATCCTGGTGCTCCTCTGGGCCCTCTCCAGCTCCTCCTGCTGTGTCCCCAGGGCTGGGGCAGCTCTGCAGGTAGGGTCTCACCTGAGCCCAGGGACAGAATCCCCTTTTCCTGCTGCCCACCAGGAGGGCTGAGGCACACATCAGGATCAGCAGCGTGTGTCCCACCCCGTCAGCATCCTCAGGGATCTGTCCCAGAGCCCAAACCCTGTGCCCAGCACTCGGGACCAGCCCCAGCTGGGGAGGAGCCCGGCGGGAGCAGCGTTTCCATGGCAATTGGCCCCTTTTATTCCACATCGTGCAGCCCCAGGAGCTCCGGAGCCATTCCAGCTGCTTCTCCGGGTCCCGCAGAGCCGGGGCTGTGCGGGGTGACCGCCGTGTGCTCCTGCAGCTGCGGGTGGCCGAGCCCCTCAGCGCCGGCTCTGAGGCACGGGTTTTGGTTTACAATTTCATTTTTTTATGTCTCCTGAGCGCCCTGCCTGCTCTCCCTGGCGGTGGCACAGCAGCTCGCAGCTTTCCCTTCCCTCCCGGAGCCGCGCATCGCCGGGAGGGCGGCGCGGTGCTCGGGCAGGCAGCGAGGGCATCCCCGGCGAGCTGGGCAGGGCACCGCTGCCCTTTCGGGCTGGAATGCTCGGCTTTCAGCAGATCTGGGGCACAGCAGGAGAAGGGCTTCGTCCTGCAGGCAGAGCACGGACACAGAGCACGGGCTGGCAGGTGGGAGGGATGCGGCAGGGAATACTGGAATTAGGAAATGTTTTTTTAAGTTCTGCAGCTGCCCCTGGCTCGATGCTTCATGATGTCAGCCTCGGGAAGGCCTGATCCCACGGGCAGCATGTGGGATTTGCGGGCAGCTCCGACGAGGGAAGAGAGGAGAATGTTGACTCCGTGTTTCAGAAGGTTGATTTATTATGTTATATATTATATTAAAAATGCTATATTAAAACTACACTAAAAGAATAGAGAGAAAGGACTCATCAGAAGGCTGGAACGGAATAGAAAGGAATGATAACAAAATCTTGTGACTCTCAGAGAGTCTGACGCAGCTGGATCTTTGATTGGTCATTAATTAGGAACACCTCCCATGGACCAATCCAGGATGCACCCGTTGCATTCCACAGCAGCAGAGAGTTATTGTTCGCATTTCTTTCCTGAGGCTCCTCAGCTTCTCAGGAGAAGAAAATCCTGGCAAAAGGATTTTCATAAAAATGTCATGGTGACAGCAGCACGCTCCTCAGCTTCCTCAGGAGCGCAGCACTCCAAACAAGCTCCACAAGCAGTGTGTACCCTCAGCTCAGAGCTGCTGGAACACCTCTGCTCTGGTCCCACAAAGGGAGGGCAGAAGCAGCTCCCTTCACCATTCCCAGATCCTCAGGATGTTTGGACTCCCAAAATCAGCTTTCCCCATCGTGACCCCTCTGTCCCTGCGCAGCAGCCCAGGGGGCGTGAGCCTGGCTCAGCCCAGCTGAGGGGAGAGCAGCCCTTGCCTGGCCAGCACACGCCCCACGGGGCTCTGCCAGCCCTCCTGGAGGAGCAGCAGCCTGGAGCACAGCTTCCCCCTGCTCAGCCAGGCCGTGCCACCCCTCCCCAGCCAGCGGCAGCCCAGCTGGCAGCCCATGTTCCCTGAGCTGCTATCATTGCACCTCGTGCCTTCCTTATCAGCATCAAAGCAGCCCCAGAACAGGCTCCTGAGATTCCCAATGCCCCAACAATCCAGCCATTGATCCGCTAAGCCAAGGTCAGCCCAGCTTCCCACACGCTTCCATGTCCTTTTCCAGGCCCCAGACAGCTTCTCACCCGTGATCCACTGCTGTGTGCCAACACAAAAATCTCCAGTAGCTCGGCCTCCCAGGAGCCTTAATTTTTTTTCCTAGCTGCACTGCTTAAACCCCAAATGTAGCCAGCTAGAATTTGCTCAGCTGGATGTAGGGATTCAGCCCAGACCAGCACACTCCCAGCCCTTCTCTCTGCATGCTGAGAGCATCTCCTTGCTGCTAACCAAAGCTCTGTGAGCGTGACCAGAAGCCCATCAGCTCTGAGGAAGAATCTCTGAGCTCTGGCATCAGCATCTAAAGAGTTCCAAAATCCTTCCCTGAAGCAAACCCATCTCAGGGGGCCCCCAAATCCATCCTTCCCTCACACATCCCTGTTTCCCCAGCCCTCGGAGCAGCCCAGCACACTGTGCTGCTGAGCAGGTTTGTCAGGCTGCCCCAGCCCATGGGGACACCAGCCAGGCTGGAGCCGGGGAGCCATGGGGACAAGGACACACAGAGCTCCCGCGGGTACAAGTCGCTGGCCTTGCCCCAGGGGTGCCGGGGTGACCCGGGCGTGCGACACCGGGACCCTGAGGCAGCTGCCACAAGGTGGCACTGGCATCTTGTCACCCAGCCTGGCGGCATCTGGGACGTTCCCCAGCCCAGCCCTGCCCTGCCCTGCCGCAGGCTCTGCTCCCAGTTTACCGAATTTTTTCTCCACTGGATGGGCAGTGGAGCTGCCAATGGATGGCAGATCGGGTGGGTAACCACTGCTGCAGGAGCTGTGTCTTGCAGGAGGGATTTCCACCCTCAGAATCTTCCGGATTAGGGATGAACAGCATTTTTTTTATTTTCTCCCCCAAATTTTTATGAGTATCTTTTAACAGGGTTTTCCCCCTTGGGTCACAGCATCAGAAGAGATTACGAAGTCACCAGATGCATCCTTCTCTCCCAGAAGTGGGAAAAGCAAGAATTCCACCTCACTGGGGGGGTTTTGGGGTACCACGCTCACCATCCAGCCCCCATCCCTTGGTCCCACATCCTGGCCCTGGCTGCTCCACGGCTCATCCCGCTGGTGTTGGAGGAGGACAAACCCAGGCAGGTGGAGGAAAAGGAGCAGCACAGCGTGTGTCTCTGTGCCTCCTGGCCCAATTCCCCTGGTTTATTTGCAGATAAAGGTTTGTTTTCCTTTCCCAGCGCTGCAGGTGCCGGATAAACAGACCGAAGCCTCGGGAACCACTTCCCGCTCGGGCCGGGTGCCTGAGGACACCTGCACCCAGGAATCCCACTGGGACCAGCCCCAGAACGGGCTCCCCATTCCCCCCGGCTCCAGGATTTGTGCCCAAGCCCAGGGCAAACTAGGCCTGGCCACTGGGCTGCTGCCGCCGTGCCAAGGTTTGCAGCCCTACCCCACACACACTCACGTCCACTGTTATTTCTTGGATTAGGGTTTGGCGTCACAGCTCGGGCTCAGGATTGCAACTGTGCTTGACCTTGGAATGCAGGCGGAAAGGCCCCCGTGCGCCAGCTAATCTAGCTGCAATTAAAGGCGTTCATTATGCCATTATGAACAGGTTAGGGCGTGCGAGGCACTGGCGCTGCCCCACCGCCTGTTTTGAAGGACAAGGACATTTACTGCCCTGGACACCGGCCACCCCACAGGCCAGGTCCAAACCCGGCCAGCTCCACCGCAGAGCCAAAGCCAAGGAGCCCAGCAGGACCCCAGAATATCCCTTTCCCACCCCCCGCTGCACCCTCACCCCGTGGAAAACGCATTTGGGACCTGCGGTACAAAAGGCCAAAGCTGCAGCTGACAGCAGGAAGGAAGCAGGAAAGACTCCGGCATCGCCATCCGGAGCCCGGAGAGGCCTTGGGAGATGCCTGGAGCCACGCGCCTCCGGCCAGGCTGCAGCGCTGCCCGCGCAGCAGGGGGACAGAGGGACCGAGCCTCCGGCTGGGAATGCGATGTGGGGACCGCTCCATCCCGGGGATGTGTCCCATCCCGGGGGTTTGTCCCATCCCGCTCCATCCCGGCGGTTTGTCCCATCCCGGGGATGTGTCCCATCCCGCTCCATCCCGGGGATGTGTCCCATCCCGCTCCATCCCGGGGGTTTGTCCCATCCTGCTCCATCCCGGGGTTTGTCCCATCCCGCTCCATCCCGGGGGTTTGTCCCATCCCGCTCCATCCCGGGGTTTGTCCCATCCCGGGGATGTGTCCCATCCCGCTCCATCCCGGGGGTTTGTCCCATCCTGCTCCATCCCGGGGTTTGTCCCATCCCTCTCCATCCCGGGGGTTTGTCCCATCCCGCTCCATCCCATCTAGGGGCTGCGGTGCCAGCGAAACGCTGTCCTTGGAGCCTCCTCGGCGGCACACAGCAGAGGTTCAGCCCTCTCAGCACCCCTGGGCTCTGGCACAGAGCCGTGCCCCACGGATTGCCCCAAACCCCAACTTTGCTGGCGGGAGAAGCAAACACAAGCACCCTGAGCCCACCACCTCCTTTAATTCCCTGCCAGAGAAGCAGGGCCCAGCCCAGCTCAAGCATTACAGGGTTTCAGCACCAGAAAAACCCGCTCACCGCTGCCACAGCTGCTGGGAGCCCAGGGAGGGCTGACTGAGTAAGGAAATGGGGAAATATTCTCCTTGAAGGCTCCTGCCAGCCCACGCTGGGAAAAGAGCTGCCCTGCCAGCCCCACGGTGGAGCCCAGGTGGGTCTGCGGGACCAGCACCTGCTTGCAGGTCACGTTCTCCCAGCTCCTGCCAGCCAGGACATCCTGGAGCTGCTCACAGCAGGACTGAGCTCCTCCACAGTGGAGTTCCAGCAGCTTTAGGGGGGTTCCAGCAGCTTTGGGGGGTTCCAGCATCTTTGGGGGGCTCCCAGCAGCTCCATGGGGCTCCCAGCAGCTTTGCGGGGTTTCCAGCAGCTTTGGGATGTCCTCAGCATCTCCATGGGGCTCCCAGCAGTTCCATGGGGCTCCCAGCAGCTTTGGGGGTGTTTCCAGCAGCTTTGGGGTGTCCTCAGCAGCTCCATGGGGCTCCCAGCAGCTTTGGGGTGTTTCCAGCAGCTTTGGGGTGTCCTCAGCAGCTTTGGGGTGTCCTCAGCAGCTTTGGGGGGCTCCCAGCAGCTCTGGGGCCAGCAGCACTGCCGCACCCCACAGCGAGCGGGATGAGCCCGCTGGCTCCGGGGGGACAGGGCGTGTGCCGGGCTCAGATCATGGAGACCCTGTTCTTGATGTAGACGTGGTAGGGGTCGCTGCGCTTGTCCACCTTGCGGGAGCGGGTGTAGCCCAGGATGAGGCTGCCCACGGTGGCGGCGAAGAGCGTCATGACGAACAGGATGTACATGTAGGCGTTGGCGTGGCGGCCAGCCTGGCCACCTCGTGTGGCCCCCGGGGCCGGGCTGGGGCAGGGCACGGCCCCGAGCAGGGTCCGGTTCAGGGCGCTCAGCACCGCCTGCAGGCTCCGCTGCCACGGCTCCGTGCGGTTCGTCTCATCCATGTCCTCCCCGGGCTGCAGGGAGCACAGGGCTCACAGGGCACTGCACAGGTGTCCCCAGGGCACAGCCTGACCCCAAAGTGCTCCTCTGCCACAGGGCAGGAGCATTCCCAGCAGCCCTCTGCATTCCCAGCAGCCCTCTCCCTGAATTTCAGTCTTTCCATGGAAAGACTGAATTTTCATCTTTCCCAGGCTCTGCCCCTCTCTCCTCCCCGGGACTGGGGACAGTGTGGGGACACTGCTGTCCCAAGGGAGCAGGAGGGCTGGGTTCACAGCCTGCTCTCCCCGGGGATGTGTGGGCATGGTGGGCTCATATCCTGCCCCGCTGCAGGGCGCAGAGCTGGCACAGCCCCCCGCAGATGGCTGTGAACCCATCTTGAGGTGCCCTAAAATCCCCTGCCTGGGGATTTCCCTTCCTTTTGGGCGCTAGGCTCCCCCTGAGCTGCCATCCCTCCTTTGCCATGATGCCCTTCTGCCAGCCCCCCTCACAGCTTGCCGGGGCCCCGGGGCAGGCACGGCCAGGGGGCGACAGGGACACAGCCCCCACTTGTGCCATCCTTTGGGACACACCAGTGCCCCCAGGGACCCAGCCTGTCTCCCAGCAGCTCCCCAGCACCCCTCGCCTGCTGCACCCACAGCTCTACCCATGCAGAGGATCCCAAACGGACCACCCTAAACTCGGGGTGCACCTCCCAGGACGACACCCCAGCTACCAGGAGGAGGAGGAGGAGGAAGGGGCTGAGTGGCCAGGAGCCGGCAGGGATGAGGTGGGACCTGCCTGCCTTCCTGACTGAAGAGAATTAGGCTGAATTTGGGAAGTTTGGGGCAAGATCTGGGTTTATCCCAGGAGGGGACCCAACTTAGGGGCACGACTTGGGGGGACGCACCCTAAGGGGGGTGTAAGGAGCGGGGGACAGGGCGCGACAAGGGGGGCTCGCACTCACCTCGTGTGCCCTCCCTGCCCGCGCCGCTGCCAGGCTGAGCCGGGACTGAGCATCGCAGCCGGCGGGGAGGGATGCAGGCGGGCCGGGAGCGCCGCCAGCCTCCTCCCCTTCCCGGGCAGAGCCACCTGCCGCGGCCACCGGCGTGTCCCCAGCGCCGGCTCCCGGCCCCAGCCGCACAGCCGGGGCTCTATGGGGCTTCATAGGGCTTTGTGGGGCTCTGTGGGGCGTTATGTGGCTCCGTGGGGCGGGAGAGCCGGGCTCCCTCCGCGTCCCCCCCCCCCGCACATGCTGCCGGTCACGCTTTCCTGTCCCTCCTCGTCCGGCAGTCCCTGAGCCCTGAGATGGCACAGAGCCTGCCCAGGCATGTTCCTCCTGCTCACCGTGCCCTCCCGGAGCTCAGCCTGCTGCTTTTGCCCCTTCCCAGCCCCACTGGGCACCCACAAGGAGCTGGCAGCAGCAGAGAGGCCAAAGCTCGTGGGGCAGGGAGGGGGCCCAGAACAGCAGTGAGGGGCTGAAGGTGGGGGTCAGGTCCTGCTCTGAGCAGGGTGTGGGTACTTCAGCCCCAGGCTGACTTCCCTGCCCTGAATAAACCCGTCCATTAACTCAGTTCATGATGGGACAGCAATTTCAGGAGGGCTGACAGCAGCTCTAGCCCCACAGACCCCGTGGCTGCAGGTGTACACTGCCCAGCTGGAATGCTGTGTGGTCCCACAGGATCCACAGGTCCCACAGGATCTTCCCTCCTTGTGACCCGTTTCCCTCCTCCTCCCCCTTTTCCACTGTCTCCACAGCTTTCCACCCACCAGGGTTTACAGCCCCCTTCTACCCTCCCTGGCGCCAGGATCTCTGCCACGTGAGGGTTTCCCCGGGCTCAGGGTGACAAAAAGATTGCCCCTGATAAACTCTTGGGGTAAGTAAATGAGAAAAGGATCAGCAGCCAAAGTTCCCAGCAACTCTCTTTATGTATAAAATCTGCCTCTTTTCACCCACCAGCAAGGGAAGGATGACCCACGTGAATTCATGTGGATTCATGAGCATTCACACATTCTTTAATTTTTGTGGGGCAAAAAGCAGAAAAAAACCCACAAAAGCACCTGTTTGGGTACTCCCCCAGCAAGTGACGTGGGGACATGGTACCCACGGAGGTGTCAGCTGAGGGATGGAGGCTCACAGGCCAGCCCCAGGGCAGGTTTGGATGGTCAGTGGCACCCATGGAGGTCTCAGCAGGGGGATGGAGGCTCACAGGCCATCCCCAGGGCAGGTTTGGATGGTCCAGCAGCAGCCTGAAACCCTGTGCCACGGTCCACTCACAGTCCCCAGGCAAAGGCACCAGAACTCGTCTCAGAACAGAGACCCCCGGGGCTGCCCTGGCCCGGGGCACACTCGTCCAAGGCAGAACAACAATCCTAATCCCCGGGGTCTTCTGAAGAGACCAAAGTGCACTCAAACACCTCCTGGAAGGAGTCGAGGAAGGGCTGGAGGACGTGGCTGACGGCGACGTGGTGGCCCAGCTCGCGGCTGAGCGAGGTGACGCCCGTGCCCTCCAGCCCGCAGGGGACGATGTGCTCGAACCACGAGAGGTCGGTGCAGCAGTTCAGCGCCAGCCCGTGCGAGGTGATGTGGTTCCCGCAGTGCACACCTGCGGGGCCGAGAGCATCCCCCCGTCAGCACCATCACCGGGCTGCCCCGATCGCTAAAATCATCCTCCCCCCAGCACGCTGTGCTCCCTTCTGCCAGGGGAAACCCACAGAGAGGCTCCCCCCAAAATTGGGGCAGGTGGGGAGCAGCATGTCCAGACCCTCCACCCCAGCCCTGCACCCCCAAACACCTCCCACCGCTGGAATTTCCACGGGGGGAGCTGCAGCACCCCAAATCCAGGCTGCAGGGTCCCAGGATGAAGTAGAGGATGTGGAGGGGTGCAAGGGAAGGGGCAAGGCTGGGGACTGGGCTGCAGGCAGGCAGCCAGCCCTGGGAGCAAGGGGTGCACAGTGCTGCGGGCCGGGTGGGCTGCAGGGGCTCCAGATTGTGCTGCCCCCTCCTCTTGGGTGCCAGTCCCACCCCTGCATGCTCCCTGGTGTGCCCCCACCCTCACTCCCCGGTGCCTACAGCTGCAGGTTCCCGCAGCGCTCTGCCCCTGTGCCCAGGGAATGGCAGGACGGGTTGGGCTGGGAGGTGTTCCATGGGCAGGGACACCTCCCACCATCTCCCAGGCTGCTCCAAGCCCTGTCCAGCCTGGCCTTGGGCACTGCCAGGGATCCAGGGGCAGCCACAGCTGCTCTGGGCACCCTGTGCCAGGGCCTGCCCACCCTCACAGGCAAGAATTCCCTCCCAAGATCCCATCTAACCATGTCCTCTGGCAGTGCCAGTCATTCCCTGCGTCCTGTCCCTCCATCCCTTGTCCCCCAAGTCCCCATCCAGCTCTCCCCTTCAGGCCCTGGCAGGGCTCTGAGCTCTCCCTGGACCCTTCCTCTCCACACGCGGAGCACCCCTGTGCCCAGCCCGGCGCCGTCCCCGCTCACCGATGGCACAGAGCTTGCTGTCGCCCATCCAGACCCCGGTGAAGGGCGGCGGCAGCGCCCGCGCCGCTCGCAGCCCGAGCCGCCGGCACAGCCGCAGCACCAGCGCCTCCAGCCCGGCCACGTAGCCGCGGAGAGGCAGCCGGCGGCGGCGCAGGTCGAGCACGGGGAAGGCGAGGAGCTGCCCGGGGCCGTGGAAGGTGATGTGCCCGCCGCGCCGCGCCGCCACCAGCGCCGCGCCCCGCGCCCGCAGCGCCGCCGCCGCCGCCGCGCCCGGCGCGCCCCGCAGCCCCCAGGCGTACACGGGCCGAGCCGGCTCGCTCAGCACCACGCTCTCCGCAGGGACGGCATCCCCCGGGACATCACCCCCCGGGCCGCCCCGCGCCGCCCGCGCCGCCGCCACGCAGCGCTCCTGCACCCGCAGCGCCTCCGCGTACGGCACCGCGCCCAGCCGCAGCACCCGCACCGCCCGCCGCGACATGGGACACGCGGGGACACGCGGGGACGCACGGCGACAGCGCCGCGACACACGGCGACAGCGCCGGAACCACCGGTGACAGCGCCGGGACACCCGGGGACACCGCCGGAACACCCAGGGACAGCGCCGGGATAGCGCCGGGACAGCCGGGGACAGCGCCGGGACAGCGCCGAAGCGGGCAGGGGACGGGGCTGGGGACAGGGATGGGGACAGGGGCACCGGTGGGCCACGGACACAGGCAGCAGACACGGGCGCACGGAAAAGCAGCGGCGACGGAAGGCGGGCACGGAAGAGAGGCAGGGGAGGAGCGAGAGGCGGGGAGGGAACGGGAGGCGAGGATAGGGACAGCGGAGTCATGTGGGCACAGGCACGGGGACGGGAGCCGGTGGGGATGGGATGGGAGAGTGGCGGCAGGGAAAGGCAGGGGGATGGAGACAGGGAGGGGAGAATGTCACAAACATATTTTACGAAAATCCTTCTGCCGGGATTTTCTTCTCCTGAGAAGCTGAGGAGCCTCAGGAGAGGAATGCAAACAATAACTCTCTGCTGCTGTGGAATGCAACTGGTGCATCCTGGATTGGTCCATGGGAAGTGTTTCTACTTCATAATCCATCAAGGATGCAGCTGAGCAGTCACAGCCTTTGTTATTCATTCCTTTTTATCCAGCCAGCCTTCTGATGAATCCCTTCTATTCTTTTAATACAGTTTTAATATAGCATTTTTAATATAGTATATATCGTAATGTAATAAATCAGCCTTCTGAAACATGGAGTCAAGATTCTCGTCTCTTCCCTCATCCTGGGACCCCTGCAAATCCCACAGGAGAACAGGGCAGAGGGGACAGAAGTGAGAGGGGGCAGACAGGGCACAGACACGGTGGATGGGGACGTGGAGGACAGGGCAGAGGGGACAGCAGCACACAGGATGGTGATTTGGGGTTGGAGAGAGGGGAGCAGGGCCTGGGGGCACGGGACATGGCCCAGAGGAGGGCACCAGGGATGGGGGATTGGGGATGGGAGCTGGTGCCCAGGGACAAGGCTGAGAGACAGGGGACAGGGGATATGGCACAGGGAGGAGGAGGTCACAGGGCTGCGGGTGGCTGATAGGGCTGCAGGAAGGGCACAGCAAAGAGAGACAGGGTCCCTCTCAGCACAGGGTGTGGGACATGGGGCACCAGGGTGGGAGACAGGGTGAGGAGGGGACAGGCAGGGAGTGTGCCCATGACATCCCAGTGCAGCTGGGCAATCACAGGCCTGCTCAAAGCAGGCTAAAATCAGGATTCTGGGGTACAGTTAGGACAGCTGTGGATGCTCCAACCCTGGAAGTGTTCCAGGGCAGGTTGCATAAGGCCTTGAGCAACCTGGTGTGTTGGAATGTGTCCCTGCCCATGGCAGGGGGTGGAACAGGATGAGCTTTAAGTTCCTTCCATGCCCTTCGCTTTGTATTATTGTGTGCTGGCACCTCAAGGCTGTGCACTGTAAATAAAGTCCTTGTGTTGCCGAGGTGCTGGTGAGGGCTGCAGTTCATCCCCCTGGGACTGTGGAAGAGGAAATGTTCCCACCCCAGCTTCTTCTTCCAAATGTAGAAAATAGACAAATCTGGTCGAACCGCTCATGAGTCAACCATTGAAACCTGAGCAAACTGTTCCCAGCCTGCAGCCCTTCCAGCTTATCGACCTTGTGAAAGTGTGTCCTGATTTCACAGAGCAGTCTCTGTGTTAGGGAGCTCCTGCTTTATCAGAAACATGCCTCGCTGGTCATTTGCCCTTTGTCATCACAGGCCGCTCAGCTGTCAGCTGACAAGGTCAGCCTCTGTGCTGCTGCAAGGAAGGAAAGGTTCTTCCCTTTGTTAGGCCATTTTCTCAATGAAGAGGAGAAAAAAGGGGGGGAAAAAACCACCAGGAATTGGGCAGCACTCCACCTGGGGTGGGAACATCCCCTCAGCCAGCTCCTGGAGAGCTGCTCCAGGTCTCAGCCTTGGCAGGACAGACTGGTATTTTGCACCAGCAGCGTGTGTGCAGTGCGTTATTTCCTTGTTTTTATGGCTGAGCCCTCGTTGTGTCCTGGAGATCAAAGCCCAGGGCTCTTCCTGCCTGGCTGCTGCCTGCGTAGGACAGGGAGCCGTGTGTCACAGCGCTGGGACCCTCGTCAGCAGCACTGTCACTGCCCTTTACTGTGCACATCCTAGATTGCCCTATTTACTGCCCACATCCTGCTTTTCAGCCAGGGGGAAATGGCCTGGAAGGGGCCACGGGTGGCCCACATTTTATCCTTGTCTCAGGGCTGGGGTGTTCCCAAAGCACGGTGGGGCTTTTGTGGTGCCCATGGTGCTGTCCTCTTGTACCCTCTCCTCGGGTGCCTTAAACTCTGCAGTCCCCAGCAATTCCTTGGAGGGCAGAGCCTGATTTTTTTTCTGGCAGGAGAGCCTCCCTTGGGGGGCTTGGGGGCTAATGCAGGTCAGGTTTAACAGCAGGGAGAGGAGGGGAGGACAGGGGTGGTGGCTGTGAAAGAGGTGCCTGGCAAGAGGAGCTGTCACAGCTCACAGAGAGCCACAGACAAAGCAAAGGGCAACATCTTGGCTCCAGTGAAGGCTGGGATGAAATTCCTGTAGAGTTTGGCAAGGCTGGGATGTCACAGAGAGGTGACAGAGCTGTGCTGGCAGAGCTGAGAGTGGAGTGCCCAGCTTGGGCACCCGCAGGCACAGCAGCCCCCTCCCCACACTGCCACAAGCCTTTCAGCAAAATCCATTTTTTATTTTTTTCCCCCAAGGAAATTGTACTCGAGGTCCATTTGCAGGTACCTATGGCCTGAATTGTTTGGAACAGGAGGTCAGAGTGTGGCCAGGAGCATCCCTGACTCTGCTCCTGGAATGCCAGCCCCTTTACCCCAGGCAGAGCTGCAGCCACAGCTCAGGGAGTGTTAAATCAAACATGTGAAACCTCACCTTTGAGAGAGGCTCATAAATAACTAGCACAGCCCTCTAGCAAAGAACAGATGCCTTTGGGTGATGGATGAGGAATTTCTCCATTTCTCTATTTTTCAGTCACAATTCTCTCTCTCTCTCTTTTTTTTTTCTTTTTTTTTCTTTTTTTTTTCTTTTCTGTTTTAAACAAGAAACCCCTGGGTTGGTTTTTTGTTTTAAAGAGACCTTTAAATAAAATGAGCATGATCTTTTGGTTGTCAGGGGGTGGCAGTTTGCAGAAGAGTGATCCCAGACACAGAGGCAGCTCAGGGTCTCCCAAAACCTCGTTCCTACATCCAAGCTCACATGGTGCCCTCTGGAAGGGCTGCAGCAAAGCTGGGCACACAACTGCAGGGTTTCTGCAGGCTGGGAGGGGGGCAGGGATCACCTCCTCGGTGCCCCTAGGAGGGTTTGATGCTGGCTGCTCATCCCTCTGATATCCAGCTGGGTCTCCAAGGCTGGCTCAGTGCAGGAGGAGGTGGTGCTGGGAAGCCTTAAGCTGTGGCTTTATTTTGGCTTTATTGATGGCACCAGGCTGCCGTGTGGTACCTTGGGAGCATCAGCCAACCTCCCTACACAGCATCAGTCCGGCCCTACAAGTGCCAGCCACCTTACTGGGAAGGACAAACATTTTATTCAGGAATGCACCTTTCCCCAGGAGAGCTGGGGGGAATGGCTGGGGCAGGACAGGGCTGCTCTGCCCACACCCTGCTCGGCTCACTGACTCCAGCAGCACGCTCCCAAGGCTGTGCCAGAGGGGAAGGAAGCCAGGGAAGCACACGTGTCGGGCTGTGCCCCACGGGGGCAGTGAGGAAGTACTTAAGTTGTGTTTCTGCGCTGACTGCACCTCTCTGGGCAGTCACAGTTTCTTGGAGCAGACACAGCAGGCTCCACGCTCCTCCGAGCTCCCTGTGCCTCCAGGAGCTGGCATTTCCCCCTGGGAAGCTCAGGTGTGCTGTTTGTCCTTCACCTACACTGCTGAAGGTGCTTTCCTCCCTTCCAGCTTGTCCCCAAGCCAGGGGTCTCACTGCCATCAGGACAGCCAGCAGTGTGAGAGCCTGAATGAGGGATGCAGGACTCCAGGCAGCTCTTCAAAATGCAGTTTATTATATCCAAGACCTTACAGCAGCCCAGGGTGCTGGGTGACAGAGCCTGTGCCCACAGCTGTCAGCTCCAGCTGCAGGCAGGCCTGGAGACCTGAGTTCAGGTTACAATGCATTATATACTTTTCTTTTGGTTACAAATGCATTATATACTTTTGGTTACAAATGCGTTACATACTTTTCTTTGCTGAGCATCTTAACACAGTAGAACCAATCTATACATTAACTTTTACCTCTAGCAATTCATAACTACTGTAATTACCATATTCATGTCACCATTCTCCAGTCACTAAAAGTTAGTACATTGCTGTTTGAGCTAGAAGGTATTTTCCAGTTTCCTTGCAGCAGAAAATTCTGAGACCTTTTTTCTACTTGCAACATCTGCTGACGTGTTTGCCTGTGCTGTCTTTCTGCTTGGTAAAAACATCTTCTTATTTGAGGTGGGTTTATCCTTTGCTCTTATCCATAAAACCCCTTCTAACTATCACACCCTTTGCCTCCTTGGTTGTCCAGTAAGACTGGCCCAGCAATTCTTTCCTTCTATATCAAAACTCGCTTCCATCTCTATTCCTTCTTCAGAATCTACATTCAAAAATCTTTCTGCTAAGCATTCGTATCTGTGAGACCTTCTTGTCAAACTTTCATCCCTCCCAACACAGCAGGACTTCAGAGCAGCCAAAACCAGCCAGCAGCTGCTGGGTCCTGCCCCCACCACAGCTCTGCTGGTAGCAAAGGTGCCCCGAGGAGCTCAGCCAGGGCAGGGATGGCTCTGGGGGAGCTCCAGAGGGATGTCCAGGTGTGACCCCACCTGCAGAGCCACCCCAGCCCTGGGGACACAGCACAGGAGGGGCACGGAGCTGCTCCAGGGCTGGAGCCAGGCTGGGGGTGCTCACCTGGAGAGGAGAAGGCTCCAGGGAGAGCTCAGAGCCTTGCAGGGCCCAAAGGGGCTACAAGGGACACAAATGCCTTGGCACAAATCAGGTGTGGTGTCACCACGAGGTTTCTATGAAAATCCTCTGCTGGGATTTGTTTCTCCCGAGAAGCTGGGGAGCTTCAGCTTCTCCATGTTTTGCTGCTACATATAAATTATATTTATACATACATATACAAATGATACATATATTTGTACATATAAATTTACACATAGCTCATTTTTTATTTATACATATAAATTTACACATAAATTTATACATATACACACAAGTGATACATATATTTATACATATAAATATACGTACATACAAATTATACATGTATTTATACATATAAATTTACACATAGTTCATATTTTTAGTTATACATATAAATTTACACATAGCTCATTTTTTATTTATACATATACCTTTACACATAAATTTATACATATAAATTATATTTATACATATACATACAAATTATACATGTAAGTATATTTATACATATAAATTTACACATAGCTCATTTTTATTTATAGATGTAAATACACACAGAAATTTATACAGAAATACACACATAAATTTATACATATAAATTATATTTATACATATACATATACATATAAATTATACATATAAACATATTTATACATATAAATTTACACATAGCTCGTATTTTTATTTATAGGTATAAATTTACACATAAATTTATACAAATTAATTATATTTATACACATAAATTATACATATAAACATATTTATACATATAAATTTACACATAGCTCATATTTTTTTATTTATGCATAGAGTATAGAGCAGGTGTGAGTGAGACCAGATGCAGATCCCACAGCACTTAATACCTTATTTAATATAATAATTATAATATATTAATATAATGTAATAATATATTCATATAATATATTATAATAGAAATAGAAATAGAAATATAAGTATAATTTCAATTCTAAATATATTATATTAAATATACATATTACTAGAAATATATATTATATTGTATAAAATATAAATATATAATATTGTATAAATAATAATATAAATATAGTTATAAATATATACACACAGAAATAGATATATAAGTATAGGTATAAATATAAATATAAATATAAATATAAATATAAATATAAATATAAATATAAATATAAATATAAATAATATAAAATAACAATAATATTTAATCCCTTAAGAGGAAAAAAATCCTCTGCTGGAGGATTTCTTACCTCTTACACCCATGTGTACCCTTAATCCAGCCAGCAGGACCAGCACAGGCTGTGCCCTGAGGGTGAAAAGTGTAATTTTACAGTCATCAGGCACCTTAGCCCAGGTCATAAAATCACCCAGAAAGCTCAGAGCAGGAAACTTGCGGGAGAAAAAAACAGAAGACGAAAAAGAGCCTGAAAACAATGAAGGGATGAGTAAGAGCTGCACAGTCCTTCCGTGAAGCGGCAGAAATGTCAAGGCAGGGATGTCACCAGAGTAACTGCGGTGAGAAGAAGGAAAAGGGGCAGCAGGAACGTGATGTCGCTCTGATTTTATAAGATTTTCCAAGTTTTTTGATGTTTACATTCTTGTAACGAATTTTCTTTCTGTAAACAACTCGTTGCTTTGAATACTTTTATGGAGGAGGAGGAGAAATCTGATGGACTCTTGGTTTGTCTGGTGATGCTGGTGACAGTGCCACCTCTCCAATGACACTGGACAAACCAAGAGTCCATCAAATCTCTCCTCCTCCATAAAGGAATGCAAAACAATAAGTTATTTATAAAATTGTGTGCGAAAGTTCGTTACAAAAATGTAAACATCAAAAAGTTTTAAAAAATCTTTAAAAAAAATCAAAGTGACACTAAAACTGTACTAAAAGAATAGAGAAAAAATTTGCCAGAAAGTTAAACAAAAATAAAATGGAATAAATAACAAAAACTCATAACTAACCTGAGAGTCTAACCTAGCTGCATCCTTGATGGGTTATTATGTAAAAACACCTAACAAAATCCAATCAAAGAAACACCTGTTGCATCCCACAGCAACAGATAATTTTTATTTACGTTTCTTTCCTAAAGCTTCTCAGCTTCTCAGGAGAAGAAAATCCTGGCAAATGATTTTCATAAATTATATCTGTAACACAGTCAGGACCCGCACCCTCTCGCCGTTCTCACAGGGTGAGTGGCTTGGGACAAGGACACTCCTGGTGAGCCTGGCTACCCCGGGCTGGCATTGCCACTGTCATGTTTGCCCAATTATCCCGTCAAAAAAAAAAAATCAAAATTTAATGTAGCAGCACTTTTAATTAAGTGGCTTAATGTATAAAAAATTGAATACACTCAAAATATTGACAATATAATTGGGTTAAAATGAGGGATAATTTGGTTCTGGATAATAATGCATAAGCAAACAAACCAAAACAAAAATAAATTACCACATGGGGTACGGAGTGCAGGGCTTTTGGACCCCTGCCACTGTTTGTATGAGGTCATCAAGCCAAAATTCCCCTTTTTATGCTGTGTGTCATCACCATCTCCTCCCATTTTCCGTTCGTCACGCTTGTATCTCCACCCTCATCATCACCTTCATCATGCATGCTCCACCATCCTTTCAGGTGCCATCTGAGGAAGGCTTCTCCTCTTCCTCAGGTGTGCTTTATTTCACCTTTTGGGTTACCCGTGCGCACCAAGCTGGTGTGGTACAAGCCAAAGCTAACAGAATATAAGCCAATCTCATGTTCTAACGTTAAAGCAATAAAGCTCATATAATCAACGTTTTCCTGGTGTCCAACCAACTTTTCCCCTCCTCCAGATAAATTTAGTGATAGTTATCCCTTGCTTCTTCCTGCTCTGAATATCTGCAGGAGGAAAAGGGGGTTGGGGGGGGAATGGACCCCTCCTGTCTCTTCCTCGGCATTACACTTTTAACTGTTTTGTTATTCCCGAATACGAATTGCTGTATCAATATTGATCGCTGTTTCAGTTTTGTCAGCACGAGTCCCACCCGTTTATCACAGCACCCTTGTCACCACTGTCACCACCGTCACCCCTGCCCCACGGAGCCGGGGCGCAGCTGCTCCGGGGCTCCTGGCTGTGCCAGAGCGGGGTTAGGGTGGAGATCAGGGAAAGCTCCTCCGCGGAAAGCGCTTCCAGGTGCGTCCCCATCGCTGGAGGGGCTGAAAGCCGTGGGGATGGGGCGCTTGGGGACATGGCTTGGTGGTGGCCCTGGCAGGGCCGGGGCCAGGATTCCACTGGGTGATCCTGGAGGGCTCTGGGGCTCCTCCCGGCGTTTCTGGGGCTCCTCCAGCGACAATTCTCGGCGGCACAAAGCCCGGGCGCTGTCCCCCGGCCGTGTCCCTCCGTGCTGCGGTGTCCAGCTGGCACCTGCCGACCCGCACAGGGAACTGCACGGGCGGCTCTGGGGAACTGGCGATTCTGGGGATGCCGCTCCGGGCATCGTTTAATTTTTACTTGATTTTATTATTTTGTTTCATTTTATTTTAATATTTTATTTAATTTTTAAATTGTTTTCATTTTTTCTTTCCTTTCCATTCATTTCATTTCATATCATTTTTTATTTGCTTAATTTCATTTAATTTCATTTAATTTCATTTTTTGTTTTGTTTCTTATTATTTTAATATTTTATTTTATTTTAAAATTTTTATTTAATTTCATTTTTGTTTTTATTTTATTATTTTAATATTTTTCTTATTTCATTTTATTTTATTATTTTTAAATTTTAACATGTTATTTTATTCCTTAACTTTTATTACATTTAATTTCATTTTTTATTTTATTATTTTATTATTTTATCTTATTGTATTTTATTTTAAAATTTAAAAATTCCTGTATTTTACTTTATTTTAAAATTTTAATTTAATTTCATTTTTTATTTTATTATTTTATTATTTTATTTTATTTTAGTATGTTTAAATTTTAATTTTTTATTTTATTTAAAACTTTTTATTTCAATTAATTTCATTTTTATTTTATTTTATTATTTTAATATTTTATCTTATTTTACTTTAATATTTTTTAGTTTTAATATTTTATTTTATTTTTATTTCTCATTTCATTTCAATTTTAATTTAATTTCATTTAATTTCTTATTTCTTATTTTAATACTTTATTTTATTTTAATATTTTATTTTAATATTTTATTTTATTTTAATATTTTATTTTATTTTAATATTTTATTTTATTTCAATATTTTAATTTAATATTTTACTTTAACATTTCATTTTCATTTTTATTTTAATATTTTAAATTATTATTTTATTTAATTTCTTTTCTTTATTTTTTATTTTATTTTTATTTTTAATTTTTTTTTTTATTTTGGTTTATTTCGCGTATATCATTTCACGTCACTCGGGTCCCCCGGGGCGGGCAGGGATGGGTGAGGGTCGGGCAGGGCAGGTAGGCAGGTGCGATCCATGTCCCTGGGGGCTGCAGCGCAGCGAGCTCCTGCGGTGGGCGCACTCCCGGGGCCGCGCGGAGCCGTTCCCGCGGAATCCCGGGCGCCCCGCTGGCCGCGCCGCCTTCGCGCGCCGCCCCGTGTCCCCGCGCGGCCGCCGTCGGGCGTTGCCATGGCGGCGGCGCGCGCGCTGAGGCGCTGAGGCGCGGGCGGGAAGCGCGGGCCCGGCCATGGCGGCCCAGGAGGAGCCCTACCTGGACAGCATCGACGAGCTCGTCACCGACCACAACCGCGTCGTGAGTGCCGCCGCCGCCCGCCGCCGCCCGCCCCCGCGCCCCCTGCCCGCTGCTCCCCCCGGCCTGCTGCCCCCGCCGCCTCCTCCTGCCGCCCCGTCCTCCTTTCCCACCCTCTGCCTTCCGCTGCCCCACTCCTTTCCTTTCCTTTCCTTCCTTTCCTTTCCTTTCCTTTCCTTTCCTTTCCTTTCCTTTCCTTTCCTTTCCTTTCCTTTCCTTTCCTTTCCTTTCCTTTCCTTTCCTTTCCTTTCCTTTCCTTTCCTTTCCTTTCCTTTCCTTTCCTTTCCTTCTCCCCTCCTTCCTCCTTCATCTCCCCTTTCCTCCTTCTCCCCCCTTTACATTCTCCCTTCTCTTTTTTCTCCTCCTTTTCCCATCTTCCTTCTTTTCCCTTCCTTCTTCATCTTCCTCCCCTCTCCCTTCTCTTCCTCCTCTCCCCCTGTTTTCCCTCCTCTCTTCCCCCCCTTCCTCACCTGCTTTGAAGGCAGTTCAGAAAGCTGATGGTTTTCTGCGTGGGTCTGTTCCTCTCCAAGTTTATTTCAAAACATTCGTGTGGAAAGAAAAAATGAGTGAAATGAAATGAAATGAAATGAAATGAAATGAGGTTTTTTTGCCTATAAAATGGTGCGGCAAAGTTGGTGCAACTTGTCTGACAACGTGAACATTCTCAGCCCAAGGTTTTGTGGCTTGTTCCAAGAACAACGCAGACAAACAAGAATTTAATTGCTGTTTTTGCAGCCCAGAGCCTGGGGCTGGGTTTAAAAGGGCACAGAAAGAGCAGGAGCAGGTGTCAAAGATGTACCTGGTCAGAATGACACGGGGCAGGGCAGGGCTGGGATTCCAGCCCTGGGGGCAGAAGAGGGGCAGAAGTTCCCCCCACACCTTTTTGAAAGAGCTCTCAGGAATTCAGAGTGCTCAGTGGACTCTCACTTTTGCCGTGGAAAGGAGGGGGTTGTCTCGGGAATTCCATTGATCGAACTGAGAGGCCAAAGCTTCCTTATTGAAATGGGTTTTTTGGTTTTTTTCCCTTTTCCAGGTGACCTACAAATGGCTGAGCTACACCCTGGGCGTGCACGTGAACCAGGCTAAACAGTAGGTGTCCCTGCATCCCCCAGAGCCTGCCCAATGCCTGCCAGCTCCGTGGCCACTCCTGCTCCCATCGCCTTGAAGTGATTGCTCTGGAGAAAATGATCGGCCCGGTGTCAGTCCCTGTGCCTGCCTGCCCGGCCTGCTGGGCACGGGTACCCCAGAGAGCCCCAGTTCCTCTCTCAGGGACTGCGGGGATGCGTGCTGCAGGAGGGGCTGAGCAACAGGCTGCCCAGGGGCTGTGAGGCACGCTGTGATGTGCTGATAAATGTACTGCTATACTAAAAAATACATTAGTCTATGTATTAGTTTATATATCATATATAAAATATATATATTATATATATAATATGGTTATATGTTATATATGTAATATACTATATATATTAATATATATAACGTGTGTTATTATGCATTACTATATGTATTATATACTATTAAATGTATTTCTATACCAAAAATACATTATTCTATGTATTATTATATATAATATATAAAATATATATTATATATATAAAATATATATTATATATATTATATGGTTATATGTTATGTTATACATGTAATATGATATATATACACACTATTATATATATTTTATATGTATTATATACTATTAAATGTATTTTTATACTAAATGCATTATTAAATTTACTATAATATATTATATTATTATAATTATATATAATATTATATTTGCAATATATATAATATATTATTATGTATTATATTGTATATATTATATATATGATATATATTATTATGTATTATATATAATGTATGTAATATATAGTTTATATATTATAATGTATACTATTATATACTATTATATTATATTATATTATTATATTATATTGCATTATTATATGTATTATATACTATCACATGTATTTTTATACTAAAAATACCTTATATGTATTATATATAATATAATATATAACATATATAATATTATATATATTATATTACATTACATTATGATACATTACATTACATTATAATAATTATATATATTATATATTATCATGTATTATAAACTATTCAATTTATTTGCCCTTTAGTTTCTTTAGTTTTTAGACTGGGATTCTCCACAGTGGCAGAGGAGCAAGGGCCTCAGAAAACTAGCCCTGAGGAAATTAAATGAATCCTGAGGGAAATAATGTGCCTGTGTGCCAGGCTGGCTGAGGAAATGAATGAATGCTGAGGAGATCCTGTGCCTGTGGCAGGTGTCCTGAGGAATTAAATGACTCCTGAGGAGATCCTGTGCCTGTTGCGGGTGTCCGTGCCAGGCTGGTGTGCTGTGTGTGCAGCTGCCTGCCTGGGAGGGGCTGCAGGCTCTCTCCTGCCCGTGGCTGACCCTGGTTTCTCTTTGCAGGATGCTCTATGAGTACGTGGAGAGGAAGCGCAGGGAGAACTCGGGGGCTCAGCTGCACGTCACCTACCTGGTGGCAGGAAACCTCCTGCAGAATGGACACGTTGTGAGTGCTTCCCTTCTTGCTGGGCTCTGCCTGGGAGCCTCTCTTGTGCTGCCTCCTGGGGTCAGAGCTGCTCTGGCTCTGTGCAGCAGCAGCTGCAGTGTGCCAGGGCTTCTGCACAGGGACACAAGAAGGCTCAGGCTCTGTCCCAGCGGGCAGGAAGGATCGGTGGGCCATGGTTTGGGAGCACAGTGCTGGACAACACTTCAGGGTTCCTCACTAGCTCACTCAGATCCTGCCACCATCCCCTCGCTGCTGCTGGGCAGCAAAGATCACAAAACCTTGTGGAGGGGCCCTTCTGAGGTCAGCTCAGCCATGGGCCAGGGTCTGCTGTGCTGTGCAGGTCCCTCAGGGATGCTTGGAGGGACAGCCCCTGTAGCAGGGAATAAAAACAAACAGAGCAGCACACCTACAGCTGAAGCTGTCTTGTTAATTAAACCAGCTTTCTAGTCCTGGTGAACAAAACAAACATGAATTTATTAGTAGCATTTTACATTTAAAGTGCTTCAGCTGATGAAGTAAAGGAATTGCTGCTTAATGCATTTAGCTTGTCAGATTTTCAGGAGTAGCAGCTAAAACTTCAGGGTGATATCCCAGAAGTTTTTAAAAGAGGATGAGAAAGTTCAGTGTCTGGTCCCCTTTGCCCACAGACAAATTTAAGAATCAAACACTAAATGCCTTTGACATCCCACTAATTGTTTTTAAATACCTATTACAGTATATTACAAATATCTATTACAATATGATCCAGTCTTCTTTTAGGAATAGTAAATCTCAGGGTGTCCTGGATTTTATTTGTAGATTGGAAAAAAACCCCAACAAACCTTTTCTTTTTTCTCCTAAACAATAAACTGATTCACATGCATGAAATAGTCTGTCAGTCTCCAAAGCTGCCTGAATTGGAAGGTTATTATTTACTGCATTAGTTCTGTGTGATGGAATATTTATAGTTGCACGAGTAGTGTCACGTTTACAGCCCAAGTGTAACAGGTTTTCCATTCTTTTCCATTTCTTTTGAAAATAACAAATCTCTTGGCTCACTACAACTGGCCAGGGCATTGCCAACCTGTACTGCTATATTTAATGTATCTGAAACAAACAGGTGACTTCTCACATAAGAACAAATAATTATTTTTTAACTCTGTCTTAGCAGCTTGTGTGTTTTTAAAATAAGATCACAGTGTCACTGGATGGAAGGACTTTAAAGCTCATGTCGTTCCAGTCCCTTGGCACGGGCAGGGAATCTTCCACCAAGGAAAGCTATATGAAGGTGACTTTTGTGCCCCATTATTTTCAGATCTGCTGGGACAGCCCTGCACTGCTGCCTGCTGGCAGTAGGTGTAGCCGGAATGCTGCGGATGCAGCTGCAGCACTCCTGCAGGGAGAGCCGTGGAAATCCCTCTGGAGTGCTCCTCTTCACACTGCACTCTCTTTCCTTGCTGCTTTCTGCACTCAGGGCCCAGGACTGCCAGTCTTTTGTTATCCTCTTACCTGCCTGTGGTTTTTCTTGCCACTTGCTCTTTTGCTGCCTAATTAAAGCAACTTTTTTATCCTGGTAAACTAAAGAAACTTAAATTAATTTACAGTATTCTATATTTAAAGTCCCTCAGCTTATTAAGTAAAGGAATTGCTGCTTAATGCATTTAGCTTGTTGAGTTTTTATGGAATGTCATCTAAAACTTCAGGCAGATACCCCAGAAGTTTTTAAAAGAAAATGGGGAAATTCAGTGTCTGCTCATCTTTGCCCACAGAAAAATTTAAGAGCCAAACACTAAATGCGTTTGACATCCCACTGAATGTTTTCAAATACCTATTACAGTATATTACAAATATCTATTGCAATATGATCCTGTCTATGATCCAGTCTTCTTTTAGGAATAGTAAATCTCAGGGTGTCCTGGCTTTTATTTGTAGATCGGAAAAAAACCACCAACAAACTTTTTTTTTTTGTTCTCCTAACAATAAACTGGTTCACACACATGGAATATTGTCTTTTAATCCTCAAATCCGCCTGAAATGGAAGGTAATTATTGATTGCATTAGTTCTGTATAATGGGATGTATTTAACTAAATCTGCACAGGCAGTCATGTTTATAGCCTGAATTTAGCAGGATTTTCCCTGATTTCAGACAGATATCTGTTTAACACAGAATTAGTGGTGGGGTTTTCAGTCTGCCTCTCTGGATCCTCCCAGTATTAACCACAGCCTGTTAAATCTCCTGGAGTAGGTATAGACCTTGAAGACTGGCCAGAGAGCACATTTCAGAGCTTTAAAAACTGATGAGTGTGTAAAGGCATTGGCAGTGTTCTGTGCTACAGTAATCATCAGACTTTCTTATTTAATAACTGAGAATAGCAGCCTTGCATACAAGCTCGGGTTTTAAGATTGTGTTTCTTTTTTGCAGTGCCACAAGGTCGCAGTAGTGAGGGAGGATAAACTGGAAGGTAAGCAGGCTGGGAAAGTCGTGTGGCTTTAACTTTTTTCTTTGAAAGAACAGCAAAGTGAGCAAAGCTCAGAACTTGCCATCTGCACGTAAATGCCCAGCCAGGCTCTTGGGGTCAGGTGTGTACTTTCTGTACCAGCTGTTTCTCAGAATTTGGAGTATCTGAGCCAGCAGCTGAATACTTTCAGGCTTGTGATTTGAGTCTGATTTTTTTTTGTCAGTGATTCTTTTCCACCTCCCTGCCACTGACGGCAGGGAGACAGCAAGGAGTGTCTCAGAACAATTGGGAGCCTTCAGGCCCCCAAGAATGCTGAAACTGGTAATTGTGGTTATTGGTTCAATGCAATTGCAGTCTTTGCTCTGAGTCTCATGGGTGTTAAAACCTTCTCATAGAACATTTACCTCACTTTGTGAGTGAAAGGTGGAAAAAACCCCATTGCAACACTGCTGAGTGCACTGCCTGTTGTCTCACCATCTCTCTGGTCCAGCTGATGAAATCTCACCCACAGAACTGAAACGCAGCTTCAGGTTCTTCATCACTTTCAAATAACATCTTTGGCACTTGAGAACACACTGTGGTATTTGTGACCTTAAGGATGTGAGCTAATGACCTCACTTTGTTTGAAGGACTTGCGTTGTTGGAAATCTGAAGTGGATTTCTAGCTCAGGCTGTTTTCCTGGGAGCAGGAGATTGTCAGGCAGGGCAACTACTCTGTGTCATGTTTGTTGAGTTATGTGTGCTGTGAAACACTGTTTTGCTGTGGAGGAAAGGGTTGCTCATGGTTTTTGTATTGGAAGGCAGGCCAAAGGTATGACTTATATTTGGAAGAGGCTGAGATTTTTGATGGGAGCAGGGCTGCATAGTCTAGGACTGGCCCCAAGAAATGATTGCTGTGTGTATTTTTACAGTGCCTAGAAGCTCAGCCTCAGACCAGGACTCTGTGGAAAGAACAATATAAGCAATGAACAAAGAATTCCTGAAAGCCAACCCTCGTCTCAAGGGGGTTGCAGTCTGAGTAGCATAAAAGAGATAAAGTTTTCATTCCAGCAGGCTGGCAGGGGTGACACTGTCGTGCTGGACACAGCCCCAGTGGCAGGGAGCAGTGACCAGCTACCTTCTGCCTTAGATTTAGGTACTCCCTCAGCTATTCTGCATCCCAAACACTGGATGTTTGGAAGGTAAACAGAGAGAGATCCCTCGTAAGTCAGCTGTGCAAGAACCAAGAGTGTGTAGTGGAAAACATGACAGGCTTGTGGAGTTTGCTGCCTAGAATTCCTCATTAGTGAGCGTCGGGAGAAGGTGTGGTTGGGCCTTTTTATATTCATGTTTTGCTGTCAAGTAGTCTGTCAGTCCTTCTGGGTGTTCTAACAGAGGGCTTTTTTTTTTCCCTCTTTTTCCCTAGCAATGAAGTCTAAGCTGTCCACAATTGCCAGTGTGCACGTGTACAGCATTCAGAAGGCCCTGCTCAAGGACAGCTCCCCCCTCTACAACACCGACTATGACATCGTCAAAGCAAACCTGCAGCACTGCAGCAAGTAAGTCCTGGCTCCTTTGGCCTTCTCAAGCACTTCCACACTCCAGTGCTCAACCGATAGGCCTGGACTTTTACAAAGCTAGGAAATGATATCCTCAAAGTCCTGCCAGAGCAGTGCCCAAAGAGCACATTGTGTGGTTGTTGTGCAAACTGAGCTCACAGTTGGTTCACTTGGTCCTTACTCTGACAAGGAGGCTGTTCCAGTACCTTGCTTGTCTGATGGCTGGAAATGTTGCTCTCTTTCCCAGGCCACACTTAATCATGACCATTTTAATCCAGTTCTCAGCCACACAGGAAGGGGAAATTGAAACAGGCTGATAAAACCATGAATGATGTGCTCAGCAAAGCATTTACAGGAGTTTGCTTTCTGTTTTGTGAAACTGTGTTCTCACCCTCTGGACTCATCCAGTTCTCTAAAGATGTCTCACAGGAGCTCCTCCTCCAGGAGTTGAGCTTGTTCTGTTTGAGTTTGTTGCAGCTCAGAGTAGGCTGTGATCTCTGAGACGTAGGAGAAGCACACAGAGCAGCCCAGGCAGCTCCAGTGTCCTTCCTGGTGGAGCAGGAGAAGGGCTGGGAGGGATGCAGCCCCCAGGAGTCCCTGGCTGCCTCCTGAGCAGCGCCTGGCAGCTGCAGCTTCTCACTTGTGTGTTGTTCCCACCAGGACAGCTTCAGCTGGAAGTCATGGGGATGCACGGTGCCATGACCAATCTGGTTTAAAGGGGATGCCTGAAGGGTGTGTCATAGGAAGAGTATAGAATCTGAGAGGAGAAATGCGGTTCTATCCAGAGTGTTGACAAGAGAGTGGCAGGAAAATGGAAGCTGTGTGTTTGGGTGGATGCCCTAGGAGGAGCTGGGTGATCCCACCTCAGCAGAGCCACGGCCCCTGGGTGTGGCTGCAGTTGCCTTGTGACACTCTGATCACCCTTAGGCACCCCAGCACGGTGATACTTGTGCCTTAGGGATACTTGTATCCTTTGGGATTTAAACATCCGGAAGGTTTAGGTAATCCGGGTTCTGACGCAGCTCTCTGAAGCCTGTGTGTAAATCCAGCTTTGAAGCAGGATTTCCCAAGGAAACTAAGAAAAAGTGCACCTTCTTCATGTGTGACCTGGCTGAAGTAAATACAGATTGATCCCATTCCCCTTCTCTTGCCAGCTGCATGGATTGTCTGTGACACTTGGGAAAAGATTCCTGCAGGGCCTGCAAAAGCCAGAGGTTCAATTATGTGAGGCTTGTAGCAAGCAGAACCTCCCTGTCTGCACAGATACTTCACAGCTCTGGGATAAAGATCTTTGTTCTCTTTCGGGTTTCTGTGGGACCTCCTTTGCAGTGGAGGCAGTGGAGGTGGTTAGATGTACTAACCAATATCTGGGTTTAATGCCTGGTGCCGCTGCCAGCTTTCCAAACAGAAGCAGCTCCTTGTTTGCAGAGCAGAATCCAAGTATTGCCTGTTTTTTCAGTGGTTATTTAGTGAATTTGGGGTCAAGCCATAAAGGTATAGTCACACAGCAGTATCTAAGCAAGCTGACTTGGAAATATGGGAAGGTTGGCTAAACTCTGCTGCACAGTCACCATAACCATTGAAAATACTATTTGTGACAATGTTATATATTGGAGGGTTGGTGGTGTTTGGAGTAGGAGCTCACGCTGCCCTGAGAGCTGTATTAACCACGTTAAAAACAGACTGAAAGTGTAAAGGAGAGTAGGATTATTTTTCTTTAATGTCTGTTCTCCTTCCTTTAAAGGTTTGAATGTCAAGAGGTTGCTGCTGCAGCCTGGGAATGCTGTGGAGATGGTGTTGTTTTGTTAACACAGATCCTGGTGGGAGTGGAAGTGGACCATGCACGTGAGCAGCTAATGCTGAGGCACAAACGAACTGGCAGAAGGCTGCTTTATTTCTTAGGCAAATGAAAATATGCTGTGTAATTCAGTGGGCTGGGAGGCGTGAGCTGGGCTCTTTTGTGGCATTTCTGTGGGAAATCTGGAAAGCGTTGCCTGTGATTTGCACAGTGGGGAGCAGAGTTCAGCTATTTTTGGGAGCTGCTATTCCTGACTGTCAGTGAGTTGTGCTGTAACTGTGAGCACGTCATTTAGTTCTTGTGTCTCCACATCCCCAAACAATCAAGTTTCAGACCATTGTAATCCAAGCTGCTTCTCGCTCTCAGGGATTACTTGGAAGTGACTTTGTGTAGTTAAATCGGAATGTCGTGGATATTTTCTGAGCCATTTCAATTGTTCAGTTTCAGCTGGGGTTTGCCTACCTGGCCGAATGGGGCTGCTTGTTGCAGCAGCTGTGGGCTTTGCCAGAGCATCAGAAAGCTGTAAACATTTTAGATCCTCACTCAGCCGTACAACTTCTGCCACAGGCTTTAGAGAGCGTAACCCATTTAGGAATAAAATGCAGCCTGCTCCTTGTCCAGCCTGGGTGTGGAGAAGGCCTTTACCCCCCAGGAAAGCTGCACAGCCTATTTGACATGTGAATGCTGTGGCTCTTGCTGACAGGTTCAGCTGATCTTTTCATCAGAGGCCTCTTGCTCTGTGCCAGCCTTTCTTTCTTGTCCCACGCACAGATTAAATTGCTCCTTTTTCCATAACAGGAGAAGGCAGGCCCGGAGGAGCGCCGGCGCTGCAGGAGGGGGGAAGAAGCTGAACAGGCTAATGGGATTTTTCTCTCCATCACACAGGTTCAGTGCCATCCACTGCGCTGCCGCCGTGCCCAGGACGCCGCCCGAGGCTCCGCGAGCGCCTGCGCAGAGCCCCCCGAGGCCGAGGGAGCCCGATGCCACCCTCAATGGCCACGGGCCCCGCCCTGCCAGGCCCCCCCCGCAGCAGCACAAGGGCATCATGGGCATGTTTGCAGCCAAAGCAGCGGCCAAAGCCCAGGACACAGCCAAGGAGGCCAAAGCAGAGGCCAAGGAGGCCCCAGGTGTAAGTCACTCAGCTCCTGGATTCATGGCTTCAATGTAACGACTCAGGGAGCTCAGCCACCCCTGCACTGCTCCTCCTGCCAGGCCCATGTCCCACCAGGAGTGCTCAGGGATCTCATGGAAGTATTTAACTGTGTGCAGTCACCCGGGGCAAAAACCCCTCGTGCCACACTCTGGAGTCCCCACAGAAGTGTATTTGCCATAGCTTTGATGTTCCCCAATGAGGCAGATCCCAGGCAGCATAGCTGCCTTAGGAAACAATTGCTCTGCTGTCTCCAGCTATCCCAGTGTACACACCAGCTGAGGATCTTGCTCTCTCCATTGTGCTTAAAAGGATTTGTTTTGAGCAGTAAGTGAAACGTGAGAAGCCCAGGTCTTAAAAGTATCAAGGTGTTTAAACTTGGTGGGTGAGGGAAGTTTCAGAGCTTGACCTGTGCAAGACTAAATTGTTTATCTTCTGGACTGCTGTTTTTCCAGGATAGGATTATGTTTTCATTTTAATTAGTATAATTGTTTTTGAAGCGATGTGGCCAGAAAAATGGATGTTAAAATGGTAACACTCCCTGTGGATGGTTTGGCCTTTTTATAACAACTGAGAACGTTTGGGTTCCTTTCTCTGATTCTTATAGGGAGTTTAGAACTGGGGAAGTGTGCAGTGTTTTGGGAACTTTTGTGTCTGGTTGCCTTTTATCTGCATGACAAGAAGTTGGATTAGGAGGCTGCACTTTCTTATGTGGCGTGGGTGTGATTTCTCACTGTGGTGGTTGCACTGGTGCAACAGAGCAGTGATGTTTCCTTGCAAACAGCCTACGTGCCAGAGGAGCTGGATAGAGCCTTCCTGCTTTGGCCAATCCTTGTTCTTTCCTCTGTTGGCTCTCATGAACTGAGGCACTGATGGTTTGCAGACAGAGCAGCTCTTTCCTGGGAGCTGACCCTAGTCCCAAACATTATTTCAGTAATGGAATGTGCCCCAAGTCAGATCTGAAGGCCTGGCTAAGGAGTCCTTAGGATTACTCTGGCCTCTTTGATGCACGTGGTGGCTAGTGAGTATCTTCATACTTGCCCAAACAGAGAATTTGCTAAATCTGCAAAAATCTAAGGCAGTGGGAACAAGTGCTATCTATTGTTTTGCTGTGCACCTTGAGGGCTGGGAGCAATTCCTGTGCTTATTCCCCTCTTTGCTTCCAGGTGTCTGCAGCAAGCAGCAAGCCACCAACAAAGAACAGCATCATGAACAACTTCTTTGGAAAAGCTGCTATGAGTAAGTGCTTTTCTGTTTTCAGAGGCCATCATGGTCAAGGAACAGCCTGTTGTTAAAAAAAAAAAATCACAAAAAAATGAAAAAACCCAAACCTGAGGATTATTTGAAGTATCTTTTTTTTTTAAGTATTATTATACTTTATTTAAGCTGGGTAGAAATTTTAAAATATTCAGTAGAATCAAGTGTTTTGTACTAGAGCCATGATGGGAGGCATACAGAAAGGAGCAGAACTCTTCTTCCCCACTTTACCAAACTCATTGGATTTTCTTTAAATCCCCTCTTTCCTAATAGTTTTCCATACTTTCTTCTGCTCTTTTGCACTCAAAGGGGTTAATGTTTTAGCACACAGCTTTTAAAGTGAAAATTAAGAGTTTTCAGTGGAATTTTTCAGACAAAAAGCTTGCTGGAGGGAGATCAATTAAAATGACATATTTGAGCAGACTAACCCGGGAAGGATTTTTGGTGCAGAAGAAATCTGATTTAAAGTGAGTTCTCCTGGCTGGAAGACCAGCTATTGGTGTGATGTTTGCCAAAACCTGTTTTGCAGGGCATGTTAATGGTGCTTGCTTTTCAGCACACAGCACTGAGGAGCCCATTGTTAGTTTTAGGGTTAATTTCTTTCCTAAAAACTGAAAGACTGATACATGGAGAATAAAAATGAGGGGTGGCCTTTCTCTTTGAGCAGAGGTTTGGACTGGGTGGCCTCTGCAGGTCTCTTCTGAATTACCCAAGTCAAAAGAAACTCTGCTGAAACTTTTAAATATTGGAATATTGGAAAAGGACTGTGGGACCTCCTTCAAAGAGTCCCTTATAACAGTGAGTACAGGAGGCTTCAAAGAGGAATTTTGAGACAGAATAAACAGCAAAGTTCACTTTCTAACAGACATCTGTCAGAGCTTGCAGGGGACAGTTCCAGCACTGAGCAGACAAGGCACAGCCCTGCTGGGACTCTTTGAGTCCCTGTTTTGGTGAGACTGGGGGAGCTGAGGACACTCTCAGCCTAAGGACAGTCACTACAATTTACTGGAGTAAATTCTGGAGGTCTGAGGAGAGCCCCAGACCAAAGCTCATGTGCTGAAAACTCAAAGAGGCATGGTAAAGGTGACCCAGTGGTGATGGGGAAGGCTTTGGGGATGCACTTCCATCATTCCCAAGGGGGTTCCCTTCTCTGCTGAGTCCCGTCAGGGAGCACACCGAGGAAACCTGTGAGGTGGCTGCAGAGAAGGAGCAGACTGAGTAGAACTGGAAATGATTATGTGTATGGAGCAGAGGGTGGGATTCCAGGAGAAAGATTTATTCCCTACGTGCATGTCTCTCCTGGCTTCAAAGGTTCCACCACTGCCAGAAAGTCCTGAGTTAACAGCACTGGGGTCCTTGGGCGTTCTGCTGTGGATCATAAATAAGAGAGCTGTTGTTCCAGTGCTGTTTGCCCTTGCCCAGGGAAGCAGCCAGCCTGTTTTCCCAGCACTCCCAGGAAGGCATTGGCACCATGTTGTGGCCCTCCCAGCAGCCTCTGACCCCACGGGTGATCTCCTGCCACTGCCTCCCAGTCCACTTCAAGAGAGTTTTAACTGCTGCAGCACACATGGTGGCTTGACATCAGGAACAGCAGAACCATGGAAAATCACCTAGAAATTAAAGCATGCCCTTCTTTTTCCCATGTCTGATGCAGCTTGGCCAATCTAGATCCCTAAATACATGATGGGTGGTGGTGTCTGTAATCTTGGTGCACAGAGCTAGCTGGCTGCTTTGTAAGTTGTCATTCAGACTGAATGCCCAGTGTTTGTTCTTTCTGAATGGTTTATTCACAGATAAACTCAAAGCCAACTCTGTGCCTGAGCAGCCAAAGGAGGAGAAAGAAGTAGTGAAGCCTTCGGTTGCTGTACTAGAACCAGAGTCGTCTCCTAATACTGTAGCAGAGAAACCTGGGAAGAAAACAGAGTCTGTCAGAATTCAGCAAAAGGATAAGAAAAGGTGGGTCATGCCTTTCCAGGTCCCTTTTTGTGTCCCCTGCGTGGGGACAGCCTGCGTGGAGCTGGCTGGTCACACACTGCTAGCTCACCTCCTGTTTCCATCTACTAAATTGTGTTAAACCTGACTAAATTTATCTGTCAGGATTTTTTTCCTGGTGTTTCTTTTCCATTTGCTGCTGTAGGTGCCTCAGGGCCGTGGGTGCCATTGCATAGGGGAAGGGACAGGGCCTAGGTTGTCCTCAGTGGGAGGGGATGGCTTTCCACGAGACAGCCTCCCACTGTGAGCAGCCTGGGAGAGCCCCTGCAGGCAGCATGGGGAGGGCTGGCAGGAGCACCTGTTCCTGCAGGGAAGGTGGGATATTCCCCAGCCTGTATGTACACAACTTGCAGCACAAAGTTGTGCTTGTTGATCTCCATAGCTCATGTAGGGCTGCTTTCAATGCCACGGGTTTACTTTGGGCTGAGACTCCAAGTTAATTTTAAGTTCAGCCCTTTGTGTTTAATCCAACCCAAACTGACAGAGACAAAGAATCACTACAGTCTGATGGCTCTCTGGTGGCCTATGAGTAATTAATTGGTGGTCTCAATCCATTTCTAAGTGAATAGGTAAGCACACCACCCAGCCCACCATCACAGTTAGCACTAACTGCTTGTCTTAGTGATAGTCTTGTCCAAGAAGCCAAGGGCCTGGAGGTGTTGGCAGCCTGGAGTTGGGAAGGCCACTTGGGCTGTCCCAGCTCTTGGAGGATACGTGGGCCTTTAGCCTCCAGGCTTGTTCGTCTGACACGTCTCGCCAACATTAAAAAGAAAGAAGCTATTTTATTTTTCCAGTAGTCTTTAAAAATGGCTCCAGGATTCTGAGACACTACCTCATAGTCAGTCAGTGGCGAGCAGTCTGTCAAAAGAGCTTCTGAGTGATGCTTTTGGGGACACTGGGAGCCTGAGCTAAAGAGACAAGATCAGAAGTACGCTCTTGCCAGGCTGCTGTGGCCAAGCGAGGTGAGGTACTGGGCTGAACTGCAGAGGGGCTAAAGAGATCCTCCTTGTTTTGGGAGCTGCATGTGGGGAAGGATGAGAGGCCTGCAAATGCTCGTGCACCTATGCCTGGTTGTGCAGTGAGTGTACAGCATACAGTTCAGTGTACAGTTCAGAGTATGCGATGCTCAGGCTTTCAAGAGGCATTTGATTTCCTTCCATGAGGAATGTGCTCATCCAAGTGCACACGTGATGCTTTCAGAGACAATGGGTGTTCATTCCCTTTCTTTTGCCTTTGCTTTTTGTGGCAGTAAAACGAAGAGAGTGGAGAGGTCAGATGACGAGGAAGAAAGAGATCCTGAAAATGTCAAGAAAAAGAGGAAGCGAATCAAACAACTTCTGTCTGACAGCAGTGATGAGGAAGGTAAGATCTGTAAACAGTGAGGCATGTAGGGCAGGGTTCTGATTTCCAAAATGTTACTCTCCAAATCAGTGATTGAGGGAATAGTTTAAAGGACTAAAGACCGTGGAAATGTCTGTAGCCTGAGCTTTCTGTTTATCTTTGTGCTGCAAGCACTTGGGCATAGAGTTGAGATGTCTCAAAACAAAGATTCAGTCTTTGTTTTAGCTTAGCTCAGACCTGGCTGTCTCCTCACCAAGTGTGCTGCCAGTGCCCCTGACGTGCAGGAAGGAGGTTCCCAAATCTCTTGTGAAAGATAGCATGCCTTCCAGAACCATGGGGCCGGTCAGAGCCAGTTCATGTGGGGAGGGAACGCTCACAAGTGGCCTCCCTCTCCCCACAGGGTCATTTTTAGTGTCTTTATTCTGTCTGTGCATAGAAGGGGTTTGGAAGGCAGTGTTGGAACCAAGACATCCAGAAAGAAAAGAGCTAATAGGGAAGCTGGAGGCAAAGCAGTTGAGCCATATCCGATGCGACTGTGCGTCTCCTCGGTGGTGTGACAGGAGTGGGGTGCCCAGAACACTGCAAGATTTGGGCTTATAATGAGGAACAGCAGGGCTGGATCCCAAAGAATTTGGATAATTGAAGTGACAAATGCCGTTCAATATAGATAACTGGGAAATAAATTGGAATTGAGCTCGGGAGTATGTGCTAAGTGGAACAGTCATCCAGCAAGCTGCTCAGGAAAAGAGCTTGGGGATCATTATGGACAAGTAATTGAAACCACCAGTTTGGTGTAGAGCTCCAGTAAAAGGAGGTGAAACAGCAAATGGGGTGTACTGGTGAGGAGGTGGAGTCCCTCAGGGGAGCCAGGGCTGATTCCTCACTTAGTGTGCCTGGCACGTGGGCAACAACCGGGACATCAGGAAAATCTGCACTGCCAGGGAGAGGTGGCTGCTGTTGGTATCTTTGCAGGATCCGTGCCACCTCTAGGCCTGTTTTCATAGTTTCCCTGCTGCCCATGTAATTGCAAATTATCTTTGTCATCAGGTTTGTATCACTTCTTAGACTATTCCACAGGATGATAAATCTCTCTTTGTGATCAGCCTCAATTCCATCACATTCCAGTGTGAAGCTCCTCGTTTGGCTATAAAATGTATATATACACATACATGCCCACACTCTTTGGTATTTATTTCTTTAAATGTTTGTCTTTCCATTTCCTCATCATTCCCCTACCGACAAGCTGAGTTGTTTAGCTCTGAGGAGGGAATTTTGAAATCAGCCCATCCTTGCTTGTCTGGAGTCTCCCAGCTCATCCACGTCCTGTGAGATCAGGCAGGAGTTTGGAATGTTAGAACTCTCTGGTCTCCTGTGGCACACCTGCGTGACCTCAGCACGTGTTTAACAATTCATGCTTTTGAGTGGGATGCCTCCTGGTCTCATTTATTCCAAGGTTTACATCCTCTTTAGTGACCAGGGATAGAACCTGAGGGAATGGCTGGAGCTGTGTCAGGGCAGGTTTAGGTTGGATGTTAGGGAAAAGTTCTTCCCCGAGAGGGTGGTCAGGCACTGGGGAGGCTTTTTGTCACTGCTGTTGCTGCTCCTGCATCAGAACCCTCTTTGTTCTTCATTTCTTTGTGCTCTGCATTAGAATTGTAAATGTATGCAAATTACAGCACATGTATACAAATTTGGATATCACTCAGTTCGCCCTTTGAAAAGAGAAAATGAGAATTGAGAGAACTCAGCCCTTTGGTCCTGCTGCTTGCCCTTCTAAATCCAACCAGATGAAAGAAGACAGATTTGAATTGTTTGGAATATTTTTAATGAGTCCAAACTAGTAATATTATATTCTGTATTGAAGTAGAAGACTGTGAGTTGTATGAAAAAAAAATTCAATATATATATATATATATGTACAGCAGCTGGACTTGAAGAGCACCTATCCTTGGAAAGGTTGGAAACAGGTTTCTCCAGAGACCAGGGGCAACTTGAATCAGCAGCATCAGTGAGCAAAAGGGGGCCTGGAGTGACAGGCACACTTAGCAAGCTTTTGTGGGTGTGAAACTCAGCCTGCATGGCCGATGTGAAGTGCTTGTGAGCCGATGTGAAGTGCTTGTCAGGCCAGGTCTTCTGCCTAGTTCTGTGTTAGTCTGCTCTTGATGTACTAAAAGTAGCCCTAAATAAGCTCTCCTTACAGCAGCATCAGCACATTGGACCACGCTGGAAACACAGAGAGGGCATAAGGCACAATCCTCTCCATTTAAATGATTTTTCATTAAAAAGTTATATTGGTATGAGGGCTCCTTAGTCACTGCAGGTTGTTTTGCTTCCAGAGCCAGAACAAACTCCACAAATGCTCCCACAGAGGACAGGAGGTTTGGCAGCTTCAGCTGTACCAACACAGGCAGCGTTTCGCAGTGTTGACAAGTGTTTTACAGCCACTTTGGAGGCTGATTTCAGTGGCACTGTGACCTACAAACTCCCTGGGTTTTGGAGAGCCACAGCAGAAGCACTAAAGCTTCTCACAGTTTTTCCAGGCAGGGTCAGAGCAGACCGAACAAAGCCAGGATTTACATCTTTGGTCCATCCAGTTGCCCAACTTGTATCTGTTTCATGCAGCTGTTGCTGTTGAGCAAACTGTGGGCAGCAGCTAGTGGTTGACTCAGGAGTTATCACATGTCAGAGGGCTGTGTTGGCTAGAAGAGGATAATAAAGTAATAAAAGAGCTTGATAGTAGTCCTAAACACTCTGACGTGGGGAGAAGGTGCCTTCTGCCTGCCAAAAGCTGGGGAGATTGTTTGAAGGAAGCTGAAAAAAGCTTTCCTAAATTTCCCCCAAGGAATCTAGTGGAGCTGGCACACTGACAGTGCCTTCAGCAGCCTCTGCTTGAGCATGGCAGAGGCTTTTCACCAGGCTGGTTTTCAGCCCTCTTAGCTTGCCCTCTCCCAGAGACACTTGCAAAGGGCAGAGGCCAGGCTGGGCAGTGCTGGGCAGACTGAGGAGGCCTCAGCCCACGGTGTCTGTGAGGCTGGCACGGACACAGAGCCGAGAGCTGCCCGCAGCCCCCGGGCAGCACACACTCCCAGCCGGGGCTGCGCCGCGGTCCAGGAGCAGGGTGAAAGCCCAGTGGTGTTATCCCGCTCTGTTTGCATTCCCGTGCCTCGTTCTCTGCGGTGCCTGGGAGGCCAAATCCTTGTTGGAGGAATGTGATTTATTGCTGGGCTTGGCAGCCCAGCGCTGCCTCGCTGCAGCCCTCGGTAACCTGCGGAGGTCAGCTGGCAGCGCCAGCTCCTCACACGGCCCCAGTCCCCCGGGACAGCTCCAGATGCCGGCTCCTGGTGGGATGAAGGCAGCGCTGCAGCCAGGCAGGCACGGTGCTCCAGCCACATCCGTGTGTGCTTGAGCAATAGGTCACAGGAGGCGTCTGCTGCCAGCTCTCCCCACAGCCGAGCGCTTGCGTGGCAGCCGTTCTCACTTGGAGCTCCCGCAGCTCTGTCCCCCGGCCAGCCCCGCGGGAGGGTGACCCTGCCTCGCTCGCTGCTCTCAAGCCCTGCTTGTCTCGTTTTGACCTGGCTGCTAGAGGCTCCAGAGCTCACTTGGCTCCCTGCAAATGCGGGAAGGTGTCCTTGACTGGTTTGATCAGTCTTGGCATTGATTGGAGCCTGGTGTCTCTGTCCTTGAACTCAGAGGAGAGCAAGGAGATGAATCAGTGAGAGAGTCAGCTTCTGGTTTTTGTGGAGTTTTTTTGGTTTTGTTTTTGTTTTCAAATAAAAGTTTGAGATGTCCCTTAACAATCTGTCAGCATGTGTGATAGTGTACTGCACTTAATTCTTGAGTTAAGCTGATAGCATGGATTGTTTGGGATGTGTAGCACCACCAGTGAAGCAACAACTGTTTTACCACACCCTGCCTCTTTTAATTTCTAAACAAATGACAGTCATTCTTTTTAACAAGTAACTGAAATGTATCACTAAAACCTACCAGTTCCTGTGTCTGGTTTTAAAGTTTCCCTTGGTGGAACTGATTTTTTTGGCTTACCAAAAATCCCCAGGGCACTTCTCCCATCCTATCCCACCCTCCTTCCTTTGGGAACCACAGCGCGTAGCATCAGACCCGTGTGCCATCAAGGTGTTCTTCTTCTTAGCAGATGTGCCATCCTCTCCCACACCCGAGGAAGAGAGACCTCCATCTCCACTGCCTGAACCTGCTCTGAAAACTGAGCTGGAGCCTGCATCCACGGAGGTGAGAGCAGATGGGAGTGATTACCTGCTCTCAGGTAAAGAGAAATGAGCTCCCAGTTTCTCACAGTGCTGCCATGTCCTGCAGGTGTCAGCTGGAGGGAGGAAGAGGAAGCGGAAGCGTGTGCTGAAATCCAAGATGTTTATTGATGAAGAGGAAGGCTGCATGGGTAAGACTGGCTGTGCCCTACACTCCCTCCCTGGAGCTCACTTTATTGGCCTTTTCAACAGGCCAGCCTCTCCCAGGATAGAAAGAGGTTCACAAAATCACTTAGTTATCCCACTTGGAGCTCCTGCTCCCAGACTGAGGGAACTGAGCCTCTGCTGAAGGCCTGGATAGGGAGTCAGAGCTGTAGCTGAATCCTTACCCTTTTCTGATTATTAACAGATTTTCCTTCAGTTCTTTTCCCTTTTTTCCTGCCATCATGATTACCACCTTCATTTACTCTCCTCTCCAAAGTTGCAAGCTTTTAAAGACGGTACAGAAAGAGATTTAGGGTCTGGGATAAATTCTGGCTGAGATAACTTTGTTGGGGGTTTTTTTTCTCCCTTTGAGGATAAATCCAGAGCTGTGCAAAACTTGATTACATGTTAAAGAAACATAGAGTATCCCAGATAAAGAGTTGGGGCTTAAATACTTCATAGGGTTTCTGTTTCTGATAAGGGTGGCTCTGCTTTCTGGAGGAAACAGAGTCCCTACAAAAGTCCTGAGAGACAGAGGCTTTGAATTCCAGCCTGACTGGGCTCTGCTTCTCCTGTGACCTGCAGAAAGCTGTGTAACACCACTGCATTTGTTTCCTCCATGTCCTGACATTGAAGTAGAGATGCAAGCATTCGGACTATGTTGGTTTGGGTTTTAGGGGTTTTCTTGGAGGCTTTAAACACGTGAGAGTGTGGAATGTGTTTTTTGTTATGCTGTTGTCAGCTGGATTGTGTGGGATGCTTTGTTTCCCCAGCCTGGCTGGGCTGAGGGGGTGTCAGTGCAGCTCAGGCCATGCTGGGGAGGATGTGGTGCTGTTGTACAGGTCTGTGGTGGTGCTGGGGAGGATGTGGTGCTGTTGTACAGGTCTGTGGTGGTGCTGGGGAGGATGTGGTGCTGTTGTACAGGTCTGTGGTGGTGCTGGCCATGGAGGCACTCGGGCATTCCTGGCCCAGCTCCGGAGCTGCCTGGCCCAGACTCAGCCTGTGTCTGTTTGCACCTGTCTGCAGAGCTGCATCTTCTGTTTCCCATTAACTTGGTGTGTCTCCTTTAGAGAAACACAAAGCTGTGGCTCTCAGCAGCTGGCTGCACTGGGACTGAAATCCCAAGTACTGCTTTCTTGTCCAAGAATTGGACTTGCACAGAGTTACTGACAGCTTTGGCTGATTACCCTGTGGGGTGTTCTCCCCTCCCATCCCAGACAGAGCCATTGAAACACTTGGAAGGAAAATGGAACTGAATAGCACTAGATGGGGAGCTGAGTTGTACAGACTCTGCATCCAGAGCACAGGAGTGTCTCTTCTGGATTCAGCTGGGAATATTGCCTTTCTTTCTTTGCTCTTTATCCCCACAGGGTTTCACAGTCCTTTGGAAAATTCAGACTCCTGGTTTTACAGTTCATATTCCCTTTCTGGAAAGGGAATGCAAGGCCCTGCTGTGCCCTTGGGAGACAGATCCTGTGGGATGGAGTTGGATACTGAGGAATTGGCTGGGGAGGAGATGCTGCTTTCTCGACTACAAATCCTCCAGCCTGTTGTGCAGAACTTGCTGTCTGGCTATTATCCATTTTCTCTTCTCACTTCCATTCCACACCCTTTCCATGCACAGGCCTAACAATTCAAAGGCTAAATAACTTCCAAATCTCCTAGGCTAGTGTAAATTTTAGTTATTCTTTGAAATAGAGGGGGTTTTCCCTCTCTCCCTGCTGTCTTTTTATTTTTAAACAAACACTAGGTTTTAAGAGGTTTTAATCCTAACATTAGAATGAGGCTGTACTTTATATTTCTCCACAATTTTAAGCGATGCTTTTCACAATAGCTGCAATAGTAAGGAATTGGTGTCAAAAAGCAAAAGTAATTTAGGGATTAGCCCTGAGGGAAATTGAGCAATTAAAGTGTGTGTGGAGTTAAGCACAAGAAACATTCCTAGGCATGTACAGAAATCCATGGATTGGGGGCCTGCTCTTAGTCTCTAGTAAAGGGGAATTACTGAGGTTTAAGCTTGTGTGTTTCTACCTTGCACTTTCTAAAGCTTCAGAGGACACCCATGGGCTTGGAGATTGGAATATCCACATGTGCATTGGAGGGAAATTTGTGTTACAGAATTTTAGAGCTCCTATCATTTGAGACGCTCTGATTGAGGGAGTCTGGCTGTGAGTGGGGCATCAGTAACTGCATCTGTGCACCCATAGGTGCTGCACATACAGACTTCTGAAGCTCAGCTGAGATTGCAGCCAAAGAAAGCTGGTCTAAGCTGTGCTGCTGCAATTGGTGGGGGTTAGCTGCACGCTTTGGGAGTTCCCAGCAGTTCCTGACAGGGCAGACAACAGATAAGGGTTTTCAGTTCACCCAGTGGTCTGGGGAAGCTGCTCCCTGAAAAGCCTGCTGCCTCTGAAGGGAGATTGCTTGGTTTGCAGTTCCTGTCTGAGGTCCTGCTAGCTCTATGAAATCCAGGAGGATTTCATAGCATTCCTCTTCCCAGCCCCTGGTGACGTAGGAAACCTTATTTAATTTGATGCATTAATACAAGTGAAAGCCAGTTTCCCAGAAGAAGGGAAGTTAAGACATCTGTTTAAAAGAACACAGTTGCTAAAGAAAAATGGCTTACTAGAAGAACCCCAGAGCACTGCTGGGAAAGCTGATACGACAGCATTTGCTGGGATCTGCCGGTGGCTCTCATCAGAGGAGCTGACTGCAGTTTAATTTCCGTGAGTGTTGTTTTATATCCCTGGGCTTTCCACCGCTGGCCAGTGACAGCAGCACGCTGGCAGTCCCCTTCAGGCAGAGTCCTGATGGCAGACACGGCTGTGGGCTGATCTTTCATAAAGCATTTCTTTATATTTGCCCTCTTTGGCCACCTCTGTGGAAAGAAGCTGCCCCAAAGGGTTTGTGCCCCTGGAGACGGGCGGCGTCTGCTTTGCTCTGCCCTAGCTGTCCAGTGTGCTGGTGAGAGCAGCTTGGGGGTGTCTCCAGGTTGTCTTGCCTGCGTTTCTGGAAAATCTGATTGCTTTGGCCCCTGTGGAAATCGGACCAAGTCAGAATGGTGGGGTTTAGCCATAAAGTAGATGTTCCATTGCCTAGTGCCAAACTACTGATTCTGATCTCCTTCAGATTCAATCACTTGCTGATGGCTGCTTGTCAGCCTTTGTCGTATGAGTTAGAATCTCAGGATCACTGTGCTTGGAAAAGCCCTCTAAAGTCATTGACTCCAGCCTTTCCCCCAGCACTGCCAGGGCAACACTGGCCCATGTCCCCAAGTGCCACATTCACACGGCTTTTAAATCCCTGCAGGGATGAGGACTCCAGCACTGCCCTGGGCAGCTGTGCCAGGGCTGGACAACCCTTTTAGGGAAGGAGTTTTCCCTAATGCCCACCCTAAACCTTCCTTGGCACAACTCAAGGTCATTTCCTACTGCTTAACTTTGGACTTAATTCCTGTGTCTGACATGTGCTCCTTGAACCCAAAGCGTTCCTTTCCAGGAGTGCAATGGGAAGGCTGCAGTGGGGACGTCTTTGGTGTAAAGGTGGCTTAACCATCATCATCATCCTCTGCTCCCTTCCCTGTTGTTTCCACCAGTGACTGAGAAGGTTTATGAGAGTGAATCCTGCACGGACAGCGAGGATGAATTCCCCAAGCCCAAGGCACCAGCTCCACAAAAACAGCCCACGCTGCCCACCAAGAGAGAACCAAAGGAAGAGAGGAAGAACCCAAAGAAAGGGGCAGCTCCTGCCAGCAGAGCCAACAAGCAGGTCTCCATCATGGGCTTTTTCCAGAAGAAATGAACTGGATCTGTCTCCTCTTGGCAGCTTGGGAGTGTTGCTCCCTTTTTTCGTGTGGCTCTCTGCAAGCTGCTGCTGCTTGTGGGGCCAACATGCAACCCCTGGTTACGCAAGGTGTCCTGCTTACTGTGTAAGGAAGCCCTCTGGACTAGATTTTGTATCAGAGAAAAGTTTTTATTTGTTACTGCAATAATTTCAGTCATCCTCACTGAGCAGTGTGGGAGCTGCCAGCTAGAGGAACTCTTGAAAGGCTGTTAAACCTGTTCACATGAAATTGTATTTTTTTAATCACGCCTTTGGTGCTAAGTTAGGAGAGGAGTTGTGGTGTTTTCCTCCCCTCCTTGTACACCCCCAGCTCTTCAGTTTGGTCCAGCTGTTCACGTTGGGTAGCAGCAGCAATGTAGCAGGTCTTCAGGCTCAGACACGAATATTGAACATCTGCTCCGGCTTTAACTGAATGAAGTGTACTTCATTTTCCCCCTAAGACTGGTAAATAGTTTTTGCTCTGCCTTTCATAATCTTTTTTTGGACAAAGCAGCGCATATAAAATTGTCTCACTCTCTTCTTCCTTGAACTTGTATCCTCTGTAACTTGCTCAGATGCCTAATTATAGACTGGGACACTGTTGGTGTTCTGTCTTTACAAAAACATCCTTGAGGCTTCCCACCCAATTGGCTCTTGAGTAATTGGGGGAAGGCTTTGCTGTTATTGGGAAAGAAATGGATCTTTAGCTTTGGAGGCCAGTGAGTCAGAGGGAAGGGTGATGAGAGGGCACTGCTGATAACACCAGGCAGGTACCAGGGCATTGCAGGGTTTGGAAGTTTTCGGTTGCCTGAAGGGTTTTTTTACAGGCATAAACCAGACAAGAGAAGAGTTTTTCCTTGGACATCTCGTCACCTGCCTGCTGAAGGAAGAGTGCCACAGCACATGGTCCTGAGGAATCTGTTATGGGAGAGGAATAAAGCACAGCAATCCTGTTAACCAGGAAGGAGCTCTTGGTCTGGGCCTTCTGCTTGGCTGGGGCTGAGGCTGATAGGCAGATGTGAAAGATTTTCCAGAGGGGTGATGCTGAGCACTCCTGAAGCTTGGGCTGGTGAGCCCTCAGTGGCTGGTGGAGAGGAGCTGCTGCACCCCAGCAAACCGGTGCTGTGGCCTGGGAAGAGAATGATCAGCCTTATTCTGGTTTAATGAAGAAAGTTTAACTGTGGAGAGCAAACCCACACTGGCCTGGGGTTCTGTTGTTTTTGGTAGAGTTGGGGTATTTTTAAAGGCAATGAGAAGTAACAAATCCCATTGAATACAGTTTTGTTTTTTGGTTTGTTTTTTTTTTTTTTAAATTTGTCCTTATTCATTAAATAATGTGTCAAATTCTGATTTCCAAGGGTTGTTGTGGTATGACTCCGTGGAAGTCAAAGACATTTGCTTGGTGAAGTGGGTAAAGATTTCTTCCATCAAAATCAGGGCGGGAAGCTTTCAGCTGAGTGTTTTAGGGCATCTGAAACCTTGAAATAGCAGGATTTGTATTGCATTTGGACCCCTGGAGTGTCATTGCTGTGGCAGGGGGGCAGGACGGGGTGTCCTGGTGCTCCTGCTCCTCACCTCTGCTGTGGAGCTGCCGGCTCCACCCCGGCTCCTGAAACCAGATCGACGTCATACGGCACTTCCTCTGGAAAATGACTTAATGTCTGCAGGAGCGGGACCCAGCAGGACTTCAGACCTGCAAAAATCATGATCTCATACTCCCCACTCCCCACTCCATGGGCTGCCAGCCCCAGGGGGACTTCAGGTCCGCCTTGGCCGAGGCTGGAGTATTCCCAGGCAATGCTGGGCGTAAGGAATTGGGGCTGAAGAGAGGGAGAAGGCTCTCTTGTGGATGGGGGTCACTCCTCTGGCACCCAGGGGCTGGAGGGGGACAAAATGTCTGGGAGCCAGACTCCTGTAACATGGAGCACATCTCCTGCCTCAGGATGTGGTACTGGTGGAGCTCAGGGTCCAAAGGCCCCTCCTGGAGATGCAGAGGTCGTTATACCCATGTATGGGTCATTTATAGATAGAGATCCAATCCCAGGGGGATCTGCTCTCCTCTTCCCCCTGTATCTGCCTTCCCACCACATTTACACTCCCAGAAGAGCCTCAGAAGAAGCAGTGGGAGAGGTTCAGCCAATGAAGTGCAGTTCATTGTGTTTTCTCCCTAACAGCAGAGGAATCGTCATCCCTGTTCTCCAGGTGCACCGAGGAGTTGCTCTGTCACACACTCCAGGCTACAACTATTAGCCTCTCCTTGGACAAGGTGCTTCTGAGCCAGCAGCCCCTGGGAAGGGGCTGGAAGTGCTGCTCTGGGGGATGCAAAAGCCCCATCCCTTTTTCAGGAGACTGATTTATAATCCTCCTTCCACAGGGCAGGGCCTGCTCGGAAAAAGCCCTTCCCACCTGGGCATCGGGCAGTGTGGAGATGAGAGCTGAGGATCCGAGGAGGATCGCTGGGCTGGGCAGGAGGGTGTCCCGGCAGCCTGCTGGGAATTGTTTTGCTCTCCCACAAGCGATGCCAGCCCGGCCGCAGACACGGGAGCAGGGAACAGCAGGGCCTTATAAGGAAGCAAAATCCCTCGGTGGTTCTGAGGGACAGGGGAACTGCCAGGACCTGCCAGGGCTGTGCCTCAGCGCCGGCACCGCGGAGCCACCGGGCCCAGCACGGTGGGAGAGCCCTCCGGGGCCATCAAGGGCACACTGTGCCCAGTGCCCACCTTGTCCCCAGCCCAGAGCTCTGAGTGCCACACCAGAGATTCCTTGGGCACCTCCAGGATGGGCACCCCAAACCTCCCTGAGCAGTTCCAGTGCCTGAGCACCCTTTCCATGGGGAAATTCCTGCTGTGTCCACCCTGAGCTCCCCTAGCCCAGCCTGAGGCCGTTCCCTCTCCTCCTGTCCCTGTTCCCCCTGGCTGTCCCCTCCTGGCAGGAGTTGTGCAGAGCCACAAGGTCCCCCCTGAGCCTCCTTTGCTCCAGGCTGAGCCCCTTCCCAGCTGCTTCAACCTCTCCTGGGGCTCCATTCCCTTCCCAGCTCCATTCCCTGCCCTGGACACGCTCCAGCCCCTCCAGATCTCTCCTGTCAGGAGGGGCCCAGAGGTGTCCCCAGCACTGGAGGTGCCCCAGCACACAGCACAGCCCAGGGGCCATTGGCCTCTTGCTCACCTGGGTTCGTGTCCAGCCACTGGCACCAGCACCCCCAGCACCTTTTCCAGCATTCCAGCCCTTGTGCCCCGGCCTGGAGCATTGCCTGGCTCTCCCTGTCTGGGAATGTGGTGCAGAGAGGTGTGGGTGCTCCTGCCCAGGTGAGCCAGGGATGAGCACAGGGCCATGGCCACTGCCAGAGCCAGCCCAGGGAGCACCCTGGGACCTTGGCCTGGGCAGAGAGGAGAGGAGCTGCAAAACCAAAGGTGGAAAAGCATCCGTGGGATTTTGGAGATGGCTTTTCCACATCCTCCCTCCCGCAGTGGGTACCACATCCCACTCCTGTGGTGGGATCCATGTGCAGTAGCCAAGCAAGCATCCCATCCCACGAGGGCACCAGTTGATGCTGGGGAAGATAACCCATCCTGCCTGGGTGCTGAGCATCCCTCCTCGGCGCCTGGCATCCCCCTGGATGTGCACCCCTGGGGCTGGCCATGCCCCCAGGAGCTGAGCATCCTCTCTCGGGGCTGCGCATCCCCGTGGCGCGGAGCCCCGCAGCCTCACGGCATCCCTCGTTTCCCCGTGGCCACATGCCCGGCTGGCTGTCCCCCGCTGTCCCCGTGGCCGGCCGGGAGCATCCCCGGAGCCGCAGCTCCCGAGCCGCCCGGCACGTCCCGGCGTTGTTTACTCCTCCCGTCCCGCCGCGGCGCTTCACCCCAGCGCTTCCTGGGCTGGTGGTGTCTGAAAATAGATATTTTTAACCTTTTAAAAATAGAAAGTCTCGCAGAACAGCAGCTCCTGTTTTTCCATTCCCTTCTCATTTCTTCTCAGGGCGACGGAACCCGAGCCGGGCCGCGCCGGGGGTGGCGCGGAGGCGGCCCCGTAAACAGGCTCCCGCGAAAGGGGCACTGGGGAGAGCACACGTGTGCTGGAGAACCAAAAGAAAGGTAAGAAAGAGAGGGAGAGGGGAAAAAAAAGCAACTAGAAAGGCCGGCCACTTTTCACACGGAGCCTTATTTGGTATTTTCATGAAAAGTTATATCTTCACACTGTAAAAAATGCCACTTATTACTCATGCTTTACTAGGTAAGTGTATTTTCCTTGGCAGCAGGCGCTCTGGGGTTTTTTTCTCACTTCACTACTCCCGTACAAGCTATTTCGAAGGTTTCATTAGTTTCTCCATCGGAGCTGGCGCTGCTGCCGCTGTCTGAGGGCCGGGCTGTTAAAGCGAGACACAGCCGCTGTTTGTTCGGCACCTTTCGGGCTGTGACACCCCAGCGCGGGGCCCTCTCAGCCCGCGCCTGGGGACACGCCTGTCACCCGTGTCACCCTGCCCCGCCCTGCTCGTGTGTCCCGCCGCCTGGGGACACGCCTGTCACCCGTGTCACCCTGCCCCGCCCTGCTTGTGTGTCCCGCCGTCACTCCGTGCTGTGCTGGGGACATCACCCCTGTCGCAGAGCAGGGTGCCACCTCATGCCCCGGTGGTTACAGGTGGACGTCACCCCATCCCCATCAAGTGCATCAATGTCACCCTTTCTTCATGACCACTGTGGGAAGGGGGATGCCTCCCTCTCCCTGTTGTCACTGCGGTGTCACACTGTCCCTACACATGTGGATGTCACCAGTCCCCGAGCACTGCCTCTGCGGGGACATTAGTAATCCCACGTGTGGGTGTCACCATCACTATGGGCAGCCACCACCTCGTCCTCGGGGTCACACCCGGGGCCACCACCGTGTCCCCAAGGCCACGACATGCCCGTGGGTGTCCCCGTGTCCCAGGGTCCCTGCACACACACGGATGTCACTTTGTCCCCAAGGCCACCACATGCCCGTGGGTGTCCCAGGGTCCCTGCCGACGCACAGAGTGCGCACCGCCGGGGACGCTGAGCGGTGTCACAGCCCTGCCGCCAGCCCCGTGCCCGTGCTGCCGGCCACCACCGCCCCCGGGCCGCCTGGCCGCGCTTCCCAGCCGCTCTAAAAGCCAGCTTTGTGCTTTACAGCCAGGCCCTCGCTTGGCACACGATTTTAATTAGAGTCTGGTTACACGGCTCGGCAGATGTGGAATGTATTTCTTAGCCCAGGTGGAATAAATCTATTGCCATAAAAACCAACCCCCCTGTTATTAAATCCTCCCTTCTAAATAGCCCAGTATTGAGATGCACAGCCCCCCGGCCCCCCTCCCGCCCACTCCCCCTCAATGCAAACCCTTTTCTAAGTGCTTAATGAGCTTTAATTTTATTATTATATTCCCTGGCTGCATGGAACCGGCTTCTGGTGCTGGCGCAGGCTCCCGGCTACCGGCCCCTCTGCAGGGGCTGCTCAGCCCCACGGCCGGGGGGCTTGTGGTGGCCCCTGGGCTGTGCCCCGCCCTGCAGCAGGACGGGCTGCTCGGGCTGGGGCCGCTCATCGTGTCGCCCCCGGTGGCAGGGGACAGCTCCCCGCAGTTTGGAGACCCGCGGCTGCTGGGGGAGCGCAGGGTGTGAGGTCCCGGTGACCCCGGGGACAGCCCTGCCCTCGGCGGGTCCCCGGGGATGCGCAGAGGGTGTGGCTCCGTGCCGAGGCCCCAGGTGACAGGGATTGTCTCACCAGGATATCGCCGTGGCTGGGAACGGGGCTAAACGGGGGGGACACCCCTGCCGGGTGACGCTGGAGCTGGGACAGTGCACCCCCTTCCCCAGGGAATTCCCCGAGGAGGGGGCATCTCCTCACCCACCCTTCCCTCCGTGGCCGGGGCTGGCAACTTCGAAACTCACTGCAGGGGAAAAAAACCCACCCAGGAAGCAGCATCTGCTCCCCAAGAGCCCATCGCTCCCGGCAGGGACCACCCTCTGCAGCATCAGCTCTGTCAAGCTGGTGCTCACCGTGGGAGACGCTCTTGAGGTTGCATCAGAGCAGCAAAGACAGTCCTGGCTTTGGCTGTACCTGTGAACTCTTCCTCTGTGTTGCTCTGTCCCAAAAGTAAGGGCATCCCTAAAAAGGGGGAGATCTTTTTGTTGTCTTCTCCAAGGTTTGCATTGTCATGAATGACTAGTGTGAAATACGTAGCTTGAGGGCCCTGGTGCATCTGATAAGCAATGACTTTGTTCTTTTAAAGAATGCTATTGCCAATTGCAACTGCAAAGCATTGTTGACATGCTTAATATGCTGCTTTTTTAAAAGATTATTTATCAAATTAATATTATTATGATTTTTTTTCCTAAACAACTATGCTATAATCTGGCCAACCCAGAACTTGTCCAGAAATAAACCTTCAAAACTCATTTTTATGATTCACAGAAGTGCAAAAGGGAGCAGACTATGCCCTGCTGGCATCAAAGTGAGGGCTGGAGCCCAGGGCAAAGCCTGGAGGGCTTTGTGACCCACCTCAGTGCTCCTTTGAGCCTCTCGAAAAGCTCCAGGGTGTCTAAAAACTGAAACAAACAAGGAGAGGGGGAAAAGAGGAGGACGTGGGAGAGCAGCATGCACAGAGTCCATCCCACAGGATCACCAGGATGTCATTTCCCACAAGTCTCCTACGGGCATCCCCCCGCTGCATCATCCCCAACCATGGTGCTTGAAGAACAAAATCCCAGGATTTGTGCTTGCAGCAGATTCCTCCTCCCTCCCCGTACCTTGGGGAAAGGGAGTAAAACCACAGGCCCTGCAAGGAGCAGAGCCCGAGCCCTCCCCACCAATTCCCAGCTGGGAGACTTGGCTGTGGGCTCCACCAGGACTTTTCCCCCAGCTGGCCTCTCCTCTGGCCCGCTGGCTGGGAATTTGCAGCCACTTCTGTGCCAGGGAGCTGCGGATGACGTTACCCCCCTGCCCAGGCAGGTGTGGGGAGCACGGCTGCTCCCTGGGGGTGCAGAGCTCCAGGGCCAGGAGGGGCCAGCCCCACCATAAACAGGGACCCCAGGCGTGGGGAGAGCAGCACCCCAAGCTTGTCCCGGAGCCCCGAGCAGGGATCAGGCTGCTCTGCTGCTGGAATCTGCAAAGGAAAGAGCAGGGAGCCAGAGCTGAGCTGCGGCTGCCTGTCCCACCTCTCAGCGCTTCTCCACGTGCAGCCCATCGTCTGTTTGTCCTGGGAGACTCCAGGTCCCTGGGGTGAGCCAGCAGCCAAGGCAAGCCAGACATCCCCACCCCAACCTGCACGTGTGCTGCCTGGCCAAGGAAGAGAGGAAAACTCGAGCTTTTGTGATCTCACAGAGGAAATGACCACCAAGAAAGAGTTAAATTGCCACTTCAAAGGCAAAACCTTCCTCAAAACGCTTTCGGATGAATTAGGGTTAACCCTGGCCTTGCCCTTTTTGGGGAATAAAATCAGCTTGGGCCAGCATTTGGTGAGGCTGATCCAGAAATCCAACGCCAGTCCTGTGACCTCTTGCTTGTTAGCAGGTCAACATCATCCAGAGAGTTTTCCCTACGAATTTTGGGTGTCCTCTCTAACCAACCTTTTTGTTCTTTTTGGTAAGTCACACTCAGCTGCAAAGGCCAATAATCCATCCTAGGAAGGCAGCAAAGCCCTCTGCAGTTTTCCCTGGACACCTCTTGGCCCAGGGGGTGACGGCTGAGTGATGCAGCTGTGGGCAGGTACTGAAAGCCTCCATCCCCTGTGGAATGGCTCTTCCTTCCTGAGGGAAGGACGATGTGCAGCCCTCCTCTGTGTCTGCCCAGGCCATTCCAGGTTCCCCCTCTGCACTGGGGAGGAGCAGGAGCCCACGCCGGTGTCTGTGTAACTTCTCAGAACGTGCTAAAAGCAGCTTGGAAGGGGATCAGTATTTCCACTCATTTTTCAGGGCCAATCTTCCTGCCACAGACCAGGAGCCGGAAGCCTGACGGGGTTTGGAGGAGCCCCCGTGGGTCCCTCTGCAGCCCCCTGCCAAATCCTGCTCGCAAACCTCTGCCTCAGGCAGCCCCCAGTGAGCAAAGCTCCCCTTTCCCAGGTTTTCCTGTGAAAACTGCAGCCTGCAGCACTCAGCCCCAAGCTAAAAACAGATGTATGGACAGGTAGGGTAAAAAGAAAATTAAACCCCTAATTTTGGCCTGTTTGCATGGACAGGGACATCCAATGTGATGCTGGGGGAACACTTGCCTACATTTCCCATCTAGACAGTTTTCCTGGAGGCCTGCCTGTCCACCCCTTTTCGGAGCTGTGGGTTCAATGCCTTGTGTTTCCCCTTGCCTGGAGGCTGGAGGGTGGATTGCTGAGGTTATCCTGGAGTTCAGCCCTGAGTGGGGCTCTGTTCCACATGCTGTGTGTGTCTGTTTGGGGGTCTGGTGCCACAGGGCACGGCCAGGGCTGGGGAAGCTGTCAGCCCTCAGCCCCTAAAGCTGGAAGAGGAGCCAGTCTGGGGTGCAAGAGATGTGGCCAGGCTCTTTTTCCCTGTATCTCATGGGTCCATCAGGATTATTTGCATTGCCCGTGCAGCTGGGAGGCAAAAAGAGGTGTCTGGGCCAAGCAGTCCTTCTTGCTTCATTTTCAACTGTTTGCAAAGCCCCTGATCAGACGACCCAGATGGTGCTAAATGGCCATGAAGGACCATCAGACAGTGGGTCATTGTCGTGCTCCTTGAGTTAGATAATTGTGATGGGCCTGAACTAATTAATTTCTACCCAAAAAAGTAGCACTGAATCATGGTCTTTTGGCAACACTGGTGAGAAGGACTTGTAAGCAGTTTCATTTGGATTTATCCAGCCTGTGCAAACAGGGATCTCTGCTGGAGCCGCACGCTTCCATGGCCGAAAACCAGGGGAGCAGGAAAAGCCACCCAGAGGTTCAGTCAAAGCGGATCTCCCTCATCCCACGGAGCAGGAGAGCCATGGGACAATCCAGCAGCTCCTTTGTGCTATGGCTCTGTCCTGCCTCCCCTCTGGAATGCCCACATTTGGGAATGGGCCATCCTGCAGGAGGAAAGGGCCTTTGGAGCTGCGCTTGTGCCATGCCAGCCACATATCCTCCACCCCTCCTTTGGCTCCAGCTGCCATCTCCAAGGATTTCCCTGCTTTTCTCATCACCCCCTTCTCAGCACCAACCTTCCAGGAAGCCAGGGGCTTTTTCCAGTGTCCCGACCTGCTGGCAGAGCTTTTCTCTGCAGGGATTTCTTTGTTTCCTGATTCTGGGGGTGTTCAGCCTTGACAAAGCTGGAGACAGGGAAATGTGATCCCCTTTCCCCAGCAGAGCTCGGACAACCTGCCAGATTAGGTACATCCTGAGCTGCTCCTGCATCCAAAAAGGTGAGGGAACAGGAGAAAAGAGTGATTACAGGCACATTTCTATGTGAGAAAAGACAGGAAATATTAGGACTGTTTAGTCTGGAGGGGAGACAGGTCTGTGGTGGCATGAGAACAGCCTGTGAGCCCTGCAGCACTGACAATCCTCTGGTTTCTCCATTTCTCATCCCAAAAAAAGAAAAGGATGTGCAGAGGAGAGTGGATGCAGGGGAAATATTTGCCCAGTGGGTCTCTATGGAGAGATTTTAAGGGAAATCCTATCCTTTTGGGGAGAAATCCCTCCCTTTGACTGGAGGAAGGTGATACAAGAACACACATCCCAATTCATTGGGAGATGCCTAAAAATTCAAACCACCTCCAGAGCTGTGGGCTTCCCACAGGACCTTTGGAGCAGCACCAGACCCTCTTTGGTGTGCATTTCCCCGTGGCAGAGCCTGGGGGTGGAGGGACGCCCCAAGCTGAGCAGTGCCCATCACCACTGTCTGTTCCTGTGGGCAGCAGGACTCCAGCACCACCAGGAGCTGGTGGCATCCCCACAGGAGGGGGCTTCGTGCACATGAACGTGAAAGTGGATGTTTTTCATGCCTGAAAACCCCATGGCATGGAAAACAGCAGGGGCTAAGGAAGTGAGTGTGGCTGGCAATTATACAGACATATAGTTTGGAGAAGTGTTTTGACTAACCTGATAATGCAGCATGAAATAGCATGGCTCTGATGTAAAAAAGCCCTGAGACCCCAGAGGCAGAGCCAAGATTTTTGGTGGTGACTTGCCATCCATCCCAGGGCACAAGCCACGGGGTCATTCTGGCTGGATGGGACCCCAGGAGGTCCCTGGGCAAGGGGACTCTGTCTGTCTCCAAGCAGGGATAACTCTGAAGTTGCATCAGGTTGTTCAGGGTTGTGTCCAGGATAAGGCTGGGTTTCTCCAAGGATGGGACGCCCCTCCCTCCCTTGGTCCCAGTTCCAGCATTTCTGAAGGGGAAAGCGTTTTTGGCACATCTTCCAGCCCAGCCAGGTCCATCCAGTTCCTGCCTGCCTGGTGCTGGGGACCCAAACCAGAGCCAGTGCCCAAAGCTCTCTGCAGAGACCGAGGATGTCTCAGCACAGGCTGCACCAGCCATGGGACATCGGGGCACCCAGTGCACTCCAAACACATCACAGCAGAGCACAGAGGATGGCAGGAGGGCTGGCACCACACACAGGTCCCAGAGAAGAACCAGCAAGAGGTCTGAGTCCTGCAGGACCTGCAGAAGCAGAGCCCCACCCCCTGGCTGCCCCTCCTGTCAGGGGGCTGACGAGAGTGGAAAGGTCTTTTCCAAGCTCCCATGACCATCTCTGCAGCACAAGCTGAGGCTGCTCCTCGCTCACAGATGTGCAGACGGTGCTGCAAGGGATGACATGTGCCGGGCTCCGTGCAAGCTGTGCCCCCTCATCCACCCTGTGCGAGTTGCTGCTATCAGGGCGGTTCCAAGATTGTGTTAGAAAGTCCTTTTTCCAACCCGGCTGTTGAAGAAGGAGTCAGAGGTCTTCGGCTGCAGTTCTCAAGGTTGTTTATTAATTGTTATCTAGAACATTTTCTGTCTGGCCTGCCGCGATCTGTTCAGCAGGTCAGCCAGAGGCACACTGCCCTCCCACGGGGCCGGTGTTGTCTTTTAGACTATAAACTACGTATTCAGAATATTTAGTTATATTCCAATACCTGTCACCTCTGTTAGACAGTGACTTTGTACTCTAGACCAATCTGAAAGTGCCAACATCACCCAAATCATGGAGGCTAGGAAGAAGAAGGAAGGACAGGGCATGCCCTGATTCCTCCATCTTGGAGCCTCAGACCCCCCTGGACAAAGTCCCAAACCCCATGTACAGAATCCTAAAATTTTTTCCTTTCACCCTGTGATCACTACTAAACCTTTGTGACATTTAATTCTTCATATAAAGTTGGTAACTGGTTCCATGGGTCAAACTCAAAGCCACAGGGGTCTTTGGCCGCACGCCAGGGTCTCCGACCCCCCTGCCCAGGGCCCGGATCATCCAGGAACATCCGAGAGATGTCCGGGGTTCCGACACACGCTGTGCTCGCAGCCCAGGGTCCCGGCGGGGCCATGCCTGCCGAGGGACGGACGCACGGAGCAGCAGCAGGGCAGCAGGGCCATGCCACCGACTGCGAGGCGCTGGCTCCTGCCCCGGGGCTGCTGATCCAATTAAAAGGGTTAATCCCAGAGGTGCCCCACTCCCGGGGCAGAACAGGCTCCTGGGGAGGCTGGGCATCACTGGGAATCGCTGACACCGCCACGGGGAATGCTCGCTGCCCACAGCTCCACCCTGCCCACAGCCTGTCCCTGTGCCTGTCACAGCCCCGTGTCCCCAGCAGTGCTGTGACACAGCCCCTGGTGACACCAGCCTGGTCACCAGCCCCTATGTGTGTCCCCAGCGCTGCGACAGAAGGGTCCTTCCCAGTCCTGGGGAAATGGAAGTCTCTGACAAGGGGAGCTGGTGTCTTTCTCCTCCCATGCCCCTCTATTCTGAGACAGGCCAGCAGCAGAGCTGGGAGTGTCACACGAGGGTGGAAGAGCCACATCCCTCAAAGGGCATTTTTGGAATCGGGATGAGGCAGCTCTGTGGTCACCCCAAAAACATGGGGCTCTCTAGAAGTACAGCATGCCACACTCTGGGCAGGGATTGCTCAGGGAGGGAGGGGTGCCAGGGACCACATCCAGGGAGTCACAGAGTGACTGAATTGTTCACATTGGGAAAGCCTCTGGTACCTTCCAGTCCAACCTTTCCCCCAGCCCTGCCAAGGCCACCACCACCACTGTCCCACGTCTCCAAGTGCCACATGGACACACCTTTAAACCCCTCCAATGACTGGGGACTCACTGCTGCCCTGGGCAGCTGTGCCAGGGCTGGACAGCCCTTCTGGGGAAAGAATTTTCACAAAATCCAACCTGAACCTCCTCTGGTGCCAACTTGAGGGTGTTCCCTCTTGTCCTGTCCCTGTTCCCTGGGAGAAGAGGCCAAGCCCATGCAGGTTCCTCTGTTGCTGCTCACCAAAGGGTCTCTCCTGGCCACGGGGCACCTAGCAGCACCCACCACCCTCCTGGGCATGCAGAGGAGCTCTGTGTGTCAGGCACTCAGCTGGGCTGTGCCCAGAAGGTCTGTCTGCATCTGGGCTCAGTGTCCATGCCCCCAGGACAGCTTGTGTGGGCTCAGCACCCTGTGGGTACCTGCAGGAAGCCTCACCTGGACCAGGCAGTGCAGGATTCGTGCTGCTTTGCTCTCAGCCTTCCCCATGACCCCACTGGGGCAGCTTCACTACAAACACCTCCACTTCTGGTAAATGAGCACAAATTGGCCCTGGGCTCAGCTCCAGTTAGATCACACAGGGGCCAGCTAATTAGGGGTCAGAGCACTGGCAGCATCCAGTGGGGTCAGAGCACTGGGGCCTGCCAAGAGAGGGGTCAGAGCACTGGCAGCATCCTTCCTGCTCCAGCCACGCAAGCAGCCCTGGGCCATGCAGGCAGCCCCTCTCCCTTCACCTGCCACCACGGGGAGCTCTCCTAATGCTCAAAGCCTCACAGGAGCTTTCTCCTGGATAAACCTTGGCACCTCAGCACCTGGTGAGCTCTGTTTTCAGCCCAGAGCCGTGAGCAGACCACAAGCAAATGGGAAGGGGTGATGCCCTAGGGATGAGAAAAGCTTGTGTGGGTTTCTCTGCGTCCCAGCCCCAAGTGAGTGCAAGGGAACCAGACCCTACCAGGGCCCTCAAACCTTCACACACACCCTGCAGGGAAATGAGAACCAGCACAGGAAGCTGAATCAAGAAGACTTTTAATCAGATTTTTCAGACAGAATTGGATCTCCAAATAAATAGATTTATCAAAACAGAATAAAACAAGAATCCAGGGATAAATATATGTACCAAAACAACCTGAAAATCCCCCAAAGCTGTTTCCAGACAGGGGGAAGGGGATGCTGCTGCACGCCCTCCTCCCCATGCTGCAGAAATTATCCTGTTTGCCCTTTGGGAGATGCCCCTCCTGTGAATACAGCCCAGTAGATATTATATAGGATAGATATAAATATATAGCACAATAAATGCTGAGCAGCGACCTTAGTGCAGTGTGCAGGGTCTCAGACCCTGCCAGCAGGTGGGTCCTCCCAAAACCTACATTTTCAAGTGACCTGCAAAGAGGGAAAAGAATCATCCCAGCTGGAAGAGAGATTGTTCAAAAAAACACCCCTTGGAGGGCATCCAGCCAAAGAAACCCCTTTGCAGCTCCCAGGGGCTCCAAGGAGAGAAGGATGGATGATTTTCCTCTTTTTGCAGGTCACCTTTCCCCCAGCAGCTGGAGAGAAGCACGGTCATGTTCAGCTTTGCTGCACTGGGGTGTCCGGGATGGATCCACCCCTCCTCGTGTGGCACCAGGTCCCACCCCTCCACCATCTGTCCCTCCTCTCTCTGCTCATCCAACACCTCTGGGAGGCGATGGCTCCCCCGCTGGAGAGAAGCACCTGCCCGGCTGTGGCTTCCATGGGTTGGCATAGTTCTCTGGAGTTGCTGGAATTTCCCCTAGTGTAACCTGTATTGCAGTGCCAGTCTATTTAATAATGCAGCTCTGGAGTTCATATATACGTGTATGTGTGTCTGTGTGTAGATAAACCGATAGCTAGGGAGGAGTTCTTGGCTTTACAGGGTCTTGGTTTCCTTCTCTGGGCTCTCCGTCACGCTCAGCTCCGACGTCTGCGCTCGGAAGATGTTCCAGTGACCTGGATGAGCAGGACAGACACATGTGAGCAGCAGCCTCGGGGCAGGCCGTGTTCAGAGCAGCTCCTCAGTGACCCCAGCCACAGGTACTGTAGTCTTGCAATTGAAACGGGTTCGGAGGGGCTCTCACCCTTGCACTGCACTAATGGCACAGTCAGTGGCACTTACAATGCTTTTTGTGGAAAACACTTGCACAGTGTGAAAAGAAAAGGGGCTCAGGCTGAAACAGGGACAAACCTCCCTCTCCAGCTCTTTAAAGGCAGCTCTAATGTGGTGTTAGGTCCATGTCCTCCCTGGCATGTCTCTGATTTGGGCTGACTTTCTGCCTCTCAGGGGAGGAAGCATTCTGCTTCTGCCTCAACCTCAGAAAGCCAAAATTTCAGTTTCATGGCCATTGGACAGGTATGGTTCTCTGCTCCCTTCTGTCAGCCCCATTTGGGGGTGGGTTGCTCAAATCCCCCCCATTTATATTCATTTTTCTGCTGCTGCCTCAGCCTTGGGTCTTCATTCAGCAGCCTATAGTAGGGGAAAATCCTGCTGCAGAAGAAGAGGGAAGGAATCCCTCTGAACCCCCCAAGGAGCTGCAGACTCCCAGCAGATCAAATGTGGAGCTGTCAAAGCCCCCCCCAAACCAGGACAAAGCGTCCCAGTCCCTCTCCTTGCTCCCCAAAAGAGTCCCCAGATGTGCAGGAGGTAGCTGGCGATGCTTTCTCTCCAGGTGTTCTCTTCCCTCAGTGCAATCCCAGCAAGGATTATGCAGCCCCAATGTCATCACCCCGGGGGTGGAGGGAATATTTTCTAGCTGAATTAATCTTCTGCTGTGAAGAAATCATGGGTCAGAGCTTTCCTAGAACTTGCAGCCACGGCAGCGGGACAGTTTCACAACAGGGTTATTTGTCAGGGGAAACTGAGGCAAGAAGAAGGAGGCACGTGCCAGAGACTCCACCAGGGTGTGAAGCCCAGCCTGGGAGCAGGGACTGGACAATCCCCCAGGGTTTGTTTGGCCAAAGATGCTGTCTCAAAGGGACTGAGGGTGAGAACAACCCCTGGGGCACTGGAAGTGCTGGTGTGCCCGGGGCAGCAGTGCTGCTCCCACTGACCCCACGGGGGCTGGACACTGCGGGCACGGCTCTGAGCCTAGCCTATCCCACTAAACTCCAGCCCAGCCGGGAGGGGAGGCAGCCAGCAGGGAGCAGCGAGGCGCTCCCAGCCTGTGCACAGGCATTCCTGCTCTTTGTCATGTTTACGCACATCCCGGAACATCCTGAATGGTTTTAAAACACATTTCAACAGTTTAATTTTTTGCTAATCCCTTGCACCATTTTTTTCCCTCCCCCCATGCTCCCAGGAGCAGCAGATGGATTAGATATAAAAATCAAACAGTTTTACGGGCTCTGGAGAGACAAAACCTCAGGATTTCACAAGAGTGCAGCCACTTTTAGAAAGCTGGCTGCCCTTTCCGATGCCATAAAGTGAAAACGTGGCTGTTAACCAGGAGTGTTGCGTAGGGTGTGAGGACAGGTCAGCCCCAACACAGCTACACTTGCACAAGTGCTGTCCCCATGGTTCAGCTCCCCACACCACGCTGGAATTTGCACAGCCTTTTGGAAGGGCCAGAGCAGAGCAGGAAATCAGGAGGTTGTTTGGGGCAGGCAGTGCTGGAGGAGTGAGGAAAAGGGGTTTTTCTCTCCCTACCTTCATTTGTCCTAGTGATCAGCCTGAAGTTTTGTGCTTCTTGCTTGAATTCTTGCTTGCTGATCTTCTTGGTCTGGATCAGATGGAATATTCCTGCAGAGGGGGACACAGGGCATCAGATTCTGCAATGCCCAGTTCAAGGCTCACACAGGGTGGGATTCTCTGTCCACTCCTGACACTGTCTACCCCAGGGTCCTGGTTTGGTGCAGGACCTGCTGCCAGAGCCTGGTGGGAGCTGGCAATGGATCCAGGGCTGGCCAAGGCCAGGAGACATCTCTTTTAAGTATCAGATTAGCTATTAGGAGGAAATTCTTCCCTTGAGGCCCTGGCACAGGTTGCCCAGAGAAGCTGTGGCTGCCACACAAGTGGGGAAGTGTTCAAGGCCAGGATGAAGCAAACTGGGATAGTGGAAGGTGTCCTGTCCACAGCAGGGGTGTGGAACGGGGCAGGCTTGAAGCTCCCCTCCAAACCCAAACCTAAGATTCTATGGTTCTGTGAAAGCAGCCAGTGCTTGTTGAATCAGGATGTTTCACCATGGAGCAGGTTAAAGCAATAGGGTTTTGCTGCTCCAGAAATCATCTTGGCCTGCAGGAGTTCCAATCTCCCCTAAAAGTATAAGAGAAATAAAGGTGAGAGCAAGGGGATGCTGGGGTCCCTGTCACCCCCAAACACCAATGTTCCCCCACTGCAGAGACCCCTCCATCCTCAGGTGATCTCCTTTCCTGGAAGCAGCCAAGCACCAAAGGTTTCTATCTCTTGGTCAGCAGTGCTGAAATTGCTCCAGGACAGGAGAAAACCCAAGTGACCCCAGCAGAGATTGGTATTTCTGCCCTCAGTGGAGGTGCCTGACTCAGATGTCTGACGCCTGCAAACCAGAACCTGTGTTTGGCAATGACAGTGCCCTTCCTGTGGGATCAGGGGTTCTGATATTCCTGTTCTCCTGCAAGGCATGACAAACCAGGCAGGTATGCCTGGAATATCCTTCCCCACCTCTCTCTCAGGCTCCTGGAACATCCAGGCTCTTGCTGCCAGCAGATGTGAGAGGCAACGTGGTCCCCCTTATTTGGTTAAGAGACTTTCCCTGATTCCCAGCAGCAATTACACATAAAAAGGGTATGTAATGAAGGGGAACTGCCTCACAATCTGTATAAATGAGATGTTATCAGCTGGGGAAAATTAGTACAGGAAGTCAAAGGCAGAGAGAGAAATAGATGGATTTTTGGACTGTTATTTAGTCCTTTCAGTGGGTTGGGTAAAGAAGTCCTACCAGTAACAAAAGAAGACACTGGATGGAGATAATAAAACTGTTATTGACGCAAGAAAGGCACAAGTGTTCAATAAATTCTTCTGGTCTATAATTAGAAAGGAGCAAGAGGGTGTGCTTACAGTCCCCGGGGCTGATGAAGCACTTTCCAGCACATTAGTAACCAAGAGGATATTTTAAACAAGAGCTACAAGAGATAAACATCTTTTAATCAACCGACCTAGATAATGCTCCCCAGGAGCTCTCAGAGAGCTGGCTGAGACCTGGGGGGGTCACTCCCGATGTGCCAGGAGCTGGGAAGAAGCAGAGGAAGGCAGGCTGTTCCCCAGCAGGAGCCAGGATAGCACAAGTTAAGGACAGTCCACCAGTGGAGAGGCAGGGTGGATGGAGCTGGCACAGGGCAACGCCATTTCCTGGCACACACATCCCATCCAACAGGCAGGAGCACTCCTGGCAGCCCTTGGGATGGGATGGAGAGAGCTGCTGGGGCACCGTTCTCGGTGCTTGAAAGGGGATTTGTGAGAAACATGGGCATGGACTTAACAGGGCCCCTAGCGAGAGGACAGCAGGCCAAAAACATCAAAACCATCAGATTTTCAAAAGTCCTGGTGATGTTCAGACCCCTAAAAAGATGGGGAAGCCCTCACTGCAGCTCTTCTGGAGGCCAGCCGTGCGCCACCAGCCAGCTGGGTAAAACTGTTGGCTGGAGTTGGTGCTGGTTTCTCCTCCCAACTCCTGGAGGAAACCGTCCCGGCCCAGAAATAGACGAGGCCACGTAGGTATCATGAGCCCATACAAAGGCAGATGGATGAGGTCCAGGTGTGACTTGCAGCCTCTTCACTCCACACACGCTGCTCTGTTGGTAGAGTGATGGCCCATGGAGAGGTGGAATCCATATGTGAGTGAGCTCATGCTCTTTCCCAATAACAACACTGCGCTCTGCCAAGCAAAAGAGCTGTGCTGGCCTCAGGGACAAGGGCCTCCCCTGTCCCTGGCTGGCAGGGCTCGGGAGCTCCATGCAGACGTGAGGCTCTTGGCCTCGGAAGGTGCCGAGAAGCTTTGGGTGCTGCCCCGTGCCAAGGAGCCAGGGGAGGAAGCGGCGAGGCCCCGAGCTGTCCGCAGCCACAAGGTGCCATTGTGAGGGAGGCCCCGCTGAGGAGGGGCAGCACGGGCAGCAGGGAGCATGGCAGGGGCGGGATGGAAGCATGGTGGCAACCAGGGCTCTGTCTCTGGGGTTCATTTCTTGGGTGCTGCCCAGCCGTGCCCAGACTCAGCAGCTGGCTGAGGTCTCCCTAGGGAGACCTAGACCTCTCCTGGACATAGCAGGAGGAGACCAGGATGGCTGCACAAGTCCAGCAGACACAGGGCAAGGTCACTGCATCCATGGAAAAGGTACAACCAACCTGAAGCACTCAAGTTCTTTGGGGTAGAGTGTGTCCAGTGGAAACTCAGGAATGGGGCACTGGGATGCTTCCCTGGGCCACAGAGAGACACAGCACAAATATCTACTGGACCAGGTGTACCCAGACTCCTCCCATCCACAGGAGCAAAGCTGAAGGTGTGGGGAAAGAGCAAGAGATTGGAGCCATTTGACAGCGTGTTTGCTGTGCTTTGAGCTCTGGAGCACACACCAACAGGAAGGAGCGTCCAAACCCACCCCTCCAAAAAGTGGGCTGGGGACAATTCATCCCCCTTGTGTGCACCTTTCAAGCTGTAGGTGGACTGGGGTGTAAAAAAAAAGAGCGAAAGCAAAACCACAGAGCCACCAGAGCAATTCCTTTGTTTTCTGTGTGCATTTGGCATGAGAGCAGGGAGGTTTGCAGGAGCAGCCCCCAGGCCCTTGTCTTGGTTGCCCATGTGCTCTGCCTCCAGGTGGGGTTGCAGCTCAAGGTGAGGTTAGCGGGGCCAGAAGTGGTTTCCAGCCCCTGGTCTGCATGGAATGCAGGGAAAGAGTGTGAAAAGGGGGAGTCAGAAAAGCCAGCCTGCTGTCAGCAGGTTTTGATTCACCACGTAAGGGGTGGAGCGCCTTGAGAAAAGCCAGAAAAACTGAACAAAGCTTGGAAAGCATCAGGTTTCCACACACACCTCCTGCTCTGCTGGCTGTTTTCACAATGGTGCTCACCTTTAATCAGCTTCCAGTTGTAGATTTCCACCTCTTCTGCCAGCTCCTTCTCGATGGCCATGGTCCTGAGGATCTCCTTGGAGGGCTCGGAGTGCGGCGGCACAAACGCGTACACCAGGACACGGCTGGGGCCCTTGCCACTGCCACACCCCAGGCTGGCCATGTCATCCGTGGGTTTGACTCTGCTCTCTGAGCAAAAACAGGGACAGAGCTCATTAGAGAGGGGCAGGAAGGACCATCTCAGCAGCCAGGCCGTGGAAAAGGCATCTCGCTGGCTTTGGTGCCACGGGGCACAGTCCCGTGATCCCAGCCCCAGCTCCAGGACCAGCAGCAAAGGAGAGGCTGATAAAGGAGCTGTGGACCCCTCATTCTCATGTTTTTCATCCCCCCTGTGCCAGCAGGGATGGAGAAGGGGGATTTTGTCCATCTGGGTCCCCCACACTCCCTGCAGCGACCTTGATGCCACCATAACCACAAAGCAGGGGCTGGATTCCCCACTTCCCATCTCGCTCCTGCTGGGGGAGGAACATCAGGGGAGCAAAGGGATGAGCCCATAGCAGGGAGCCTGGGCTGCCTGGGCAGTGTGCCCGGCTCAGCCCCACAGGTGGGCTCAGCACCAGCCCCAGCACCCTTCTCACACGGGGTGTCACCACAAGGACATCCACCCTGGGTCCTACGTGACTTTTCCAGCATTCTTGGTAAAGAAGAGCTGCTAATTTTCCCCTCTTTTTTTTTCCTTTTTTTTTTTTTTTTTTTTTTTTTTTTTAATGTATCTGGAGTAATTAAGAATGCCCTGTGGTTTTGGAAGGAGATTTATTGCCTTTGGTTGTGGTCCTTGGAACGCAGAGGAGCCCAGCTCTGCTGAATTTAGCCTTGTTCTCCCAGTCAGTTTGGATGCTGAAGCTTTTCACACTACTCGAAAGAAAGTTTGGCTATAAATAGATGCCTGGGGTTTATTTTAGTAAGACAGTTATTTTAGGCCTGATTCTGCTGTCCCCCAGGCTTTCTGGGGTGGTCCTGAGCACTTCTTCTCTGAGAGGCAATGGAAATCCCAAAGTTTAAAGGGAAGTGAGGCTTTTCAGCAGCCAGAGGACAGGAGCTCAGCTCTGCAGTTCAGCGTGAGGATGAGGAGGGTGAGCACAGCCGAGCACCCTCACCTGTTGCAGGGAAACCTCTGCCCCAGAGCCTTCACCCTCCCCTGCTTCAGGGCATTCCCAGAAGTGTGCAGTTGTTCAAGCTGGAAAAGCCCTTGGAGATCATGGAGTGCCTGATTAAAGCCCCACCTTCACAGCAGGAAGGGAACCCCTGGAATTCAACGCGAATTTAACAACTGAGGAGCTTCACACCCCCACAGCATGGGGAAGAGGGGCAGGGATACAGAGGGTCACAGCTCTGCCCACAGCAGTGTCCCCCCATCCACACAACACATCACAGCAATTCCTGGGGTCAGGAATTGGCAAAATCACTTAGCATTCCTAAGTTACTGGATGCAAAGGAGGAAGGAGAGGACAGTCACAGAAAGTACCTGGAAAAAGAACCTGGGCAAAGCCTCCAGGCAGTGAAGGAAAGGGCAAGGATGTAACTTGGCTGAGCAATGTGCGTGTGATCGCTGTCTGTGAGAACTGGAAAGCAGGAACACAATCATTCTGGCTGCATCAGGGTGTTTAATTGGAAATAAAATCCAGTCTGAGCAGCAGACAAGAGACCCAAGCAGGGAAAGTTGTCGGATTTAAACCAGGGAGACCCACTAGAGTGGGAATGCAAGACTGGAAGGGTTCTGCTCAGTCATCACATCCCATTCCCACCAGGCACCACATCATAAATCCTGCTCATAAACATATCAAAAACCTTATTAAAACAAGCTGAGCTTCTGCCCTTCGCTCCCCTGAGGGGGCCATCCCAGAACCTCTCCACTCAGGGGCTGGAAAACCTTGAAAATCTCAGCTCAAACGACTTTGCAGCCATTCCAAACCATGGCAGTGCCCTTTGCTTGTTCTCCTGGGTGAGACCCCTCCACAGAAACCCCGGGGAGATGTGGATCAGAGGGGATCAAGCAGAACCTGCTGCCCCTCCAGCCAGGCTCAAAGACACTCAGCCCCCCTGGGCAAGCAGTGGGTGGTCCATCAGCTGAACATCTCCCGATAAATGCCAGCACAGAGAGGTATCACCCACAAAACATTCTCCAGCGGGAACAGGAGGAGCTGTCACACCCTTGCCAGGTCTGTGGCAAGGCAAACAGCTTTCCAAAGACCAGGGAGCTGAGAGACCCAAAGCACACTGAACAGAAAGGGAAAAGAGGTCTTCTCCTCCATGGAATCACAGACTCATTAAATTTGGAAAAGACTTTTGGGGTCCAGCTGTTCCCCCAGCGCTGCCAAGGCACCACTGGCCCATGTCCCCAAGTGTCACAGAGCTTTTAAATCTCTCTGGGGATGGGGACTCACCACTGCCCTGGGCAGCTGTGCCAGGGCTGGACAGACCTTTGGGGAAGAAATTGTCTGTAACATCCAGTCCAAGCATCCCCTGGCCCAGCCTGAGGCTGTTCTCTCTGCTCCTGTCCCTGTTCCCCCCCGGCTGTCCCTTCCTGTCAGGAGTTGTGCAGAGCCACAAGGTCCCCCCGAGCCTCCTTTTCTCCAGGCTGAGCCCCTTCCTAGCTCCCTCAGCCTCTCCTGGTGCTCCAGCCCCTTTCCATGTCCCAGCCCCAGCCCAGTTCTACCTGGAGCACCCTAAATCCTGTGTGTTCAACCTCCCCTTCCAGAGATGGGGAGTTCCAATTCCCACAAACCATGAGTGCCACAGACAGCCCCTCTCCTGGGTAGTGTCCTCGCCCCTGCCTTCACACCTACACCTCAGCTGGCACAATTTAACCCAATTTCAGGTGGTTTTTGTGCCACTGGGGGTTTGGAGAGCAGATTGTGTGTCCTCTCCCCTGAGGAGAGGATGATGCTCTCCATCCGAGCACTCTCAGCGTGTCCTGCCTCAAGCAAGCCCTTTCTCCAGACCTCATCCTCCCAACAGATGGAACCTTGTGGGGGTCTTGGGGATCTTCCTTACCTTGGGAAAGTCCTGCTGCCCTCCAAGACAAGCCAAGCCTGCTGAACTTGTCTGGTGTGAATTCCAGCCACCAGCAACCTGAATGCCTACACCTCCGTCAGCCTGAGGCTTTAAACCAAGGTTGGGGAAAGAACTGGGAGGCAGCTGCAGGAGCAGGCAGGATCCCACCTACCTGGACATACTTTACAGCATTTCCCATCTACTTTTTCTGGATATTCACACGGGTACTCCTTGGGGCAGGTGACCTTCTGGCAGTCCTGGACGCCGTCCCTGCAGGTGCAGAGGATGCAGGGCAGCAGGCCGTAGAGCCGGAACACGGGGTGCCACACCTCCCCGTGCGAGTAGGTCTTCCCGTTGTAGACACAAGCTGCAGGAGAGACAGGAAAGAGCTGCCTGTGGACATAAATCCTCCTCCTCTTTGCCAGCCCAAGGCTCGGTGGAGGCACGGCCTTGCAGCAGCTCGGACATGGCTGGTCCTGCTGTGTGGAGGAGCCAGGTCCTTTGGCCACAGATCCAGCAGCAGCGGGCACAGGACACCACAGAAGGTGGCATGGGACCAGAAGGTGCCCCAGGGACCCAGCAGGTGCCATGGGACAGAGGCAGCAGCGGCAGGAGGTGGCTGTGCTGGGTGTGAGCGCCCTGCTGGGACTGGGGCAGGTGAGGGCTGGAGCTCACCTGGCTCCCAGCCTCTGGGAGCCCAGGGTCCCTCCGAGGCTGTGGCAGGATGAAGCACAGTGAAGAGTGCCACCTGCTGACTCCTCCACGGAAATTTCTGGAGGTCCCAAAATTTCCTCCAGGCCTTCGTCTCCAAGGGCTGGAAAGAGCCCTTCCGAAGGCACAGCGGTGGGAGAGCGGCCAAGAGGAGAAAGGAACTGTTATTCCCCCCTCTGGATCAAGTGGCTGGCCTCCTCATCTCACTTTCCTACTCTGTCCTTCCCGAGGAACACCTGGGGCAGCTCTGGGTCACACCCAGGCCTTGCACAAGGAGAATTATCCTGTCTTTGTGTGGCACTGCCCTGCAAGGTCCATGTGGAGTCTTCCAGCTGAGCTCCTTCCTTCCCAAGTCCCAGATCTCCAAAACATTCCAAGGACCAGTTGTCTTCCAACCCATTTTGGAGAGTGGTAGTCAGGAGACTGTGGGCATGAGGACTGAGACACCTGGTTGAGGCTGGCTGTGGAGGAGTGGGGAGAAGGGCTTGCTGGTGGAAACCTGCCACTGAATCAGGCTCTCTGAAGAGTTCCAAGCTCTGGAGAAGCCACTTTGAGTCACTGCCTGGCCCCTCCATCCCTTACCTTTCTTGTGCTTCTCTCTCAAGACGATCTTCACAGTGGTGCCACCTGCTCCCTTGGGTTTGAAGCTTCTGGGAATTAACTCCAGGGAAGAGCTCAGAACCGTGGACACGGTGGCTCTGGGGGGCTTCCTCCCCACCACCTCTCCCAAGCACTGGTCTTGTGAGTGCCTCTGTGAGCAGCCAGAGAAAAGAGGGGATTCAGACTCCAGCAGTTGAGCTGTTCTCATTCCAAAGCATGCTGGAAAAAGCCATGCAATGTCCTGCACGCCTTCCCTCAGGAGGGGAAGGGGCAGAGACCACAGGGGTAAGCAATGGCCCACAAGCCATATAAATCACAGAAATATTAAGGCTGGAAAATTCCTCTGAGATGATGGAGCCCAACCATTCCCGCAGCACTGCCAAGGCCACCACTAAGCCATGTCCCCAAGTTCCACATTCACACAGCTTTTAAATCCCTCAGGGCATGGGGATGCCAGGCCACCTGGTGTGCCAGGACAATCTTTTGGGGAAGAAACTTTCCCAGTATCCAACCTGAACCTCCTCTGGCACAGCTTGAGCCGTTCCCTCTCCTCCTGTCCCTGAAGCTGTCCCCTCCTGTCAGGAGTTGTGCAGAGCCACAAGGTCCCCCCTGAGCCTCCTTTTCTCCAGGCTGAGCCCCTTCCCAGCTCCCTCAGCCTTTCCTGGGGCTCCAGCCCCTTCCAGGTCTTGCTGTTGCCACCACCAAAGGGGTGCTGAGCAGTGGGTGCCAGTGTCCCACACTGGTGTCCTCCCCATGAGGGTCACCCTCACTGGGGCAGCACCCACACTCAACCCAATGCCCTCAGAGAAGTGTGTGAGCTCCTGCATCCCTGAAACACACAGGGAAATGGGCTGGTCTTCCCTAGATGGGAGAATGAGGACTGGCATCTGTGTGGCTCAGACAGCATCAGAAAGGTGAGGATGGGCCATATCCTGCTCTCCCACCTGGTAGGCACCAGGGGAGTCAGCATGGGGCTGCCAGCCAGCAGGACTGAAATGCCAGGAACATCCCAGGAATATCCCAGGAAAATCCCAGGAATATCCCAGGCTTCCAGGAGCAGAGTGCTGGGACAAGACACGCAACACAAAGGGTCCCCTTGTGTCTATTTTGGAGGTTTTATAGGTGGTGGAGCAGTATGGAAAAGGGCAGAGCCAGGAGCTAAGTGACCTAATCCCACAGAGCTGGCATGGGCAGCCCAGCTCCGAAACGTGGCTGTGCAGGAGCCCTCAGAGCCAAGGAGTCACTTTTTCCCTGCTGGGGCTGCTGATACAAACAGCCTGGGGAAGGCAGTGGTGGCCAGCCCAGCACTGCCCTCTTGGTGGGAGGCAGGACACCTGGATGCCCGAGGGGAGAGGAGACATCTTCTCCTGAAGGAAAAACCCTCCCGAGAGAGATTTGGGCACCTGGCTCTATGGGCAAGGGTCAGGCCTGGCTGCTGGTCACCTCTGGGTCTGCTCTGACAATGTCCTTTGGCTGTTTAACCTGGCAGACACTGGCCCACAAGGAGGAGGAGAAGTGTCCCAGATCTCCAGTTCCTGCAGGTCTTTTGCTCTTCCAAAGATGCACAGAATCATAAAATCGGAATCATTTATGTTGGGAGAATTCTCTAAGGTCACAAGTTCAAGCCTTCACCTGACTCTGCCAGGTCCAACGTCCCCAAGATGCTGCTGAGAGAGAGCAGAGGAGTCTTCCACTCGTGGCCTGAGCTCTCACCTAGGCTGATATCTCCCAGATGGATTCTATTCCATGGCACGATTCACCTGCAAATCAGGTGTGCATGGTTCTGCTGTGCAAGGACCTGGGTGACCTGCTTGAGCTGCTGGGGGTGATCTCAGTGTGCAAGGGCATCCTGTGAGCTGTTCAGGGGGCTGTGCTAGAAGCTAGAGGCAGAGTTTTAAAATGCAAAAGTCACGTACAACACCTCTGTTTAACTGCAGGGGTTCCTCTTCCATGGACTTCTCAAAGGAGCCATCTGCAAGGGAAGAACATTGTCCTGGAAGATGCTGCGGGGCTGAAAGCAGCTCTCCTCCATGTGCTGGCCTGCCCGGGAATCTGGAGAGGCAGGAGCCTTGCACATGCAATTCATTTTATCCAAGGAAAACCCAAGCCCTCAGCTTGCGCTTCCTGGTGCAACCAAGAGATAACATGCGGCCTGATTTACAGCCCAGGCTTCCAAAATCCTGCCAGTGTGGCTTGAGATGGCTCCTGCTGTCAGGTGGCAGGAGCTGGAGTGTCCCAGCCCTCATTCCCAGCCCCGTTACCTTTGCAGACCTGGCAGCAGGAATCCGGCACGCTGGAGGGAGAGGAGCACAGCAGCTCGGGGCAGGTCACCAAGCCACAGTAAATCTGGCCTTCCTGGGAGGGCAGAAGGGAAAAACACATTGTCAGCCTTATAAAGAGCTGTATGTCCCCCACGCAGGTCCCTTCCAACCCAAACCATTCCAGGATTTGATGAGTCCATGACAAAAAGCCCCCTGCTAATCCATCTTGCAATGCCACCAGTCATCCTTGCAATGCCACCGATCATCCAGCACCTGCTGGCAGCTGCAGTCTGTCTCTGCTGCACCGTCTGTCTGTCCTGCAGGGCACATCAGGGCTGTGTCTTCTCCTGGCATGGCTGTTCCATGGTCAGCACACTGCTCTTCCCCAAAAAGGGCAGGCAGTGCCTCCCTCCCAGGCACCATTGGTGCTGCCAGGCTGAAACAGCCACCACACACCTCTCAGCCCTGCAGAGCAGCCCCCCAGAAGATTTTCACTGGCATCTGCCAGGAAAAGGACCTGGAAGAGATGGGTGGAAGTGAGCCCAGGTTCATGATTCTGAGCCCAGGTTCAGGTCCACACCAAAGCTCTGCCCTCCCTCTCCCTTGGTTAATTCCACAACACCAGAGCCGAGCACACAGAGGTGCAGGGAGAGACCTAAGTGGATCGTTTGGAAAATATCATTGCTGCAGGTGATTCAAGCTGAAAAGCACAGGTCGAGCCCAGCCTTGATCTTTGTGCATCCCAGTGCCACCTCAGTCAGTGGATTTGCACCAGTTTATGGCAGGAATAAGTTTTTGCTACTTCTCCAAAGGGTAAAAAAGGATGTTCAGCAGCCAGACCTCAACAGCAAGGTCATCTCCATGCAGCAATTTTCTCTGGGGTATCCACCAGCTCCCAGTCAAGCAAGACCAAGAGGTCAGCCAAGGATATCCTTAGAAAACCAAACCACAGCTGCCTCTTCTCCCATCAGGAAGCCAAACAGCTGTGCAAGGAACACGAAGAGGATGACGGGAGTTTGGTGGCAGACCCTGTGTACCAAACCCTGCTCTGCACCCAGGGAATCCACACCTGCCTCTCCCTTCCTCCTCCTCCTGCCCAGCAGCTCGCAGCAGTGCCCTGCCTCAGGCAGGGAAGAGCCAGTGCCCTAAAAATTAGCAGGATTTATCCCAGAGGCTCTGGCCTTGGGGCAGTTCTCAAAGAGGGTTAGACCAGCTGTTCACGCAGCTGTTCCAGCAGCTGGCAACATCAGACACAGCCCGGGGAGATCCCCCCAGTGAAGGCTCCACAGTCAGCCCTTTATTTTCCCCTTTGCATGCGAGGCATTACCCTGACAAACACACAGAGCCGAGTGACAGCCGAGAGGGACACAGGCTCCTGGGGACAGTGGTGGATGAGCACATGCAGCTGGATTGGAGGGCTCCTTCCCGGTGTTTCCCAACACCTCGTTGGGGTTCTTAAGAGAGGAACCAGCCTCCTCAAGAGCTGCATCATTCCCACACCTCAGTCGTTTCTCTTCCCACCCTGCTCTGAGCTGGGTGCCCGCCCCAGAGGCTCAGAGCAGCTACCCCAGCACCACAGACAGTGGCTGGACAGGTGTCCAGCACCAGCTGATGCAACCCCTGTGTGCGTGTGTGTGCTCTTGAAGGTGCTTTGGGGGCTCCTTTTCCCCTTCCTTATCTCCTGGCCAGGCTCCTGCCCCCCTTTGCTGCCAGCAGAGCTGCCCAGGGGCTGTGAGGGGTGAGGGGGAGCCCAGCCCCGGTGCTTACGGAGCAGCTGCACTGCACACACTGGTTGGGCTGGCGGCCGGGGAACAGCTCGCTGCCGCTGAACACCTCTCCCTGCTGGAACGTGCTCCCGTTGTACCGGCACGACCTGGCGGGCGCACGCAGCCCGGACGGGGCAGGGGGCTCTGCGAAAGGGTAGGAGAAAGGAACGGGGTCACAGCCAGCCCCAGTGCCCCCCCAGCCCGCCCCAAAAGGACCCTTCACACCCCATGGGCACTCTGAAGTGGCCAGGGAGCTGCATGGCTGGTCTAAAAATGAAGGGGCCAAAAAGTTCTGGAGGATGGGGCTGCCCTGACTGCCCACAGTGGGAAAGCCTGGCCTCACAAAGTTCTGAACAAAGTTCTTGGGCTTTTCCCTCCCCTGGCTGTACCAAGATTCGGATGGAGTCAGGTAAAAAGGGCTTGTCTCATGGGTAGTTAGCAAAAAATGAAAATTAATCTTTTTTTCCTAATTTCTCAAATCACTGATGGTTTCCAACTAGCTCTGCCAGCACTCAGGTAAGGACAGTTTAGGGACTAAATCTTGAGGTAATCTGAGGGGGTGAGAATGAACATATTGTGGTAAAATGAGGCAATCAGTAATGGTAAGGCAGAAAAACTTTTGGGGCTAAAACTTGAGGTAGTCTCCAGTGCAGAGAAAGAAGTTGTTAAAAACTACAAATTTTTTTCCCTAATTTTTTTTTTTTTTTTTTTTAATCCGAGACACTTTGCTGGCAAGCAATCAGAACAAATTGCCAGCTCCTGTTTTGCCCCAGAAGTGTGAACTGACATTTTGTCCCTACAAAGCACTTGGGATGGGGGCGAGGGGAGAAGGCGGTCTGGCAGAGAGCCCTTTTCCATCCAAAGGAGATTTTTGGAGGGGAAAGCAGCTGGAGCTCGGTGAGCCGGGGCAGCCCCGAGGGATGCCCACGCACCTGGACAGCGCGGGCAGCACTGCTGCGGCTCCGTGACGGGGCTGGCACACGCCAGCGCCGGGCACTGGATCCGGGAGCACCTGATGCTGGTGTTCTGTGGAGAGAAACGGGCTCTGGTTAGTCCCCAGGGAGCAGTCGGCCCGGGGTTCAGCCCTGCAGGAGGAGGAACACGCTACCACAACAAACTGTGTGGGCTGTGGCTCACCAGGGATGCCTCCAGCCCTGGCTCCAGCCCAGCCTTGGTCTCTCACCCATCATCCCACAGCAGCCCTCAGCCACCTCCACCCGCAGCCCAGCAGGCTCCAGAGCCATGGAATCACCGAACGGTTCAGCTCTGAAGGAGCCTTGGAGGTCCTGTTCCAGCTCCTGTTAGGAGCAGGGGCACCTTCCACCATCCCAGCCCGCTCCAGCCTGGCCTCGGACACACCCAGGGATCCAGGGGCAGCCACAGCTTCTCTGGGCACCCTGTGCCAGGGCCTGCCCACCCTCACAGGGAACAATTCCTTGTGAACATATTAATCTAAATCTACTCTCTTCTAGTTTGGAACCCTTCCCTTGGCCCATCATTATCTGCCTGCATAAAAAATAACTCTTCTGCTCAAATGAGACAGCAGGACTGAGCTGCTTCAAAGCTGCCAAGCAAAGCCCCAGTGCAGCAGCAGTAGCAGCAGCAACAGAATTAGCAGCATTACCAGCAATACTATTATTATTATTATTATTGTTATTATTGTTATTATTATTATTATATTTTACTTTATTTTTATTCCTTTCAGCATTATTATTATTAGCAGCAGAATTATTATTATTATTTTATTTTTATTATTTTCAGCGTTATTATTATTATTAGCAGCAAAATTAGCATTAGCAGCAATATTATTGTTATTATTATTATATTTTAATTATTATTTTATTATTTTTATTTTTTTATTTTTATTATTATTATTATTATGAGCAGCAGAATTAGCATCATTAGCAGCAATATTATTATTATATTTTAATTTTTATTTTATTATTTTTATTTTGTTTTACTTTATTTTTATTATTATCAGCATTATTATTATTATTATTATTATTATTAGCAGCAGCATTAGCAGCAGCAGAATTAGGAGCATTAGCAGCAGCATTAGCAGCATTAGCAGCAGCATTAGCAGCATTAGGAGCAGCATTAGCAGCATCAGGAGCATTGGCAGGTCCCTGCCAGCCCTGGTTCCGTGTCGTGCCTCGGAGCAGCTGCAGCGGATGCAGTACATCAGCCCCTGGGGCTCCAGGTACGGGTGCCAGCTCTCCCCCGGGCTGTACTTCTTGCCGTTGAAGTCGCAGAACGCCTCTGGCCCTGCAAGTCAAGCAGGAGAAGCCCGGTGAGAAAAGGGGCTGGTTCCTGGGGAGCTCACACCAGGAGAGCAAGGACCGCCTTCACCTCATTCCCCACATCACACCCACCAAACCCAGATTTTGCTCCCCCCAGTTTTATTACTTTTTTTGGCATGCATTCTTTACACTGGGACCCGTCCGCCCCAAGGGGCAGCCCCTCCGGGCAAACTGGACTCCCTTTGCAAGAAAGGAACAGAATGGGTGGTTTTGAGGCAGAAAATAGAGTTTTCACTCTGAAACAGAAATGCTCACTGCAAGATGGACAGGTGATTTCGGGATGGAGTTTCCCCCAGTGAGATCAGAATGGTTGGGAGTGGTGACAGAGGTGGAAGACCCTGAATTTAGGGGGCATTTTCACTGTTACTAAAAAAAAAAATAAAGAAAGGGGAGGAGAAAAAAAAACAAACAGAAAAATTATGGGTGAAAACACATTCTGGGGAAAAACCTTTTGCTCCCCCTAAGAGCTTCAGCTCATTCTCTCGAGGATCCATGTACAAGCAGCACTGGGCTGTTTGTGCCATCCCAGTGGCTCCCAGCCCTTTGGCTTGCCCTGGCTTGGTGCAGCACTGGTGTGACTCCAGCGAGCTCCAAACCCTGCAGGAACCTGGATCCCGCAATAGCCAGGGTACACACACCTGTCTGAGGGTGATTTTCGTGCTTTACTGCTCCCAGCCCCGCTGAGAACTGGAGGTGCTTTTAAAGGTTATGTCATCGGGGGAATTGGAGGTGGTTTGGGCGATTGCTCGAAGGCAGTGGAGACGTTTACAGCTCCTGGAGCATTTATGGGTCTTTTAAAACCTTGCAGCACCCTGGAGAGGCAGGAGAGGGCTGTTTTCCAAGGCATGGTGCCCGCCACGCAGTGCATGAACCCAGGTGAGCCAGCGGGTGCTGACCCTGCCAGGCTGTTGGGAGCTTAATGAATAGCAGAGGGTCCCCAGAATTATCTCAGTGGTGTTCACCACCCCAAGAGCCATCCCACGCTGCACTCCATCCCCTGGGACACAGCAGTGGCTTGGATGGCCCAGCTGGTGCTGTCCCACCTTGCTGAAGCTGGAGATGCCACCTGCTTAATGGATTTCTCCAGCCAAGCAGCCAAAATTCACCCAAATTTGCTGGGGTGGGCTGCAGTCCCTCCTCAGCTCATGACACCCTCAGGTGATGCTCTACCACAGCCAGACCCTCTGGCCGGCAGGAAAGGCAGCCCTGTGGGGCCACAGAATCTTCATAGGTCTCTTCCAGCTGAAGCCCTGGCAGCAGGTGTGAGCCTCTCCTGGATGGCTTTAGGCTCTTGATTCCCCAAGCTGCACCTTCGCAAGGGGTGGCCACCAGCTGTCCAGACTGGCTGGCCCAGGCACAGCACGTGTGGGGGTTTGCAGGGGCTCTGGGGGCTACCAGAGGGACAGGCAGAGGTGTTTTCCTTCCTTTTCCCTGATCAGGGCTTCACATTGTCCGCAGAGCTCCTGAGGAGTCAGCAGCTCCCTGCTGCTGGCCATGCAGGTCACAAGCTTACAGCAGACCACACAGAAGTGGTGAGTGTGTGGCTTGAGTACGAGGAAACCCAGAGGAGGGAGGGAAAAACTCCACTAAACTAAAAAACAAAAACATACAAAAAACCTCCAAAATTACCAAAAAAATCTAAAAAAAAAAAAAAATCATGGCTTTGCAAAAGGGTGAGAAAATGACTTCATCTCTCCCTGCTTGCAGCATCCCCATGAATTATGCTGAGGGTGAAGAAGTGAAGCTGCCTTGGTGTGACACTCAGCCCGCAGGCTCCCATGCCAGTTGGCTGCTTCCTTCAAACATTTAATCACAAGTGGAGCCCTGGTTTGGGTCCAGCCCTCGAAAGCAGCCTGATTCATGACTGCAAAGGGCCTGCTGGTGAAATTAAAGCTGACTGGCGGTGCTGGGCAGCAGGAGACACGAGCTGGCATCTCAGCAGTGCTGGGGTTTTGGCAAGAGGTGCCAGCATGCTTGGGCAGCAGCAAGATGGGGATGGATGGATGCATGGATGGATGGATGAGGCTTAAAAGCTGGAGGCTCTGGACCATTTTTGCCCATGCCAGGCTAATAGTTTCATGTTCCGAGTTCAAACTTTGGACATTGTCCTGGTTCCCTTGGATGGAGTGAAAAGCCATTTGTGGCAGTGCATTCCTCCCGTGCTGATCAGCAAGGTGAGCTCACTTACTGCACCTGCAGCAGCAGCACACTCAGAAAAGGCATGTGGGTTTACTTCTCACTGGATCTAGAGCAGGCCAAGAAGCTGTGGGGTGGCATCTTGTTGGTGGCTGGTGTCAGAGGCTGTTGAGGTGCATCCTAAGGAGGCATTCCCTTCCCGTGGTGTGAGAGGTGTAGCCAGGGTGGGTTTCTGCGTTTCTCCACATCATCCAGCTTGTCTCCGTGGACTGGTGTCTCTGCAGCACCTTGTGAAGGTGCTGCTCAGGGCTTCTGCCACAGCCTCTGGTGAGGTTTCAATTTCCTGGCGGCTGGAAAGCTTCCCACAATACCTGTCCTCAGTCTTTAATGGTCTTCTGTCATTCTGTCTCTGGGAGTGTCCTGAGCAGTTTGATGGCTCAACAGGACGTTGTGGGGTCTTGCCCATCTCCCCTCACTCCTCCTCTCCCGTTCCATCCCGAGGCTGAGGCGGGAAGCCTGTCCTGCATCCCCAGATGGCACCTTTGGAGCTGTCTCTGGAGCAGGGCATGTCTGAGCTGGGCTCTCAGCTCCCACAGCTTTTCTGGAGGTCACACACCTGCCAGCCAGGGCTGTGCTGGGCGTGAGGGAGGCAGCTCATGCAAACCAGTTCTTAAGAGCAGCCATAAATAAAGTGTAAAGAGCACTGCCTGGTACACAGAGTCCAGGCGCTCCTGTGACAGCCCTGTATTTATGAAGGGCTTAAAATGCAGCTTAGCTGAGAAGAGACTGGCTAAAACACACGGGGCCCTTGACATGTGGCATCCTAAAGACTCCACTCACATGCAGATCAATTCCTGCACACTCGCCTCGCTCAGCTCTGGGCTGGAAATATCTTCTTGGACTTTAGGAGCCTGGAGAACTCTGAGAATGCAGCCTCCTGAAGCATCTCTCAGCTCTCCAGAGTGGAGAAGCCAGGCAAGGTCCTGCTTCCCGCCACTCCTTCCCAAGGGAATGCTCTGTTACCTGTAGCAGGGTGTGCAGCCCTCACCTCTCCCTTACCATGGGTAGCACTCACTTTCCATCACGGTCCTTCCCATCTTGGAGCACCCTTCATCCCTGCTGGATCCAAACTTTTGGGACAGAGGGATCCCAGGAACCCCCTTTCCTCCAGCAACCATGTTAAAAAGAAATGAAACAGCAGCTTCCAAGCTCCTGGGGAAAACCACTGCCCTGAGCTCTCTGGAGATGCTGGTCTGGTGTTTAAATGCCTCCAGCCAAAACATCCCTGCATTCAACCACTGCCCCTGAATTACTCAGAACGCAGCACATTCGTCCCAGTAACCTGTGCTTCTGATGAATTTCTTTTCAGCTGGAGTGCAAATCCCCTAAAATAGCCTGTTTCTGTGGGCAAATTCTTCTTTTCTGACTTGCCTTCAAGCCCGAGCATTTCTGCTTCTCACCTATTTTTAGCCACGACACTGTAGGTCCCTTGGCTGATGAGCCTGCTCGTAACTAATTTATTCCTGTCCTCACTCTCCCTGAGCACCAGCCCTGAGAAAAGGGGGAGCCCACAGAGGTGGACGGTGGAGAGAATTCCACGATTTGATGATGACTCTGCCACCCAAACCAGCCTGCCCTTGACCTCGAGGAGCCCTCCCCGTGGTGAGATAAGCCCTGTGACAGAGCTGAGGTGTTCCAGAGCTGGGCAGTGACCCTGGGCAGTGACCCTGGGCAGTGACCCCTGCTCCAGCCCTGCTCCAATCCCACAGCCACCAGTTCTCCATCAACGTTTTAGTCCTGCAAGCAGCCGCCAGCTCTCCCCCAGAGCAGACAAACCCTTCCTGCCCCCACCCAGCACAGCTGATGCCCAGCTCACGGGCTGCTGCCACCTGCAAAGAACACACTCCTCACCTCTCGCCTCTCTCACCTCCTGCACGGGCTCCCTGCTCTTCCCATCCCCGCCAGGGAGTCGGACCCGCACCCAGGGAAGGATGGATGTGCCCAGGGAAGGGAAAGGAGCCGAATGCACCCGGAGTTTGCCCTCCAGGGCTTTGCACAGACCCGTCCATCCCCCCGCCTTTCCCCCAGCACACCCCACTGTCGGGATGACGATCCAGGGCTCACATTTTGGGCGCGCACTCCGGGAGGATGGTTATTTGAGTGCCTAATGCACTGCTGGCAGCCGGCACGCTGTAAATCACCCTGACAAAGCCACCGGCAGGCTCCGCTGGGATTCCAGCAGATTAAAGGGAGGAATAACTGCAGGGACACAGCAGGTCCTGCTCCAGTTTGCTCGGAGCTCTGGGGGCTCTGCGATGTCGCCCAGCACCCACTGGGAGGGTCCCAGAGCTTTGCCCAAGCCAAGCCCACCTCCCGGGCCCGATTAACCCGTCCAGCACCCTCCAAGCTCCTGAGCAGCTCTGGCCATGTCCTTCGAGCCTTTCCGTGGCAGTGCCAAACCTCTATTCCTTACCCCAGCCCTTCTGTGCCTCAGCCAGCCCGCTGGGAGCAAAAGGAGGAGAGACGGAGGGATGGACAAGGGATGGATGTGGAGGAAAGCCCCCAGCTGTGTTTGGGGCGGGGGCGGCGTTCTCCCTGTCCCGTCCCCCCTCGGAGGGGAGATGCACTCGTGCAGGACATGCACTCTGTAGGACAGCCTCCTGCTCCGTGGCATTTCTAGCCCATGGAGGGGGGTCCCGGCCCTTCCTCCCGCCCCTGCCAGCCCCCGGAGCCCCCAGACGCCCAGCCAGCTCGCAGGGCAGAGCGCGGTGCTCTGCAGCCCCGCAGGGGACAGCAGCGGGCAGGGGGGACGCGGCCGTGTGTGTCCCCAGCAGTGCAGGGCAGCAAACCCGGCCGGCTGCACGTCCCGGGACATCCCGGGACACCCCGGCACCTGTGGTCAGAAACCTCCCCGTGCCCTCAGCCAGCACCCCGCAAACTTCCGGGGACCCCGGCGCCGGGGAAACTGAGGCACGGAGGGAAGCCGCGCCGCCGCGACAGGAGCGGGTGAGACTTACGAGCCCGGGCTCGGCTCTCGGAGGCGAGCAGGAGCAGGAGGCACCGCAGGAGGAAGGCGAGGGGACCCGCCCCGGGAAGCATCGCAGCCCGCTGCCGGTGCCCTGGGGCCTCGGTCCCGGGGCGCGGGGGCGCTGCCGATGTCCCGGTGATGTCTCGGGGTCTGCGCCGAGGGCTTCGCTCCCGCTGCCGGTGCCGCGGGCGCGATCCGGGCTCGGGCGCCTCGGACCACGGTGCGGTGCACGGGGGTGCTGGAGCCGGGGCTGCCGGTGCCCGGGGCTGTCGGTGCCCGGAGGTGCCGGTGCCCGGGGCTGCCGGTCCCGGGGATGTCAGTGTCCGGGGCTGTCGGTGCCCGGGGATGCCGGTGCCGGTGCCGGTGCCCGGGGCTGTCGGTGCCCGGAGATGTAGGTTTCCCCGGGCTGTCGGTGCCCGGAGATGTCAGTGCCCGGAGGTGTTGGTCCCGAGGGCTGTCGGTGCCCGAAGGTGCCGGTGCCGGTGCCCGGGGCTGTCGGTGCCAGGGAATGCCGGTTCCCGGGGCTGCCGGTGCCGGCGGTGCCCGGGGCTGTGGATGCCCAGCGGTGTGCGGGGATGCCGGTGCCGGGGGTGCAGCCGTGCCGGCGGTGCCGGTGCCCGGGGGTGCCGGTGCCGATGCCCGGCGGGGCTCTTCTCGCTCCGATCAAAGGCGCCTCCTTTAGGGAGAGTCGAGGAGTTGTTTGTTGGTATTAAAGGCGGAGATCGAAGCGGGAGGGGGGATCCGCAGGCTGGGTATTTTATAATTTTTTTATTATTGTTATATTCCCACTTTTTGGGGGGGGGGGTGTTTTAGGAAATTCCTCGGCGGCGGGAGGGAGGAGGGCGGGCGGGCGGGCGGGGAGGTGGTGCGGGAGCCGCAGGGTTAACCCCTGCAGCCCTGCAGCCCGGCCGGGGCTCTGCCGGCCGGAGCTCGCCCTGGGGGCTATAGACAAGAGGTGACACTGCTGGGGGAACAACAGCGCCCCAGTGGAGCCCCGGCTGAACCCCTTCTCCCTGTCCAAGGCCACCGGGACACCCGGCTCTCCCCACCAGCTGCTTGGCACTCCCTCTGCTCCATAAACCTCTTTAAATGCCCGGTGTAGCCCCTGCCTTGAGGAACCCCCTGCCTCAGACCCTCCTCCCAGCACCCCAGCAGCGCGGGGAGCAGTGCTCCCACCCAGCTGCCATCCATCTCCGCAGGATGGGCATGAAACACCATGGCCTGGAGCAGCACTGTCCTCCCTGCAGAAGCCACCTGGCCACCACACAGCGTGGCTCCTGCTGCTGCAGCTCCCCAGGTCCTGCGCGCTGGGGCTGCCAGCCCTCCCGTGCCTGTCTGTGGGCTCAGCTCTCTGCTCTGCCACATCCTTGCAGAGAAGTTGGCAGCACTGGATGCTCCCTGAGCAGCTGTGTCCCCTCAGCCAGGCCACTTCCCATGGCCAGGATAAGGCACCAGTTTGTTATAGAGGTGAATTTCTGCAGCTTCCCTGGAGCAGATTTTGTGTGGTTTTTCACCCATTCCTCCTGTTCCACCCTCACAACTCAGGGGTGCTCAGAGCAAGACACTTCATTAGCGCACGAAATCCAGGACTTAATGCAGCAATTAACACCTTCATGTTCCACCACTGGGAAGGCTTGGATGGAGCTCCCAGACCTCACAGGGTTCCTGGGCTTTTTCTTTGCAAATGCCTTCATATCTGCAACACCAGGTCTCTCTCTTCCCATTATCTCCTTCAGCTTTCTCACACCACCAGGAAGGAGCTGTCATCACCTGAGATCCCTCTGGGACAGGAGATCTCCTCCATCAGCCAAGCTGTTCATTTTGTTCTCTAATTTAAGCTCAGGATTGGGCTTTCCAGGGTGTGAGATCTTTGTGTCTGCTGCCATCCCACACTGAGAGTGGCACCAATCCACTGGTCTGCCACGGTGTCCCCAAACCCTTTATCCTGGTCGCGTCAACCACAAGGCCCATTTCTTGCAGAGATTAAAGAAACCAAGGGCAGTTTCTGCAGAAAAAAAAACTTCTTCTTTCCATCCGTCTCCTGATTTTGTCTGTCTCTGACTCTGCCCCAGGTGACAGCACATGCCCCATGCTTGCAGGTGCCCGTTCCTGGAGCTGGACACGAGGGAAATCTTTGTAATAAGAAAGCTTTTAATATCCCTTTAAATCACCTGCTTTGTGATTTTCTCTTTAAACTGCGAGCAAAAGAAATCAAGAGGCATTTCTGTGCCCATGTGGACTGGACATATATTCTGGAAAGAAAGGGGGAAGCACTGAATCCCAGTGATGAATAGCAGGTGAATCTTCACCCCAGGAATACCTGTGACCCTCCGAGAGCACAGCCCAGTGTGCAGAGCAGGAGACAGGGCTGAGGCATCTGCAGGGGTGGCCACAATCTGTTCTTTACGAAATCCAACAGCAATTTCACCACTCGGAGCCCTCCCATGGGAATGGCCAGAGGGATTCTGCTGAAGGACCAGGAATTCCAGGGATACAGGAGCCCAGAATCCAGGGTCATTCTGCACATCATCTGGCACCAGCCTCTACAGAGAGCACAGGCTGTGCTGTCACATTCCAGGGCCAGCCACAAATGGGAATTCTTCTCACGAGGAAGAATTTCTTCCCTGTGTCCATCCCTGCCCTCTGGCAGTGGGAGCCATTCCCTGTGTCCTGTCCCTCCATGCCTTGTCCCCAGTCCCTCTCCAGCTCTCCTGGAGTCCCTTTAGGCCCTGCAAGGGCTCTGAGCTCTCCCTGCAGCCTTCTCCTCTCCAGGTGAGCACCCCCAGCTCTGCCAGCCTGGCTCCAGCCCTGGAGCAGCTCCAGGGCCCCCTCTGGGGTCTCTCCAGCAGCTCCAGGTCCTGTTGCTGTTGGACCCAGAGATTAAAATTATCACCACATAATGCCACTTCCCTTTTTTTACTGCTCCACTCATTTCCAGCTCTCTGCAAGTTTTTCCAGCAATGCCCCTCTGTTTTCCCCTCATGCCCTGATAAAGATGTTTACAGGGGTTTGGGTAAGCAGCAGGCTCCTTCCAGCTCTCACCAGGAAAAGCTGGTACCTCCTCTCCCAGCTCTTCCCTTGCACAGGGCTGACTTGAAAAGCCCATTTGTAGCACAGGTCTGTGGGCAAGTTATGAAAGTGCTGAGAAAAATGGGGACACAAAGTCCAAGTCAATGGAGTTATTTTGTGCCTCTGCTGCAACAGCAGCCGCTGAACTCAGGGCTGTAGATCCTGGCCCCACATCAGGGCTGAAACTTATGGGAAAGTTCAGGCATGTCCTGAGTGCAGACCCAGGAAATAAAGGCCAGCCTTGTCAGGAGCAAGGTGCCGTGTTACATCTCTGTTTGGTCTCATAAAGAATACATTCACCCTTTGGCAAAAGCAAGGCTCTTCATCTTCATCTGTGAAGGAATCTGTCTGACGGTTCCATACTGCCAACATCAATCCATCTGTGATCATGAATCAGGCTCCAAAAACCACGGCATTGGCCTGCAAATAATAAAACATGGGTGTGTTCTGTTTGTCTTCTGGTTCCTGAGTCTTTAGGTCAAACTCACTTCACGTTTTCTGGGCAACCAAGAAGACAAGACAATTCCCTTTTTTTCTTTTTCTTTTTTTTTTTTTTTTTTTAATTTTTAAACGAGAATGAAAACAGAATCTGCTGTTATTTTGAACCACGAGCTGTGGCATGGAAGAGACCCTGAGCAGAACCATGACAGCCACGTGGGAGCTGTGGCCAGCAGGAGGGCAGGTGGGGCTGCCTAAAGCACAGGAGGGATTCCTGCTCTAATTCCATAGTCTTCCTCCACTGTTCTTTAGGTTGGTGACCATGTCCTTTGTCTCTGGCCGGCATTTGAGGAGGAGTCACTGCATCCCACATCAGGCTGCCAGAAGTCCAGGCTATGCCAGATGGGCAATGCATGGAATGATGCCTCTCTGTCATATTCCACAGGGCAGAGCTAAATCCAGCTAAATCCAGCTAAATCAAGCTAAATCCTTGTGCCACACCTTCACACAACTCCCATCCTGAGCCTGAAGCCTCATGGGTTTCCTCTCCTCACCTGGTGATTCAAAAACTAGAGGATTAGGTGGGATATTGGGAGGGGATTGTTCCCTGTGAGGATGAAAAAGCCCTGGCACAGGTGCCCGGAGCAGCTGTGGCTGCCCCTAGATCCCTGGCAGTGTCCAAGGCCAGGCTGGACAGGGCTTGGAGCAGCCTGGGACAGTGAAGGTGTCCCTGCCCACATCTAGGAGGTTCAAATGAGATGAGCTTGATGTCCCTTCCAACCCAGCCCAGCCCCTGATTCCCTGCTCCCATCCTGCTGGGTGACTGACACTGGTGACAGCTCCTCAGGGAGGTCTCCTGAAGGTGGCTGTGCTTGGGGGATGTCCATGGAGTGTCTCCCATGGAGTTCTTTCCAATGTGTGACACCCCTTGCCTGAGAGCCGGTGGGCTCTGAGGAGCTCCAGAGCCACACCTTTTGGAGGGTTTAGGGCAGTCGCTGACTGGTGAGGCTTGAGAAGGTAATTTACTGATGGAAGCACGTAGTCCAACCTGGAATGGGAAACCCGGTCCTTTTTTTTAGAATCTGAGCATGTTGGCAAGCACAAACCCGAATGGATAGTCTCTAATCTGTGCACACCAGTGACACAGAGAGGACAGTGGCAAGACATTCTCCTCCAGGGATGGAGACCAGCACCCAAGCAAGAGGCAGGGGTGGAGAAAGGCTGAATACAGCAAGGGGGAAGGACAGAGAGGAAAAATGGGAGAGCACTGCACCATAGACGTGTGTGTATCTCCTGTGTGCACCGTGACCATCCCACCTCACCCCATGGAAGGTGGGCAGCATCATCGCTGGCAGCACCGGGAAGAGAAACCGAGGTGGCAGCTCCTCGGGAGACGTGAGCAGCAGGGAGACGTTCCCTGACAGGCTGGGCAAGGCTGGAGTTTTGGCTGGGGATGGCGGGATTTGAGGCTGGAGCCTTGCACGGGCTTAGGATTCCCTCTGCAGGCCAGCCCTGAGCTCGGCACATCCCGAGCCGCGGAACCACAGAGGCTTCGGGGCGGAAAGATGCTCAGAGCTCCCGCAGTGCCACCCCTGCCTGGGCAGGGACACCTCCCTCTGTCTGAGGCTGCTCCAAGCCCTGTCCAGCCTGGCCTTGGGCACTGCCAGGGATCCAGGAGCAACCACAGCTTCCCTGAGCAACCTGGGCCATTTCTTTAGGACTCTTGTTGTAAAATATTTCTTCCCAGTATTCCATTTAACCCTGCCCTCTGGCTGCGTAAAACCATTGCCCTGGTGGGCTTTGGGTCAGAAGACAAGCTGGTGACACAGAAACCAAGGCTGGATGTGCAGCAGTAATTTGGGAGTAGAGCTGGCAGAGGTCCTTTCCCAAATCCAGTGTACCTGGGACTCTGCAGAGCCCTGCACGGCTCTCTGTGCTGCCCTGCTCTGGTGGGGAGGGGTCTCCTGCTGCCACGTTCTCTGTCCCTCCCCGGGGGCTTCCCAGTGCCCAGCTCTGGGTCCAGGCTGCTCCCGGGAGCAGCAGCTCTGTGGGAATAGCACACTCCCTCTGACTGTGGCCAGCAGCAGCAGCGCCTAGGGACAGACACACAAACTGCTGGACTACGGCCAGTCCCAAACCGCTGCCATAACTCATCTTAATAAAGTCAGTGCCAGTGTTTCATTTCATGAGAAGCAACTTTTTTGTCAACTGGCATTTGGTGGAGCCCACAGCAGCAGGGATCCACATGCTGGTATCCTTTTAGCCATTCAGCAGCCAGAGACAACTAAAGATAGAAGTGTGGGTGAGATGGAAAGTTAATGATATCCCCCAGCGAGTTCCTGGCACTCGTGCAGAGGCTGTTTCTTGGGCACGGATCACCCCTTCCTCTCTCCAAACGAGGAGAGAGGAGCTTGCTCAGGGGCGCTAAAAGGTGTAGGGCTTCACCTCTGTCTCTGCAGCCACATTTTCCCTTCTGCCAACCCGATGTAGCTGAGAGGCTTCATCAGAGAGGGTGCTAAAATATGATGAAAAGACAGATTGGTTTGGTGCCCCAGTAAATAGATGAGGAGCAGAAGAGAAGTGCAAGAGATTTCCATAGCAACTGGTGCAGAGGCTCTGCCTCCTCTGGTTTGCTCTGAGTCACCATCCATGGTGGTTTAACTCTGGCTGGATGCTGAGCACCCCCTAAAGCTGCTCCATCACCCCTCTCCTCAGCTGGACAGCGGAGGGAAGGCTGAACAAAAGGCTCATGGGCCGGGATAAGGATGGAGAGACCAGCCACCCGCTACAATCATGGGCTGGCAGAACTCGGGGTGTTCCCATGGGGACACCTCAGTGCCCCTTGCAGTGCTTGAAGGGGCTCCAGGAGAGCTACAGAGGGACTGGGGACAATGCATGGACGGACAGGACACAGGGAATGGCATCCACTGCCAGAGGACAGGGCTGGATGGACATTGGGAATTAGGAATTGTTCCCTGTGAAGATGGAAAAGCCCTGGCACAGGGTGCCCAGAGCAGCTGGGACCGCCCCTGGATCCCTGGCAGTGCCCAAGGCCAGGCTGGACACTGGGGCTGGGAGCACCTGGGACAGTGGGAGGTGTCCCTGCCGTGGCAGGGGTGGCACTGGGTGAGCTCTGGGGTCCTTCCAGCCCAAACCATCCGTGATTCCATGATTTACCCCAAACTCCCGGGTGTCCGGCCCGGCCCGTCCCGACCGGGAGCGGCGCGGCCTCCCCCAGCGGCAATGAATATTCATGAGCGGGCGTGGCCAGCGCGCGCGCTCATTACTATGCCGCGCGGAGGGGCGTCCCCTCATGAATTATGCGGGAGGGGCGTGGCCGCCGCGGCCCTTCAAAGTGTGGGAAGATGGCGGCGGCGGCGGCGGGTGCCGGCGGCCGGGCCGCGGTGCGGGGGCGGCGGCGGCGGGGCCGGCCCGCGGCCGACCAGGAGCAGGACGCGGTGGTGCTGTCGGTGGCCGAGTGCCCGCTGTGCCGGCAGGCGCTGGTGGAGGCGGTGACGCCGCCCTGCCGCCACTCGCTCTGCCTCGCCTGCTTCCAGCGCTGCCTGCAGGGCCCGGGCCTCTGCTGCCCGCTGTGCCGCAGCCGCCTCTCCACACGGGCCCGGCGGCAGCAGGCCGAGCCCGCAGCCACCACGGCGGCCGGAGCAGCGGGCGGGGAGCAGCGGCCGCCGGAGCAAGGTGCGGCTGCGGCGGCGGCGGCGGCACCTGCGCCCCCCCCACCCGGGACCGGGAGGGGCGGGGGGGGCGCGGGGGCGGGGGCGTGGCCTGGGGGCGCGGCTGCCGCGGAGCCGCGGTGAGCTCGCGGGGGGCGGGGCGATGAGCTCAGCCCGGGGGCGGGGCCTGCGCCGGGGGCGGGGCCGTGCCGGGGGGCGATGAGTTGGCGGGGGCTCTGCCCGAGTGTGCGGGACCGAGCCGGGAGGGGACCCTGGGGCTGGCCACCCTGCTCTGGGCATCTGTAGGTGTTCCAGAGGGCGTGGAGAGCATCGTCCCATGGAGGGCATGCCGGCTGCGGGGAGGTTTCTCCACTTCATCGCGTGGTTTTGTGATAATCGTGGCCCAAAAGTGAACTGCTGGCGGGAGTTGGGCAGGTTTGTGCTGCGTCAAGACAGGAAGGGTTTTGCACCGTGGGAAGTCCTGGTCGCTTGTTGACACAGAAAAAGTCCATCATCCCTGTGTTCATGGCTTTTACCTGCATGTTTGCATCCTGCCTCCAAAGCCTTCTCAACTCCTAGAAAACTGCTCCCTGTGTTCCCTTCAGAATAAATGCTGGTGTGAGGCAGTGGCATTGCTGGAGGTGCCCGCCTTGCTGCTGTCAGAACTCGGGGTGCACTGGGATCTGTTGGTTGGGGAGGTGTTGCAGCAGTGCCCACTTCAGCAGTGCACCAGTGCCGAGTGAGCCCTGTAGAGCAAACAAGGATTTAAGCTACAGATAAACATCCTTTTAGCCCAACCCGTTCCTTTCCAGCGTGTTTCTGGTCTCCCACTCCATGCTTGTGTCAGCAGCCTCTAATTGGCTGTGGGAAGAATTGGCAGGATGAGCTCAAACAGCTCAAATTGGTGGTTTGAACTAACCCCACTAACCTGGAAGAGGCTTAGTAAGGCTTCTCATGGAAGGATTGCTGAATCCATGAGCAGATGGGCTGTTCAGGGGGGGCTGAGCCGTGGCCTTGGGAGCGGTTCCTCCGGAGGAGGGACAGTGGGAACTGCCCCAGTCAGTCTCTGCTCCAGGGCAGTGCTGTCAGTCATGCTTAAATAGACTCCCTGGATGTCAGTGTCCAGCCATGCTGCAGGAATGCCTGTGCACTGTCTGAGCTGGGCTTCATAAAGTACAATTAGTTTTAATTCTCTGCTTGTCCTGAGATGTCTGTAGGACACAGGGGAGTGGCTTCTCACTGGGTTTAGATGGGATACTGGGATAAAGTTCTTCCCTGTAAAAGTGCTGAGGCCCTGGCACAGGGTGCCCGGAGCAGCTGTGGCTGCCCCTGCATCCCTGGCAGTGTGCAAGGCCAGGTTGGATGGGGCCTGGAGCAGCCTGGGACGGTGGAGGCCCTTGGCAAGGGGTGGAATGAGGTGACCTATACAGTCCCTACATCTGCTGCTCTGTGCTCCTCCACTGAGCGAGCTGTCTCACCATGGAAGACATCAGTTAAGCCTGCTTTCCCTCTCTTAAATCCAGCAGCCTACCTCCCAAACACCTTGTCCTTGTTTAGAAGGGGTTTCCAGGAACAGCTGCTTCCCAGGAATCAAGGAGGGCTGACCCTGTCGTTCTTCCTCCTTGCCCTTGTGAAGGGATGGGTGGCATTAGCTTTCTCCCAAGCCTCACTAACCTCTCCTGATCACCGTGGCCTTATCAATGGACATGTAATGTATATATTTATGTATATTTTTATCAGTGTCTGTAGGCCCTTGGGAGGGGGCAGCAAAGGCAGCAGAGCCCAGCTCATCCCAGTGGTGCCCAGTGCCAGGACAGAAGGCAAAGGACACACACTGAAACACATCAAGTTTCACTGGCCATGAGAAAAATACCTTTTACTGTGAGGGTGACCAGGCACTGGCACGAGTTGCTCAGGGTGTTTGTGGAGTTTCCATCCTCAGAGAGAGTCAGAAGCCAGTTGGACATGGGCCTGGGCAGCCTGTTCCTGCTGAGCAGAGGGGTTGGGTCTCCAGAGCTCTTTGCCCACCTCAGTTATTTTGTGATTCTGTTATCAAACACTGATTAAGCTCAGGTATTTAATTAAATCACTTAAAATCTGCAAAATCTTTAAAACTACTCAATATGACCACTTGACATACCTTGATTATTCCAGCTTAAGCCAGCTCATTAATCATGGTTCCATGTCCCAGTTTTTGTTATTCCCTTTGGGAGTCTCCCACAGTAGTGGGCGGCAGGAGCCCTCAGACCCTGCCTGAGGCTGGGGATTCTGCACTAGGTGTCCGAACAGGTGTAAAGTCCAAGTCCTTGTCACGACACTTGTCAAACAGAACTGGACAGAAATCAGCAGAGACACACTCTCGCTGCCTGTGTTGTGTCTTGGCATGGGCTGGACTGGCCTGGGAGCTCCTGGGCACCTGATTCCCCAGGAATTCTGATTCCCCAGGAAATCTGATTGCCCTGCTGCCTTCAGCTGCTGCTCCAGAGGGATGCAGGTGGCCCGCAGGCCCCACATCCTCCCAGTGGGCATCTCCCAGCTCCGTGGAGCACCTGGGAAGGTGCCCTAGGTGCTGCTGCAAGGCCAGACTTGGAGCTGAAGCTGCAGAGCTGGCTGCAGTGCTTTGCTGAGTGGGGTTTCTGATATTGAAACAGTTGCTTGGTGGAACTCTTGGAAGGCAGAGAGGAGCAGCAGATGGGAGGCTTGGAGGCTGCGGGTGTGCGTTTGAGGATGCAGCTGGCCAAGGAGAAGGAACAGGATATGTTTGCAGCGAGGTGCTCAGCCCTTATTTGTGAGAAAATAAGTACATTCCTGTTTCAGAGAATCAGATTTCTCTCCCCTGTTTCTCCTGTGCCCAGTAGCAGTGCACAGCAGTTGCTGGCTGACGCTCGTGCAGGAGGGGTGGCGTGTTTTTGCCAGACTTGTAAAATGACTTCCCCCTCCTTCCTCCCAGTCCTTTTTTGGCAGTGGTTTTCCCCTTTCCCTGCTGGACCAAACCAGTCTGGTTCTTGAGCATTTCCTGGTGATTCCTTGAGTTCCTGTCGTTTCTGTTGTTCTGTAGCTTGTCACTAGTTGTTTTTTTGTCTCAAGACCACAGTGCTACAAGTTTGGAAGTGGCAATTCCAAAGAAGCCTTTCCCTGTCTCGGGAAAAACAGTGATTTGCCCCCCACATCAAACCCATTAAAACTGACACCATCTCTTTTTCCTCCTTGTCACGGTGTTGTATTGCTGGTGGGATGAGTTAAATTTAAGATTTCTAGGAAGATAGGAGAGGGTGCCTCTCTGGGGGTAGTAACTGTGCTGTGAGGCTATCAGAGGACTTGCACCTCCATCTCCTTCCTCATTGTCCTCTCTCCAGCGCTCCACAATACTTAAATTATTTTCAATCTGCCATTCAAGTCATTAGTGAAGAGAGTGATTAGGACCAGACCAGAGCTAGCCCCAGTGGTCAGTGTGAGAGGCATGGCAGTGGATCATTAACTCTTGGAAAATAATTTTCCAGTCGAGTACTGGTTACACCTGTGCCAGGATCAGAAAATTCCTACCTTCTTGTTTCGTGTTTTGAAAACATTTAAGATTTCATCTTCAGCTGCAGGAGTTAAAAGGAAAAGTAGTGAAAACCTCGAGGGAAACGGAAGCTGCAGAGCCTGCTGAAAGTTTCCATGGAAGCTGGGGGCGAGGGGGACTGGCTGCTGCTGGGGGCAGAGCTGGCACTTGCCTGATGGCATCGGTTTGCCAGAGCACAGGAGGCTCTGAACGACAGACAGGCATCCAAAGGGTTCTGAATCGAGTTCAGCTTTACATTCTGTCAGCCCCTGTTGCTGAATTCACCAGATGGAGGTTTCTGAATCTTTTGCCAGTAAATGTAAAATGTGCTGGTCAGGAGCACGGCTCCACGGAGATGGTGTGTAAGACACACTTCCGAGCTGGCGTGGAAAGGATGGACTCACTCAAGGGGATGGAGGCTGCAAGTCAGATGTCTCTTATGAAGAAAACCAGTGTTAAATAATTAGAAAATCTTTTGTCCTCTCAAATAGCGCAGAAAGCAGTTGTTTTTTCCAAGACTGAGCACAATAGGATGCAACTCTTGACTGCCAGCATAAAAAAGCAGGATGCCAGGTTTCATCTGCCACCACGACTGTTTCAGTGCTCTCACCAGGCTGGGAAGGAGCATCCCAGCAGCAGCCCTCCCAGCAGCCCTTCAGAGTCAGCTTCATTCAGGAACCACCTCTGCTGACCCACGGATCACTTGAGAGGAACGGCAAGCAGGAGATTTGTTGCAAAATCAAGTAAAAAGCCTTTTCTTCCATGGGTTTGCCTGCTTTGTTGTTGTCCTAGGCTGTGGCACCCATTGAACTAGCTGAGCAGCCTTGTCCTGGATCTGAACATCCAGAACTGGCACAGGGAGGAGTGCCAGAGAAAGACATGGGATGCTCTGATCATCTCGTCTCCTCCCAGTGAGAGGACTGATCTGGTTCCACTTCGAATGGTTCTGTGCCGACAGCAGCATCCTTTTGGGTGCAGCACCCTTCTGCCCTGTCAGCAGAGGGGATGCTGCCCCTGTGCCCAGCCCTGGAGGCACCTCTGGCTGCTGTGTCCAGCTCTGGATCCTCAGCACAGCAGGGACAGGAGCTCCTGGAGCTCAGCAAGGGCCTGGAGCAGCTCCGTGCCCAGGAAAGGCTGAGGGAGCTGGGGCTGCTCAGCCTGGAGAGGAGCCCCAGTGAGAGGGGCCTCAGCCCTGTGTGTCCCTGGGTGTCCCTGACTGTCCCTGGGTGTCCCTGTGTGCAGGAGGTCAGAGCAGGGCCAGGCTCTGCCCCAGGGCTCAGCAATGGCACCAGAGCCACAGGCAGAGACTGAGCCCAGGAAGTTCCAGCTGAACATGAGGCAGAACTTCTTTCCTGTGCAATGACCGAGCACTGAACAGGCTGCCCAGAGAGGGTGTGGAATCTCCCTCACTGGAGATATTCCAGAACACTCTGGACACAGTCCTGTGCTCTGGGATGGGTCTGCTTGAGCAGGGAGGTGGCACCAGGTAACCCACAGTAGTCCCTGCCAGCCTGACCCATTCTGGGGTTCTGTGGAATGCAGATGTACATCATTGCATACATTTTTGTTTTCATCTCTTCTTTACAGAGTTGGAAATTTGGGGGCTCATCTCTCTTTGACCCATCTGTAAAATATAAAAGTTGGTGCATAAAGATACTGTTGATAAGGTTGCCTCCACCTGGTGTTGGACCCCTTCAGCTCAACCACCACAACTTAGACATAAATGTTATTCCGTTATTTAAAATGTCCTCAGCTTGCTGAACCCAAGTGAGAAATGGGAGAGTTGACGTGGCTCATCTTTCCCGCTGCGTGTTTCCCTCGGGTTAGCTTGTGCCCTGGAGGGTAAAACTCCACGTTTTTAGCTCTGGAGACAAGCCTTAAACATTGAGGAGTAATTGAAGCTTGCTGCAGGCGAGTTACAGATTGCTGCTGCTCTTGGGACTGTCTCTGTGGAAATACCAGCTTGATAAAAGTTCACAAAGACCTGGAACCGCTCAAGGACACAATTGAAAAAACATTTTGGGAAGCTGGGGGATGGTTTCCAGCGTGGCTGGTTGCAGGAGCAGGAGCAAGGAATGCAGCCTGGCCTCCCCAGCATCAGCATCACTTGGGATTTTTATCACATGGGTAGGGACACTTGGGATGTTTTCCTTTAGAAACAAGCCTGGGTCATGCAGGCGTGTGAGTACGAGGAAATAGCAGCTGTTTTATGAGAAGAAAGGCCTTATGATCTATATGCTTAATGTTTGCTTACATGAGATCCTTTTCTCCCTCTGAATACTGAAGAAATGCTTTGTGATTCGTGCAGCTCTGGCATTGGCAGCATTGCCTGCTGGGGAGTTGGAGGGAGTTTGCACTCACCCTCGCCAGCAGGAGGGACTGAAGTTACAGGGCTCCCCTGGAACTTTGGAAGGGGAAAGCAGGGCAAAGCAGGACAGGTGCTCACAGGATTGATTCATCCAGAAAAGGGGGGACCCTGTGGCTCTGCACAGTTCCCTAACAGGAGGGGGCAGCTGGGGAGGGGGTTCTGGGCTCTGCTCCCAGGGAACAGGGACAGGACAAGAGGAAATAGCCTCAATGTGCCAAGGGATGTTCACTTTGGGAAGCAGGAGGAATTTCTTCACTGAAAGGGTGGTCAGGCATTGCCTAGGGAGGTGGTGCAGTCCCCATCCCTGGGGGTGTCCAAGAAACAACTGGATGGGGCACTCAGTGCTCTGTGCTGGGTGACAAGGTGGGATTGTGGGACTCAATGGCCTCAGACGTCTTTCCCAGCCTAAATAATCTTGGGATTCTGTGAAAACTGCTTGGGATTCTGTGGTGGAACTGCTGGTTTCTAGCCTTTAATTTTACCAGGGTGGGGAAAGGAAATACCCCTCATGTTTCCTCCTTGCCCGAACCTGCTCCATCCTGATGGTGGCACGTTGGGATGATGAGCTGTGCTGCACCCTGCCTGGAATACTCATATGGATTGAGCCAGGATGGTTGTCCAGGGGTTGTTGTTTTGTTCTGGTTGTTCCCTTTTGCCTCCAGGCTCCTCCAGCTGAAGTGCAACTTGCCCAGACTTGCACTGCACGGAAGTGGGAGGGAGCTTTGAGGCTGATCCGAGTAAGGGACTCCTTTGGGAATAAGAGACTCCAGGGATGGAAGCTGACTATAACCCTGTGCCAGTATGCTTTTGGTTTCTGACTTCCTGAGGGGAAAGGGAGGAAGTGGGAGCAGGACAGGGAGCTTTTGCCAGACAGAGCATCCTGCCCCTCAAACCCTGATCTGGGGAATGCCCTGCAAGCAGGAGAAAGGCTGTGCTCGCTCGGGATCCGGGGGACAGCAGTGCAGGAGCTGCAGGGGATGGGGAGGAGGCATTCCCGAGCAAACAGGGAGCATTCCCTATCCTCTGCAACGGCAGAGGGGCAGGGCTGGGAATGAGGGGTGTGAATGCTGCTGCTGCTGGCAGCCTGTGTGCCTGGGGGTCTGCCTGCAGCAGGCACCTGAATCCTGCCTTTACTCCGGGGACCCAGATTCCCTGTGCCTGAAGCCTGGGTTTACTGCTGGGGCTCAGATTCCCTGTGCCTGAAGCCTGGGTTTACTCCTGGGACCCAGATTCCCTGTGCCTGAAGCCTGGGTTTACTCCTGGGACCCAGATTCCCTGTGCCTGAAGCCTGGGTTTACTCCTGGGACCCAGATTCCCTGTGCCTGAAGCCTGGGTTTATTCCCGGGACTCAGATTCCCTGTGACATCCCCGGGCTGTTCCTTCACCCCTGTGTTTACATCCTCCCAGTGCTCCCTGATTGCTTAACTGCTTGTCAAGGACTCTTGAGAATCTCAAAGGAAACTCGGGAAGTGCAGAGTGGGATTGCTTGGCCATCCTCCTCCTGGTGTTTCTGTGTGTTAAACAGAGCTGTGATAGCAGTGGCAGAATATAAAACATCTGGGGTTGAAGAAAGTGCTGCAGAAGCTCTTGTGCAGCCTCTGGAGATCTCACCCTTTTTGGGAAGTAATGGCCAACACAATTATCCTGTACTAAAAAAATATTTCCTTTTTTTCCCCTTTTGTTTCCAGACTTTATATTCAGAGCACCAATTAAATTAAGCAAAACAGGAGAACTCCGAGAAGAATATGAAAGCCAGCTAAGGAAGGTCAGTATTTTTGGGTAATTGTGTTTTTTCTTCCAGAACAACTTGGATTTCCTGCAGGAATGCCATCCTACCTGTAGGGAAACCTGAAGGGCTTTTTTTTCCTGTTCTTTAACAAAGGTCATTTATTCTCTTTATACTGTTTAGCCAGTTCAGGAAATGGCTGTAATTGAGCATGTAGAAGCCAAATTTTGCTGTCTTAGCCTGCCTTCCAGAATATGGAAATGTACCTTCTTTGGAGTGACTGTTTGGTTGTGGATTAAATTCCATAAAGGCTTTTGCAGGATATGGCATCTCCTTCTCCTCAAACATCCTTCTTCTCAAAAACAAACTATTCCACCATTCCAAACTAGAGCTTTCTACTTATTTTTAGCCAAGAATAAAATGTCATTAAAAGACCAAAAAAAAAAAGGCTTTTCAGCTGGTTTGGAATTGAAGTCCATGATAATATTTTTTAGATTTTTGATCTTTGTGATCTTGTTTTCCCTTGAGATGGGTCCAACCCCTCACTGAATATTTTACCTGCTGGGCAAAAAGAACCTGAGGAGTTTTTCATTGTTGAAGAATTTTCTTTGGGTTTCCACTTGTAGATCTCAACAAGTGTAAAAAGGGCTGGGAGGCTGATTGAGTTAGAAAAACAGCCTTGTCTGAGTAGGAAAATAGGTGATATTTCAGGTAGATAACCAGTCTGGGAATCACATATGTGTGAGGAGACAGTTAAAAAGCATGGAAGGGTTTTCCCTCCTGCTTCTCCGTGTATGGAATTAGCAGTGACGCTGATGGACACTGTCACTGCAGGTTACTAAGACAGCTTTGGCTATTTCATTAACTGATCACGGGAACTGCAAACTCTTCTCCAACTGAGCTGACTTGCTGGGAAGGCAGGATCACTTTGTGTGCAAAGTCATGGGACTTGTGGCATTTTCAGCAACACTCCTCTATCAAATTTAAGGAAGCATGTTTGCAGCACTGTCAAGCTGCAGCTGAGAAGGTTTTTACATCTACAGCTTGACTTCAGCAAAAAGATACCACGTGCAGTCCAGTGCCAGCCCTTCTCCCTTCCAGTCAGAAGGAAAAACTTCACCATCTTTCCAGCATTTGGGCATGTTTTTGTCTTGTTCTTGTTCAGCCTGCTGCCTTCCTCTTCTTGCCCCCTGCCAGATGGGAGATGGGTTTCTTCCCCCTGCCAGCTTAAACTTGGTTTTTGTGAAGCTCAGCTGAAAGAGCCGTGTGGGAGGAGATTCTGTGAATCGTCATCTAAGAGGAAATGGCAGCGAGATTTGGCTGGTAAAATGACAACTGATGATGCAGCCACACTGTTTCCTTGTTCACAGAATCAGAATAGAATCACAGAGTTGTTTAGATGGGAAAAGCCCTCACTTGTTACCTGGGATGAGAGACTGACTCTCACCTGGCTCTACCCTCCTGTCAGGAAGCTGTAGGGAAGCTGATCTGAAAATTGTCACTGTTGCTACTTTTCAAGAGATTCTTGGTATCTCTGAACTTCTGAACCAGGGCGGACTGAGGTTTGGGAATCTAAGCTTGTATGTGATTTGGTTTCTTTCCCTGTCTCAAGACGCAGGGTTTCATCCCAGCTTCCCTGCCCGTGGAATGGGGATGACCTGGGCTTTCCTCCTGAGGAAGGGACAGGAGCATTTCCAAACCTTTTTACAGCTCCCAGGTGTGAGTTGTTTTATATATCTGAGCTATTGACCCGCTTCCACCCTTTTTGCAGTTGAAAACAAAGTGGTACCGTAATTATGTACTGAAGAGACTTTATTTGACGTGGATTATCTCATAGCCTAATTTTCTCAGCTGGCTTTCAGAATGAGATAGATCTTTGCTGTCTGTGCTGGACAGCAAGATTGGGTTTTCCTCTTTTGTGCCCTTGGTGCTCTTGCACTTTATGTTTTTCCAGAGAAGGCTGTCATTGCTGTGCACTCAAACCCTAACTCGTCCTGTCCAGCTGTCTTTCTGTCTATCACAAGCAAGTCTGTTGCTTGTGAGCACAGAGAGTGGGAGGGAAACTCCTACCTGAGGCATGTGCTGACATGCAGCCTCCCAGAGCCAGGGCAGACGGAGCAGGCTCCGGGAGGCAGCAGACCTGGGCAGCTCATGGAGGGAGGAGAAGATACCAAACGTGAGTTTGCCAGACTTTTTGAGATAAATGTCAGTGTCAGGAATGCTGGTCCTGAGTGAACAAGTGTCAATTGCTTGTACAGCATTTTTCCCCCCTGCAGTTGCAGTATCCAAAAGGACTAAAATGCCTTTTCTGATAACAGCAGCTGTTGGTCCTGCATCCAGTATTTCAGAGATGCTACTCAAATAACATGGGGTCCTTCTCCCAGGGTACATGCTTCACCCTGCATTGTTTCAGTTTCTTGTCCTCTTACTTCAGCACAGCATTGCCATGTCTGGAAGGAAATCCTTTGGGAGACAATTTACATTAAGGCTGCTTCAGATTATTATTTTTTAAATTAGTACAAATTATATCATTAGAGTTTGATTTTGCTTGCATCCTTAACTCTGGACCTAAATTCTTTTTGTATTATCTTAATTAGGATTAGGATGCTGTTGCCTTTTTGACTTCACTGTCAGCAAAGCTTGGGTTGTCACCTTCACACTAACTGTGCCATGGATTTCCCCAAAATCCTTAAATATTCCTGTGTGTTGTTCCATATTCTTGTGTCTTTCGATTTTATAATTTAGCCAGAAAAGTGAATTTTTCCATATAACTTTCTTCCACATGAGAAATACAGGAGGGACACGAATGCTGGGTGGTATTTCAGCCAGCCCAAAAAAAATATAAATCTTTATGATAAATCTTAGTGTGAATTTCTTTTTCAGATGCTTCAAAAAAGGCAGAAATGCTGTTGACTTAGAGCAGACTATTCATCATGTCTGCATCATGTGGTCACAATCTATGTTAGTCAGACACTGTTGTAGTTATTGCTTGAGATTATTAATAGATGAGGAATTTAAAGATACATCTTAAAACAACTCTAAGCAAGGAGTCAAACCGGTCTTTGAAAATATTTGCTGAACACCCACAATCAGCCAAGCAGTGGAGTTTTTCCTGGTTTCTGCCTTTTTTCCTCCTTGTTTTCCTCCTTGTTTCTGTCTTCCTCATCTCTAGGGGCTTGGATTCAGTATGATTTGGGTCTTTGCCAGTTTGAAAATCACAATGTGCTTTTCCTGTAATGCCTCGTGAACTCAGTTTTCTTTGTCATCCTTATGTCCATACTTCTGAGGTTTTCCCTTCCTCCAGCAGGGAAGAAAAACACTAAATATTTTTGGAAGGAGTTGTTGCTGCCTTTTTGAGTCAGGGAGCTTCTTAAGCACCTGAGATGCCTCTGCTCAAAGATGAGGAACAGCCCAGGGATATGAATTCCTGGTGCTGTGGTTCATGAGCAGGACAAAGAGGTGTCAGTCAGAGGTCTGGATAGCTTCTGCATGGCGGGTGGATGGAGGAAGGAGGGAGGGTCTATTCTGTGCACAGATGGATGTAGACTACTCTGGGCTGTGTCTAAGCTGAGGAAGAGTCAAGGCACAAGCTTGGAAAATGGCTGGGGGATAGAGGGAGAACCTGGTTACCCTGGGCACGGACAATCAGATGGTGCCAAGCCTGTTCCTCAGGAAAAGGTAGTGGAAAGGAGGAGAAAAGGGGTCTTGTTGGTTTTGACAGCAAGTCTGAAAAAAAACCAAAACAAAACCAAACCAAAACAAAACAACCTGGCAGGAAAGGGGAGTTTGATTCCTTAGGTGAGGAGCAAACTAGTGCAGCAAGACAGGCAGCCCATCAGAGTCCATGCACCTTGTGTCCCAGATCCTGGCATTCCCTGTTTGAAGCTGAATTCAAGCTTTGAGCCTGGGGTCAGCTATCAGGGGGAAGGTGGCCTCTCTGGATCCCCTCCATCCCAACGCATTGGTGAAACAATGGGATTTCATGTCTCCTGTACCTTTCAACGTGGGAATTGCTGCATCTCACCTTTTATTTTAGATGCTGCTGCTTGTGTGTCTGCCAAATTGTGTGTGCTGCGTGTCAGGACATTGGGAGGCTAAAACTGAAATATCACAGCTTGTTTGAAACTGGTGTTGCACATTTTTATATGTGGTGTGATCACCTACAAGTAGAGAAAAGCTTTTGTCTCTCTGTTTTAGAAAATACAGTGGCAGAGAAGGCTTTGTCCAGCCCTGGGCCTCATGGTGCCTTTGTTGTTTTGCAAAGAAGATAAAATACATGATTCTTGTGTATAAAACACAAATGTGGTATAGAAGCAAACCAATCTTCACATTACTGTGAGAGAGAGGCAGTGGCTCTACGCTGGAGTGGAGAAATGAAGGCACTAAATTAAATGATGTGACCAAACTCTTGGTCTTTCCAGTCTGTAAGTGTAGGACTTCAAATTATAACTTCTCTACCTCTCGTGTCCTTATTTCCAGCTGAGAGAAGAGAAACTACAAGAAGAAAAGACATCTGAGGATCTGATTCACAAGTTCATCCTAGATGACATGGACATAGGGAAAAGAAAAATGGAGGAACAGCAGAAAAAAGATGAGTCTGTAGTGCTGAAAGGGAACCAAGACTGTGTAAGTGAGCTCATTTTTCTCCTTCCTGCCCACACATCAAAATTTTCATTCTTTGGCTTTCCAGGATTCCTTGATTTAGTTTATGAGGGCTATGAGCTGGCAGATTATAAAGATCCTTATTAATGAGCACTGTCTTCTAAGGTCTGTTATGACTGCAGGTGTTCTAGAGGTTTCTGTCCCCCTTTTTACCCTCTGCTGTGTGACTCTTCCTGACACAGCAGATCCCCACAGCTTTGGGGATATCCTTGGTCTTCAGGCTTGCATGCATTTCCATGACTATTTCTCCATGAATCTTCTGCAGTGAAGTTGTACAAGTGAAGTTCAACACATTCTTCATGCTGACTTCTGCCTATTTCCCATTTCATTTGGGAGGCTCTGCAGGAAATGCTCTTAAAATTTCCATTTGATAGGCTGACCCATGGGGGCTGAGTAACCAACACCCTCTAGTGACCTCTATTGTAGAATTTTCACACATTTTCTTGATCAATAAGTTGCCTTTATTTGATGACTAACAGCTACATGTAGGAGCTATGTGCTTATTTTTGTATTATTTATGCCTTATATCCTCTCAGTATAATCAGAAATGGGGGATTTGGGGATCTTCAACACTTTTGCAAGAAAGAGCTTTATTTTCCAAGTTATTCTTTTTGTTGTGCATGTCAGCTAACTGTTCCTTGGTTGACTTCAGTTTCCTGAACGTCTCTCGGATTCTGAGAATGAAGAACCATTCCAGGGCAAGCAAACACATCGCTCAGCTTTTGTTTCCAAGACCAGTGCTTACTCCTTTGCTTTCCTTTCGGGGTAAGATGCTGAGACTTTATTTAATGTCCTTTAAAGGTGTCCTTCTGACTTGTTTTAAGCACACCTGACATGCTCCAATTCAAATGGTGGTTCCAATCTAAAATAAGTGAATTTTTTTTTCTGGAATTTTAGAGCAGGCTCATTGGTAGAACGTGGTGTCTGTCTGATTACTTCCTACCTGGAAGTTAAGGAAGTTAATGTTCATCCCATGAGGGAGAAAAATCATTGCCTGTAGATTTAAACCATTAATCAGAAATCAGAATTCTGTAGGAGGAGCTCAAGAGTGCTGGTTCCCTTGTGCAGCACAGATATGAAGGGATAGCCCCAAACTGCCTGGAAGGCTGTTGCTTGATGCAGTGGAAGCAGCTGAATAACCAGGTGTGTTTCCAGGTGAGAAGCAGAGGGGTTTCCCCAGCTTCCTCCTCAGCACTGGCCTCAGTCCATCATGGGCCCTGGGCAGAGGTGTCCGTGTTTCATGCGGGACTCCTGAACGCAGAGCAGGACTCTGCTGCAAATCCAGGATTCCTGGATCCCTTTGCCCCAAGGGCACAGGGAGTATCTCTGCCAGCCAGGTGCTGCCAAGGCTGGTGCCTCTCCCACAGGTGGCAGCTGCCAGGGCTGGTGAGCTGGTTGTTCCTAAGGTTCCTGTTCTCACCCATCTGCTTTTCAGGAATTTAACCTCCAAGGTGGAGAGGAGCCGGAGCTGCAACGACACCATTCAGGAGAGGTCCAAGAGCAGGCAGAGATCAGCCCCAGCCACCAAAGCAAAGGTACAGGCAGTGTGTGGAAACGGGTTCCTGTGTGTAAACGTTCTTATCTGAGGTTACACAGCACCAGTAATCTGGAGATATAAAATGTGGGCTTTGTGGCCCTGTTATCGCTGTGGGGCCAATCACTTCCTTGCAGCTCCCAATAAAACCTGCTGGGATAGGAATTACTAAACAGAAAAGCAGACAGGTGTCAGGGTTCTTGTGTAGCATTGGAGGCTAATTGGGAGTTGAAAGGGTTCTCATCAGTCTTTTGTTTTGTGATTCATTTTCTTTTCAAGGCTGAATCCCCAGCCAGGTAAAGAAAAATCTTTTAGAAGGTTAGGAAAATAATCCTCTCTTCCTTTCCCTTTCTCTGCAAAGCTCTTCAAACAGAGCAAAACTCATTGTTTTCCTGACATCAGGGTACATTGGCATTTCCATGCTATAGAGGACACAAAGGCCTGGTCTTCATAATATCACAGAATGGTTTGGGTTGGAAGGGAGCTTAAGGCTCATCCCACCCCTTCCCCTGGGCAGGGAGACCTTCCACTATCCCAGGGTGCTCCAAGCCCCATCCAGCCCGGCCTTGAGCACTTCTAAGGAAGGGGCAGCCATCCAGCTGCTCGTGCTAGGATGTTCCCCCTCCTCGTGCTGACACGTGCTTCTTGGGATCAGTTTAATCCCTGATGGAGAAGGAGAGGGTTCAGATCCAGAGGTCCCATGAGGAACAGAAGCCTGTGCAGTCTGCCACCTGAGCTGATGGGAGCTGAACTGAGCCCAAAGTGAACATCCATGACTTACCTTCCCTCCAAGGACTGTCTTCTTTTTTAAGAGGATGCCTTATGGATGTGACCAATTAGATTTTCAGTACAGGGTATTCCAAAAGCTTATTTTGACCTTAAAATAAGTGAGTAGAAAAAAACCTTCTTTCCATCTAAGCATGGAAAGGCTGTTATTTTACACACTAGCTGCTGGATAAAAATATTTCATCTCAGTGCTAAGCAGAAGACAATTTGCAGTTGTGTTGTCTCCTTTCTGATTTATTTGTGTCAGGATTATGCCCAAGTGTAGCAGCATTCAGGGAGAATGTTAGAGATGACAAGAAATGTTGCTCTTAATCAGAGAATCATTCAGGTTCAAAGAGACCTTCAGGGCCATCAAGTCAACACAGCACCACCACAATCACATCCCCAAGGGCCACATCCAGGTGCCTCTTACATCTGGGCCAAGTTCTTATTCTTTCTCTCCCACAGCTTGGAAGGGAGCAAAAATTAATTTGGAGATAACTTCGCTTGAGGAGCATGGTTTCCTTCAGCCAGGGCGGTGCAGTGCTTCTTGGCTTCTCTTTGTCTTCACAGAATCATCCAGGTTGGAAGAGACCCTTAAGGTCATCTAGTACAGCCATCAGCCTAACACCACTAAGTGGGCAGATTTATCCAGGCAAAGAGAAAACACATTTCAAGGCCAGGTTGGACAGGGCTTGTAGGAGTCTGGTCTAGTGGAAGCTAGTGGAAAACTATTCCCTGCCCATGGAAGAGGGGAGAATGAGATGGCCTTTAAAGTCACTCCTGACCCAAACCACCCTGTGACTGTGTGATTTTGCCATCAGAGTGGCTGTTACTTGTGACAAGAGTAGCTCTTTGAAATAAATTTGACACCCCGATCATGCTGGACTGAAATACGGGTTTCCTCGAGCCAGGTCTCATAAGCTCTTTGAGATCTTTTTCACACCCAAGATAGCTCAGCTACCTTAGAAGGCATAAAATCAGCATGGCTGATGGCTTTTGTGGTGGTGTTGGAAACAAGAAGTTTTAATAAAAGGCAAAATAACAAAACTCTTTACAGAGAAAAACCGAGCCAGGTGCAAGAGTACCTCACAAAAGCGATTAGTTTCTCTGTTCTCTTCTTTTTCTAATAAATTGCTCAGGCAGGGCTTTTTGGCTTCTGTCCAGTTAGTATCCTTAAGTCTGAGGTGAAGTCTCCCAGGTCCTGTGAGATATCTTTTCACCTAATCGAGGAGACAAACTTGTGGACTTACTTCCTTTTTAAGGGGACGAAGGATAGTTTTGTCACTCCATCAGCAGGGGGCACGTTCCTGCACTGGGCTCGGGAGTGCGCTGCTCGTGTCCCACCTCGGCAGGGGCTGTCAGGGACACGGCAGGGCAGCCCTGGCGAGCGCCGCTGCCAGCTGTGCTGCTTGCCTTGCAGGTGCTGCCCGTGGCGGGCGCCTCCACGCCGCTGCTCGGGGTGCTGTCGTGCGCGCAGAACCACCGCTGCCTGTCGGCCCCGGAGCTGACGGCCGAGAAGCGCCTGCTGCTCAGCGCCGTGTCCTCCTCGCTGTCGGCCCTGCACCGCCCGGAGCGCTCCATCAGCCCCGAGAGCAACGACAGCATCTCCGAGGAGCTCAACCATTTCAAGCCCATCGTCTGCTCCCCGTGCACCCCCCCAAAGAGGCTCCCCGACGGCAGAGTGCTGAGCCCCCTCATCATCAAATCCACCCCCAGAAACCTGAACCGCAGCCTGCAGAAGCCAACCACCTATGAGGCCAGTCCTAGAATACTGAAAAAATGGGAGCAGATATTCCAGGAGCGTCAGATCAAAAAGACTCTCTCTAAAGCAACCCTTACGTCCTTGGCTTCAGAGCCTGGGGAAGACATCGTGGTTCCTGACGTCACCAACTCCAGCAGTTGCACTAAAGAGCAGCCACAAGCGCAGGAGGATCACCTTCCACCCGACACAAAAGGAGAGCCTCGCCCTGAGCTGGATTTCTTCCCTTCTGTCAGTGAAGTGAAGCTGGGAAGGGGGAGTGAGAAGAACAGGGGTTCACAGGCCTTAGCCACTGATGACGGTGCTGCTGAACCAGATGTGAGATCAAACGTAACCTCCCTAAATACACGAGTGGCTGAAGTCCCTGACCTAAAAGTGAACGCATTCATGGACAAATCCTGTCTCAGCCTGGGCCCCAAAGTGCTGAGCAGGAGGCTCATGGGCATCAGCGCATCGCTGCCTGACAGCAACACGCTCGGAGTCCCCATCAAGCCATCGGGGAAAAAGCAGCTGAAGTACCTGAACAACAGCGAGCTGATCAACGTGCAGAACAGCACCTGCAGCTCCGTGGAGAACATCATCGGGGAGCAGCCGCCGCTGCTGCGGCGGGGCCGCAAGAGACGCTGCAAAACAAAGCACCTGGAGCACAACGGCTCCGTCAAAAGACTGAGGCACGTGGCAGGGGAGGTGGGCCTGCCCCCGGAGGTCCGGGACGTGGAGCAGAAGCTCCAGCAAGAGGAGGAGGACAGGAGGCTGGCCCTGCACCTGCAGCGGATTTTCGACAGCGAGAACAGGACAGTGGATAGGCGGAAAGTCCGTGTGGATCGGTACCTGCTGCGGTCCAAGAGCACTCTGGGTGCCAAGTAGCACTGCTGGACGATGTTGCCTTTCTAGGGGACAGTGAGGTTTATCAGATTGTCTTATAGGAAAACTATTTTTTTGCCCTACTTCACCCACACAATTGTTTTTCATTTCGATGGTGAGACATTGCTAGGTCCAGTTCAGAGAGAAGCCAGCGTCCTTTCAGATTAAAAAAAAAAAAAAGAGAGAGAATGAGAAAAAAAGTCCTCCGGTCCTCTCTGGTCCGTTGGTCTGAAGGAATTGTCTGTCATCCCTGTGAATACACTGCAAGGCCTCCACAGGCACACCTGGGATCCCCAGCTAGGAAGGTTGTGAATGTGGGGTATGAGGACCATCCCTTGCCAAGAGAAATCTGACCTCTGCTCATAGAAGTTGTCTGAGAGTCTTCTCCTCTCTGCCTGCCCCATTTTCTCCCTCAGGCTGCACCTGGTCGTGGGGTCAGCCTCTTATCCATGCTCTGGATATTCCTCCTGGGGGGTCCTAACAGAGCCCCCATTAGTACTTCCAAATGAATGTATCTCACTGTCTGCAGCAGCAGCACAGATCATTTGTCACTTTCTTGAAGCAGAAAGCCAAATGCAGTGAAAAGAAAGACCTAAAATAAGGATTTTACTGAAAAACCTGCCCCTGCTCCAACTTCCTGGCTTCAGGCTTGAACCACTAAGAAAGCTCAGGTGAGTGATGCACTGAAAACTTCCAGGCATGAAGCTGCCTGGAGCAGAGCTGGCTCAGAGCCTGGGCTTGGTGGAGCATGTGTTCTCTGCCCAGATGTGGCAGGCCACCCTCTGAGTGTTTCTAATCTTCTTCCATGGATTAATTTCATGGATTATTTCCAGTGACATAGCTCCAAAAGTACCCTTCCAACTCAGTCCGTGGCAGCTGCCTTGCAGAGTGTTCACGGGGACCCTCGAGGCCCATGGGGACCTTTGTCTGGGGCAGGGGTTGTGGCTTTACCTGTCCTGCCCCACCGTGTGCCAGGTGGCAGGGGTGTTCTTGGGATGAGCACAGTGCAGGGGCAAACTTCCCTATGGATCCTGTGAAGGGAGGGCAGCCAGTGCACATAAATAGACAGATCTTATCTAAGACAACTGCATTGCCCAATTTCCTCCATCTGAAAATGGTTGAATTTCCTCCCTCCATCTTAAACAGTCAAAAAGAAAACAGGAACTGGTTTTCTTTTTCACTGCAAGGACCCTGGCAGGCTTTTTTTTCCCCTAACTGAACTGGATTTCAAAAAAGAAAAACAGAAAAAAAAAAGGAAAAAGAAATCTTATATTTTATTGGATAAAATTTCTATATTTTAAATACTATATTTCAACAGATCAACACTTTTGTTTTGAGAGATCTTATAGCAATGATTCCATAATATATATCTCTATCTCTGAATCTCCTTGCCACACAAACCACTGGATGGTTCAGGTTGTGCCTGGGGCTGGTGAACCTGGCCTGCTCTGCCTTCCCGGCGCTCCGGGCCCTCTCCTGCGCCGCAGCCTCGGCAGGTGCTGCTCAAAGCAGGCGCTTTGGACCCAAACCAAAACCTGCTCCTCTGTCCAGCAGTCAATTAGAAGGAAATAAAAGAATTAGAGCCTTGACTGGACCCAGAAGAGCAGCACAAAGAGAAGTAGTGATGGCCTGGATGTGCCCTCGGAGCTCCGGAGGGAAAGCCGCAGCTTTATCTTGGGATGCGTGCTGGTTTTCCCAACGTTTTGAGCTACAATATGCACTTCCCAGGTGCATTTAGATTTAGAATTCTTTTTGCAGGCCTCCTTTTCTGCGGCTCATCCCTGGAGCCCCAAACAAACTTCCCTAAATGGTTTCCTTTTTTTCTCGTGCTGTTTGTGGGGGTTCAGCTGGGCCTGGGCTGCTTACACCACAAAAAAATCGATTTACACGCTGAATGTATCTTTTCTTTCCCCTCTTAAAACAGATTTCACAGCCCAATGCACTATGCCAGTGTCTTAAATACCTTCTTTTGAAAAGATTTTGTAAATGTTTAGGGGTTTGTGCGTTAATTTCCTGATCCCAAATCCAAGCTGGGCAGAAGTGTAGGAGGCAGTGCCTGGGCTGGAGCTTGTCCCCAGCCAAAAAAAAGCTTCATGGGAATCCTCGTGCTCCCAGCTTCCCCCAAAACAGAGATCCCAACTCCCCAGGCATCACGCACAGGCCATGGCATCTGTGTTCAAGGATGCCTTTGGATGTGCAATCACAGTCCTGTCGTGGAAGGGTTGCGGCGACGCAAAGTCAGGATGAATGTTTTATTAATTTAACACTCTCCAAGTTTGTGTAAGCTTGCAAAAAACAACAAAAATTGTAAATAATCACACTCAAAAGAGCAGGAGCACCCAGCCTCTCCCCTGTAAAGGTCAGGAATGACACCATCTTTGCCAGAAATCATGGCAGCTGGGAAGGAAAATACCTCCTGCTGAACGGTGGATGCATCACGAGATTAAACCAAGTATTTATTCACGCTTCTCTGAAAGTCCTTTGTGACCCTCAGCTGCCTTCCCTCCGGGATGAAGGCATTCCTTGCTGGCTGTGGGACAGCACGGGCGTGGGAGTGTTCTCCCACAATGTCTCATCCGGAGGGGCTGGGGTTGCTGCCCTGACGGAGGACTGTGTCTGCCAAAGATGCCACCGACTCCCGGAAAGTTGCTTTCCGACCCTCTGGAGCTCTCTGCCCGGGAAGAGCCATACAGGAAGGTCCGTGTTCGGAGGCAGCCAGATGAGATAAATGAAGGAAAAGTGCCAAAAGGGATCATGCCAGGTGATTGTATGACGTTGTTCTATATTGTCAGTATTTCTCTTCCAATGCTATTGTACATGCAGTGCACAGCAGTCATGAAGTGTAGCTTGAACAAGCGCTTCTTTGTATTTTCTCAGTGAAAGCAAAGGGGGAGATGCAAGCCTTAAAGACTCTTAGAAAACAAGCCTTTAGCAATGCTGCGAGGGCAGGACAGCCCTGTCCTGTCTCAGTTGTCCAGCAGAAGGTTGGCAAAGAGCTCATCCCACAGCCGAGGGGAAGCGTTTCGGGAGAACCTGGGTGGGGATGTGAGACAAAACCCACCCGCTGCCCGTGGTGGGACTTCAGCAGCGTGGAGCTGGGCTGATCCCCGCGTGCCACGCACTCCTGTGCCCTGCTGGAGCCTGGAAACACCGCCACGCATCCCAGCCAGCTCCTCACTATGCAAAGGGAGAGCCGGGGCCGGGCTCCCTGGCTTTGATGGGGAGCTTTCCGCCTGGATGCCGCCACACTTCCTCCCCGAAACGCTTTGACTCGTCGTGCTTCGGTGTTCCCCGCTGGCCAGCAGAGCTCCGGCTGGCTGCGGGCTCTGACAGTCCCCCTGCTCCCCGCTAAGCCCCCTTGGCTTCACCCCACAAACGCGTCACACGGCGACGGCAGGCACCAGGGACCGCTGACTTGCATGTGTGGAGTGTGTGAGTGGAATGACATCTGTCATGTTGTGGCTTCTGTTGTTTGAAACAGAGTAAACCCTGCTTGTGAAACAATTGTCACAAACCAGAAACACGCCAACAAATGTGTACAAATAACAGTGTTTGTTTTAACAGCAGCTGGGACTTGAACTGCAGGGCAAAGGCCGAGGTTCAAACAGAATAAAACCAGATTCTGACAGTGAAACTGCCTGCTTCTTGCTGTGCTTGGAAACAAGCAGGATCCTGATGCTGCTTGTACCTGACAGGTGACACTGGCCTCCAGCCAAAGGAGGTTGTGGAGTAATTTTAGAATCACAAAATCATTTGGCTGGGGAAGCTCAAAGACCCAAGTTCCCCTTCCTCTGAGAACAAACCCCCTTTAATCCAAGGCTGATCTCCCAATAGCTGGGTTTGGGCAGGGGTTAACCCAGCTGTAGATCCCAGCAGGGTCTGTGTGGCAGCCTGGCAGAGCTGAGCCCGTGCTTCCCACGTGGGCAGGGACAGGCAGGTGCCACTCACCCCTCCTGTCCAGATCCCTGCCATCTACAGCAGGACATGCTCCAGCTGTGCTTTCTCCACTTCCAGCCAAACTGGCACCTCCATTAAACTGATATCCTGCATCAAGGCAGCTAAATGGGATCAGCCCCAATGGCCATCTAGCTTAGCATTGCGTCTCCTGCGATGGAAAACGGGGGTTCCTTGTCATGGCAGCTGTACGTGAGGGGTCTAATGATGGAGGAATAAGCAGCATCCTCCTCACGTGGCTCAGCCACACAACAGCGCTGCTGTATCCTGTTGGAGATCACAGAACCATGGATCAGTTAGGGCTGGAAAAGGCCTCCAAGGTCATCGAGTTGCCCAGCGCTGCAAGACCACCACTGAGCCATGTCCCCAAGTGCCACATCCACACGGCTTTAAACCCCTCCAGGTGTGGGCACTCACCGCTGCCCTGGGCAACTGTGCCACGGCTGGACAGCCCTTCTGGGGTCGGACGGGGCTTGCAGCAACCTGATCCACTGGAAGGTTCGACGGGATGGGTTTTAAGGTCGCTCCCCACGCAAATCCTGACATTCCATGACGCGAGCACCTTCTGCAGGCCGTGGGGATGGCGGGCGGCACGGACTGCATTTCCCAGCGTGCTCCGCGGCGCGAGGGGTCCGGACTTCCTGCCGCGCGGCCAATCAGGAGCGCCCAGGTGTCGCGGGCGGGGCGGGGGCGGAGGCGGCGAGAAGATGGCGGCCAAGAGCGGCCGGAACGGGCTCCTGGACAAGGTACGGCGGGCGGGGCGCCTCGGCCGCGGCCCCGGGCAGCGCCCCGCCAGCCCCGCGCCTTCCCCCGCCGGCCCCGCGCTTCCGCCTTCACTCCTGGGGATCCCTGCCTCAGCCCTGGCCATCCTCAGCCCTCAGCATCCCCCCTCAGCCCTGAGCATCCCCATCCCTGAGAATCTGCCCTCAGCCCTGAGAATCTGCCCTCAGCCCTGAGCATCTTCCTCATTCCTGGACATCCCCATTCCCGAGCATCCCCCCTCATCTCTGAGCATCCTCATCCCTGAGCATCCCCCCTCATCCCTAAGCATCTCCCTCATGCCTGGGCATCCCCCTCCCTGAGAATCCTCCCTCAGCCCTGAGCATCCCCATCCCTGAGAATCCTCCCTCAGCATCCTCCCTTCATCCCTGGTCATCCCTGTCCAACTGCTGTAGATGCTCGTATAAGCAAGAATAAATAGCAGGAAGAATTCGACCCTGTTCTCTTAGGGCAAAGGCTGTGGCTTCCAGTTAACTGGTGTGCTAATTAACCCTGGAAGGAAATGCTTCAGAAGCAGCCACCCAAAATGTTTGGTGCCATACAGCGATGTGAGAGCTCTGTCCCAGTTCTCCCTGATTTTTAGATCCCTCTGGCCGTTGCCTTTGTGCCTCATAAGCCTCGTGGACATGCAGTGACATTCACTGTGTCCCTCAGAATTCCCACATGCCAGGCCTGGGGAATAACTGGGCTTTCCCCCGTGCGGCTGCAGGGCAAGCAGGTCGAGTTTTACATCGTGTTTTAAGTGGTTTTGCTCCTTCCAGAGGAGGGAAGGGAGCTCTTTGGGCTGGCAGTTAATCACTCCAGCTTGGGAGCTTCCAGAGCAGGGAAATGACTCGAGTGAAATTGAGGATTGCTCTACTGGCAGCTAAGATCCCAGCTCCAGTCACTGACCCCTTTGAAATAAGGGATCACTTAGGATACTCAGGGCTCAGGCTGATGTGTCACCAAACAATAATGCAGCTCAGGGGAAGGTGGGCCCCTTGGGAAAGCTGGGAATTGTTACTGGGGAGGGACCCATTCCTGCAGAAGCTTTGAATGCGAAGAGTGACAGAGTCCTTTGCTTTTGTTCCAGAGAATGCTTTTAACTGAAATTTCTTGTTTGTGCCTTTTAATCCTCCCCTTGTACCAAGATTGTTGGGGGTCCTCGAAATTTTCCTCCATCCCCCAAGAGTCTGTGTGGAGCAGTGGCTGGAAAGCAGGAACACATCCAGAGGCAGGAATCCAGCCCAGCTGTCCCTTCCTGGGGATGGCAGCGGGAGCAGCAAATGAGGAACCAACACTAAACCTGCTGTCAGAGCCACATCCAACCCGTGACAAGGTGTATGGGCTGAAACCCACCAGGAACTGCTCAGGCAGCTCTTGGGTGCAGATTCCCTCTGTCCAGCCAGGTTTTCCCAAACATCTTTGCTTTCTGCTGTGCCCCCTGTCCTGCTGCTCACGGCAGGAACAGGAACAGGGATGGAATTGCCCTCACTCCTCGCTTTCCATTGCAGTGGAAGATCGATGACAAGCCAGTAAAAATCGACAAATGGGACGGTTCAGCTGTGAAAAACTCCTTGGACGACTCTGCCAAAAAGGTGGGTTCTATCTCTGCTGAGCTGCCCCTCCTGGGAAGCTCTCTGGTTTCCTTTCCTGCTTTTTGGGGGCTGCTTGTGCCCGCAGCCATGCCGGGTCTGTGCTGGCAGCTCCTGTGATCCCCACGTGTCTGTGGCAATCCCACAAACCTTCTGCTCAGTTTGCCTGTGCCCCTGGGGTTGCTCCCTTCAAACCCTTCCCAAAAGCAGCGTGTCACATTCCTAAAATGCTCTCCCTGGGCTCAGCTGCCTGTTTGTCCCACAGGTGCTCCTGGAGAAGTACAAGTACGTGGAAAACTTCCGTCTGATCGACGGGCGCCTCATCATCTGCACAATCTCTTGTCTCTTTGCCATTGTGGCTTTGATTTGGGATTACCTGCACCCTTTTCCTGAATCCAAGCCGGTCCTTGCCTTTTGTGTTGTCTCATATCCTTCACAGATCCTCTCGTGGTTGTGCCACAGGGGTTTGATTTTCTGCAGGAGCAAAACCCTTCTGGATATTCCCATTTTCAGGGAATTACGCTTCCTGCCGCATGGGGATCAGCTGACAATCAGACAGTTTTCATGTGACAGGAAAGTTCCTGCCTGTCTGGCTGTAATGCCCCTGAATTTGGGTGGTCTGAGGCACATCCTTTTTATTAATTCTATCCACGGTCTGGTTCCAGACACGTCTGCTTTTCCCTAGTACTACAGGTCAGATACTGAGAGGGAAAGAGGGAATTGTTGCCAGCAGCTCTCTGCAGAGGGATCTGGACAGGCTGGATCCACTCCCCAGCTCCCTCCATGAGGTTCAGCAATGCCAAGTGCCTTGGCTGGAGGAATGGTGGACTGGGAGAATGGTTGGACTCGATGGTCTCGGAGACGGTTTCCAACCTAAACAATTCTGTGATCCCAAGGAATTTCGCTGTTCCTGGCTGTTCTGGGTGGCTTTCAGAACAAATGGGTGACTTGTCTTGCAGCACTTGAAATTACTTAATTCCAAAACTGGGAAAGAGGAATTGCTCGGTCTGTGCTTAGGAGGAATGCCCAGCAACTCCTTCTGTGGCTTGTTCAGTCTTGAGTTTTCCCAGCAAATGTCAGAGAATCCCAGACTGGTTTGGGTGGGAAGGGACCTTAAAGTTCATCCAAGCCCCATCCAACCTGGTCTTGGAAACTTCCTGGGAGTGAACAGTAAGTTACTAAAGTTTAGATTTATTAGTTAATTTCTCATGCTGATGAAGCATCAGCCAAACATTCTGTTTGCAACCAAGACGTCACGAGAGGTGGTTAAACCACAGTGTCTGAGGGGATCCACGCGACTCCTTTGCCTGATTTCTGCTTCTCCTTGCACCTCCCTAATTTCCTTAACCTCCTCTGCACGTATTTTGTGATGATGGGAATCCTGACCATCTATACCTCATACAAGGAGAAGAGTATTTTCCTGGTGGCCCACAGGAAGGACCCGGCCGGGATGGATCCCGACGACGTCTGGCAGCTCTCCTCCAGCCTCAAACGGTACCGCTCACTCGGGCAGCCCAGGCTCGGCCCTCCCTGCCCAGAGACCACCCCAAATGCTGCCTGTCCTTTAGAATCCATCCTGCTCCACCAAAATCCATGTCCTGGCCCAGGAACAGGAGCAGCCCCAAGTGGTTTCCTGCCACCAGTGTTCATGTTGCACTTCTCTTTAGTGCGGGGTACAAAGGCCTTAAAGGTGTTAATTGTGACTGCCCAGGTGAGGATCTCCAGCCCGGGAGGGAGTTCCCCCCAGACAGGAGAGGGTTTCTGTCCCACTGGGACCCTGCTCTGAGGGATTTCCCCCCAGACAGGACTTCCCCCCAGACAGGAGAGGGTTTCTGTCCCACTGGGACCCTGCCCTGAGGTGTGTCTGCCCTCCCACAGGTTCGATGACAAGTACACCCTGAAGCTGACATTCATCAGTGGGAAGACCAAGCAGCAGAGGGAAGCCGAGTTCACCAAATCCATCGCCAAGTTCTTCGATAACAACGGCACATTAGTCATGGAGGCCTACGAGCCAGAGGTGTCCAAGCTGCACGACAGCCTGGCCCTGGAGAGGAAAACAAAATGATTTCGGAGCCCAGCCGCCTCCCAGCAGCCTGCTAAATTAACACAAATAAAGTCAAATGGCAAAGAAAGTGAATCATGGCCTCTGTTTTTGTCCTGAAGTCCTATTGCATTTTGGATAAGCAGGAATTTTAGTACTGCACCCAAGATTTGTTGAAGCTCATGGCTAAGCTTGGTCTCTGTGCCTGCCTTCCTGGCTCTGAGGCAGACTCCAAAATTGGATTTTGGGGACCCTCAGGAGGGGAAAGACGCCACCAGTGCTGCCCCAGCATCCCTGCTTTACCTGGAAGTGCTTTATCCAGGGGGCTTTACCAATCCCACCTTTCCATTTCTGGTAGGAGTTCAGGACAAAACCCTTCTGTGAAACAACCATCCCCTCGCAAACAAGTTTGCTTTATTTTTGTATTTATCTACGTGGAAGTAGAGGATTGTTTTATAGAAAAACCTTTTATGTTGGGGGGAGCATCAAATATGCTACTTCTGTGTGCTCGGCCACGAAGCCTCTCAGAAAGTGTGAAAGACTTTCCAAGCTGTGTCTGTCTGTCCCGCGGTTCCCTTCTGGTGTCTCCCGTGCCACATGTCCCTTCTATAAACTGGCATTTTTTAAAAGAGAGACTTTTTGGGTTGTTTTTTCAATAAAAGGGAAGAACAGACATCGAACGTGTCCTGGAGCATCTCTGGGGTGTTTCATGCCTGGGGAGGGAATCCCAGTTCACAAAATCCTCAGGGCTGGAAGAATCCTGCCATTCCCGTGGCACCACCACAGTCTAGTCACCTGAACCTCGTCCCCAGGTGCCACAGGATGAGGATGACTCCTGGTTTTATCTTGTAGAGCTGGCTGGGCTTGGCTGCCTCACCTCAGAGAACCTCCAGACGGACCTTCCTGGTTTTCCGGCCCTCCCTCGCCACACCTGTCCCACAGGGGAGACCGGCAGGGACTCTCCTGGCATCCAAGCAGGGTCCTGCTTCCATCCCTCTCCTGGCTCCCCTCCCGCCTGCTGGGGAGAGGGTCGGGACTCCTCGGCAGCGGCTCCACCGGTCAATCTCCTCCTGGTATCCCTCCATTCCACCCGCCCCGCAGAAGCGCCGGAGGAGGAGCGCATCGCCGGCTCACACCTGCACAGGTACTGCCTGTCCCTGCTGCCCGCCGGGCTCCGGATCCCGGCAGCTGGATCCCCGCCCGCTTCCTCGGCCCGCCGAGCGCCTCATCCGGCCCCCCCCGGCTCCGGGAGCTGCAGGAAGAGGCGGAGCGGGGCGGCCCCGGCGCGGCGAGCGGGAGGAGCGGGGTCTGCGGGGATGGTGGATGCGGGAATGCGGGGGCCGCGGGGGATGGAGAGTGCGGGGGGCCGCGGCACAGAGGGGATGGGGGGCTCGGTGCTTGCGGGGTGTAGGGGGATTCACGGGGAGAATCTGGCTACTCCAGGTGGATGGGGGGCGATCCGTGCCTGCGGGGCCGAAGGGGGGTCAGGACATGCGAAGGGGGATGCACGGAGCGAGGGGTTTGTCACTGGGGGGTCAGGGCATGGTGCAGGGGGTTTGTGCTGTGCGCCGGCATAGGGACATGGGGGTGCCGGGTGGGATCCAGGCTGGAGGGGTGCGGGGGAGACTGGGAGTGCACGGGAATGGAGGGGTGCACGGGCACAGGGACTCTGGGCCAGTGCCACTGGGGGAGCTTGAGGCGGCGGGAGCTCGGGGGTCCTGCTGCGGTGCAGGAGGTGCACAGCCCTCGGGAAGTGCGGGAGGTGGCACCGTGGGTGGAGCAGGGGAGCCTGTGCAGGGCAGGGGAGCAGCACAGACGGGCAGGAGGGCGGGTGTGACCCCACCGAGGGGTTCTTCTCTCACCCTACTCTCCCACTCTGCTCAGGTCCCAGGGGGAGCCTCAGGGTGGCCACCATGTCCCAGGCCACCACCTGCCTCAAGGTGAGCCTTCATCCCTATCCCCCTCCCCGTACGGGCCATCCCCTCCTTTGCCGGGATTTAACCCTTTACATCTGACTTTCCCACCCTTCCAGCAGCAGGGGGATGGCGGGGAGAGCCCCCCACCGCTGCCACCACCACCAGCATCCCCGCACATTTTCCCTCCGGAGACGCTATTCCGACAGGCAGGTGGGGTCACCTACCGCATCCCGGCTCTGCTCTACGTCCCGCCGGATGATTCCTTCCTGGCCTTTGCCGAGAAGCGCTCCTCGGCCCGGGACGAGGATGCCAAGTACCTGGTGCTGCGGCGGGGCCGCCGGCACGGCTCCTCGGTCAAGGTAAAATGCCCCGGGCTGTAGGAACACGAGACGGGCGCGATGCCGGCTGGCTCCCGTGGCTGAGCCCCGTTTTCCTTCTTGCAGTGGGGTCCCACGGAGGAGCTGTCGGCGTTGGTGTTGCCCGGCCACCGCACCATGAACCCCTGTCCCCTCTACGACGCCAGGAGCGGCACCGTCTTCCTCTTCTGCATCTGCGTGGAGCAGGGCAAGACGGAGCGGTGCCAGATCTGGAGCGGCTGCAGCGCCGCCCGCCTCTGCTTCGCCAGCAGCGCCGACGGCGGCCGCGGCTGGACCGCGCTGCGGGACGTGACGGACGAGGCCATCGGCGCCGACCTGTCCCGCTGGGCCACCTTCGCCGTGGGGCCGGGCCACGGCGTGCAGCTGGACTCGGGGCGGCTGGTGGTGCCGGCCTACACCTACTACGTGCACGGCTGTCTGTGCGGGGCGCTGCGGCTGCCCTGCTTCACCCGCCAGCACTCCCTCGTCTTCTACAGCGACGACGGCGGGCGCCGCTGGCGCAAGGGCGCGCTGCTGGGCGGCGAGCGGACGGGCGAGTGCCAGGTGGCCGAGATCCGCGGCCCGCGGCAGCCCGTGCTGTACTGCAGCGCCCGGGCGCCGCGGGGCTGCCGCGCCGTGGCGCTCAGCACCGACCGCGGGCTGCGCTTCCAGCGCCCGGCGCCGTGCGCCGCCCTGGGCGAGCCGCCGCGGGGCTGCCAGGGCAGCGTGGTCAGCTTCGCCCGCTCCAGCGCCGCGGCCTCCTGGCTGCTCTACTCGCACCCCACCGACCGGCACCGCCGGCGCGATCTGGGGCTCTACGTGAACCCCTCGCCGCTGGACGGGGCGGGCTGGCGGCGGCCGTGGCTGCTGCACGCCGGGCCCGCCGGGTACTCCGACCTGGCCGTCTGCAACGAAGGCGTCTTCGGGTGCTTGTTCGAGTGCGGCGCCAGCAGCGCCTGCGAGGAAATCGCCTTCTGCCTCTTCACCCTGGAGCCCTCTGGCGAGCAGGAGCTCAAGGCTTCCTAAAATAGACCCGGTTTAGGCAGCGCGGTCACTCCTGAGCATCGGTGGCCGGATCCAGTGAGCGCGGCAGTGCCGAGACCTCACCAGGATACTGTAAGCACGCCAGAGGCTCAGCATCGTGCACCTTTTATTTAATTATGTCTTTTTAATCACCCGTCAGATGTTGTCGGTGACCTGTGGCAGTGCAGGATCTCTTCTGGCTTGGCCAAGGGGGGTGCCAGCACAACTTACGAAATGCCGCTGCTTCTCCAAAAACCAGCGTTTTTCGCCTGGTAGCAGCTGAAAAGCAGAAGAGCCAGCAAGAGCAGCTGATTCCCTGAGGAAAAAGTACCCAGAAACCTTGGTTTAGTTAAAAATATTCCAGTTCCTGTGTTCCTGCAGGTGGCAGAGGATTCCCAGTTTTTACCATTTTTTATCCCGCTTTCTTCACTTGCCTGCTTTAGACTGAGTTTCTCCCCGCCCCCTGGGAAAAAGCGCTCGAATCTTGACTGGGGGCAGGGGAGAGGAGTGTCGGGGAGTGTTTCATTCTGCTCCGTAGGGAACAGCTTGTAGCATCCCGACAGAGACAGTGACCTCACATCCCCATGCTGCTGTCAAATAAAATTCTCCCAAAACACGTGAAATCCACTCCATACAGAGAAAATCCCAGCGGAGCTGGCCCTGCCCCAGAAAGATGCAGGATGGCCCCAAGTATGGCACCTCCCACTCCATCCTGGTGTGGTTTTGTGTATGGAGAGGCGGGAGGGGGTCAGACAGCATGGGCAGAAGATCAAATCGAGACGGGCACGGGCAGGATGTGGACAGGGACGGGCAGGATGGGGCCAGGATGGAATGGGGACGGGCAGGATTGGAACAGACAAGAGAAGGACAGAAGGCAAAATGGGGACAGACAGGAGCGGGCAGGCAGGATGAAGCTGAGAACAGAGCAGGATGGGGCCAGGAGAGAACAGGGAAAGGGGCAGGGACAGGCAGGATGAGGCTGGGGCCGGGCGGGGACAGACAAGAGGGAGACAAGCAGGGTAGGGACAGAGGGGCTGACTGGAACGGGGACAGGGACAAGCAGGACGGGGAGCAGCAGCACACCGCCCACCCCAGCCAGCGTGGCGGATCCGGGGCACCCCCACCCCTTTTCCCCCCAAAGGCGGGGCCTCTCCGCCCCTTTTCCCCCGCTTCTCCCGGCGGCGGCGGCCGGATGCGGGCGCTGGGGCTCGGGGCACGGCTGACACGGGGGGTGCTGGGGGCACGGCTGGGGCTGGGGCTGCTGGGGGCTCGGGGGGCGCTGCTGGGACCGGAGCTACGGGGGGCACTGGGGGTGCTGGGAGTACTTGGAGCAGCGGGGGCACTGGGGGTGCTGGGGCCACGGCTGGGAGTAGGGGCGCTGGAGGTGCTGGGGAGACTGGGAGCAGTGCCGGTGCTGGTGGCGTTGCTGTGACTGGAGGCACTGCGGGTACCTGGAGCGCTCGGGATTCGGGGTGTTCTGGGGGCGCCGCTGGGACTGGAGGCGCTGGGACACTGGAAGAAGTGGGCGTTCCTGGAGCACTGGGGGCGCTGGGAGCACTGGGGGCGCTGGGGGTGCTGGGGGTGCTGGGGGCGCTGCTGGCGCTGCTGCCGCCCCCCGCCCCGGCCGAGACCTTCTCTGCCATGCTGAGCGTGCGGGGAGCGCTGGGCGCCGAGCGCCGCCTGCTCCGCCGGCTCCGCTCCTACCTGCGCGACGAGAGCTCCCGCCTGCGCCTCCTCCGCAGGTACCGGGATCCCCAACCGCATCCCCTCCCCTCCAGCCACCCATCCCGCCCCCCAGCCTCAGGCGTGGGTGATTCCCTGGCTACGAAGAGGGGTTAACCCATCCCCACCTTCCCTGCAGCACCCAATTTTTGGGGTGGCCCTAAATAAGAGGATGGCGGCAGGACGGGAAGCTGAGACCGGACATGGCTCAGGTCCCCCTTCCCCAGCTGTGCTCCAGGAGGGAGACATGCCCCCCCCACCCATGGGGATCTGGGTTGCAGCATCCCCAAGGCACGGGCCATCCCCACAGACCCACCAGGGCTGGGTCGGACAATCCCTCAGCTCCGGCTTGGCCAAAGAGCAGACACTGAGGCAAAGCTGCCCAGCAATGGAGGCACTCAGCCCTCACCTGGGTGGTGTCAACACCGAAGTGTCCTCCCATGGGTGCCTTGCAGGTTCTATGAGAAGGTCCAGGCACTGCACCAGGACCCCGAGGCCTCGGTGGACAACCCCTTGCTGGCCTTCAGCCTCATCAAGCGCCTCCACTCAGACTGGCCCAACATCATCTACAGCGACGAGGCCACCAGGAACACTCAGGGTACGGGGAGGATGCCGGGCCTTGTGTCCCCTCTGTCACCCAGGCCAGAAAATAGATGGAGGGGCTGGGGAATGGGTGGAGAACCAAGAAAATTGTTGGAGGAGCAGAATGGATGGAGGAGCAGGATGTGGGGTCCCCAGGGAAAAGAGCTGATAAGAGCAACTGCACCTCATAATTTAATTTATCGTGCCCCCCCCCCCCCTCTTTCCCACCCTGCAGCACTCCATGCTGGCCTGAGGGAGGTGGAGCAGGAGCTGCCCGGAGCCGAGGACCTGGACGGGGCAGCCCGGGCGCTGATGCGGCTGCAGGACGTGTACGCCCTGAGCGTCAAGGGCTTGGCCAGCGGCGTCTTCCAGAGAGCCGGGCAGCCGCCCCTGTACAGCCCCGGCCGGCGCGCCTCCCTATCTGCCGACGACTGCTTCCACGTGGGAAAGGTGAGGGAGAGCCCCACAGCCCCCACAATGCTTCCCCAGCCTGGGGTGCTGCTTCCATAGGGATAGACATGGGGGTTTCATCACAGGGGATGGGATGGAAGCGCAGGTGCCCATGGGGATGGAGATTGAGGTGGGGATGGAACAGGAAAGGAAGGGATGGGACAGGACGGGGATGGTGTGCGAGGGAATGGGGATGAAGATGGCAACGGGAAAGCGACAGATGCAATGGTACAGGATGGG